>NC_140954.1:44175724-44775724 GCF_014529385.1 Adiantum capillus-veneris
TACAAACCTGCATGGGACTTTTCAGAGAAATCAGAAAGGCACAGAAATGTGTAGATTTATGCATACCAAAGCTGCCCTTTCAGAGGATGGTGAGGTCCATATGTGAAGAAGCTACCTGGGGCACCAAAAGGTGGAAGGTGGTGGCATTAATGGCTCTACAAGAAGCAGCAGAGGACTTCCTACTGGAGTACTTCAGTGACATCACCATTGTTGCAGCCCATGCCCACAGGGTTACTATAATGGACAAAGATAGTGAGACACTGAAAAGAATAAGGTGGAGGTATGACAAACTACTGGTCCCCAATGTCTACAGGGATAAGAAAATGAGGGAAATTTTGTTATACCCCCCTAAGCTAGTGCCACAACTCACAGTTGTAGATGTCACACATGATGTGAATACAAGGGCAAGGGCAGAGACTATTGCTCGCCAAACAGAGGACATGAGGGAAGCAGAGCTTAAGGAGAAAGCAAAAGTAGCAGTGGAGTCCCAGAGGCAAACAGAATGCAATGTGACCCTGTCCATAGAGGCAAGCAATCAAGAAACTCTACTTTCAATGAAGGATGGTTTGCTTGCAGAGATACCATTTGTAGATGGAGCCAGAAAGCTAGCTCTGGAAAAAGTGGACATTAATTTATTGCAGAATCCAGATGCTCAGATTTCAGACACAATTATCTATGCTTGTCTTAAGTAAGTGTTACTATCTTGCTAGCTTTGAAAACTCAGATAATAGGTTTGCTAACTCAGGTAAAGTCTCTGCAGCCTGATCAAAAGTCAACTCCCACTGCACACCCACATAGAGGTGTTTCTTCTTGATCCACAAATGTCAGTGATTATTAGACAAAAGAACAGTCCATCTGGGACCTTTGAGAGTTGGTTTCTCCACTGTGCTATGCTGGAAGTTACTGTCATCATCTTTCCATATGAGAACAACCATCACTGGAGTCTCATATGCCTTGATGTTGACCAACCAGCAGTGTGGGTGTTCAATTCAATAAAAGGAACCCACCCTGAAATTAGGCTGTAAGTGTTTTGTATCAGAAAGTGTTTCTTATAGATATCCATGTAAATTTGAAGCCTCATGCTAACATCTTGACATTGCTTTGTGCAGTTGTATAAAGAGGTTGTTGCTTGCCTATGGCAAGCTATGTGGAAGGTATGAACTATACAAGGCCCCAATCAAAGATGTACCTGTCCCAAATCAAACCGATGGAAATTCTTGCGGCTGGAGATGTCTTCTCCATGCAGAATATGTCCTGCAAAGCTACTCTGCATTAAAACCTTTCATGAATAAGGTAACCATTTGGCAATGCATTCAATTAGTTTTGGTTTAGTTTATAAAATAATTCTCACCATGTGGTCTTTCAATTTTGCAGAGTGCTTTAAAAAACTACACATATGATTATTTGCAAAGATACCGGGTAAGTTTAATACAACACCTGCTTACTATGTCTAGCCCCAGAGAGCTTGAAGATAGCGGCTTGGATGACCGCACTATTGATCTAACAATACATGACGTGCCACCACGACAAACCCCTGCATCCGATACAGTGGAATCACAACGGGCCGAGGGGGTCATATCAGCAGAAGATGAAAGAGCTGAGGATGAGGAAAGGTCAAATGAGCATATGGAAGGTGCTAGTGTACAACCAGAGGAGACAATGAAAGAGCCAAGTCAGCCAGTGGAGGAGCCAAAAGAGCCTATGGCTGAAACCCAAGATGAGGAAAGCAGGCCTATAGCAAAAGGATATGGATGAGGAAAGCAGGCCTAGGGATGAGCAAACTGATATGGATCAGGCAAGGATGTATGAGGCAAGCCGGTCAACCGAGGGAGAGGGAAAGACCTTGGAGGAAACCTTGAATGAGGCAGAAAGAGCCATGGGGGAGACCCCTGATGAAGATGTGAATGATGACTATGAAGATGTGAATGATGAAGCTAAAGCAGAGGAGAGCAACAACGACATCAACACTACAGAGACCCAGTATGGACCCTTGCTACCTGTAGATACGGTTGTTCCGGTAATGTCTATTCAAGTATGGAAAAATATGTTCAGCTTCTAACTACTTATATGTACTTGTCAACTTTTACAGAGGTTGATCTTCTTGGACGTCAATGGATTGCTGCTGATGCGCGTGCCTCTCGGTGACACAGAACCCTTTGAGGATTTGCAAACGTTTCGGATGGGAACTTGTCGAGTCGTGGTTCGTCCAGGAATCAAGGAATTTATTCAGTTTCTTCTTCCGCGCTTCAGAGTTGCCATATGGTCTTCAATGCAAAGGCAAAACTTGTCGCCACTAGTTACAATAGTTTGCAGTGTATGCGACGCTCACACGTCAGATTTTGCCTTTTTGTATGATCAAAGAAAATGCGTTACCGTTGAGGGCCACTACCACCCTAAAAAACCACACTTACCTCTTTTGTACAAACCGTTTAGCCAAATCGGTGTACCCTTTGATGCAACTAATACACTACTGATTGATGATACTCCTGAAAAGGGAGAACTAATCCGCCGGGAACAACTATCTCACCACCTTCTTTCGAGGGGCATTCCTTCGATTTTTACCTTGAAGACATTCTGATTCCATACTTACAGAAATTGTATCTCAGTCCATTGTTCACGGACGAGTTTGTACTTTCTAATGAATTAAGATGACTCTTCTATCATGTCTTTGTCTTGTCTAACATTGAGAGAGAGAGAGAGAGAGAGAGATTTGACATGGTAAAGAAATGTATTTCAAGCACACTTTTTCACAGGGCCCAATTGACAAATGAGCTCAATAAACTTCATGTATTGAAAGTCATTTGTATACACTTGGGTTCACAAGAATATCTGTTACATTGACACTACTTCAACCCGACCATCCAACTCTTTGCAC
Source organism: Adiantum capillus-veneris (assembly GCF_014529385.1). Lineage (NCBI taxonomy): Eukaryota > Viridiplantae > Streptophyta > Polypodiopsida > Polypodiales > Pteridaceae > Adiantum > Adiantum capillus-veneris. The sequence goes on from NC_140954.1 coordinate 44,178,600, forward strand.
AAAATATCTTTTTCCCTTCGCCGCATCACCTTACGGCAAGCTAGGAAAAAGGAAAAATCTGATAGGTCCCTGTCCATTGACTCTTCAATTATGTCATGCCGCATATGCTGAAGACTGCATAGCTCCCTTATTGTAACCACCAACAGTAGGCCATGCTCTTTATCAATCACTTCCACATCCACAGCAGGATTATCTTCCAAACCTGCAGAAACCTGGTCCATAGGAATGTAGTTACCATTGAGCATTTGTGATCGCATATACCAAAACGAGAGTAACAGTGATTGGCTTGCAATCATGTACTTGACAACTAGAGTATCAAGCGTGACCTCGCATCTCTTCCTTTACATACCATCCTCTGTCAAGAAGTTTGTCACAGGATGACTACTGAAATGACTTGCACATGAACATAGTTTTCGTAACACGGATGTTGTAGCTATGAAACAACTCTATGAAGAGTGCAACAGGACAAAAGTTTGCAATTCTAACCAGTTTGGTGGGAATAGAGCTACGTAGAGACCTCTGTATATCCTTGTAGAGCTTACTTCGCATTGCCTCCACCATTGTTTCCTCGGGAACTGGCCAGTCCACAGTGTTCCAATCGGTTGGTAGAGGCACTTTCACCAACATGCCATTCTTATTCCCTGAGCTGAGTTGGTAGAAGTGGTCATAAAAAAATATTCCCTCATCAGCCAGTCTTTTGCTGCTCCTCCTTGAATACTGTAGAGAACCAATGTGGGCATGAACAACATGGAAGAGGCCTATTATGCACTCCACAGGCTCCCATTGCTCATAAGAAGAGGGATAAACATCTGCAATATATATAAGAAGAGTTAAACTAAGAGTATCAATAAGTAAAAATGACAAATCTAATGTAATTGAGATGTGAAGAATGGAGACATTGCTCATAACAAGCGGGAGAAACATTGCAAAATATATAAGAAAAGTAATAATGAGAGTATCAGTAAGTTCACATGTCAAGAGTACTTACAATTGCAACGTGGTTGATGTATATCTGATACATTTCCACCGTTTTCTATCACCTCTCGATGGGTAAACACATGCTGAACAAGAACTTCCTTTACAAATCTTTTGCCGATTTCAACTTTGAAATCCAACACTCTGGCCTTCCATGCTGAGCGGTAAACGTTGATACCACTAGACCTCTTGGGTCTTCTTGGTTGCATGAGGACCCATGAACCTTTGTTTATCCTTTGTCCAACCCATTGGTTCTCTGCACTTATTGAAGTTGATATTGTAATTGAGGATATGCTACTACTTGGCCTTCTAGGCAAAGTGCAGTTGTTGGTTGTTGGTGTGAGAGACAGTAAACACCTGGAGCTTCTTGGGCGAGAAGACGTGGAGGCCATAGCTCTCAGAGAAAAGCTTTAGTGGAGGGAGATTCACTTTGAAAGCATTCTAATGGAGGGAAATTGTTTTAGAATTCCAATATCTTGTGCAGGCTTAATGGTCACCCTCCAGTACGTTAATGACCATAAGAGAATATCAGAAGTGGGACCACATGCAAGCACCTAAAAGCTCGGTAAAAGGAAGGAAATTACGATGCTACAATCCTAGATTCGTGAAAGTTTTATGCTATTTTCCTATTTTTTGAGTCTTTCCACGTACTTTCCTACGTAACGTAGCCTTCGTGCTCATTGGACGCGCTCTATTTTTCTCTCTCTTCATATGGCCCTCCAAATGACCTCTGAAATTTCCTAATGGAAGTTGGGAGTGATTGCAGATATGAGATGGATGCGTCAAGTGATTCCAAATAGTCCCGCCCAGCTCGAGCCTATGGGTGTGTAGTGCTTGACTTATGCAGCTTGCTTGTCTTTTCAGATTGGTGATCAGAGCGAGGATGAAGTCTCACCAAGGGTCAGTTCTGTTCCAGTTTTTGTGGGACGCCTTGGGAGGCATGCCATCGAGTCTTACCATACACCGAGCGATATTTTCTGAGCAAACCAAAATCCGAGCGAATATTTATATAGCATGGGCCCATATTCATCCTCAACATCAAGGATGAAGCAGAGGGGGGCATGCCACCTAGGGACCATGTTTACATTTTTCTTCTATATTCTCTCTCTCTCTCTCTCTCTCTCTATAGCATATGTAGAATCACCTTCAAATCCTAATAGAGAAATGATCTATTTGTGTTGATTCTTGTCTTCACGTCATCATTCAAGAGACATGACTCGTGAGTCTTTGACTCCAAGAGCTGTAGAGCACAGACATTCTGCAGGCTCTTTGTCTCTCCTCTCGCATCTCCTCGCTCTCTCTCCCTTGTTGCAAATGCATTCTCTTCTCTCTTTGACCATAGTGCACAAGACAGGGCTCCTCTCTCTCTCTCTCTCTCTCTCTCTCTCTCTCTCTCTCTCTCTCTCTCTCTCTCTCTCTCTCTCCCCCCCCCCCCCCCCCATACTACACATGCGCTCGTGAATGTAGGCTAAGGTCTAAGCCAGAGGTTTAACCACCTGGGCTACTCCCATTTGCTGAGACAAATTCAAAGTTTTTGTTTTCAAGTCCAATGTGACAGTAGCACTAACGGCCATCTGCAAAAGGAGGGTGGGGCAAGCGCTCTAGTGTGACAAGGGATGTGAAGTCATTTCAAAATACAAAAGTGAATGAACTTTTTTTTTGAAACTCTTCGATGTGTTTAGACATTTAAAACAAATAAGTGAGACTCTCTCTCAAGGTTAGAAAAAAACCGGGTTCCAATGTATTATAACTAGCTGAAATTGTAGAATCTCGACTAGATTTTGAGCTTGCCTTTAAAAAAAAGCGAGATATTTACACAAGTTTTAGTGTCATATTGGCAAAATATTCAAATTTTGACCTAAAAATTGGGAGTAATCCAAGTTTGCCCTTATTTTTGCTAGTTAGGAAAAATGTATTTTTCTATTCTTGCTCTCTCTCTCTCTCTCTCTCTCTCTCTCTCTCTCTCTCTCTCTTCCCCCCCCTCGCCTTTTGTAGTGTTGTCCGTAATGGGCTTGGAAGAGATAGGATGTGGTAGGGCTTCCTGCAATTGTAGATCATGCCAGACACCCATTGTGTGGGTGGTTATGCAGATCAAGGAAGACAACTGCATTATCCTGGAGAGTAGCCCTATCGATATAGGGCAAACTCACAGACTACTGAGGAAGAAAGGGGGATGAGGGCTGCAATTGGCATGGCAACGATGCTCCCAGAGTGTAGTAACTATATATAAATATAAATAAATAAATAAATATATATATATATATATAGAGAGAGAGAGAGAGAGACTCTGGCCTTGCCATCTGCATCATGTCCATGAGATATGGCAGGGGTGAGCAACAAAGAGATGGAGCGTGCTGGCCTCGTTTTTTTTTCATGGTGAAGCATCTGCCCATCAAATTAATACTTTTGTGAATTTGGAGCTCTGTTCGTGCGTGCTTGAGTGTTGTGCTCGGTGCAGCTGGGGCACCTCCATGGTCGACTCCTCATCCAAGAGGCTGCTTGCGGACCTTAGCTAGGCTGTATGGAGAAACGGTAGAAGGACGAGCTGCGAACGCAAATCTTTTGGTCATCAAAGGAAAGGGGATAACAGGTAGGGTAGCAAAGTCGTGCTCCTTCTGTTGCTCTCTCTCTTCTCTCTCTCTCTCTCTGACCTCAGGTCTGTTGCTCTCTCTCTTCTCTCTCTCTCTCTCTCTCTCTCTCTCTCTCTCTCTCTCTGACCTCAGGTCTGTTTTGCAAGCCAAGGCACGCAAAGGCATGAAACACAAAGATTCACAAAACATGTCTAGGGGGGAGGGTCAAACTGTGGAGGTGGGTACACCTGAACAGGGATTATGAGCTCTTTTGCTTTAGAATTTGACTGAATCCGTCAGAATCTCGATGACAATTTAATAGACTTTTGCGAAAGTAGACCGAGTATGTTTCCCCAATTTTGGAACTAGGTCGAATAGGTCCTCAAAACGTTGTTTTTATGAAACCCATTAATTAGTGTGTTTTGTGTTTTTGGGGGGGGGGGGCGGGGGGGGCAATAATAGTGGAATAACGTGAATAATAACCTAAGAGGTTTTTAGAAAAATTCACATTTGAACTCAGTAAAAGACAAAGTCTAAAGTTTAGAAAAAGAGCCTCCTAAAGGATCTGCGCCAGCGCGGATCCTTTAGGAGGCTTTTCTTTTGTTGAAACTTTGTCTTTTTGAGTGAATTCAAAAGTGATTTTTGTTTGAAGCTTTGTCTTTTATAGTGAGGTATTACATTACATTCTGGGTCTATTTTCATACCTCCCCATTAATTTCTTTCTAAGATTACCCACTTGCTTCCCAAAACCACTAAAAAGTTTATGCTCAGCAAGGTTCCCACCCTCCCCATCACCTCGAGCTTTGGTACAGTTCGTGCATCGGTGCTATCTCCACTCCCTGCACTCCCTGTGTCTATCACTAGGATCGAACTCTGGCCCCCGCTCTTTCGAATCACCATGGATTGCCCCTCCGCCCACACTTGTTGTGCATGCACGAAAGGAGACCACACATGTCTTTTGCGAGGGAGAGCACACTACTAGGCTTGACAGCACTTAGAACAGGAGGCGCTCAGAGAGAGAGAGAGAGAGAGAGAGAGAGAGAGAGAGAGGATAATTTTGCTCCGTAGACATGCTAGCAGTTCGTTCTCTTACCTCTCTGTGTCGTGTTGCCGATGAGCAGCCCACTACTCCTCGTGCTTGTCTTGCAATGCAATGGGACGAACATCGCACCATGCACAACGGATGTCATTGCCTACAACGGCAAGGCTCCCATACTGCACGTGCATCCCTTGGTTTACACAATGGTTGTCTACCTCGGCTTGGCCTATAATTGACACACATACACCCTTGTGACCAGACATATTTGCAATGCCTCCAATATCCGGAGTCGACTCTCTCTGTCTTATCACCCTGATAGCATGGATGCAACAAAATCCCCATGCATACCGCTCATGCATCGCCCCTATCTCTGCCTGCAAATATCTTGCGCTGACACACGCGCCACAACCTCTCAATTCTCTACCCTCAGAAAAAATTCCCTCTTTTGAAAATCTCTCTCTATCTCCTCCACGTGCCCTGCCCCTCCCCACACCCTTTAGTTTAGCTTTCGTGCAAACTTTCACAAAAGCATCTACGGAGATTCCTACAAAAAGAAATGGAAAAAAGATTAGAGTGACATATCATATCATATCAAGTTCAAAAGTGAATAGGTTTTTTTTTACTCTCTCTTTGAACTAAAGGAAAAGTGAATAGATTTTTCTTTTTCAAAGCTAGCAATGTGCTATAGAGAAAAAAAATCCCTAAAAGCGTATCTATCCGTGCATCCCTTTTGAGGGATATTTTTTTTACTATACAAAGAGAGAAAGCAAAAGTTGGACGGAATGAATGTTTCTATTATTAATAAAAATTTCTGATTAAAAATCTTGAATCTCACCCTATCTTTCAATAATAGTAGCCTACGACTAACAAGGCCTCATTGTGTTATTTCAACAACTAATGTTCATAGAAAACCAATCTTTGGTGTAATTTTTAAGGACAAAAAATTAAAAATTATTGGCTAGTTTGGAGGGTCACCTTGATGGAAATTGACTAAATTTTGGAGGATTTTAGTGTAAAAATCAGTAAAAACCCATAAATTTTTACTAAAAATTGAGAGATTTTCAATGCTCTCCTTTTTTGCATTGGTTGCTAAAAATGTTTTTGGTGAACATGACGCACGACAACAATCTTGCCCTACCTTTTGAGTAAGGTCACACACTGTTAAGAGTTGGGTGGAAATACTTCCCACCACCTACTCATTATAGGTTTTCTAGAACCAAACTTAGAGAGAGAGAGAGAGAGAGAGAGAGAGTTTCCTCTCAAAAGAAAAAATTGTTATAGCTCACGCCCAACAATCTTTGTACTTGAGGATGGTGATGGCACGACTCGATGTGGATTTGGTGGCAGACAGTCTTGCTGAGAAGGAGCAGGATCTTTTTGTGTGCAGGCTACAGCACATGAATTTCCATAGAGTCATCAAATATGTGTTTCACAGTGAGAGAGAGAGAGAGAGAGAGAGGTCTTTCGGATGCAAACAGAGGTTTTGGACTCTAGAGTCTTCTAGAGAGAGGGAGGGAGTGTGATTAGAACAAGTGGGAAACAAAATCTTAATGGATTTTATTGAGACTCTCCTTTTTAAGAAAGGCGGAGGGACAAGCATACAATAGTCAATGCAACACAAACTTCTTGTTTGTAGTCGACCTTTAATTTTGTCTTTGGAATCTTGATAGATTCCTCATAAAAGCTAAATAAAACTCAACAAGGATATTGATACTCGTCAACAAATAGCAACAAATAGGTGACGGTTTCAATTCACAACACCCTAAAATATTCATGATAATCAGCTGTAATGTTTCCACATGAGCAAAGAGTTCAAAAATACTCAAATATAGTGCAAAAGTTGGGGGGGGGGGGTCGAGCGTTGATGCACAAGAAGGCCTCCAGATAGCATGTCGGCAATGTTAGACTAGTGTTACAGAATATTTATTTTCACAAACTTACAAAATTCCTTTGGACAATGGAAAAGCTAGAGGTTTCTTTTGGTTGCTAGCAAAAACACAAGAAAGAACAAGCTCAAGAGTTATCCAAGGTCAGGCTTGCTAACACCTACGTCTTGCTTAGCATATCCACTCTTAAAGTTAACCATCAATTTATTTAGTCTCTCAAGTAAAGAAATAAGTGACTTATATAAATGAGTGACTTACAGGAACTCTCGGCTGTGTGTGTTTTGATAAAGCGCCTCTCATTAACTCGCTCAATTTTATCATAGCTCGAAACAGTTCTCTTGGAGTTTGGGATTCCTCCATGCCATCAAGTGTTTTTTGGGCCTCAAAGGGCTTTTGGAGCATGGTATTCATTGTGGTGTGTAAGCAAGAAGTGGCAGCTCCTCGATTGGATGCCTAGATGATGAGATATGGCTCGTTAAAGTTGATGCTAGATGACGATGGTGCGGTGCCAGATGTTTTTGCAGGTTTGTGGACTGATGGTTGACAGGCCCAAAAAGTTCAAAATACAAGGGGGCTTGTACAAGTTGTGGTCAAAAAATAGCATCTACAGGCATGGATTTGAGGCTAGAGAATTAACGGATCCCAGTGCAAGAATCAGCAAAGCTTAGAAGGAGGGCAAAGGGGTTTTGTTAAGTTTTTTTGGTGTAATTTTTGGAGCTCAAAGGGCCAGTCGATGAAGGGAGGCCACGTGTCTGCGCTTAAACCCACATGCATGATTGAGGAGCTGAGGTGAGGGGTATATGGCCTGCAATGTACACACTAAATGGGCATCAAGGTGAGAGAGGTGCACCCTTGGAGCTCTCTGGATATGGCATCGCCGCCGTCTTGTTGATGCGGGCATCGCCAATGCTAATGTGGCATCCGGCTTGGGTTTCATACAAGTCCCTCAAGGGCCACACCCTTTTATTGAAGGGGTGCTTCTTATTGAGGATGTCATGCCGCAATGACAATACCCAGGGGGCCCTCACGAGTCAGTCCCCACCTAACTTGATGACCAAGGCATTTCAAAAATAGAAGGGAGAGCTCACACATGCAAAAAAGGAGCCAAAAAATGGAGTCAACCCCAGCAATAGAGAGAACTCTCACGCGCCCAAAAAGGTAATTTTTTGCAAGTTTGGTAGGCAATTTTGTTTGTGGCAATGAAGAGCTTGTTTTTGGGGAAGAAGACATTAGGAGTTTAAGGAGGGTTTCTTGGAGGGGAAAGAGGAGAGAAAAAGGGAGAAAGTGGAAGTGTATTTTTGTTTTTTTTTAAGGTGAGCAAGGAGGGAGATCTCTCTCTCCTTCTCAGAGCTAAGCAAGGGAGAAGCATACATCTCTCTCTTGACAACTAGGACTCAAGGGAACATCAACACAGAAGGGAAGGAGGTTGGGCATCAAAGCTCAAGTTCTGTCCGTTGAAGCAAAGAAAAGGTGCTCTAAAAGGGCTAAACAAAGCAGGAGTTTGATTTTGAGCGAACTAAAGAAAAGGTGTCTGCGGATTGTTTCCATCAGGGTTAGGCTATCTCAATAGGGGTTTGCAAATCAACAGGCATACCAACGTCCGCGTATACAACTGATTTATATCGAAGGGTTTTTAGTTATCAATTTTAATGGAGGCATCTTTGAATTTCTAGTGACAAATTAGTACCGATATCTTGATTCGATTTGTTCTTAGCCGTTAATCTTGTTTTGGACTATGTTAATACTCCTTAACTTCTCTTCGAGCATCCCTAAATCGTCTTACTAACACTAAAACTGATGCTAACTGTAATTATTTCCCTTGGTTTTTCACCTTGATTGACTACCTGTCTACAGCCAGAAGCCCGACGCTTTCCCGATCAACCCCCGGAGATGCACGCACTCCGACAATTTGGTGAACCCAACATGAAACAAGACCGGGGTAGACGGAAGCAGCGGTGTCGGCAAGCCAAGATAATGGTATGCAACAGTTAATGCAACAATTTGCTACAATTATGCATCAACAACATCTACACCATTAGCAGATCATGACTCAAAGTTTGGAAAAAGAAATTAAAGCTCTAATCTACGAAGCCAAACAAGCAGTGATCGGGGTGCTTTGAAGGTCGTGACATTTTATAATTTTGCAAAGTCTACGAATAGGTTATGGAAGACAAGGGAGTAGAGGAGCATGCTACAATGGAGAAATTTTTACTCGTTGTCGTGCATGAATTACATGCACAGATTGAGGAGCTCAGAACTACACATGGTGCTACGTGGGCAATGTTTAAACAAGCTCTCAAGGATGAATATTTTCTTGAGAATAAGGAGCACGTTATATAGAAGAGTTTTTTGAAGTCGGTGCAGCAACATAATAAGGGGCTATCTGCTCTTGAATTGTTAAGAGAATTTGAAAAGAGATTTGCCCAATTGTTTGCAACCGAGCGGGCTGCTCTCTTAATTCAGAGAAAGTAGAACTTTTTTTGCAGGCTACATATCCAAAATTGCAAAAAAGCTTAGTGGATCTCCTCAAGGATCCCACAGGGGAGTTGGGACTGAAATCAGATTGGAAAGAAGTGATTGAAGCAGTCAATATGGTGGTGAAATGCAAAAATGATTGGATAAGTTGGTTGGGATGAATGCAGAGGTAGGAGAAAAGGAAGAAGAGGTTCTTGTGCGGATAAAGGAAAAGATTTCGAAGCTAGAGGACTCATTCATGGATGAGCTTGTGAAGGGGATCCAGGAAGTGAACATTATTTTGAAATCTGCAAAGCTTGAAGAGAAAGGTTCAACTTCGCGGTCGAGACATAGCGACCCACAAAAACGAAGTGGGAGTCAAAACTATATGTTCTAAATGCTTAGCAATGATGTCCCAATACCCCGCCTATACTTATTTTATGATTTTGAATCTTAAATTCCTACCTATGATGAAATTAGGCCGCGGGTCGGCAATGCCAAAAGCTACGGATTACCATGAAATGTTTATGTCAATGCGTAGAGCTCTTACCTACGGTTGCAATGCAACAGACAGTGATAGCCGTTTTTCAGCTTTCCATAATTGCCATAGTAAGCTACCTCACCCTATCAAATCACTCAAACATTTTGGTTATCCCTACTATTTCACTATACATAGGCGTGTGTGAGTTAGGGGACTTTCTCCATATTTTCTTAAAAACCCTCAATTAGCTAGTCACTGGGCTAGTTGAGCCAAAACAAAATTTAAAATTTAAAAAAAAGGTATATTATGGCCTCTTTGTGTGTAAATATTTCATTGTATATAGGGCCTAAATATAAGGATTTTTCATAATTATTTTGGTATTTATTTAAATATTTATACTTAGGTGTGTGTTATTTATGCTATGTACATTGACTCACCATTACCACAATTTTTCTTACCATGCTCTATATTCCATAAAGAAATAATTTCATGCAAGCTTCTATTATTTTTGGTGTAACTCCATCCCAACAAAAATCCAAAAAAACTAGTTTTATTTATGTGTATATTTTTACACTATTGTGATTTTTTTCCTTCCTACATCTATTCTCTATTACTCTCATAAATTAGAACACCAAAAATATTCATCTTTTTATGGTAGACTTATAATGAAAGAGATTTATTTTGACCCCTTTATTTTTTTTCCACCTATATTACTTATATTTGACATGTACATATTTTTTTAGACCCCTCAATATTTGATTTTCTTAGTTGTACTATTCACTTATATCATGATCTCAACAATATCTTCAATTATAGACCTACCAAATAAGGTCAAGGGTATGTGGCATGCATGCATGCACTATGGGAGGCTCACTCTTGGAGGTATTCAAAAGAATCATCCAAAGAAGGACCTCACAAGGACTTTGTGCAGTGGAAAAAAATAGTCGGTTTTGTTGAATTTTTAAAGGTCACATGCTCTCCGAATTTGAAAAGGTGATACAAACAAAAGTTGTAGCTCATGGGCTGAGCTTTTACCTCAAATTTTCTCATAATTTTTTGAGCTACAAGCTGTGAGCTATGATTTTATTGGTGGACCCTAGTTTGCCCATGCTATACAGCCACACTCCCTCTTCCACTTTATCATTTTTCTCTTTCACACACACTTCTCCACTCATCATCCCCACCTCTCTCACCACTCCTCTCTGCACCCTAATCACCTTCTTCTCAACCTTGAAGAATAAGAGAAACCATGGTGAACTCATGTCTCCTACACACACTTCCATTCCAAAATTGACCACCTAGTCTCGTTTTTTCTCATCCATATATATTACCCATATCTATTAAAAAAACCACAAAATTCAGCCTCTTTTCTTGAAAGACAGCATCATGGTGATTGATTACTCATGTTCACTTACCTTGGCTCCCAAGGAAGGTCAAGAGTGGAGAAAAAACGTACCGTCAAAGCTAGTGGACCGTCAACAAGCGTCAAAATTGACCCTACTCAAGACACTTGGAGCATCAACATTGTAAGAAATTCATAATTTCTATTAAGAGTTTTTTCTTCCTTATTTGTACCCTACACGGATACTCCCATTGTAAATATCCAATTCCATTTGTAAATCAATAAAAATACTAACTCTACTAGTTTACTAACACTAACCTACTATGAAAAGTCCTATCACCTCCACTTCTCTCCTCTCTCTCTTCTTCATCTATCCCCACCAACTTCTTGATAATTCCAAGCAAAAAAAATTAGATAAGTGTTGAAAATCTAACCCAACCATGGTTAGAGGAGTAACCCTAGCCCTCAAAATTGCTATAAAAGGAGGGTGTGGCTAGCACAAAAGGGGGGAAGCCATAAGCAAGAGCACTATGCTATAGCTTGAGAAGCCAAGCTCAACCTCTCTAGAAGGAGCTCTTGAGTGGAAGCTCATTGTCTTATGCATATACATGTGTTGTATTAGGGGTGATTAGCAAGGGAACTCTATGCCATTGTAAGAGAGAGTGATCATTCAATTGAGAGTAGGAAATCTATCATTTCTCCTACTAGTGTAAGCCCAACATTTGCTGAATCAAGGAGGGTGGATTTGGACTAAGCTTGGATACTTTGTCTCTCTTCCAACGTAAAGTAATGGACAACAATGATGTGTAAGTGTCTTGGTGTTTTTTAAGTTCTTGATAGCTTGTCTCCGGGTGTTGTCATCAAGTCAGCCATAAATTCCACATACTGTAAGAAGGCAACAGGGTGGAGAGGACTCCCCTGGCCTTAAGACAGTGATTGGGGTGGCTTTTCTTGTGATGTGTTGTGGTGTAATTTACTCAAGCTATGTTGAACAGATACTAATCTCACTTTGATTGGTCGTGTGACAGATTTGTAAGAAGGTATTAATGCAACAAGCATCCCCTCCCCCTTCTCTCTCTTTCTTACATATATAATTGTGTTTGCTTGATCACGGCCGATACATTACAAAGCAGCCCGAGCACTATCTCTCTCTCTCTCTCTCTCTCTCTCTCTCTTTCTCTCTCTACGTGTCCTAGTTCGCATCCAAAACTAGGTGGTGCCCTAAATTTGTGTAGGGTTAGGTTGCGGGTTTGTGTGTGTGTTTGTTGTTTTTTCCAACCCCAACCCAATTGAGCAGCACGGGAGCCTAGAAGGGTGCTTAGAGGCCACTCTTCTTGTTGCCCGCCCCGGATAGCCTCAAATTGATGCCCCCACTGAGGAATGACTTTATGCTTATTGTTGTTGTATTGCATGAATGCTTGAATTTTAACATAATCAAGTAGATTATATGAATCATGAAAACTTGTATGGCCGAGTTTAATTTCAAGGCAACAAAAATTGATCTAGAATATGGTTTGGATTAGCATAACATAAGAAAGGAAAAAAAACATTTTCACATAAGAATCTAGAATTCATGTTGAAAGACCTTTCAAAACTTTGTGTAGTTAGTGTATGTCATGAGAGAAAATAATTGTTTGGAACTAATCTTTGTGTGGTTTTAGCATTAAGAGACTATGACACGCTATACCTTTGATGATATCCCAATCTTCTTCGGAAATCTAGAAGAAGATGTTGATGATTTTCTTGCTGATTTTAGAATGGTTTGTCGTATCCTTGGTAAAAGGGATGACATTGAAAAAGGGGATTGTCTATTGCTATGCCTTAGAGGCAACGCTGAGCAATGGTTTTGGAGTATGTCTTCTCAGATTGAAGATGGGTATACCCAAATTTCCAAAGCTTTGAAGACTAGATTCTCTAAATTTCCAACAACGGAGAAAGCACGGCTTCATTAGGGAGACTTCAACAACATGGTGAAGACTACTATGCTTATGAGGATATTTTTTCTCGTCAATGGGGAGGACGTGAGTTTAGTTCTACATTTCCAGATTATGTAAAAATGGAGCAATTTATTTCGGGTTTGTCTCCTTTCCTAAAGACTAAGGTTACTTGTAGTGGACCCTCTACCTTTGAAGAAGTGGTCACTATTGCCCGAAGGAAGTTTTACAAGTACTTCTACATCAAAAATGGTTTCCATCATGCTGGAAGAACCAACCATCATGAAAGTGTTTCTATCAAGGAGTCATCTCCTTTTCCATACTTGTCTCCTTCTACTCCGAAAAATGTTAAAGAAGTTACTTACATGCCAACTGATCATTCAAGTGCTAAAGTGTGTGGCCAAGATTCAAATGTGGAATCTCTTTCTTCTACCTTTATCACAAGCATGAAAAAATCGACACAAGATATCTCAAATGGCATTGATGATTCAATAAGGGATACATCCAACCTTTTGGCGGAGGATCAATTTCTAGTCCGAGCAGACGAATCATTTGTGCAACATGACTCTATGGAGAATGAAGACCTTGAAGGTAACCTTGATCTTACAGAATGTTCTGAGAGTATCTTGTCTAAAAGAAGAGAGTGAAGAAGAAGATGAAATCATAGGTGGGGAGATCATAGACCACATTGATCATAAAGAGATGATTGTGTACATGGAATGCCAACTCCAAAACAAAGTAGAAGAGTGTGAGTTGAATCCATGTGAGGATAATCTTCAAGAAGTGTTTGAGGATGTTGAAAAGCATTGGTATGACCCATGTATATTAAGCATGGAGAAACCTATCATGCAAAAAGCCAAAGTTTTCACAAAATCAAACAGTAATCCATCAACCTTTGAGGTGGTACAATGTGAGGATTTACAACCTTGCCAAAGGGGGGGCTTAGAAGGGGATGAAGAACATGGGAGAGTAGTATAAAAAAAAATCATAAAAGGGAACTGTCAGAAGGGTATCATTCTCTCCAATGGTGTTTTAGTGGGTGGCTCTTCATTCATGTGACAATCTCTTAGCAAGAAAATCCAAACTTTTGAAGCCCCAATCATCTTCACATTGGGTTTCACCTCTTCAAATTCAACTTCTCCTCTCTTCACATATACCTTTCATCGGGGACACCATACCTTCTTAAGTGGAAGAGGACATGAATACTTGGTGATGAACGGATGTTTTCAAACCTTCTTCATTTGGTTCTTTGGTGTATGGAGGTCGCACATTGTGATGCTTCTAGTCTTCATCATAGATGAAAAACTTTTTGATTGCTACATGTGGATATTTCATCAATCAGTACCAAAATCTATTCTCTTACAATGTGTTGGAAGCAATAGAAACCTTCATCTATTATCTACTTATGTGGTAAACTATTTTCAATATCTTCCAATAGCAGCTGGAAGCATGGATCAAGCTTTCCTAAAACATGAAGGTCATAGAATTTTTGACTTGATGAGCCTACCCAGGTTGAATGAATTTTATGAGCTACAGCTCAAGAGTTTTCTCATACAAGCTCTTGAAGATCGTAGCAGATACATCAACTTTACACAGGAGGAAGAGCAACCAATCTTTTATATCACATTCATAGTGATAGATGCAATGATGGACAACAATAAAATCTACAAGCTTCTTCAACCGAAATCAGTAAGTGATTCCATACCATACATCTCTCTTTGGGAAAGATATTTCAAGATCTTTGATCCTGGGGGGTGCTTATGGAAACTTTCTCAATGGAGGAGGTTTACTCAGTCACTTCATTACATCCTGCTATTGGCTTTGAGAACCTTTCATATCACACAAGGTTTTTTAATCATACAACAAAGGTTCTTCAAAGATGAGAGCAGACAAAGACAAACGTTACACAATCTACATGTTGTATGATCGGATAAATGGTACATGAATGTACCATTATCTAAGGGGGGGGCTAATGATAGCCATTTTTCGGATTTCCATAATTGCCATAGTAAGCTACCTCACCCTATCAAATCACTCAAAAATTTTGGTTATCCCTACCATTTCACTGTACATAGGCTTGTGTGAGTTAGGGGACTTTCTCCATATTTTCTTAAAAACCCTCAATTAGCTAGTCACTGGGCTAGTTGAGCCAAAAAAAAATTTAAAAATTTAAAAAAAAAGGTATATTATGGCCTCTTTGTGTGTAAATATTTCATTGTATATAGGGCCTAAATATAAGGATTTTTCATAATTATTTTGGTATTCACTTAAATATTTATACTTAGGTGTGTGTTATTTATGCTATGTACATTGACTCACCATTACCACAATTTTTCTTACCATGCTACCAGCATCTGAGTACCTCTTGATCTTAATAGATCCACTGTACTTTTTGGCGTAATCTCTCTCTTTGGAGGAGATTTTGGTGGTGACCTTTGTGTATCCTTCTAGACTTTAGCTTTCATTGATTTTGACTTTTCTGTCACCTGTTCTGGCAACTTGAGGCTTTGCATCATCTTCAGATAGTCTTTGACTTCAGTCGGGCCATCGATAGGGGTTTGTACAAGGTCTTGATCCTGCTGATATTCATTACCATGTGCATCTTGATACGCATATCTGAGCTTGTTCATATGTAACTGTTTGAATATTATTGGATTTGTCAGTTTTTGACTTTGATTTGTGGAGATCAGCTGAAACTTTTGTCCTTGATGATCTTCATAGAAGCAATTGTTTGCAGATTCTAAGGGAACCTGGGTCACTTGGAAACTTCAAACAACCATATGATATTTCAATGGTTTCTGCTTTGAAGAGGTCTGCTGGTTAAATTCTCTAGGGCTTCTAATTGGTGAAGCATTTCCTGATACATAAGCTGAGCTTGATGGATTTACAGCTCATCCCTTCCTAGAGTGATCACTATAGCCTCCTTCATTGTAAGAGTTCAAAATTGTTTGGATCTGGTTTAGTCTCACCTTTTGGGACTCTGAAGGTACACATTGGGTAGCAATGTTGATGGTTGGCATTTGTAAACATTATGCATAGTTTCCTATGTATCTTCGTGAAACATGACAAAATAATCCCCAAGTCAAGCTGTAGATAGCATTATATTTTCCATTATATTGTCTATCCCATGGGTCTCCTATGATATGAGGTTCTGTGGTTTCAGGACCCAAGGCATCATAGATGCTCTTGTCTATATCTATGACTATTTTGGTCAAAGTATATGCTCATTGGGTTACAACATCGAAGCTTGATTTTCGATGGAGGAGAGTTTGGCTCTGAACAGATTTTTGGGTTCACTCGTGTAATATCCTTCAGCTCTAGAGAGGACGGGCTATAATAGATTCTTTCCTCTCAAATGGACCATCCTTTATAATCTATTATTGGACACACTTCTATGGGTTGGTATGTGGGCCATTCAAACACTGGCTGATCCTTTTTGTACGGTTGCCCTTTTTGGTCTACATAGTGTGCATATGAACTATGGGTTCCATACAATGCTAACATCATTCTGTTTGATGTGTCCCTTAGACTCGTGAATGATTGCACACTTGTGGCAATGGATGCAAAATCATTTGCAAACCTAACATTCTTTTCAACCTTCAGTGATATCGCGACATCTTGACCAAATTCATGCAGGAATTTGTTGTTTAAAGAATCAATTTTAAGCTTTTTAGGTGTTTGTGCATTTTATGCTGATTTTGAACTTGCAGTGTTTGTACTGGTGCTTCTAATGGTAATGCAGAATAATTCGATTGCATTAAAAGTGACAAGTTAGATGCACTTACATCGAGATTCACATTTCCAATTTTCTCTATACCTTGCTTGGTAATTGATGTGTCCCTGTTGTATGGATTTCTTGAAAAATCTTCAGAAAAATGTCCACCTTTTCGTTCACAATCTGAGCAATACGCCATGACTAGTGGTATTTCAGCTAGTTTTGTCATGTCAAGCTCTACTTGAGAAGATTCTATTTCTATGTTTGCCAAATTGTCGGCATCTTCTTTTAAAACACTGAGCATCAAGCTGTAGACTGCTCCACTTGACCTTTGTACCGTCTTTGGCTTGGATCCCCAATTAGACTTGCGTCTATTGGCTGATCTGTTGAATCTTATGATTCTGGTTCTTGACTATAGATCTAATCACTATAATCCATGTAAATGACCTTGATTGCATATGAACCAACTATATGTTTTGCTGGCTCGTACAGATTTGTGGATAAACACTTGGGTTAATTTTTTTCATTTCTATCCGCTCTTCATCTTTAAGCTTGCAATACCTAGCTCCACTGAAGTCTGTGAATATCTCAGATTTTTTCGAATCTGGTTTTACTCTGGTCGATAGGATCTTGGCTCCCGTGCTACTTTTATTTCTCATCAAGTATCTATGGCCTTCTGAATCTGTGTACAAAAAATTATCCCCATTGTAGCCATATAGCTGTAGAATTTGCTCTGTTGTACTTGTGCATTTATTGCCACTACTACTAGCTTTCGCTGCTGTACTTGAATTCTCGGCTCGACTTGAGTCCATGATGGCTAGTTCTGTAAAAACTGACTCCTAACAGATTTTGGTATTGATTAGCAGAATTTCTGTTGCTCGTACTAGCCTAATCTACTATCACATGTGAGTGGTCCTTGTTTGTCCAACTGGAAGCTAATTTGCAATGCAATTACTTGCACCTGCCCGTTTCTCGCATGCAAAATTTTGAAATTTGTCTGCCCCTCAAACGGCTTTGAGTTGACGTTTTCAGTTGTTCCTCTGCTAATCTGGTTCGCTTTGCGATGTGTAATTTTTCAGACTTTTCTTTTTTCAACTTGCTCGCTTTTGCACGGTTTGCTCAATTTGTGGTGTATGATTCTCCTGGCGGTATGTTTTCTGCTTTTCTGCCTCTTTCAACGACTTTTGCTCGCTTTGCGGTGCACTTCACCAGCCGTGCTTTTTGGCTTTTGATTTTTTATTTGTTTTTTCATCCCCCTTTTCTTTTAATTTTGAATTTTCTATTTTCTTGGAAAAGTTTTGATTTAAAAAGGAATTTTTTGTGAGTTTTGTAAATTTTTTGTGAATTCTGTTAGTTTTTTGGTATTTTTGAAGGTTTTATGGTTTATTGTTTTTTTTGTCTACTTTTTACTTTTTATAATTTTCTATGACCTAATATGAATTTTCTACAATTTTTATGATTTGTCTTTGAGTTTTCTTTATTTTTTATGATTTATTTGTGAATTTTTGGATTTTTAATGATTTTTTATGAGATTTTTCTATTTTTTGTAATTTTTAAATCCTTTTTTTGATATTTTAAGAGTTTTTTCTTTTTTATAAATTTTTTTGTAATTTTCTAATCTTGTTTTTATATTTTTATTGAATTTTTGGATTTTTTAATTGTTTTTTTATTATTTATTTAATTTTTAAAACCCTATATTCCTTTGTTTTATTTTTTATTTTTAAATGGGGTTTTATGTGAGTTTTTCAAAACCCTTTTTTTATTTTTTGAAAACCTTTTTATTGTTTTTGTTTTTGTTTTTTTATTTTTAATAAACTTAACCTAACTAAACTAATGTAACTAACCCAACTAATCTAACTGGCTGGCGTTGTTGATAGCACTGACAGTGGACAGGTTGACTCCCGGCGGGGTTGAAGGCCGTGATGGCGCTGAATGCGGGGCACGAGACGTGCAGAGCGGCAGGCCACAGAAGAGAGAGAACGAGTGGGTACGGCTCACAGGCCTCGGACGCCCAACGGAGAAAATTAGTGAGAGAGAGTGTGACGGTGTGTGTTGACAACATGTGACAAGGAGAGAGAGAGAGAGAGAGAGAGAGAGAGAGAGAGAGAGAGAGAGAGAGAGAGAGAGAGAGAGAGAGAGAGAGAGAGAGAGAGAGAGAGAGAGAGAGAGAGAGAGAGAGAGAGAGAGAGAGAGAGAGAGAATATGCGACAGTGCGCTGATTGCTGGGTTTGGGCGCTCAGCACCGACAAGAAAGGGACGGCGTAGCCTGAGCTCATGATCCATGATCCATGTTGCTGCAGTCAACGAAAAAGAGTGAGAGAAAGAGGCGTGCACGCGTTGTCAACGCAGTCAGCGGACAGGGGGTGTACACAACAAAAAGGGGGGAAGGTGTGTGTGTGTGCTACGAGACAAAAGGGAGAGAGAGAGGGTCAGCGAGGAGAGAGAGGGAGTTAGAGAGAGAGTGAGGGGGAGTTAGTAAGAGGGGAAAAATAATCGTGATTGGGGTTGGGGAGGAGAGAGAGTAAGAGAAGAGAGAGAGGAGTGTGTGTTGGGGTGGGTTCAACCGGAGAGAGAAGAAGAAGAGTATTTTAATGTCGATGGAAACTATCCCCGACGAGGAAAGTTTATGCTCCGCAAGGCAAAGTGGGAAAAGAACGGCGTCGAAGTTCGAGAAATGTTTTCTTTTAAATTTTGAAACGTCCAAAACTGCCAAAATTAAGCCGAAATGCTAAAAATCACCCGAAAATCCAAAAAATCCAAAAAAAATTTAGAAATCTTAAAAAATCATTAGGAATCACAATAGAACACTTTCGACACGCAAAAGCACACCATAAATAGCAATTTTTATCGAAAATGCTAGATTCGACAAAATCATCGACCCGACCCCTCGAAATAGTAAAACGCTCAAAATTTGGCAAACAAAAGCCTAAATGCGCTCGAAATCAAGCCGTAAATACATGATCAAAACAGCTCGTAAAGATTATAAGATATCAAATTTTTATAGAATTCAATAAAAATTAATACAAAAATTACAAAAAAATAGCTTTTAAAAGAAAAACTACCCAAAATAATTTTGAAAATTCTCCACACATAAGGGATTAATGCAGCCAAATAAAATCACAGAAAACAAATCAATCCAAGTGCCAAGTAGATTCATATTGTCTAACATTGAAATGGCTCCAAGGTGGAGTGAAGAGGTGTCATTAAATCTAATATCTAACCAGCCCAAATGATTTTCTCATATTAAACTGATCACTTAATGTGGGAGATTAAACGAGAACAAGGGTTAAGATATTGACATGTGCTTATAGACACGGGACGGGGTCAATGGTAAAGGGGGCCCAAATGAGAGACGGTCTATTAAAGAGAAAGGCTAACCAATGGAGCGTAAGACCTTAGGGTTAGCTTCATTGAAGACCTCCAATAGTAAGTGTAAAAGTCCTTTGACCTTAGGTAAGCTAGGGATGAGCTTGAGGTGGGAACCCGGTCCAAGCTTGAGGTGCTTGAGGTGGGAACCCGGCCCAAGCTTAAGGTGCTTAAGGTGCTTGAGGTGCTTGATGACTGAGGTGCTTGAGATGCTTGAGGTGCTTGATGATTGAGATGCTTGAGGTGCTTGACATGCTTGAGATGCTAGGGATGTACTTGAGGTGAGCAGGGCTCAGCCCAAGCTTGTGGTGGGAACTGGGCCTAGTCTTGAGGGGCTTGAGGTGTCAAAAGTAAAATATCTAATCCCTGCAAGTAGGGGGCGATCCCTACATATGGTGGGATGAGAGAGAACACACACACACACTTGCACAAGGCATGCCTAGTACAAAGAAAGCAAAGGGGACACTTGTCAAGTTCCTCCTCATGTAGCCCTCATAGTGTGCCTGAAGCCTATTCGTTGGCCATCCAAGGGATCCAATGATAATTTAGGAGATTTGACTAGTTGATTTTTCATTTGTCAAGTCCTCTCTCTCAAAGGGGAAAGGGGGACACTTGTCCCAAGGTTGCCCTTGTTACTTGGTATGACTCTTGCTTATGATTGGCTAGGCTTGGAGGGGTCCAATGAGCTTCAAGCATGAGCTACAAGGGGGAGGCGACCAAAGCAAGATAGGGGGTTTCTTAGGGGTTATACACTCCCATACACGCTCACACACACTCTCATTATGCAATGTGCAAAGTGCAAGAGCTCAATCTCCTTCTCCAAGCTCCTTGAGAAGTTGAGAGCCTACACCAACAGTTTTGGGTATGGAGTGAAAATCCAACCAAGAGCCATGCTTCAATGCTTAAGCTTGCCATCTCCTTCTTCTTCATTATTAGGCTATTATGTATGCTAGCAAGAAGAGTTATGATAAGTGAAGAGTTAATTATTTCTCCTATGAAATGTTTCTTCTTCCTCTTCCCTACCCTCATTCCCTGCTACATTAGGAGAAATATGGACCTTGCATGGGTCCTTGTAGGGAATCCTATTTTTTAGGGATTAAGGCTAATGTTGTGTGGGGTTAAGGGAAAAAGGGCATTGAAGAAGGTAGTTTTGAGTAGGCTTTTCTAGCCTTTTTTTTAAGACAAATATAGGATGTGGACCTAAGGGATTACTTTCTCTCTCTAGATTTTTTAAAGTGAAGGAAGTATAGGGGTGTGACCACATCAGCAAAAACGTGGGTCACTAAGAGTCAAAATTTGACTTTTTAAAAAAGCTCATTTTTACTTATTTTTTACTTAAAACTCCCTCCCAACATATATACATATCCAAGAAACATATTTTGACCCTTTTTTTAACCCACAACCCTAGAAAGTCCATTTTTTCAAGAATCTTTTCCCCCAAAAAGCAAAAAATACTTTGTTCTCTCCACCTCCTCCCTTCTCCCTCCTCCTTCCTCTCTCCCTCTCCTCTCCCTCCCTACCCACCCCTACCTTCCTCCTCCTTCCCAATCTCTCCCTCCCCCTCTATCTTTTGATCCTTTGCTTCCTCACGCAACAGTTTCCATGGTGCTCGCCAACATCACAAATTGTTTGCTTCCACCACCACGTACTCCACGCACCAAAAGCATACATATTCGCTTACCCACGGTGTTTGCACTGAAGACCGCATGTGAAGGTGATGAAAGGTCATCACAGGAACATCCCACCTCTGGTGAGACCAATGACTTTTTTGTGGATGACCATTTGTCCCCTTACGATCCTATAAGCCGCTTCTATCCATCCTTTGATAGCCTTTCAATATTTCTTGGGAGGGGAGAATCATGCTTGTTAGGCTATTGCAAGCGGTTGTGTATGGGTGCAGGTGCTTCTTTGCATATGTGGATGCACGAATGTCAAGCTCTTCACCTCAAGACGACGGCATTACAAGAGAGTGTTGCCTCTTCAGAGAGGGTGGTTGAAACTCTTTGACAACAAATGCAAGAAAAGGAATCCCACATTATGAAGCTTGCCAACACCATCACATACTTGAAAGAAACACCCCTTGGTGCAAGGGAATGCAAACTCACGTATTCATCCATTGAAACTCTTGCACATTCGGGTGGAGCATGCAAACGACGAGTGACAGGCACAAGGTGATTTGGTCTTTTACTTGCATGATGCATTCTTACTTCATACTATTTTCTAACATTTATTTTTATTGGTTGCTAGAAACTTCATCCAAGAGGCATGCGGTGGAACAAGCCAAGATGATCGAGTCAACCTTCTTACTAGTTGTCTCAATACCTAGGATGTGATATCTATCTTACAATCACCTGGAGGTAAGCACATTAAGGATGCAATCACCAAGGACCTTATGCGTAAATTGAGAAATGCGGTTAGTGATGATGACGTGTAACAAGCTTGTGATGAGGCTAGAATCAGCACCAAAGCCTATCAGTCTATTTTCCAACTCCTAAAGGATGCCCTCAGAGAGCATGGCATTGTGGAAAACCTATTTTCCATTCCGCACAAGGTCAACCTCGCAAAGAAGTCCACAAACGAAGATGTGTTCTCCTACATTGGGACATACCTACACATTGAGGACACAATCCCAACTTCCCTTTATGCTTTGTGCACAACAAAGGCAAGGGAAAAAGGTAAGAAATAATCCATAAGTCCTTCGGAGAAGGGCTTCCCTTACACAATGTGGAACAATATTTTTGTGAACCTTAGAAGACTTCAACAAGCCATGCTTAGATTTTATGAGTTATCTAAAGAAGGCGACACACTATACTTTTTTCTTTTGGTTTTGTTCTTATCATAGACTTTGAAGTATAAGGTCTCGGCACTATTTATTTTGTAGTGCTTGGCACAAAGGTCTCTTTTGTGCTGAAACTCGATGAGTGTCAAATAGTGAAAGATCCAAGGTTAGAGAGGCTACGTGTCACTCTAATGAATGAGGCCCTTTTGCAAACCAAGAGAAGGGATTCAGTCGAGCCATCTCCCACCCCATCTTTTAGCGTGAAAACAAACAAAGACATTTGGTGGTTGGGTGCTATTGAGGTTCCCAAAGAGACCAATGGAGTACTTTTATGGATTTTTGAGAGAACTCCATGGATCACAGAAGTAATACACTCCCAAATTGCAGGTCAAAAGTTGGAGGTTGAGGGTTTTGGTAGCTATGATGTGGAGTGGCACTTAGGTGGGGACTTGAAGACCATAAAGTGTTTACTTGGCTGCAAACAAGGGGCTTCTTCTCTCATGCCTTGTCCATTTTGCAGTAGAGGGTACAAACCTAACGGACAGAAATCACACAGGAGCTACTACTGACAATGATTCAAATGGAGAGCTTGCAAACAAGCGCAAGCAAGTTTGGGCATATTTTGATAAATTGGTCAATCTTATGGGCCTTAACAACACAATAGAAGAACAACGCCAGTCATTTCAAGAAGCCTTGACGGATTTTACCAGGGTCTTCACCCTTTCTTGGGGTGAAAATAACATCACACATTACATGGTAAGCCATGTTACGTGGTGAACTTATTACAAGGGATTGTAAATTTCATTAAATAATGTGGATTGTTTACTCATGTGAACAACATATCTTCTTTGCGCATGGTGCATTTTTTATGCACAAATATGAATCTCTTGAAATTTTTAGCATTCAAGGCATGAAGAAGTCTCATTATCGAGCAAGGGGGGTGTGCTTCAAAAATACTCGAGGTGGTGGTGGAATGGTGCAATTCAATTATTTGGAGGAGATGTTCAATTGGTTTTTTTTGCACAACATTTGCTCGTAAGCTCACAATGGAGAGTGCGCGACAATCAAAGATTGCTATTGAAGTGGAAAAATGGAGTCGTCAAGAGCATAGCATCAAGGGGAAAATGTCACAAAGCCCCACCAAGCATGCTGCATGGCGCCAATGCAAAGTGCGACAAGGGTCAAAGTGGATTTTGCGCGAGTCACAACACGTGAATGCAGGGTCCAACTCTTAACACATTTTCATCTAAAAAATAATAGTTTTTTTCCAAAATTAGTGTGAACAAGGCCCTTTTTAAATGGACCCTTATAAATATTGCATGCTCTCATAAACCACTCATTTGTTAAGCAAAGGTGAGCTCTTACCATAGCAAATGGTTCGCACCAAAAAAACCGCAAAAGAGCATCCACCTGCCAACAAAACCACTCTCTAAGGATGTGAGAAGCCTGCATGGCTGAAAGGCACAAGAAAAAGGCCATGAACACTTGGCCGTTCCAGGCACTCTTCTAGCAGTGGGCATGGTAGTAGGGCACAAGAGTCATCGAGGGCTGTAGAATCTTTCCATCCTCAAGAAGAAACACCTAGACAAAGAATGAAGCAACACGCCCAACAAACACCACAGTCCGATAGGGAGGAGCAACCACGCCAGAAATCACAAGCAGGACCATCCAGGACTCGGGTGGTCCATACAGACATTGAATCAAAGACAGAGCCACCATGGCAGCGAGCTGATATACCGCTCACACACCGGATGCCCGTTGGGGGGAAGACACTACCTCGAGGCCAAGGATCTCTCCCCACATGACAAGATCAGGAGCCAAGGGAAGAGGATGAACCAGAAGAGGCTGCAGATCCGGTCCCTAAGCATGTAAACAAGTGCAAGTCAAAGTTCTTCAAGAAGCCTAAACACCGCTAGCCAGCAAATGTGCAAGTTTTCCCAAGACAACCACAGCGCCGCCGGAAAATAGCGAGGGCATTTGTAGAAATCTGGCACTACCAGAAGACTACATAGCTTTTAATTCAACATGCCCCATTTGCTCGCACAGTGAAGGAGGTACTTCAAAGCTATGGAAATCAGTATAGAATGCAAGCAATAGCGCTAGAGGCTATTCAAGAAGTTGCAGAAGCCCACATCATTTCAGTGTTGGAAGATACCAACCTATACGCCATTCACACAAAGAGAGTGACAATAGAGCCCAAAGATATGCAGCTTGCACGTCGATTGTGACAGGACTTCAAGCATTAGCCAAAGTTACCCCTCTTTTTGTATTGTGCACCCTTATCTTTGTAATGAGATGACTTTGCAATGAAAACATGATTAACAGTTGTGTCTAATGAGTCTATTATCCAAGTGTTTTGAGTCTATTGTTTCTAAACTCTTCATGTTTCTAAACATGAAGAGTTAAATATAAATCAAACATTATCTTTTTGGGTATCCTATATGGCAGACAAGCCTATGAAGTGCAAAAAATATGGTGGCCACAAGGGCGCACAAATGGCCCATCGTGTGCCCTTGTGGCCACTATTTTTTTTAACACTTTCAAGCTTTGTTTACCCCATAGGATACCAAAAAAGTTAACAAATTTTGTGAAACCAAGTTTCCATCAACATTAAATTAGATTTTTCAAATGTCCAATGGAATTGGGCCTTTTGGTGCAGGGAAGTATTAGGTAGAGCTGAAGGAGGTGATAGTGTGCTTGAAACCTTAAATTTTGAGTTGATCTCACCTTTTCTAGTGTCCTTGTCTGCAAACATAGGTTCCAAGTGCAAAAAAAAGGGTGGCCACAAGGGTGCACAAATGGCCCATCCATCAGTTTTGGATGACCTATTTGCGCACCCTTGTGGAGATCAATTTTTTTGCACTTTCAAGCTTTGATTACTAGGATATCAAAAAAGTTAACATATTGTGAAACCAAGTGTCTATGCAACATTAAATTAGGATTTTCCAATGTCCAATGTAATTGGGCCTTTTGGTGCAGGTAAGTATTAGGTAGAGCTGAAGGAGGTGATAGTATGCTTGAAAACTTAAATTCTGAGTTCATCTCACCTTTTCTAGCGTCCTTGAGTGCAAACTTAGGTTCAATATAAAAAAAAAAGGGTGGCCACAAGGGCGCACAAATTGGACATCCAAAACGGAGGCCATTTTCGTGCCCTTGTGGCCAACCTTTTATTTGCACTTGGTAGGCTTCTCTGCCTCCAGGATACTTAAAAAATATAGATTAAGTGAAAGCGATTGTTTTTGTAGCATTACTTTAGAAAAAACACTTCTTTCCACTCAGATGTGTTTTATACTTTCCCCAAAATTAATGTAAGTTGAAAGAAGTATCATGTGCATCCAAATTCCACTGTGTTGTTACTTCAAGCAAAAAAGACATAGCTTATTAAAATATATCACCAATTACAACAATTTTCAAGATTGACAGATCACATTTAGAAGAACGTACAAGATAGAGAGACAATTCAAAAAAAAAACTACTTCCAAAAAGTTGATTTCGACATCATGTATCTGAGGACTTCATAATTTTCTTGACCATTTCCTGGCGCCTCTCTTGCGCGTAAGGCAACTCCCCAGTCAAAAGGGGCTCCGTTATGGCCTTTGGGTTAGTTGATACAATGGAAGCATGTATCCCTATCTGGGCAAGCACTTTACCACGGAAGCCAATGCCAAATACTGTGCGTACAAGGGATCTACGCACTAGGAACACAAGATACACAGCTTGAGCAATGGTGCTCAAACACAAAACCTTGCTCAAAGCTTTCAACGACCAGGTCATAAAATGGGCTTGGGAAGTAAATTTATTATGTAAAATGGCCACATTACCAGGGGGGAGTTGTCCTAGGTAATGCGCAAGGGAAGACTGAGGTCCAAAGCCCGTCCGCTTACCACTCGTCCTTGCTGCAAAATCATCAACCTCCACGACATCCTGTCATAAACCAATCAAGATTGACAGAAAAGACACAATGAAGGATAAAATAATAACATGAAAATTAGGATAGATTTTACCTCTTGCTCCTTGTCGTCCTCCTCCCTGTTGCCGTTTCCATCCAAGTCAATGCTCCCATGCATCGTAACTACGAGCTTTGGATCATCTGATGGGGGGTTGCGTAGTGGCATAGGCATCCTAGTAGCCTCAACCTTCACTTGTGTGGCTTGGAATTCTTCCTCAACCACGTGCAACTGCTCTACTTCCAGGACCTCCGTACACACAACTGCAATAGCATGAGCAACAGAGTCCCCAAGTGGCAAGAGCTTGCTTTCAAGGGCATCTAGCGTATTGTCCAAGGGACATTTGGCGCTGTTGCAAAGCACGCTCAAGTTTTCATCCATGCGCAGGCCAAATGTTTTCTCCAATCCATGCATAAACACATACTCCTCCCCATCCACTACCACTGAGGAGAAGTGGCTTATTTCCACCTCTAGGATAGCCTCATCCATAGATGGCAGTGGAACTATAATGTCACTAGGGCCAGTCACAACGATGTATTTCTCTACCACCTCCTCGATCCCCCGAGGTACTCGAGCTGAAGTGTTTGTCCTTCTGTTGCAAGATTCATGGGGTCAGTCACCTGCTCCTTGATGTCTTTGATGAAGGACCCAACCTGAAGGTCTGGTAGGCAGAGCTCCTCCAAATTAGGTTCCTCGATCACCAAGAAGATGAATGTTGCTAGCCAAGAAAGGTACTCCACCCCCAACTTGTGCGTCTTGAGCGCTGACACCCCTGGGGCTTGTTCGTCCAAGAAATGGCCTGCGTTGGTGGAAATTTCTTGGAATCATCGCAGATGCTTGGAGAATGGGCGGTCATCTTTGTGTATGTAGCAAAAAAGATTGCAAGGCACCAAAATCCCTGCATGTGGGGAGATAGATACATAATATTTTATGATGTGCTCCTACATGAACGCAAAAATCTCGATAAATGCATCCATGTGAACGGAAATTTTGGTATCAAGGTCAAGGAAACAAGTAAAGAAGGTGTGGAGGTCCAACTTCCCTTTGTATTTGGTGTCCTCAAGGAAGACGATGAAGGGTGACAAAGGGGTGGATGTGGGTGCAGATGCAGAGGCTGTGGAGGCGTCCATGTCTAGCCTGGGGTGTAGATAGAGAGTGGAGGAGCTCAAGAGTTGAAAAAGTGAAAAGTGCAAATGAGTTATGCGGACCCCCTTTATAATGGTCCCTTTTTTTAAGACATTTTTTTAAAAAATGCACTTTCACCAAAAAGTGATCTCTCATCTCAATGCGAAAAATTGTATTCAAAGACATGTTGTACCGAAGCAAATCATGTTGATTACATCAGTGATTGTTTTCAAAATTTCAAGAGTTACAAAGTTATAAGAGCAATAGAATAGTTCCATCCATGCCCCAGTCCTCCTCGACCTTCGATTTGTCTTCCATTCTCTTCCCAATCTGTGGACATTCATTACAATAAGCATCCAATGATCGACAAACTATGATGTATTAAAAATGTGGTGGAAGGATTCTCACCTTGTGACCTTGTAAACGAAATTGTGCTTGTTGAAGGGACTCAAAACCCATAATAACCAAATGTTCTCGCACATTACTGAGATTCCAATGCTTGTTCACTTGGACTGCCTCCAAAGCATCGTTGGGCATCCTCACTGCAATGTCAAAGCTTGCAATAGCGCTATCTACACTCTGTAAGGGATTCCACACTCTAAGCTTGCACATCCAACGATCATAGTGGAATCATACGTACAAGGAGGTGCGAGATTTCAAATAGCGCATTCCAATACCTGAAGCTCCAACCTTACAACGGTACCGGTCCCCATTGTGCATGCCCTCCAGAAAACCCCAGTCCTCTTCTAAAAGCCTTCCTAATTCCTCATACTGCACATCTTTACATACAAGCATTGTGGTAGTCTCCACAAATCCAAACTTTTTAAAGATGTGCACAAAACAATAAATAGGCAAAGACAACCTCAAGCCCACAAACATAGAAGATTTAGAGTATTTCAAAGAATTTTGGACATCTATTATCATCTTTCACTTGAAAGATGCTGATAGCCGTTTTTCGGCTTTCCATAATTGCCATAGTAAGCTACCTCACCCTATCAAATCACTCAAACATTTTGGTTATCCCTACCATTTCATTGTACATAGGCGTGTGTGAGTTAGGGACTTTCTCCATATTTTCTTAAAAACCCTCAGCTAGCTAGTCACTGGGATAGTTGAGCCAAAAAAATAAAAAATAAAAAAAATATTATGGCCCATTTGTGTGTAAATATTTCATTGTATATAGGGCCTAAATAAAAATATTTTTCATAATTATTTTGGTATTTATTTAAATATTTCTACATATGGTGTGTTATTTATGCTATGTACATTGACTCACCATTACCATATTTTTTCTTACCATTTTGCATACTCTTATTTCCATATAAAAATAATTTCATGCAAGATTCTCTTATTTTTGGTGTAACTCCATCCCAAAAAAAATCCAAAAAAACTAGTTTATTTATGTGTATATTTTTTCACTATTGTCATTTTTTCCTTCCTACATCTATTCTCTATTACTCTCATAAATTAGAACACCAAAAACATTTATTTTTTTGTGGTAGACTTATAATGAGAGAGATTTATTTTGACCCCTTTATATTTTTTCCACCTATATTATTTATATTTGACATATACATATTTTTTTAGACCCCTCAATATTTGATTTTCTTAGTTGTACTATTCACTTATATCATGATCTCAACAATATCTTCAATGATAGACCTACCAAATAAGGTCAAGGGTATGTGGCATGCATGCATGCACCATGGGGAGCTCACTCTTGGAGGTATTCAAAAGAATCATCCAAAGAAGGACCTCACAAGGACTTTGTGAGGTGGAAAAAAATAGTCGGTTTTGCTAAATTTTTAAAGATCACATGCTCCCCGAATTTGAAAAGGTGATACAAATTAAAGTTGTAGCTCGTGCGCTGAAATTTCACCTCAAATTTTTTCATATTTTTTGAGCTACGAGCTGTGAGCTATGATTTTATTGGTAGATCCCAGTTTGCCCATGCTATGCAGCCACACTCCTTCTTCCACTTTATCATTTTCCTCTTTCACACACACTTCTCCACTCATCATCCCCACCTCTCTCACCACTCCTCTCTGCACCCTACTCACCTTCTTCTCAACCTTAAAGAATAAGAGAAACCATGGTGAACTCATATCTCCTACACACACTTCCATTCTAAAAATTGACCACCTAGTCTCATTTTTCCTTATCCATATTACCCATATCTATCAAAAAACCACAAAATTCAGCCTGTTCTCTTGAAAGACAGCATCATGGTGATTGATTACTCATGTTCACTTACCTTGGCTCCCAAGGAAGGTCAAGAGTGGAGAAAAAATGTACCATCAAAGCTAGTGGACCATCAACAAGCGTCAAAATTGACCCTACTCAAGACACTTGGAGCATCAACATTGTAAGAAATCCATAATTTCTTACCTATTAAGAGTTTTTTCTTCCTTATTTGTACCCTACATGGATACTCCCATTGTAAATATCCAATTCCATTTGTAAATCAATAAAAATACTAACTCTATTAATTTACTAACACTAACCTACTATGAAAAGTCCTATCACCTCCACTTCTCTCCTCTCTCTTCTTCATCTATTCACACCAACTTCTTGAATAATTCCAAGCAAAAGAAATTAGATAAGTGCTGAAAATCTAACCCAACCATGGTTAGAGGAGTAACCCTAGCTCCCAAAATTGCTATAAAAGGAGGGTGTAGCTAGCACAAAAGGGGGGGAGCCATAAGCCAGAGCACTATGCTATAGCTTGAGAATCCAAGCTCAACCTCTCTAGAAGGAGCTCTTGAGTGGAAGCTCATTGTCTTATGCATATGCATGTGTTGTATTACGGGTGATTAGCAAGGGAACTCTATGCCATTGTAAGAGAGAGTGATCATTCAATTGAGAGTAGGAAATCTATCATTTCTCCTACTAGTGTAAGTTCAACATTTGCTGAATCAAGGAGGGTGGATTTGGAGTAAGCTTGGATACTTTGTCTCTCTTCCAACGTAAAAAAATGGACAACAATGATGTGTAAGTCTCTTGGTGTTTTTTTTTTAAGTTCTGGATAGCTTGTCTCTGGGTGTTGTCATCAATTTAGCCATAAATCCCACATACTGTAAGAGGGCGACAGGGTGGAGAGGACTCCCCTGGCTTTAAGACAGTGATTGGGGTGGTTTTTCTTGTGATGTGTTGTGGTGTAATTTACTCAAGCTATGTTGAACAAATACTAATCTCACTTTCATTGGTCATGACAGATTTGTAAGAAGGTATTAGTGCAACAATCACCCCCTCCCCCTTTTCTCTTTTTCTTACATATATAATTGTGTTTGCTTGATCACTGTTGAACATTTCAAAGCAGCCCGAGCACTATCTCTCTCTCTCTCTCTCTCTCTCTCTCTCTCTCTCTCTCTCTCTCTCTCTCTCTCTCTCTCTCTCTCTTTACGTGTCCTAGTTCGCATCCAAAACTAGGTGGTGCCCCAAATTTGTGTAGGGTTAGGTTGCGGGTTTGTGTGTGTGTTTGCTATTTTTTCCAACCCCAACCCAATTGAGCAGCACGGGAGCCTACAAAAGTGCTTAGAGGCCACTCTTCTTGTTGCCTGCCCCGGACCGCCTCAAATTGGTGCCCCCACGAAGGAGCCAACTTTTGTATGTTTTTGTGTAGGATAAATCTTTAGAATAGTCAAGTAGTTTGCATGAATCACGAGAATTTGTATGATCCTTTCATTCCGATTGCAAGGCAAAAGGTAGACATAACTTTTAGTACTAAGTTGTAATTTCAACGTGTAATTCATAGAATTTCAAGTCCTCTTAGGTTGGCAGAGATAAACGCATCAGTAAATCCTTGTATTTTGCCTCTCATTAGGTACGACCTTAGTTTGGACGTTTATATTTTTGTTTTGTTTTAAGAATTAGGTCATGCATAGACCATGGATAATGGCCCAGGAATAGAGGTTTTCCCCTTTCATTTCACTCCACACATTAGAGTAAACATTGTAATTAGTAGAAAAATCCATTTTCAACAACGTATGGTGTTCATGTTTGGTGCCCAAAAAGTAGGAGAAATTCTCGCATCACCAAACCCTGTCATCCTACCTCCTATTGATTATCATAGGTCATTTGGTGTGAATATTTTTATTTTGTTGTAGAATAGATTGCAATTTAGAAAATATTACTGTGTAAATCTATAAAGAAAAAAAACAAAACAAAACGTGTTGTCACCTTAAAACTGATTCAATGGAGGCCCAACGCCAAATGTCTGGATATCCTCTTTTCTTTGGAGAGCCTGGAGAGGATGCATAATTATTTTTAGCAAATTTCAAGATGTCTTGTCATATCAAGAGGATAGTAACTGATCAAGAACGCGTAGAGATGTTTGAAGTGGTTCTTAGGAAAGGTGCTAGCACTTGGTTTGACTCGTTGCCTGAGGAAGTTAATGGGAATTACACGGAAGTTGTGAATCATTTCAAGAGATACTTCTTTGATCCCCAAAACACTCAAAAACTATGGCAAGACATTGTTTCTCATAAGCAAAAAGACCTAGATCACTACTACTTGTACAAGCAAGAGTTTCTACGTCTTTGGGCTGTATGGGTGAGAAATGTTGCTAACCCTGGTGATGGTGCAGAGTTCCTAAAGAAGGAGAGGTTCATAGTCGGACTCTTTCCTGACCTTAAGATAAAAGTTGAGGCAGGTGCACCTGCTACCTTTGATGCAGCTGAAACTAGGGCTGCTAAGAAATATAGAAAACTCAAGTGCCTAAGGGGAGAGGTTCCAATAGAAGGTCTTAGACCCAAAGGTAAGTCACAAGCATCAACATCTAGGAAGCTTCCTGAGGTAACGGCGAAAGTGATTGAGAAGTTAAATGAATCTTTAAGCAGCTTGTGAATTCACCTTGCACAAGCTGTAGGTCCAAAGGGACAAGAAAAGAAGTCTAAAGAGCGAGATCCACGACCTAGGAGAGTCTTGCAATGTTGGAATTGCGGAGAGTCTGGACATGGGATGTATAATTGTCCTTGGCCTCATGGGGAGCCAGGGAGACCTAACTTGAATTACCCAGTGATGAATGCAGGTGAAGGAACTGGTCAACAACCAAGGCTTCTACAAAGACAAAATGGACCAAGACCACCTCCACAAGGGGTATAAGGAGTTCCACCTTTGCCAGATCCAAATGTGCATGTGGTAGAGGTGACAAACTCAAATGAGGTTGACATGGAAGAAAATGGCATTAAGCATGGCCGAGGAAAAGGTAAAGAGAAAGAAGGTGTCACATCATAGAGTGACCATGGACGAGGCAAGAAGGCAAAGGAGACCAAGGAAGCTAAGAGGACTCGACGTCGTATCAATATCCAAGACTTCCCTCTTGGACATGGTATGGATCCATACAACCTATTGGAAGACATGAGAGGTAAGGGTCCTGATATCTCATGGCCTCAGTTTCTTGCATTATGCCCACAAGTTAGGAGGGATTATTACGAAGGCAGTTAGCACTAGGAGAAAGATAAAAGAGAGTGTTCCTGTTGTAAAAATTGCACATGTTGAAATGAATGAGGATATTACACCTTTGCTAGATTGTTACATCAAAGGAAGATTGGTTAGGAAAGGTCTAGTGGATGGGGGTGCACAAATTTGCATCATGACAGAAGGACTCATGCAAAGACTAGGCATGCACATCCATGAGACACCTGAAATTAAAGTCAAAATGGCAAACAATAGCAAGGCTAGGTGCGTAGGCATTTGTAAAAATGTCTTTGTGGAGGCCTTTGGCATTAAGAAGGCAGTGGATTTCTATGTCATGTCTACCAAAGGAAATGGTTACCCATTTATCCTAGGAAGACCATGGCTAATGAAAATGCGAGCTTTGCAGGATTGGGAGAGTGGAAAGCTAATTTGCAGGAATGAAAATCATAAGAAAATTGTCTTTGACATGAAGGAGCAACGCCAAGAGGAGCTCCATGAAGAATCATCTCAAAGTGAGACGGAGGAAGGCTGGACCGATAGCACTTCAGAAGGAGAAAGTAGCGGCATCATTACTGAAGAGGAGTCTTCCATCGAATTCATGGGGGTAAGGTTTAATCCAAACGACCAAGAGACCTCTTGCCCAGGTTTGGAAGAGGTAGGTTCCCAAGAGAACCAAAATGTGCAAGATGAAGGAATGTTAGAAGGTATGTTGTCTACAACACTTACAAAGGACGAAAGAGAGGATTTCAAATGTGTGCTAAGGAAATTTCCTAGGCTTTTTGCTAAAGACTACACCAATGTGCGTGGAGTAGATGCTGTTCAACACAAAATTGAGTTGAAGCAAGAGGCCACACCTAAGGCTCAGAAGCTACGAAGGCTAGGAGTCATCAAGGAGCAGGCTTTACTCAAGGAGGTAAGAAAGCTTCTAGCAGCAGGTTTCATTTATCCAGTGGAGAATTCAGAGTGGGTCTCTCCCATTGTTGTCACTCCTAAGAAAAACGGCAAGTGGAGGGTGTGTGTGGATTACCGTCCACTCAATGAGGCAACAAACAGAGATCACTTTCCCCTGTCATTTCAAGATGAGATACTAAATGAGGTAGCTAGTCATGAGAAGTACACTGTGTGTGATGGCTACTCGGGTTACTTTCAAATAGGTATCGCATTGGAAGATCAGTTGAAAACAACCTTCATCACTCCTTGGGGTTGTTATGCTTTTAGAGTCATGCCATTTGGACTGACAAATGCTCCTTCAACTTTCCAACGCTTCATGAACATGGTGTTTCAAGAATTCTTTGGAAATTCCATTAGGGTTTTTATTGATGATTTTTGCATTTATAGCTCAAAATCATTGCATCTACAAAGGGTAGAAGAAGGTTTAAAGAAGCTCTACGACATGGGAGGTCAACTCAACCCCGACAAGTGTCACATAGGTGAGGATGAAGTAATCTTGCTTGGTCACAAGGTTTCCTATAAAGGTATTGAGGTGGATCCTTCAAAGGCAAAGGCTCTTATTGAGCTTCCATCACCCAAGAATCTCAAAGAGGTCATCTCATTCATTCAAAAGGTGAAGTATATGTCACACTTTATTCACTTAGCTTCGGAGTTGCTTCATCCTTTGCAAAAGTTGACACAGCAAGTAGAATTTGCATGGTCTTATGAGCTTGAAGAGTACTTTTGTAACATTAAAGTCATTTTGTCAGAGCTACCAACACTCATGCCTCCTTGTTGGGAGTACACATTCTTTGTTATCTCTAGTGTTGGAAGGGAAACAATTGGTGCAATTTTATTACAACAAGATCCCCACAGTACCAGGATGCGACCTATCTACTTTTCTAGTAGGGTCATGAATGCTTTGGAGAGAGGCTACACGGAGGCAGAACTCATGATGCTTTCTCTCATGTTTGCGGTGAGAAAGTTTAGATCCTACTTGCTACCAAAACCTTTTGTAATTATCACTGCAGAAAATTTGTTTCCTTGGGTGTCATCTCAAATGAATCTTAGCACTAGGATCTCAAAGTGGATTATGGAATTGCAAGAGTTCCAATACTCTTTCAAGGTAGAAGATAATGTGCGTGCACAATTGGCAGGGATCCTTACTTATAGGGTACATGAGAAGGAGATTAAGGTCCTGAAGTAAAGACCCTACCATTTCCACAACCTAAAAGTATTCCTAATGCTTTTACCTTGTTCTTTGATGGAGCTTTTCGACGAGTCACAGGAAAAGCAAGGGGAGGGCTAGTATTGCTCAACCCAAGTGGAGAGGTGGTCATGAAAGAGAAGGTCAATCTACCAGGTTCAACTAGCAACAATGAAGCAGAATACGACACACTACTTCATGGTTTAAAGATATGCATTGGCCAAGGTATACAACGTCTCATGGTAAAAGGGGATGCACTTCTCATTGTGAAGCAAATTTTAGGCATTTGGGCATGCAAGAATGAAAGCTTAAGAACAAAAGTTCATGCCATTCGTAGGATGTTTAATCAGTTTGAAGAAGTGCAACTATATCATATTCCTAGGAAACAAAATGAAGATGCCGATTTACTTGCACAACAAGCAGTTACATGTGTTGAGAAAGAAGTGCAGGTCATCATGGTGGCAGCAACTATCAAGCAACCGAGATACCAGGGATTGGAGTCATTGACTCCCATTATTAGCTACATTTTGGAGGGTGAGTTTCCACAAGACTTCACGAAGGCTCAGAAGAGGAGACTCATGAAAAAGTCAAGCGCGTATCTCTTCCTAGAAGGATCCGTCTACCAAACAGGGAAGGATCAAGTGTGCAGAAGAATACCAACTATTGAGGAGATCCCAGCCATTCTAAAAGTTTTGCATGAAGAAACATGTGGTGGTCATTTTTCCCAAGAATTAACTGTGAAGAAGATTTTGCTTGCGGGGTGTGTTTGGCCAAGTCTGCATGTGGATGTCCAACATTGGTGTAAAAGTTGTCATAATTGTCAGGTAAATGGGAACAGAAGATTGGTTTATGGTCCAAGGCAAATCGTGCTTGCAAATGGACCCTTTGAAAAGCGGAGCATTGATACTATGGGTCCTCTGCTTATGACAAAAAATGGTAAACTCTACATTCTAGTGGCTGTAGACTATATGACTAGGTGGGTGGAAGCACAAAGTGTGGCAAAGGTAAATGAGAGGACAGTGAGCAAATTTGTCTACACTCACATTTGTTGTAGATTTGGC
The DNA here is from genome assembly GCF_014529385.1 of Adiantum capillus-veneris. NCBI lineage: Eukaryota > Viridiplantae > Streptophyta > Polypodiopsida > Polypodiales > Pteridaceae > Adiantum > Adiantum capillus-veneris. The sequence continues at coordinate 44,214,829 of NC_140954.1, forward strand.
ACACCTTTGGAGATTGTTTCTGATAATGGTCCAGGGTTTAGAAAGGGCTTGCTCATAGAGGTATGTGAAGAACTTCACATTCTACATCATCATAGTACACCCTACTATCCCCAATCCAATGGTCTGGTAGAAAAAGCTAATGGTGTCATTGCAGGCATCATTAGAAAGATGGTGAGAAACAAGACAAAGTTGTGGGATGACTTCTTGGATGGTGCCTTGTGGGCGTATCGAGCCACATATAGGGAAGCCACAGAGTTTACACCATTTCACTTGGTCTATGGTCAAGAGGCTTTACAACCAATTGAGCTCAACATTCCAACAATGCGACTTCATGGCAAAGCAGCACAAGATGATCAAGAAGCATGGATGGATCGACTTCTTACCTTAGCTGATCTTGAGTGGAAAAGAGAAGCAGCATATGAGTGCTACAAGAGGAAAGCTACGCAGGCGAAGGAGAAGCTTGACAAGAAACTAAAGGACAAATGCATCAATGAAGGAGATCTTGTGCTAAGGTATGACAATCGACTCGATAATCATTTTGATGCCAAATTTGAAACTAGATGGCAGGGGCCATACATAGTTAAGAAGGCTTTCAATTCAAGTTACTATCAACTTATGGACTTGAATGGGAAAGAGCACTCTAGGAAGGTAAATGGTTATCGCTTGAAGCCCTATTTGAGTCGCATTCTACCAAAGGATCTACCAAAGATCTGTCAAAGGGTAGCTGTCTCATGTAAGTATTGTTACATGAAGCATGAGTGTAACTCCAGCCAAAATTCTGAGGGGCCATACAATGAAGATCTCGTCAAGGACTCTGAAGCACTCTCTTTGGAAAAGATGCTCTATGATGGTACATGAATATACCATCATCCTAGGGGAGGACTAATGATAGCCGTTTTTCGGCTTTCCATAATTTCCATAGTAAGCTACCTCACCCTATCAAATCACTCAAACATTTTGGTTATCCCTACCATTTCATTGTACATAGGCGTGCGTGAGTTAGGGACTTTCTCCATATTTTCTTAAAAACCCTCAGCTAGCTAGTCACTGGGCTACTTGAGCAAAAAAAATAAATAAAATCAAAAAAATAAAATATATTATGGCCTATTTGTGTGCAAATATTTCATTGTATATAGGGCCTAAATAAAAATATTTTTCATAATTATTTTGGTATTTATTTAAATATTTCTACATATGGTGTGTTATTTATGCTATGTACATTCACTCACCATTACCATATTTTTTCTTACCATTTTGCATACTCTTATTTCCATATAAAAATAATTTCATGCAAGCTTCTCTATTTTTGGTGTAACTCCATCCCAACAAAAATCCAAAAAAACTAGTTTATTTATGTGTATATTTTTTCACTATTGTCATTTTTTCCTTCCTACATCTATTCTCTATTACTCTCATAAATTAGAACACCAAAAACATTTATTTTTTTGTGGTAGACTTATAATGAGAGAGATTTATTTTGACCCCTTTATATATTTTCCACCTATATTATTTATATTTGACATATATTTTTTTTTTTAGACCCCTCAATATTTGATTTTCTTAGTTGTACTATTCACTTATATCATGATCTCAACAATATCTTCAATGATAGACCTACCAAATAAGGTCAAGGGTATGTGGCATGCATGCATGCACCATGAGGAGCTCACTCTTGGAGGTATTCAAAAGAATCATCCAAAGAAGGACCTCACAAGGACTTTGTGCAGTGCAAAAAAACAGTCGGTTTTGCTGAATTTTTAAAGATCACATGCTCCCCGAATTTGAAAAGGTGTTACAAACAAAAGTTGTAGATCGTGAGCTGAAATTTCACCTCAAATGTTTTTATAATTTTTTGAGCTATGAGCTGTGAGCTATGACTTTATTGGTGGACCCCAGTTTGCCCATGCTATACAGCCACACTCCTTCTTCCACTTTATCATTTTCCTCTCTTACACACACTTCTCCACTCATCATCCCCACCTCTCTCACCACTCCTCTCTGCACCCTACTCACATTCTTCTCAACCTTGAAGAATAAGAGAAACCATGGTGAACTCATATCTCCTACACACACTTCCATTCCAAAATTGACCACCTAGTCTCATTTTTCCTTATCCATATTACCCATATATATCAAAAAACCACAAAATTCAGCCTCTTCTCTTGAAAGACAGCATCATGGTGATTGATTACTCATGTTCACTTACCTTGGCTCCCAAGGAAGGTCAAGAGTGGAGAAAAAACGTACCATCAAAGCTAGTGGACCGTCAACAAGCGTCAAAATTGACCCTACTCAAGACACTTGGAGCATCAACATTGTAAGAAATCCATAATTTCTTACCTATTAAGAGTTTTTTCTTCCTTATTTGTACCCTACATGGATACTCCCATTGTAAATATCCAATTCTATTTGTAAATCAATAAAAATACTAACTCTACTAATTTACTAACACTAACCTACTATGAAAATTCCTATCACCTCCACTTCTCTCCTCTCTCTTCTTCATCTATTCACACCAACTTCTTGAATAATTCCAAGCAAAAGAAATTAGATAAGTGATGAAAATCTAACCCAACCATGGTTAGAGGAGTAACCCTAGCCCCTAAAATTGCTATAAAAGGAGGGTGTGGCTAGCACAAAAGGGGGGAATCCATAAGCAAGAGCACTATGCTATAGCTTGAGAATCCAAGCTCAACCTCTCTAGAAGAAGCTCTTGAGTGGAAGCTCATTGTCTTATGCATATGCATGTGTTGTATTAGGGGTGATTAGAAAGGGAACTCTATGCCATTGTAAGAGAGAGTGATCATTCAATTGAGAGTAGGAAATCTATCATTTCTCCTACTAGTGTAAGCCCAACATTTGCTGAATCAAGGAGGGTGGATTTGGAGTAAGCTTGGATACTTTGTCTCTCTTCCAACGTAAAATAATGGACAACAATGATGTGTAAGTGTCTTGGTGTTTTTTTTAAGTTCTTGATAGCTTGTCTCTGGGTGTTGTCATCAATTTAGCCATAAATCCCACATACTGTAAGAGGGCAACAGGGTGGAGAGGACTCCCCTGGCTTTAAGACAGTGATTGGGGTGGCTTTTCTTGTGATGTGTTGTGGTGTAATTTACTCAAGCTATGTTGAACAAATACTAATCTCACTTTCATTGGTCATGACATATTTGTAAGAAGGTATTAGTGCAACAACCACCCCCTCCCCCTTCCCTCTTTTTCTTACATATATAATTGTGTTTGCTTGATCACTGTTGAACATTTCAAAGCAGCCCGAGCACTCTCTCTCTCTCTCTCTCTCTCTCTCTCTCTCTCTCTCTCTCTCTCTCTCTCTCTCTCTCTCTCTCTCTCTCTCTCTCTCTCTCTCTCTCTTTACGCGTCCTAGTTCGCATCCAAAACTAGGTGGTGCCCCAAATTTGTGTAGGGTTAGGTTGTGGGTTTGTGTGTGTGTTTGTTGTTTTTTCCAACCCCAACCCAATTGAGCAGCACGGGAGCCTAGAAAAGTTCTTAGAGGCCACTCTTCTTGTTGCCCGCCCCGGACCGCCTCAATGCTATCGACCACAAATTGGGCACCGGTCACTCCATACTAATATGGAAGTTACTTGATGGGTTCAAGTGTTCCAAACTCTTGTGTAGAAATAGGCACAATATAGGAGTGAGAATAGAAAGAAAATCCTTCTTTGAACCAGTTTGGTTGGGCAAAGATGTGTGAACATTGTTGCTCCAATATCCGCATGTATAGCATTGAATGTGCCGGAGAGACTATGTAGTGGTTGCTCCTCCACCAATGTGGATGGAAATATGACTATAAATGCATGGAAAATCTTAAGTATGAATTCATAATAACATTACACTGTGATTTCACACCTAGCTTTGTATTCTCAAAACATGTACTTACAATGTGTTGGAAATCGAGGTGGTTGTTGCAATTGCATGCTTGACATTGAGAAAACATGTTGCACAATGGCTGCGGTCCCCTTGTCTTTGCGGTTCTTGAAGCCAAGGAGCTTTCCTTTCCAATGATGATCCAAGTTTGCATGATTATGCACACGATGAGGGCCAATAGGAGATGGTTGCATGTATACCCAAGCACCTTTGGTGAATTCTTATGGCACCCACTCATCATCTATACCTCTTGTGTTGTGGCATGAAAGTGTTGTGACCTCATCCTTTGGCCGCCTTTGAGAAATAGAGTTGGCCATGCTTGAACAAAGAAAATTAGGAGGAGGAGAACCTTGCTTGTTGCTACAATGTAGGTGGGATAAAGTGATAGCAGAAGGTGGTTAACCCTTGCTTGGTGTGGCAATGGGAGGAGAAGGTGGATAACCCTTGCTTGGTGTGGCATGGAAGGTGGTAGGGGAGGAGAGTGGAGCTTCCTTGCTACAGCAATGGAGATGGTGTAGAGAGAGAGTGCTGGAGTAGAGGATGAGTGTGATTGTTGCAACCAAGGAGGGATTGGAAAAGGGGTTCTAGAGAGAGAAAATCACTTTTTGCCTAAGGACTACTTTTGAGGGGGTCTTTGGATAGTAAAAAAAGATTTTTTTAAAAATTTAATTTTAGGGTTTTTGGGTGCACATTTTGACTTTTTGAGGTAAAAAATGCTTTTTTGACCATAAAATAGATTTAGAGTAGTTTTAAGAAGATAAGATTTGAGTTTTGAAAAATTTTGGGATTTTTTCATATGCGCCCCCTCCCCCCCACCCCACAAATCCCACCTTCTCACTAGGTAAGAGCCCATTAAGAAGTGTAAGACTACTTTGTCCCCCTACATTTTTGAGGGCATAGAGTGTGTCCACCACCCTCTTCTCATTCGCTGGCCTCTAATTAACCTTAATCCCAAAGGGCCCCTAGAGGGTTCATTTTTTCCTAATGAGCTCTCTCCACCTTCGAAGGTGTTTGAGGTCTTGGGACTAAGGCTTGGGATAGTTAAAGCTTTCTTCAAAGTTTATGTTATGCTTCACAAGGTACAAAAATATTGTATTGTAACAAGTCTCTCTTAATGGGAGAATTCATAATACAAATGCCTATTGGAGGGGGGACCGGCTCCACATAAATCCGGTCCTCAACTGTTGTCATGTTCTCTAAATTCTCTCTCTTGCAAATATATTGTTCATGCCAAGCTAACTAATTGCTATGCCTATGTTGTTATCTTCAATTATGTTCATCCGCTATGCTCACAAAGTAATTTTCTCAAAAGTACTCTCATTAATTTCCGCTAATCTCAAGTTAATAGGCCAATTCCAATACAAGAGGTCATTCCTCTACTCACAATCGGGTCATTACAGGTAGAAAGACAACCATCAATTATATATCAACCACAAAATCTCTGGCTTTTAGCAGGATGATTGTACAAGCACGGTAAGGTGGGGATTTTGAGACTATGTGTACAGCCCAAAGAATCCGACTACTACCTCAAACTGGCTCGTATACAAAATACAGGGTTTCACAATGGAGAAACGCAAACATGCCAACGAAAAAAAAGACTGGGAGTCTACTGGAAAAACATGGAACATAGAATCCATACATATCTAAAATCATGTGATGTCTATACAAAACAACCTCGAGTGGAACATGCCACCCTGTTTCGAGTAGTACAAGCACCCAAATGGAGTACTCACATAATTGAGTACTTAAGAAACAAGACCTTCCCTGAGGGATGGGGCAAGGCAAGAATGAAAACTGTATAAGAGGAGGCCAAACACTATCTGCTAATTGCCAACCATTTGTATAGGAGGGGAAAAGATAAACAACTACAATTGTGTGCTATGAAAAGCGAGTATTACGTTATCCTAGAACAAGCACATTCACGTCAGCTCGGGGACATTTCTTTGGTGATAAAACAACAAAGCTAGTGCTACACTCAGGCATATGGTGGCCAACCCTCTTTAGGGATGCAGAGACCTATGTTAAACAATGTGGTGAATGTCAACGCACAAAACCACCCCTATGGCGAGATGAAATTCCATTAAGGCCAATGATGGGGGTACGCGCTTTTGCCAAATGGGACAGCGACTTTATTGGTCCCATCATACCTCCAGGATACAGGTCGCACACAAAACAAAAAAATGATGCACAAATTAAAGCTCGGTTCCTTTTCGAGCTTATCTTTACAAGATATGGTCTACCCATTGAAATAGTGAGTGATAGGGGAACACACTTTTTAAACAACGTCATTGAAAGCCTCCTTGACGAATTCATGGTGGTCCATCACAAAGCAGCACCTTATCACCCGCAAGCTAACGGGCAAGCACAGAGTACCAACAAAATATCATGCATGGTACTCACCAAAATAGTCACTGACTCACGAAATGATTGGGATCAAAAGCAACACATTTCACTATGGTCTTACAAAGTAGCTTTTAAAACTTCCATTGGGACGACTCCTTTAACCTGGTGTTCGGGATTAATGCAATTCTACCCATGGAATTCTTAATCAAAACCCTACGAGTTGCAACACAATTAGAGTGGACAGGCCACGAGCTATCAAAAAGACTAGACACCCTGGAGCAATTAGATGAAACCAGAATAAGAGCGATAGGTGGGATATATGCTCAGAAAAAACAAATGAAGGCTTTTCATGATCAACATGTGATTAGCAAAAGGAGTTCCAAAAAGGGGATTACGTTTTAATATATATCCTCAAACAGCACTCCAAAAAACTTAAAAAGCAAGGGATGGGGCCTTTTGTAATACATGATATATCACAAAGTGGCGCCATAAAGCTTGCAATATTAGCAGGTGAGGAGATGCCTAATTGGATGAGTGGCTGTAGATTAAAGAAATATCTTCTTCCGTTGACACCAAAAGAACTCGAAACAATACATGCAGTAGATCAGCGCAGAAGTCAAGCAAATGAAATAGGAGAATAGGCACAACAAGAATCCAAAATCAAAATATTAAAGCGCAAGGAGCAAGCAGACTTTCAGAGAAAAGCACAACAAAATGATTGTATCGATACTATTCCGATAGCATCCATACAAACGGTGGCTACATGGTTAGGTGGAATGGATATACGCATTAGGTTTACAACTTGCTGATGGCACCATCAAGCAAGCATTAATGGACACTGGAGCAAGAGCTAATGTTGTTAACTACTCCACCTTCAAAAAAATAACATAGGAACCTCTAATTCGAAACACGATGGGGTTCAAAGTGGCAAACAAAGGCACAATGGAGAGGCTAGGATAGGTAAATTTACCAATCACTATTGATGGAACAGTTTATCTGCATCAATTTCATGTGGTTGACGATCATGATCTTAATGAAGAAGCTATTCTAGGAGTGTTGTGGATACACACTTATCAAGCGACACCAAACTTGCAAGATAATACCTTGTAGCTCATACTAGAGGACCAATCTTTTGCCACACCCTTTGTACAATCAGATTATGTATGGGAACCTTTACAATCAGCACCCGCTCCAATTCTAGGATATTCTCTAATGATGGTCAGGAAAATCTGGGTTACAAAGTCCATCGTCGCGCAGAAGTCGACGCAGGTACCGATGAAATAGCGTTAATTTTTAAACTAAAAAGAATTGAAATAAGCCTCGTAAGAGATACCGGTATCGTAGCATCAGTATCACCATTGGTATAGCAAATGTTAGAATAAACCTTGAAATAGCCATCAAAATATGCAATGTAATAGGCACCGATATTAATATACTAAATACCGATGCTCATTCCGTTGCCCCTACCGACGCTGATACTGTCACCTGTACCGATGACCAAAACGTGCAATTTTTTTTGGGCAGAGATGGCTGGGAACTAATGCTGCATGTACTGTAGCAAAAGAAATAGCCCTCTCTGCCCAAAGGAAAAGTGCACAAGCAACCGCACTCCACCTACAAGCTGACGCTAAAGAGCCAATTAGCAAAATTGTAAGAATAAGATAACTTGTTAACATAATTAAAACATGAGTCAAAAACTTTAAAACCATAAACATAACCTGTTTGCCATACCATAACCATTACCATAACTTGCTTGTCATACCATAACCATAACCATAACCATCACATGGTTGCTATACCATCATAGCAAAACCATAACCATCACCTGAACCAAAACCATAACCATAACCTTGCACAACCATAACCATAACCATAGCAAAACCATAACCATAACCATAACCAAAACGGAAAACCATAACCTTGCACAACCATAACCAAAACGAAAAACCATAACCTTGCACAACCATAACCATAACCATAACCAAAAGATGATTGTCATACCATAATAGGAAAACCATAATCTTAAGTTGACTCTCAAACCTTAACCATAACATCTGTGCCATACCATAAACATAAGCACTACAAAACTGTACATATGCAAACAATCACTGAGTGAGAACACCCTCATGGTAATGTCTCCCAATTGACGTCCTCTCCCTCCTCGTGAAGCTGGGTCAAAAGGGCCACAAATCCATGCTTGTACCCATACTTCTCCTCTTGGCATGTCAGAAGGTGCTTCACGGCAACTTCCTACAAAATTATGGTTTAATCATTAGATAAATCTTCAAACAACATATATATTATCAATAATTTAAAGCATACGTGTAATACTTACAAACTCATGTCAAAGTGTATCGTAGCATCCACTCCCAAGATGTGACGCTCCAGCACACTCCAAACGTGCTCTGGCTACATCTCTCTGCTGTTGAAATCTATTGGGATTGTCTTCTCTCTGTCGTGCAATCCCCGTCCACTCCTCTGCGTCTAACCATGCCGTCTTGGGAATTCTGTCATTGTACCTGTCTCTTGCCTCTGACCGACGGTGTGACATTTTGGAGCTCGCCACGCTCAAAATCCAAGCGTTCAAGACCTGATCAAATCCCTCTGTCGGCCTGTACTCTCTCTGAATGACGTCGACGATGTAATTCTTTCTCTCAGCATCAAGATTTTTCCAAATCTACATCACAGAGTGACCAAACTAAATCATACAGAGCTGTCGCATTTTCTTTCCAACCCTATCTTCCACAACAGCCCCATCCCTGCTCCTGTACACCTTGCTAGGATCATGCTCGTGTGATCCCCAAGGTGTACGTGGTGTACCCATCGATGAACTGTCTATTGAAGAGAGTGGTGGATGCTCTCTCGTTGGTGTGGACGCATTGGTAGAACCGCTACCACAGCAATCACCACCTCCAAAATGACGGCTACGTCATCTTGATGATGAACCACCCGTTGGTGTAGGGGGCACACGAGTCCTAGGCGTAGGGGGCACACTAGACTGAGGTATGGGGCCGCTCGGTGTAGGGACCACACTAGTCCCGGGCATAGGGTCGGCCGTAGTAGGTCTAGAGGGACCTGCACCCCAAAGGTGTTGTGCCATCGCGATCTGCTTGGTGTGAACTGCGACAAAAACGAGCCCATCTGCTCGGGTGACATGCCGACCGGAGTGACTGGAAAACTAAAACTAGGAGAGTATGGCTCATCGTCATCGGCCATGGCTAATCATACACAAGCAACACCCACAAAATATGTTAGTTTACGTAAGAAATGCTTAATCAATACAAATAACAAATCAACAAAACTGCTACACAAAATGAAACAAATCAACGAAACTGCTACATAAATGATAGCATCTAAAGTGTATTGTAGATTAATAAAAATAGCTTTACAAAAGGTTTCCTACAAAATTCATTAGTTAATCTCTCATCCTCTATGAGATCTGATGCACCAAAGATGTCTATCTCAATTTGTACTTGTGCATCTTTGTCATCGAACTCTACTTCTTCGTCGCTCTCCGCATCAGCTTCATACTTGACACCTCATCTCTAGGTTCAGACAATTGCTCAATGTTGACATCCACCTCCAAATCTAAACTTAAAGTTGGAGTCGGTCCTGCACTTTGTTCATGAATCACCTCTTTGAGCTCAACATCCAACCCTTCACACACTTGCTTGCTACGTGGAGCAACTTGAACGACATAGAGCCAGTAGGTTTAGACAGATCATTCTCATCATTTTCTTGTCCATAGTGGATCGTGTATGAACACAACTTGTTCACAATGCTGTGGAAGTACCAATGTATCCCGCACATCTATCCACACCCGCCTAGAGTTCACTTGAATCAATCCACTCTTGGTTTTGTGCACAGTTGTATTAGGGCCGCTAGTAATAACTTTGAACCACTTGACATCAAAGATAAACATATCAAACTTTCTAATTCTAATCTTCAAGATGTCTTGGGTAGCCAAAGTATTCAAGCTGGCCAGAGTCTCTATATTCTCATCCCTGGTACTACTCCTACTTTCTTGGACGAAGCTTGCCCTAACACCACTATCGAAAGTGACCCTAATTTGTTTATCGATCTGTTGCACTCTAAACTGCTTCCCATGCGACACAAAGCTCCATATTTGTGATACTGCAGCCACAAAATTGAAACAGACTAAAATTTATTAAAGCAAACTAATTTTCATGTGGAGCTCAAAAAGGAAGTTGTGAAATGTACATGCCAATCGCAACCCCTTGACATCTCCTCTTCCTCTTCAGTAATCAACACTCCACTTCTCTTTGCCTCTAAGAGTGTCGCATCTAACCACCACCCAGTTGGAAAGTCGGGCAATTTTTTAAGATGGTTTGGAAAAGGAAGGTTTCTAGTTGCACGGTTGCGCTTGAATTGAAGGCGATCTATCAAATGTTGTTCCTTTTCCCCTTCATACCTCTCTAGACACTTTTGCATGATGTCTGAGTTGAGAAGGCAAAATCTCATAACCTTTTCTCGCATTGTGATGTCCATCTTCCTAACGATGCCTTGTCCCTGCGACTCGTCCCGCGTCACCTGAAGTTGCCTCAGTAGTCCACATTCGGGGCATCTATGGATCAATTGAGACCAAAAATTCACTGATGAGGACAAGAGACTCTTGTACAAGCCATCCTTTGGCCATTCTACCCTCGGGGCGATCCCTTTGACGAACAAACCCCTTTAAAGTCTTCATAAATCTCTCCAAGAAGAACATGTGCCTGCTATGGACCACCCCATCAACTGCAACTTCATCGACCACATGCACAAGTACATGCATTTGGATGGTAAGAATGTTTGTTGGAAAGTGCTTCTCCACCATGGACACTGGCTAAATATCATTTAAGGGTGCTACATCGATGATGTCTTCTCTTATCTCTTTTGAACTGATCCACCGTACCAACTCACTAATTTTGTAGATTGTTCTTCTAATGTCATCTGTCAAACAACCCCTTATGGCAATTGGTAAGATGAAATGTAATAATTTATGCCAATCATGGAACTTAAGACCACTGAGATTTTCATCTCTCGTAAAAGCCGTTTTCAAACATCACATGCACCTTGTGGGAGTCTTGAATGAAGATATAGTCCTCTTCACTTGTTGCTCTTCTGCACGACTCAGAACTCATAGACCTTTTGGTATAGCAAACTTCCATTGGGTTTAAGTCGATGCCACATCTCTGGCATCCGACCCACAGCTTGCAGGTCATCTCTTTGCGCATTGCTCTCCCTTTTTCTAGTGATTGTTTTTTATATGACCTCCCCCACATTCTTGAAGATGTGCCTTGGGTCGATCAAATGATTAATCAGCAGGTAACTACAGTACACGAGTTCATGGAAAATAGAAAGTCTTTTCATTCCAGGTGGCATCCAATCTTCCCTCTCCAGTCACATGTTTTTCCAATTGCTCGCTTTCAGTGGATGCATGTCATGTTTGCATATGTTTGGTCCACGTAGCTCATGTCCTTCAGGCAAAAATCTACCATGCTCCTCGTAAAATTGTCTTGCTCAAATGCTTAGAGCGGCAAAAGCCAAGTCGAGGACCACATTTTGGACATGCATGATTGCCCGAGTAATTCAAGCTTGAAATATCACATATTAATATTTAAAAGCATTGACATAGCCATGAATCACATGTGTGTGAGGGTTTTGAAGGAACTTACCAGAGCACTCACCGAAGCCTAGCCAATCGTGCATGGTCCACATGAGAATGCCTTGCACATGTACATTCCGTCGTCCGATTGGTTGGGACATATCAACCACATCGATTCTTGTCCACAAGATTTGGAGCTCTTCTATAAGTGATGCCAGATAGACGTCCATGTTCTTTGCTTTGTACTTTCCTGGGACAATCAATGACAACAACAGATGGCTCTTCTTGATAGTGATCCATGGTCAAAGATAATAATTAACCAGACAAATAGGCCACGTGCTCCATGACGAACTCCGTAATCCGAATGGGTTTACTTCGTCCATTGCCAGACCAAAGCGGATACATCGAGGCTCATTATTAAATGTAGGCCAACTATCCTCTATGTGCTTCCATGCACGAGAGTCAGCAGGTACCGGCATAACATTATCTATCGATCTAGTATTTGAGTGCCATGTCATCAAAGAGGCTATGGACTTGCACCTGAACATTCTCTTTATTCTTGGAATGATAGGAAAGTGTCGAACGACCTTTGTAGGGATAAATTTTCCTTGTGTGTTCTTCCTGTACCTGTTTGATCCACAATTGGGCCACTGTTCCCGGTTTGCATACTCATTGCAAAAAAGTATACAATCATTAGGACATGCATGTATTTTTTGATAATCCAAGCCCAAATTAGTAAGAAGCTTTTTAGCGGTTGGATGGGTAGGGGGCATGTGATTCCCTTCTAGAAATATTTTCGCATTCAGCAACCTGACGTTAGATGAACAAGTCAGCCCTTTGATCACTTTATATGAACTGTAATTTGCACTTTACCATGCTTAGGATAAATATGTTTACCTGAAAATCTTTGTGTCTGATTGAGGCGTCAGACCAACCGTAGACAGTAATTAAGCATTGCCAATGCGGTATGGAGAACTGAGATTTTTGTACCAGTGTAGAGTGGCATGCATGCAAGACTTTGCATCATCTCGCCCTCCTCATCAATGCTATCATGCCATCGATATGAACGGGATGGTTGAGGTTGTTCCACAGTACTGCGTTCAATGTTGTTGCCTTCTATGTTGGAATCCATGTCAAAGAACGTGTCCAACATTTGCTCCGTCTCTACTTCTTGAAATGCCGCTTTAGGTATTAGTTGGGAGGACTCAGTTGATGGCTGCTCGTTTGAAAATCATCTTCTCTGGGATGAAGTTGGGGCAATATCTACTTGCGGACTTTGACCTTCAATCTCTAGACCATGAGATTGATAACGCAGATCTTGTACTTGCTCTATCAAAAAGAGACCGTGATTGCGTATGTGTTGGTCGTAGATTTTTCATTTTTGAAAGATCTGATGCTTGCAATGCGCACAAGGACACATCATCCTATCATCCATACTTTATCTACCAATGATGCAACAAATAATTAAAACAGTCTAGTTGTTATAACTACACACTTTTAAGTACATGACAAGCTTTAACAACCTCACATTCTCTAGCCAGGCCCGATCCCCGCACACCTCGGTGTAGAGGTGCACGGAGATTAGGACCACAGGGTAATAATCTCGTCTTTATTGGTCAATGACTATATATTAAAGTTCTTGAATTCTGTGTGCACTTGAAGTCCGATTGTATTTTTTCAACTATTTTCTACTAGCTCTAACAACCTCACATTCTCTAGCCAGGCCCGATCCCCGCACACCTTGGTGTAGAGGTGCACGGTGTCGTGCAGCTCCGCTACCATGAAGAGAAAAAGAGCAGAGAAATGCAAGTTAAGCTTCTTTGAAGCCTACGCATTTAGTGAGTAGTGATCAGGGTTTGTTAACAGGCCAAGTTTAATGATTAATGTATGTCAGATGAGGCTTAAAAGGGCCAATTGATGCCTTAATGATGCTAAAAAGGACTATGCTTGAAGTGAGCATAGATGAGAGATTATGATCAAAAACTAGAGTGCTTGAAGTGCTCTACCAACGTGTCTTTACGGCTCTTCGATTGGAGCTACAATGAAGAAGTTATGGCAGTTTGAAGTTTCAGTCGATTGCAGATCCGTACCGAATTGGGTGACTGCAGTTGAGGTGACAGAACTAAAGTGAATGCATCGGGCTGAAGTTCTCAATTTCTAGAGCGCGTCGGTCTTTTCGGATCAGTGATCGGAGTTTCGGTTGCCAAGTTATTGGCCATTAAAGATTCACCGGGGGTCGGTTCTGTACCAGTCCGGTCTGCTCGGTCGGTGTGCCATTTAGGAATTTTACAGCCTCATCAGGGTTTGTATGCTTCTATGCAGTTTGAGAAGTCTAAAGGAATTAACGGCTCGTTAAAAAGAGTCCGGCTTGATCAGATAATACGGCTTGAGGCTGATGACAGTTGTCGGCGCACTACTGAGCCGGATAATTTTGGCATTATCTGAGAAGCTGATACAAGAAATTAACAACCGAGTGAAAAAGGGAATGCCTTCCGGCAAGTGCAATCACCTATACATGCATCTTAGAAGCATGTGGCATTATTTGAGATGCTGGTATACGCAGTAAAGTTCACGAAGATATTGTTAGTCAATGACTGTTGTGGGAAGATGTCATGCTTGGCAATTTGTTTTTGATGCTCACTTGTAGTTGGCAATGCTTTGGCTGGCATGCGTATCAAATAAGGTGCCTTTATGCATGACAAGAGAGAAGTTGTTGTGCTCGGCGATCCTTTGGTCGATATGTATGCTAAATGTGCCACCCAATGAGGCATAAATGTGCCCAAAAGGAGAGGCCGCCCAAGGCAAAGGTAAAATGGCAACCCTATCTTTAATAAGGTGTGAAACAAAAGGAGAGGCAAAAGGGCATGGCGTTCTGCAGCAGCAAGAACGAGCTGCGTAGGGAGAGGCAGAGCTCATCGCGAGCTGGGTGCAACTCGGACGACGACGACCTAGAGACAGGATTTTCTCAGGACCTCAAGGCGACCAGATTCGGACCCATTCCAATCGGCTTTCGCGCGCATCAGTTTCGCCAGTGCCACATCATCAAGAGGCATTTTTATGCCTCCCTAGCAACGACGGCACCGTCGTTGCTAAGGGTGGGGGCACGCTATTAATAGGGCATTCTTTTTGCATGGAGAAAATTATTGACATGCGAGCTAGGTTGAGGAGCAAGGGAGGAGCTTGGACGGGAGCAAGAAGGTAGAGAAGGATCGAGAGGGCTTAGCAAGGAGGACTCTCTCTCTCTCTCTCTCTCTCTCTCTCTCTCTCTCTCTCTCTCTCTCTCTCTCTCTCTCTCTCTCTCTCTCTCTCTCTCTCTCTCTCTCTTGCTAAGGACGAGGCCGAAGGAGCTTGGACGAGGAAGCTTGTCGAAGCAAGCAAATCAAAGAAGAAGGAGCGTGAACTTTGGTCAAAGGAGCAAGAAGCCCGTAGGAACTTAAGCAAGAGAGCTTGAGCAAAAATCTTGTTCAGGCTTAAGCAAGCCTAGGCAAGAAGACATTCCAAGCGAGGCTAGAGCAAACCAAAGAGGATAAGGCAGATCAAGCTCCAGGCTTGAGCAGGCAAAGGCAAGAAGGAGATTTACAAGCAAACGGGAAACTTGAAGTAAGCAAAAACAAGCTTGAGAAGGAGAACTCGGTCGAAGCAGAAGAAGCACAGGACGAGCCTGGTCGAGGCAACCAAGCAAGGGATAAAGTTTCGGCTAGCAATTGAAAAGCAGGAAGAAGTTAAAAGCTGTGAGAGCGGCAATTAAGCCAGTACAAAGCATAAGGAGCAGGGAGCTACGGAATAATTGGCAAAATTGAAGCTTGTTGAATCTAAGGGAACTTGAAGCAGATGAAGCGACAAAAGATAAATTTCCATCACCGTCATCCGTTAGAGATTTAATTAGCATTTTGTTAAGTCCAGTGTCGTTAACGGCCCGGTTAATCCTGTAAACCAGAGTGTAAACTCCTAGTTAGCAGATGATCCAAGTGACGGCGTTGTTAACAGCCTACCTTGGCTAAGGATTAAGTTGTACTCAAGCGTTAATCAATTAATTGATGATTATGGTGATTTCCAGATTCAGTTGCATTTGTTGTTCTCATTCTCCCTCTTTCACACCTCCCACAGCCAGAGGCCCCCGGCTCACGTAGCGAACATATATCCCCTGACAACGGAGATTAGTACCACAGAGTAATAATCTCGACTTTATTGGTCAATGACTATATATTAAGGTTCTGAAGTCTATGTGCACTTTTGAAGTACAATTGCATTTTTTCTACTATTAATTTGACGCTAGCTCTAACCTAACCTATAATCTAGCCTAACCTATAACATAACCCTAACCGAGTTTTACCAAGCACCGAGCAAACTTTATCGAGCGAAGAAAAAAACCGAGAGAGAGAGAGAGAGAGAGAGAGAGAGAGAGAGAGAGAGAGAGAGAGAGAGAGAGAGAGAGAGAGAGAGAGAGAGAGAGAGAGAGAGAGAGTAAAACTTTGGCCAAATTAAATACAAAACATGATACTTTTGCATGAATCACTCATCATGATATCACAAGAGAAGGAATTATTTGTTGCCATTCTCAAGTCATCAACAATAATTTAGTGAACACTGATATCATTTTTGAACAACAAATTAATTATAACATTTGGTTTCATCAAGTACAAAACATGATACTTTAGCATGAATCGCACTCATCATCGATGAAGGCATGTCTTTTGTTTGGCTTGTCAGAGGTTTGAACATTGTATCGTGGATCTCGCACCATCCTTTTAGCCTCAGCCTCAATGTACACTGGCAAGGCACTTCAATTAAGCAAAAAATGAACACATCAAAGCAAATAAATGGACTTTGAATAGTGCAAAAAAGATTTTGCAAAATCATTTAAAACCCCATCAATAGCCACCTAATTGTTGTCAAATATTGCCATGAGCATACATAGCTTGAAAAAGCAAAATTTAAGTAAGGAGAGGCACTCAAAAAATAACATGTCCATGACCAAAAGAAATGGAATTCTCACAAATGATCAAATGGGTTCTCAGCGGGAGGTCTATTCTCCTCATCCACCACATCTGCAGAATTTGAGGCTGTGAGAACCCTAGGAGCTAGAGACTTGGATCCTCCACCCAACCGCCCATACTTATAGGCTCTTAGCCCTAGGATCCCCTGTCCACACTGTTAGCTGGCCCGTGGCCGGGGTCCGTGACCCCCCTTTAGGGTAGGGCCCTGCCCGTAGGACCCGTGTCTTGACATTACTCCCCCCTTTGGAAGAGTTTTCGTCCTCGAAAACACAAGTGGTGGTATCTTCATAAGAACACTAATGTTTTCCACCGTGGCATCCCTCATGGATCCAATGGTTTGTTGAATCGGAACCCGGTTCATTGGGAGGTTCAATGAAATCAAGAATAACATCTTGATTTTCCACATTGTTGTCCCTGTACAACCGCCTTGGTTAACCGACCTGTAACCAACATAATGTGAAGACTCCATTTAAAACTCACTTGAGTATGTTAAACGAGTTATCATAACGAAGAGGTGTCTAAATGTATATCCAAGTTTCAGACTTTCTGGAGGTACTTGAATGTGCAATATAACCTCGGCTCATCTTTCCATGAAAGTACTATGCTGACATATTCATCAGCAGCAACCAAGTCCTTGACTTGCTATGGTTTCTTGCCAGTAGCCAACCGTATCAAAACTGATGATTAAGGTTGATAACTTGAGAATAACAGGCAGAGACTAAAAGTAGCCGTAACATGCCTTTCATCATATGAAGCAAACTCCAAACTAGAAAGGTAATCGATCTAGTTGTTTCACTTCTTGCTAATGTATGCACTTAGCATATCCTTTAGTGTGATTTAACGTATGCACTTTGCATATCCTTTAGTACTAAATAGAATGCTTGTAAACCGCCCATCCTACTCGGGATGAATAGCAGCAGTAAGAGTGAGGTGCTTTTCCCCCAACCACTTACAGAAAGTCGCCCACGACTGACGACAAACTATGACTCAATCATTGAGTATCCAGCCATATACACGATATGGAATGGAGACAACCAACTAGGTTGAAAGCAGATTGGAGTTTCAAGCATCCAATCACAAACACCCATACTTAGCCATCACCTTGTATGGCACCCATACTAAATCTGCAAGAGAAATTGCACTGACAGTGCAAAAAATTGCAGAAACAATAATGTCCATGAAGTTGCATGCCGCTCCGTCTAAATTTGTGTTAAACACTAGGGCCCATAACACCTAGTGTGCATGCATTTAACACAAACATATCCGAACCGCAAGTCCATGACGAGACTTTGGACCATAACAGAATGTCTGTTACCGCGTGGTAGATTGCAGAATTCTCTCCTTACAAGTCTAACTGGGAGAGATCAAACTGTGATCTTCAATGCCTATAGGTGATTTAGCAGTCACCCGCCGAGTCATACTCCAAAACAGTGTGTCCATAGACACTCCATAGTGCTATAGAGAGAGCAGGAAATCCACCCAAGTGAACTGCCTAGCTCTTGTGGACGGCCATGCTGTCTCAACTTTTTGCTGCCACTAGACGCCATGGTATAGATCAGCTGATGTGAGTTTAAGAGTATCAGAAACTCAACTCAATTGTCGCACTAGAAAACATGTAGTGCTTACAGAACACCCAAAAGATCTGTAACGGCAAGACTCTTGCTTGGCCATTAACATCGATGGGGACTCCACTGGGTAGATCTGTTCAAGCTGGAGAACAATCACCCAAGAAATGCCAACATTTGGGTCTTACCCTAGGTTTGACAATGGTTCTTAGCCTGTGTGGCTTATAGCCCTTATGCCAATAATAAATTAGTGTTCAATTGACAAATCGATGAAGACTAATTTGGGTGGCGTCTTGGCCACTTTCTAGCTGAGAGTTAGAGCACCTTGGCTCAGGCTGACTCACGAGCAAAACGTGTATCAAAAGATTCTTAGAAAGTTTTCATTATTCTTCGAGAGAAATAAGAAAGATAGAGAAGGAGAGCATGCTGGGCTGAGGAACTTTTCTTAAGTTTCTGGAGTGTTTACCCAACCTGTGTGCTCTTACGCATCTTATGCTTGGCTTGCAGCTTATCCTAGCAGCATGCAACAATCTTCCTGTATGACGCTCTCATCGAGAGATATAACAGAAAACACAAGTCACACCTTGACCCACCTACCGTATATGGGATTGTGACTGTACGAAAATGATTTAAATATGGCACTTTGCCAGTGAATTAAGTCCTAGGTTTAGGTTCCTTTTAGTGTGCTTGTGCGTTGACAGCAACCAAAGAAACTAAAAAAAAATCATGTTGAACCATCCCTAATGCATCGTGTCCGTGAGACAGAGTTGCTAGTGTGATAGTGGAAGCGTATTTCAAGAGGCGGTAGAATTGAATCCACCTAAATAGCATGCCTTGCCTGTAGAATTGTAAGCCCATGGCTATAGTGACGGCCTCAAACGTAAAAGCGAAAACCATAAGTGTTTTGCACAGGCTATACTGATAGGGATTCTCGGAGCTGATAGTCCTATTGTGACAGTTTTCAGAGCATACAGGCTGGCTATGGCATGGACCGGTCATGTTCGATGCCATACATATTTTTGAATGTCTGTGTAATTTAGACCAATAAGGCACAAGCATGGCTTGTGAATCTCACCATAAGCAACACAAGCAAGGCTGGTGCACGACATGTTGCTATTCAAATACGCTACAAGCATGGCTTGTCCAGGATGGTGATTTAAAGCACAGAGGTCCTTATGTGAAGCAAGGCTTCCATTTCGGCATCTTGCATTGAGATTTTCCCCGCTTGGAGTTTGCTATGAGCATAAATAATTGGCGGGATTTATCAATTTGCCTGCATGTTAGTTCATTACATGCAAAGAAGGTGTATATGATACACACGACAACTCTTTCTTGCATAGTAGAATAGGGTATGAGTTGGATGGGAATTGAAGGAGTACGAGCGGAAGTGCGATGCAAGAGAGAGTGCGAGAAGAAGAGCACGACGATATGGTGAACTCGCTCTACTGTAATGTGTAGAGCATAGTGAGTTCTTAGTAGGTTTTTACAAAAGAATATGTGTACATACCTGGCGGCCCGCCCACTTACCTGGGCGACCACATTGGGCTTTATACCCCAACAACCTCCCACTTAAAGTCCAATGTGGTACTTTAAGTGTGAGAGAAGCTACTATACAATCTAATATACAAGAGATGTAGAGAAGTGATGTACTACCCTACACCTAACTGCTTGCGAAAATGCGCAAAGCTCTCTGAGGGAAGTCCTTTTGTAAGTAGATCAGTAGGATTTTCTGTGGTGTGAACTTTGACAAGCTGAAGTTGCTTATCCTCGAGCATTTCCCTGATGAAATGATACTTCACATCCACATGCTTTGTCTTTGAGTGATAAACTGGATTGCAAGCCAATTGTATAGCACTTTGACTATCACAATATAACACAGGCATCTCTTCTTTGATTCCCAAATCTGTTACTAGTCGATTAAGCCAAATTGATTCTTTGCATGCCTCTGATGCTGCAACATATTCAGCCTCTGTAGTAGACTGAGTAACACAATCTTGTAATCTAGAACGCCATGATACTGCTCCACCAGCCAATGTAAAGACATACCCTGACGTAGACCTTCGGTTGTCTAAGTCACCTGCATAATCTGAGTCTGTAAAACCCTTTACACTTAGCTCCTGACTCCCATAGCATATACGCATACTCTTTGTAGCTTTCAGGTATCTCAATATTCCTTTCACTGCCTCCCAATGTTTCTTCCCTGGGTTGGACATGTATCGACTTACTACTCCCACTGCAAATGCAATGTCTGGGCGAGTAGCAATCATTGCATACATCAAACTACCCACTGCAGACGCATATGGAATCTTATCCATTTCAGCCTGTTCTTCCTCAGACACAGGACAATCTTGTTTGCTAAGTTTCACATATGGTGGCAATGGAACACTCAATGCCTTTCCCTTCTCCATATTGAAACGTTGCAAAACCTTGTCAATATACTCTGTTTGAGATAACCAAATCAACTTCTTTGATTTGTCTCTCTCAATGCGCATACCAAGTATATGACTTGCCTCACCCATGTCTTTCATGTCAAACGATTTTGCCATCTTTGACTTCAAAGCTGAAATTTCTTCCAAGTGCTTGCCAGCAATCAACATGTCATCCACATACAAAATAAGGATCAACCAACTACCATCCTTAGCCTTTTTTGTATATAGACAATGATCGAACTCACTACACTTGTAGCCTTGAGAAAGCATAAACTTGTGGAATTTATGGTACCATGCCCTTGGTGATTGTTTTAAGCCATAAAGACTCTTTAACAACTGGCATACCCAATCTTCCTTGCCTTTCTCAACAAACCCTTCTGGCTGCTGCATGTAAATTTCCACATCTAAATCACCATGCAAGAACGTTGTCTTGACATCCATTTGGTGCAACACCAAATCTAATATGGCAACCAATGCAAGAAAGCATCTCAATGTAGTCATCTTGACCATCGGAGAGAAGACTTCATCAAAGTCAATGCCTTGTTCTTGCTTAAAGCCCTTGGCAACAAGCCTTGCTTTGTACTTTGGCTGACTATCATGAGCGGTGATCTTATACCTGTAAACCCATTTACAAGGTAGAGCCTTTTTGCCCTGTGGTAATTTAACTAGCTTCCATGTCTTGTTTTTATGCAGAGCTGTCATCTCTGACTGCATGGCCAATTGCCAATTCCCGGAGTCCTTCATTTGCACTGCTTCCTTGTAACATGAAGGCTCATTGCAATCAGTCAACATGACATAGTTCATAGATGGAACAAACCTATCAGGAGGTCGCGTGACACGTCCAGATCTACGCACAATAGGTGGCTCAGGCTCAGCCACAACCTGTGGTTCCACTCTATCCTGTCTTTGCTCCTCTTGAGCCCTGACATTTTGTCTTGCACGTGCAGGTCCATCTTCTTGGAAGACAACTCTTCTAATCTCCTCAACCCTCTCTGGTTTAGAATAATATTTGGATTCATTAAAGTGAACATCATTGCTGCGGACAACCTTTCTGGATTCGGGATCCCAAAGTCTGTACCCCATCTCACCAGAATTACCATAGCCTAGAAAGATGCACTTTCTACTCTTTGGCTCAAGTTTGTTCCTAAATTCCTTTGGAACGTGAGTATATGCCTCACAGCCAAAGACTCTGAGATGCTTGTATGAGGGCATTTTGCCTGACCATACCATCTCTGGCACTGAATCCTTCTGCAAAACCTTGCTAGGAGATCTATTTACAAGATGAACAGCTGTTGATACAGCTTCAGCCCAAAACCCATTTGGCAGCTGTGCATTAGACAACATACTTCTGACCTTCTCTTGTATGGTCCTATTCATCCTCTCAGCAACACCATTTTGAGGAGGATTGTAAGGAGCAGTAAGTTCACGTTTTATACCTTTTGACTCACAAAAGTCCTGAAGGGCCTTTGAAACATACTCTCCACCATTGTCAGTGCGTAAGCATTTAAGCTTCTTGCCACTCTGATTCTCCACAAGTGTGACAAACGTTTTGAAAACACTAAACGCTTCATCCTTGTGCTTAAGAAACTAAACCCATACTTTCCTCGAGTAATCATCTATAAATGTCATAAAGTAAGAAGCTCCCCCTAGAGATAGGTTAGGCATAGGTCCACACAAATCACTATGAACAAGTGCCAACTGTGTATCTCTTCTACTGCTTCTATGCTTATGTGGCTGCTGTGTTTGCTTACCATACAGACAATGTTCACAGAATTCAAAATCATTAAATGAAAAGCCAAGCAAATAACCAGAACGAGACAAGATTTCCATTCCCTTCTTGGACATATGTCCTAACCGGCTATGCCACAAAGAATTGTTCGGCTGCTCGGTTACATTGATTACATTTTTAGAGACATTTGATACATAAATCATGTAAAGTCCTCTAGACTTTACTCCATGTGCTACTGTCATAGAACCCTTGGATATCTTCCACATGTTCTGTCCAAAAATGGTGACGTAGCCAGCATCATCAAGTAAACCTGTGCTGATCAAGCTCTTTGTAATTGCGGGAACATGTCTCACATTCTTCAGCGTGAAAGAAGAGCCATTCTGAAACTTCAATTGAACATCTCCAACACCTAAGATCTCACATGTCTTCCCATTGCCTAGCCGAACATGATCTTTAGTGGTCACATAAGAAGTAAACCACTCCTTGTTTGGAGACACATGAAGTGATGCCCCTGAGTCTATTATCCAGTCACTCAGTGCATTTCCATCAGATGCTGTAAGAAGAGCTGAGTCCATTGTATTCTTCAAGAAGTAGATGTCTCCTGACACTAGACTGTCATCCTCTGCAACAGTGTTTGTCACATTTATTTCTTGAATCTTCACTGAGGACTTGTTCTTCTCACCATGGTCTTCAGCTTTCTCTTTTCCTTTTTCTGCTTTCCATTCTCTGCAGTCTCTTTTCATGTGACCCTTCTTGCCACAATGGTAGCATTCTATGTCACTCTTGCCTTTAGCACTGCGGGACTTGCTACGAGACTGATTCCTCTTTCCACCTTTGTACTTTTCTTTGGTCCTTCCCCTGACAACTAAGGCTGTTCCTTTGCCTTTGTCCATTGTCTTTCTATTGGTTTCTTCAGTAAGCAGACTTCCTTCTACACCTGCTATGTTCAAACCATCTGGAGGTGCAGAATTACTCAAAGTTGTGCGAAAAGTGTCCCAACTTTTCGGCAATGTGATCAACAAGAACATAGCTCTAACAGGTTCATCAAACTTGACACCTTGAGCTGACAACTGACTGTAGATTGTGTTGAATTCATTCAGATGATTGGACATAGGTGTCCCTTCTTTCATCTTCAAGTCAACAAGCTTCTTAAGCCAGTATACCTGTGAAGCTGCACTCTGCTTCTCATAAAGATCACTCAGCTTTAACCATGCTTGATAAGCCGACATCTCGTCTGCTACATTGAAGTAAATGCTTTATGCCAAAGTCAGCATAATGGTAGAAAGTGCCAATTCATCCATTTCGCTCCATTCATCTTCGTCCATATCTTCTGGTTTTATCCCCTTGAGCTTTATAGGTTTTATCTGCTTCTTTTGTACCAGCACATGCCAAATCTGCTGCTTCCACAATGGGAAATTGGTCCATCCAGCTTCTTGATATTGTAAAGAGCAGTGTCCTGTGATCCAGCCATAGCTACGCTTCACAGTAGTTTACTTTCCTGGGAAAAATTCGGCAGAGTTTCCCCTGTAAACTGACCTCTGAACCAATATCAACCTGTCAAATGAACCAAGAAAGCTTCAGATTCTGCATAAATTTCGGCAGAGTCTCCTTTGTAAAATGGCTCTGGTGTACTCAAAAAACAGACCAAAAAACAGCTCAAAAAACACTATCTCTCTGACTAAGTAAGCTGCGGGTAAACCTGTCCTGCACTTGTACTGTCTCTCACTGTCTTGTCACTGTCCTATAAGCATAGACTGCGACAATGCCTCAACGGTAGTAAAGCAAAGATGCAATCCCAACTGTCTAACTCACAATCCATACATCCTAGCTGCCTATCTAAGGGTGCTCCAGGGATCGCTCCAAGACCTGTATCACCGAAAGGATCTCAACATTCAAGAATCCCCCAGCTCAATAAAACCTCACTCGACCCTCAACAAAGGCTGCAGTAAATCTGATAGTACATAGACTTCCCACAAAGTCATACATCCACAAATTTCCCACTGTATGCTGTAACCGCTGCGGCGGTTGTTTGCTGCGTGACTCACAGCCAGCAAACCCTCAATAGACATACATCATCTCTGACAATACATCCCATGTGGAAGTACCTGCAATGTCAGGATGAAATCTGGAATATCAAGCAGCAAACACAAGCTACTTGATGAACTAGTGGATGTCGCCTACAGTCTGTGTGTAGATACACCCGTGTCGTATGTGACACGCCTCCAAGAACTGTGAGCCATCCTTCGATGTGTAGACAGCCACAAATCAACACTCTGGGAGTGTCGATATCCTCAGCACCTGCAGTCGTAGGTAGAAAACCCCAAATTTGCAGAGTCGGATCTGCACCCGTCGAGACCACGTAATCGAAAATGGCCTGCGCAGACCTTTGTCGAAGCCGAACGGTGGCCAAGATGACCTCAGAATGAAATTCTGACAACACCAAGCCCTTCGGGTTCTCCCACGAGATTTTGGGCCGTGTCTTCGCCTGTCGAATTTCACTCCAATCTGAGTTGGTGACTCTAGCCTCCTGCAGTGTTGCCCCGAGCCTCGATCTGAGCTCTGATACCAGTTGAAGGAGTACGAGCGGAAGTGCGATGCGAGAGAGAGTGCGAGAAGAAGAGCACGATGATATGGTGAACTCGCTCTACTGTAATGTGTAGAGCATAGTGAGTTCTTATTAGGTTTTTACAAAAGAATATGTGTACATACCTGGCGGCCTGCCCACTTACCTGGGCGACCACATTGGGCTTTATACCCCAACAGGAATGAGTTCTTCCATCAAAAGTTCAAGACAACTGGTTACAGTAGGATGACCAGGTTAGACGATCTATCACCCAAGTGTGGTAGATCGGCTATGCCAATTCCGTCTTGAATAAGAGGTCTTGAGTTCAACTCTCCTCTTAGATACATCTTTAAGGTCTCTTGGGATAGTTTCCTACGACGTTAAAAATTCTCTCCTTGCAAGTCTAACTGGGAGAGATCAAACTGTG
This sequence comes from Adiantum capillus-veneris, assembly GCF_014529385.1. NCBI lineage: Eukaryota > Viridiplantae > Streptophyta > Polypodiopsida > Polypodiales > Pteridaceae > Adiantum > Adiantum capillus-veneris. Next base: position 44,240,369 of record NC_140954.1, read on the forward strand.
ATCTTCAATGCCTATAGGTGATTTAGCAGTCACCTGCCGGGTCATACTCCAAAACAGTGTGTCCATAGACACTCCATAGTGCTATAGAGAGAGCAGGAAATCCACCCAAGTGAACTGCCTAGCTCTTGTGGACGGCCATGCTGTCTCAACTTTTTGCTGCCTCTAGACGCCATGGTATAGATCAGCTGATGTGAGTTTAAGAGTATCAGAAACTCAACTCAATTGTCACACTAGAAAACATGTAGTGCTTACAGAACACCCAAAAGATCTGTAACGGCAAGACTCTTGCTTGGCCATTAACATCGATGGGGACTCCACTGGGTAGATCTGTTCAACCTGGAGAACAATCACCCAAGAAATGCCAACATTTGGGTCTTACCCTAGGTCTGACAATGGCTCTTAGCCTGTGTGGCTTATAGCCCTTATGCCAATAATAAATTAGTGTTCAATCGACAAATCGATGAAGACTAATTTGGGTGGCGTCTTGGCCACTTTCTAGCTGAGAGTTAGAGCACCTTGGCTCAGGCTGACTCATGAGCAAAACGTGTATCAAAAGATTCTTAAAAAGTTTTCATTATTCTTCGAGAGAAATATTGATCCCAGCTCTTGCAAAGTGAAGATGACATTACAGAGCGCTCGCTTCAGTAGACACACAGGTCACGTTTTCGCGCTTGGTAGGGGTCGAACCTACGACTTTCTGCTTCGGAAGAAGACGCTCCATCCATGGGGCTCGTTGGAAGCGCTGGAGAACTTATAGGCTCTTAGCCCTAGGATCCCCTGTCCACACTGCTATCTGGCCCGTGGCCGGGGTCTGTGACCCCCCTTTAGGGTAGGGCCCTGCCCGTAGGACCCGTGTCCTAACAAAGGCCTCATGTCTGTCTTGCCCTCTGGATTGGGGATGAAGTAGAGATGACACATATGTAGAGATCAAAGCATCATCACTATCCAATGCTGCACAAGCACGTCCTGAAGAGAGACATGCTTTGAGAACAGGAGCAGTCCCACAACCAAACTCCAAACAAAGGTCCTTCGGCCTACATAAGAGCTCAACAAGACTAGCAATGAAGTAAGAGCTACGTTGCATGCATCCTCGCCATGCAAGTCCAGAATCCATGACTGCGTAAGCGGACTCTGGCAAGTAGTGTCGCATGATGGTATCTGTAGGAGTCATGCCCATTGCACGAAACAATGACATACTCTCATCAAGGGAAACTGGAGGTGGTGCACCTTGCCTATGAATGAAGAATAGCATTGAACTATCACACTGCAAAGAAACATGACAAACACTTAGAATGTTATAGTTTAATCATTACATACACTAGGCACAAAAGAAAAAAAAATCGACCTCTTGATGATCTCCACCCACATCCACAAATCCATAAGATGAATGATGAATAACAATCACTCGACGATGATTAACCATGTTAGATGCTCTACTCATCTTCTCAATCCAATGAAGAGTATCACCTACCATATAGAAATCTGATTTTCAACAAATGCAAATAAAGCAACAATAAGGTTTGCTTAGTATAGAAGATATTGATACCTGCAATAGATCCCAAAACAACAAGTCATCCATAATCTGCCAATGTACTGTGCGTCAAATGAATGGCAGCTCTCACATGCTCCTCAGTGCAAATATCCCATGGAGGTTGTGAGGGTGTAGAATGTAGGACACCTCCAAAAGGCAAGTCAAGAAACACAAAATCAGCAGCCCATGGAACGAGCCTACCATCTCTCCTATATCCACCAGCATCTGTAGACCGGACTGTGACCATATGCTCGTGTAGGGGCATCCATATCAATGACTGCACACCAGAACAAAACTCACGTGCAATGGTAATATAATCCCCTGATATAGCTAAACATCTATGATCTCTCGGTGCCTGTAGAACAGACTGCTCTCTAGGGAAAACAAATCGCACTGAATGATGCAAGCTCTGTGTGCCAATAGCATCTGTCAGTTATAAACAATGAGATCACCAAACCATGGGTGCATTTTCATAACATAGTGCAATAAAAAAACAATTGCAAGATTAGCAATCCTTTGTGAGTTAAGCAAACTATTATATTTATGGACGCACCTCCCATGTCAAGCTCATCCTCTACCTCGTGTTGCTTCCCCTTATGTTTTGGTAGAGAAGTTATCAAGGAACACAACCAAGCAAAGATATTAGTGAGCCATAGCAAAGAGATCAATAAAAGTACATGCTCACACATGTCATAAGATTAGTTAACCTTTTCTTTATGCTCACACCTGTCATTTCTATTGCATTGATTGTCTCGTGTTGCTTCCCTGTATCTTTAGGGAGAGAAGCTATCAAGAATACATTAATCATGCTCAATAGCCATGCACAAAATTCAACAAAGACTGTTTTATATCTCACAAAACATAGACAAAGTCATTAAAGAGACTCACATGCATGAACGGATCTATTATCATGTATGGTCTCGCTCCTTGCATTTGCATCAGATGTGTCAACAGCTATAGAGGGATTTGAAGTCCTCTGTGCATTGTAGATCTCTCTCTCACGACCCAACACATAATTTTGATCCATGTCTATCCACCAAGGACAGTGATCTAGCTCCCATTGTGATCGATGATGCATAGTGGGAGGATACATGCTATCCTCACTATCAACACGGACCCAAGATCGAGCAAGCAAAGGAATGACTAGAATGTTTTGTTTCTCCAACAAATGATAGAAGTATCTAACAAAAAATATATAGCAAACGTTTAGATTATCACAATGAAACTCACAAAATACAAAATAAAGTTACATTTTAGTGACCACTACCTATATAGCAATCTTTGTGAAGCCATTCGATAGTAGTCGATCTTCTTAAGAGCTTGCAGCTCAGCATCACTATTTCTGCCCTCCAAAGACACCTCTAATGGAAACATGAACTTACGAGCCTCTACTATCATCTCTCCATAGTAGAGCTCCAATGTAGCTGCTGGAGGAATTGTGATTCCATCCGGCACATCCACATAGTCAAGCAAAAGTATCTCAGCACCATCAAGCACTCTTTGTATAGCACCCTCTCTTTTCAACCAACTATAACAATCAAGTGATATAATTTAAAAGAAGATAAATTATAAAAGAAACAACTAAAGATAGAAACCCAAACTCGTGTTACCTACCTACGGAATCTATGGTCACCTTGAGTCAATCCGTAAGCCGCTCGTGTAATCTTGCTAGACTCCAGCAATGATAACCATAAGATCTTATTTTTCATTTTTGCATCATGAAGAGCAATTAAATTAAGCTTCTCTAATGTCGCCCAACTCTCTTGGCCCCATTTCAAACTCATTATTTATCAAACCACTCTTTACCATGTCGAGGATCAACAATATTCAAAATCTGTAACATAATTTTCATTAAAAAAAGCACTTAAAGACAAACTGCAACCTAATCAAAAGAACCATACCTTTCCAACGCGATCCCCATATTTGATGTACAAGTCTCCGATTATTTGTTTCTCTTCTTGTTTCAAAGCTTGTGGCGATAGAGTATCTTTCTTGCTCTCTATCTTACTTTGGAGCTCCTTTGACATTTGAACCTTTCAATAAGTATTCAATAAAAACATTAAAATCACAAAGCAATTATACTTAAATTTAAGAATGTAGTACACTTACATCAAATAACAAACAAGCAAGATATCTCCGTGTAAGAGGATGCCAAGGCTCTTCCCCTTTTGTTCCTCTTTTTCGGAGAGTGTCAATGAGTTTTTGATCTGCCTCTGGTAGTGCACGAAGATAATCTTCATGATCGGCCGCACAAATATTTGAGCAATTGACAAGTTCATCTCTCAAGTGAGAGGTAACCAAAGCATGTGTGTTCATGCTACATAAATGAATAATTTGTTTTTAAAGAAGTTCCAAAATAATATAAAAACATCAAACAATGCACTTCATTTAGCATTTTACTTACAAGTTCATTCTTTGAAGACTAGTCAACAATGCAATCTCTGACACCTTTGTAGTATCAATTATTGTACATAAAACTCTACAATGCCTCTCTTTGTTAGTAGAGTACATTTCATCAATGGCTTCTCGCCAAGCAACTGTTCGATGATTCCCTTCCCACATATAACATTTTTTGGGAAAGGGATTCAAATTGTGGATGTGCAGCACCTGCAGCTACCTCTTCTTCAAACTCTATATCGACTTGTTTCCATATTGGATCCCATCCATCAATAATAGCATCTTACAAAAAAAAAGGCATACGTTTACTTATGATCATCAAAAGAAATGAAGAAAGGTAAAAATAAGAAAGCATACCTGTGACTAGAGCTTCTTCCAATGTAGACAATGAAACTATAAATGCACCCTTCTCTTTGATGTAGCCTTCTCTGGCAAATGCAGACCTCAAGCCACTTACATCTGGCCTTAAACCACGAACTTTAGCATGAGGTATAAGCCTGCAAAGAGGTATGGGAGGACATTCAAAGCAACTAAAAACCCTTGTTTTACTTAGAATGTCCTCTCCTCGATCCAAGTGCAATGTGCTATCATCCTCATCTGCAACACTTGGACGTATTTCAGGTCTCATTCTAAATGGCACTATTTGCATAGCAGCTTCAACATTAGCTATCTCTTGGTCCACTTCATGCAAAGAACCCAAACCAATATCATGACTATCGCTCTCATCTGGCAACTCCGTCTCGGCCACCGAGCTAACTTGATCACTACAAACAGGTTTTGAAATTGATGCACTCCTGCCGCGTCTTCTTGAACCTCCCCTAGCAATGGAGGGGCTACATTAAAAAAAAAACAATACCTTCAAAAATAACACTAATAAACTTTCTATTAAACAGACCTAATAATAAAGAAATTTGTACATTTCATTTAAAAATTCATGTTTGATAAGTAAAGGTCATACAAACTTATGCAAACTCTATACTTTGAGACACTGCTCTAAACTATCCCGCGTCGACGCGGTGTCGTGCTGTGACACGTACATAGTGGGAACGCATGCTACAAGATCTATCTTGTAACTTTTTAGATACATAATTATCTTTCCTATAATGTACATATGCATATTTAAGTATAATAATAAGCCTTCTATTTCATCCTATTATTTTTCTCAAGGGTAACCTATCCTTACTTTACCATCAGAAAATACCATGGGAAAAGCTCAATAGCTCCGCCTCTTTAACTTGGGGCAAAAAGCATTGATTCTTTATTTCTACTATCTCATTATCATCTCACACCCTAGCTAGATCCTATATCTAGGGTAAACTCCAATATATATATATTCTATGTATTTTTTATACTTTTCTTATATTTCTTTTTAAATAGCTACTAGGAGGGAATCAAATCCTAGTGGGACACTAGGTGGCATGATTTCAAAGATACACTTATTTTAATTCATTATTGCAAGCATGATTACAAAACTTTGTCAAGGAGCAATGTCATGCTTTCATATGGCATGAGGTGTCCTTTGGAATTAAATGAAAGTCTAGTCTAAGGGGACCATGAGAAGACTTTTGCTGCCAGAAATGGACCCTATTTTGATGAATTTTTTACACAAGGTTCCAATCTGAATTGGAAAATGATTTTAAACTAAAAATCGTAGCTAACGAGCTGAAGTTTCTGCCCATATTTTTACTTTTTTATTTGAAGCCGCGGTTGAGGAGATATGATCAAAATACTAGACCCCAGTCTGCCCACATCATGCAGGGACAGCTCATTTCCAACTTTTCCAATTCCTATTCACACAGTCTCCTCTCTTCTTGTGTAAACCATTGGGGATTCCCTTCACCTATAAAAGGGGGCCTCTTCTTCCTTGAAAAGGAACTCAAGCATTCAAGCCATTGATGAGAGGAATTCTTGAGGGAGTGAGTAGTAATGCCTAATTGTACTTAGCCCCATTAACATAAGCCCAAGCCTACACTTTCTCCTAGAGGAAGACTAGCCATTCTTGTACGCTATCCTTGGAAGATCAACTCTAATCAAAGAAGGTGTTGTACTTGGCGTATCAATCAACGTTGAATTCTCCCCTCTTCTTCTCTCTCCCATCAATAATGGTGCCGAAGGGTTTCAAGTAAGATGTGTTCTACATTGATGTTTTCTTGATTTCTTGTTGTTTTCATTTTCATCTCTAATCCAACATATATATATGTATCTAATCTCATCTCCTTAACCAAACCTATCTCTCTCATTCTTAGTAATTCATCCTCTCTAGGTTCTCTTTGCTACATGTACATCTCTCCCCGCAGTATCCTTATTGCCTACGGGAAAGAATAGGGCTTGGGAGGGAAACTTCTCATCTCTTCACTTCTCTCATATCTACATTTTTCTCATATCTACATTTCTCACATACTATCCTAGATGAATAACCCACATGATGATCATTTCTATCGCTTTCACTTTGTACGATCTATTAGAATTAACGTATGGATTAGCTAAAAATACACTTTCAACAACGTATAGTGTTTCTCTTTGGCCCAGAAAGGCTTAATGAAATACTTCTATCACTGGATCCCATCATACTACCTCTCATAGACTATAACTTTTCTTTTGACGTAAGCGTAGTTATCTTGCTATGAACCAAGAGGATTTGTACACACAATTAATCCCTATCACTAGACAAAATATATATATTATGGTAAGCACAAAACTACAATTCCAAAGAACAATTCGTAGCCTATTTGGTCAGCCAAGATTGAATGCCATTAACTCATCTATTAACCCTTTCATATTACCCATGATACGATATGACCATAGCCTTGATGTTTTCATCTTCGTATTGTTTTGGCATTCTCTTTTGTGTTCTTTCTTTGTGTGTGTGAGTGCAAGAGAGAAAGAGTGAGTCTTCTTTGATTGCACTTCTTTCCAAACCCTAGTCTTCATGGCATCTATGGTTTAACTCCTTCATATAGTTTTTGTCGAGTTCTCTCACAAACTCTCACAGCCATAAGCCCGGTGCTTTCCTGGCAAGACCGCAAATTTCTCGACAGTGGGACTAGTTATGCCACTATCCCGTTGAAGAAAAGTATTACATGCTTGAATAAAAATTCCATTGTTGTAATACAAACCTAGCCAGACACAGTCCTAGAAAATTCCACGTTGGCGCGGGACTGGTTATGCCATGATCCCGGTAGACAAAAACCCACAAAGTAGAGGTGAAATGCGTGACCATCAAGCTGGACATCAAACTTTCCCAGAACATAAATCCGGGACCATCAAGGCAATGCTATGCATTCCATACACAAGGAACATACCAACTCATATACACAGGTAAGATATAAGAGCTACCGTCCCTCTCAAAACATCATCTGCTGAGAAATTTTGCTTTTCCTTTGAAAAACATCAGGGAATAAGTTGTTGTATGGCTTCTCACTTAGTTGTCGGCATGTATGCGAGCCTATAACCTGCTTGAACTATCAATATCTGCATAATGTTGTGCAAATGAAGCAAAGTGACCATACAGCGAACTCCAAATGACTTGTTGAGGAAAACGAGTTAATGTCTAATGAAAACTATCAAGCAGGCAACATCATCAAGAGTAGAATTGAAAGCCAATGCGACTAGATGGATATTAACTGCCTTCTTGAGGAAGGTGCTCAGGCACTTGATGAAGCTTTACAACAACTCCAAAGCATAACAACAAGTCTTCAATGCCAGTGAAAACCAGCCAATAAGCTTAATTCATGCAGACATCATCCACAGAGATGATCAAGAAATTAGATGTTTCTTACAGTAGGCTTTTGAAACCGCCAAGGAAATAGAAAGTCAATTCAAGTTTTGGTGTGATGTGGCAGTAGGTGAGCATAAGCGGAAAAGGAATGAGTCGATGAAGACACCTCCAACTAACTGGGGGGGCAAGCGAATGAGAGCTTTGAAATTAGATGCAAGAGACAAAGCCAGTGAAGAGCATCTTCATGGAATAAAAGAGCGAGAAAACAGAGTATCATGCAGTCTGCCAAGCTTGACAAAAAATTGCTTGCCTTTTGAAGAGAATTGTGAGTTCAAAGATACATTGAAACCACATGAATTGAGCATCTATGAAAGATTGCCAACGTTTCATGCTGCAAGCCACTCATCTCTACTTGTTGTGATTGGAGGTGAAATGCGTGTCTACCTAAAATCGGGACTCTACCCTAAACAGTCCCGCGTCGACGAGGTATCAGTTAGGGCAGTGTCCCAAAACATTTCAAGCAAAAATTTCAGCTCGAGGAAGGGCTGCAAGCCACTTGTTGTGATTAGAAGAGCCCTTAGCACATTCCGCCAAGCAATACCACTCTGACACGCTCTGGAACCCTAAACCTTGATGTCTTTGCCATAAATACCAGCTTCATGCTACACTAAAAAAGAGTAAGTCATAACAGCAAGGCTTGAGGCTTGAAGCCAACGTGAAGAAGCTTTGTACTGAGCTTATTCAGGATTCGATTAATTTCAACTGGCCATTACTCTGTGTTTCACTGTGTGTGTCCTTCCAAGCATGTGAGTGTGTAGTCGATGTCTAGCAAAAGTGCCTACGAATTCAAGGACCCCAATCTCTATAGCGCAAAACTAGTGAGTATCTCCTTCTCCTTGGATAGTATACCAAGCCATCATAAGGAGAGATTAATCTCTCACCTGTATAGGATAAGTGAAGGGAAGACAATGTCTACTTCTGTAAGGGCTCATGGAAAGCTTCTTCAAAGAGACCTTGCTGACCAAAGCAGAACATATACACTATCATATCACCAATCCTATTGAGGTTGTCATCAATCCTGTGACCTGGTGTGCATTGCAAATGCGCTCTCTCTAGGTATTGATATGGTATGGCTGCATCATGATATACAGAGTCTATAGCAAAAGACCCCAATCTCTATAGCGCAATCAAAAGCCCACCAAGCCCTACTTCCTCGTGCTGACAGCCTCTTTGCGCACTCTCACCATACAATGAACTCCAAACTTTGAGGAAAACGAGTTAATGTCTGGAGTGGAATTGATGGATATTAAAAGCCTTCTTGACGAAAGTGCTGAGGCACTTGACGAAGCTTTACACCGCCTTGCTACGCTGGGCCTGCCCCATAAAAAACGAGTAACCAGTAATAACCATGAAATAACCGTCTGGGGCTCATTCTCGTTATCTCAGGCTCAGTGCAGTAACCAGATTTTGTCATACAGAGATACATAGCCGAAGTCTTAGCGCAGAATAAGCTTGAAAAATGAAATGGGACTCTACCCTAAACAGTCCCGCGCTGATGCGGTATCAGTTAGGGCAGCGTCCCAGTGCTTCTACCTTGTGGGGGGACGGCGTTTAGGCGCCATCGACTTTCGTGTACGGCTCGCAGGGCGCAAGGCTTCTTGCAGACGGCGACCACGAGCAGAGCAGAACAGAGTGCAAGATTTTAGAAAATCCCAAACTCTAAGTCCAAATTAAAAAAATAAAATGCAAATTTCAAATAATCTCAAGCTTATGAGATGTTGCCGGGCAAAATGTGTCTCGGCCGGTTGTGACTAACGGGAAAAAAGAAAAATTGCGCTCCAAAATAAAGTAAAATAATGCAATAAGACAAATTCTGTATGAATATATCGAGGGACATTTACATTGCAATAAAAATACGTTAATGCTTTTAATAGGTTTAAACTTCGAGGCAAATCAGTACAAGTTGAGCATACATGTGTAGGCAAATCAGTAAACGTTTAGCATAGGGTGTTTTTATCTAATGTTGAAGCCGACATATCTCCTAGTGCAGAGTGGAATAGAATAACAAAAAAACAACGTTTTTTAACTCCAAGTTTTGGCCTTTTCACGCTTAATATCAAGACGTGCGTGGCATAGGTGATTTAATATAGACATTTTGCCTTTTCCAAGAGATTGTCTACAACAATCGCACTCTGTTACTCTCCAGGTTGACTGTTGTTCAATCCATGCAATGGCTCTTCATATCACTATCTTCAGTCCCAAGCATAAGCGGAAGCCTGTGCTAATGTTTGAAAGTAGGTATTGCACTATCACTGTTGAAGCTTTAACAGAACATTTTGAGCTGGAGAACAAAAATTTCTCTTTGCGTCCACTTACACTACAAGGTGAGCAGGTTAGAATTGAGCCTGCACGCAATGATTCAAATGAGTTGTTTTACCATTTGGATCACGAATATTCACAGTTTTACAAGGTACTTTGCAACGAACAGCCATCAACGTCAAATGTTGGCTCAAAAGATTCTCCAATCAATGTTGAAGATGGCACTCCATGCATCAGAAGTGTACTTGATGTTATTCGTTCTCTTCCTCTGCAAACCAATCTATATATTGCACTCTCCTCTGCTACAAGTGTCACTAAGGTTTTGGAAATGCCTACTTATTATGATGGGTATGTTGCCTATGAACTTCCTCCTCAAAATGACAACTCTGCTATGTATGGGATGGAACATAGATTTGATGGGCATGTTTGGACAGAATATGTTACCTGCAGTAATGATATATTCAATGGGGCTGTTCGTTTTAGTCGATGTGGAGGGCATTTGAGATGCTCCAATATAGAATGTCCATACTATCAGGGAAGGAGACAATTTAATGAGTCTCAATGGCGAGGAAAATTAGCACGTGCTCCTAGTAAAGGCCACTTGGATGTTGGTAATGGAAAGCTTATATGCTTTCATTGCCGTCAAATGCCAGAGTGCATTGACACTTGCCCTGCAGTTATATATTATTGTATTCCATCTGAAAAGATTGGAGTTACTAGATGTGTATTGCACGTAGGTTTTCATAAACACCCTGTTGCAGAGGGGAAGAGCAGATTTGCAGACCAATCAATATCTGATGCCTTAATGCATCGAGCTGCCTTTGATACTCTAACAACTGCCAAACAGCTTGAAAGAAAAACTACAGAAGACCTAATTATGGACAAGCTTGTTTCTCAAGTAGTTGGTGGTGACTCACCAATGACAGATGGAGAGTTCTCTTGTTTTCTAGATTCCGTAACCCCATTGTCAGACAAGCGGCGTGTTCAAAGAACCTTAGAGTCAGCTAAACGGGAAAAAGGAATTACACCTATTGGCTTGGAGTCTATTTTGACTTTAAAGTCAAAATCAAGGTATCCCTTCCTCCACAGTGTTCTTTTTCCTGGTCAGCTTGGACCTGGACAACAACCTCATATATTTAAAATGTCTACTATGGGACCAGGGAGTGGTGTTGATTTGGTGAACCGTATGCGCCCTGGTGGAAATTTGCAAGATATGTGGGTGCATTTTGATCATGTTCATCATGTGGAGGGCTGGCCTACTATGTCGGCGCATGTTTACGACCCATATGTAAGAGAGCTATTAACATTGGCAATATGTGAATTTACTGTGGAAAACAAGCATGCACAGATAGAGTTTTGGAAAATGCTTAATAAGGTTGTAGTTGATCATGGTTTTGATAAGCCTGAATTTCGAGGTTTTATGGCAGATGAGGCAAATGCAAATTGGATTGCAGTTTGTACTGTCTATTTTGGTGGAGCCAAAAAAAAGATGCCTGAGAAAGAGAGATCATGTGTTTTTCATTGGGAGCAAATCATGGTTAAGCACACTGTCAAGTGTATACGTTCCTCTTATCAAGAGGAGCATAAAATATTGTGTCAAAAATGGTTACATGCACCTTCAGAACATGCAGCACAAGTATGCAAGGATGAAATCAAATAGTTTTGGAAAATGGGCCATGCTATTTTGGATGAGATTCCAGCATTGGAAACATGGTTGTCATGGTGGGATGTTAGAGTGCCACATTGGGGAGACAGATTTGTTGCTCAAGATGAGACAGGTGCTTTTGTCCCTATAACAAATCTTTCTGAGGCAAAACATGCAAGTATGCGTGCTTCAATTGGTTATAAGAATAACATTGGTCTGTATGAAGTCACTTGTGAAGATATGTCACTAGCAGTTCTTCAAAGTGTGCGCTACAATGCCTACTTGAAGGGCATGCATTCATCCACAGGACCAATGATGGCAGACTTGGCAGCCAGATTTATGAGCAATCATTCAGCATCAACATCGAAATTAAAGAAAACTTCTTGATGTAGCTCAGTCAGTAGTTCTAGAAATGCAAATACCAAGTCCAGAGATGAATAGAGCTCCAGTAATGGAAAAGAGTGTGCAAAATCCACGCTCAATCTTTCTTGATGCCGATGAAACTCTTGAATAAGACTCTCATAGACCAGAGTTTGTTACTGTCACTACTCCAATTTACAATGTACCACATAGCCAGCAAAATACTTTCGCTACTCCTAGTCTTTGGCCAGAGAAAAAGGTGCCTCAGACTGTTTGGGCAATTAGGCGCACTGAGTCTCGTAGAAAAATGACATGTTTTGGTGTTCTCCCCGGAGAGAAAGTACGTTGTGGTAGGTTCATAAACAACAATTTAGATAATGTGCAAAATGGTGTGCCTGCCCCTTGCTTTTGGGGAAGGAGAAAATATCCCGCTGTGGGTGCCAAACCAGAAGGAATTATTGAGGGTTTTGTATGGTTTTGCAATGACAGTACCACTCATGCATGGAATATTGATGGGATGATTATTGGACCTCCTGGCCCAGCTCCGGGGATGTGGGTTGTGGAAGAGGGAACGTGTCTGCTTCCATGGGAGGTTGAGATGCTGCACAAAAATGGATTTGTGCTTCAGGGAGATAATACGACAGCACAACGGAATCTCCATATTGGTGGGCAATGTGGAACACAACCAAGCTCTTTCAGTGCTAGATTTAGAGATGGAAAGCATGTAAGGTGGAGGACAAAATTAACCAAAGACTTCAATGATAGGATAGCATTGGGCCAAAGCATGGACGCACATCTAGTGAGAGAGGTTATATTGGTAACAAATGCATCGCATGTTTTTCATGTTAGCACTCCACGCTCAGTTCAAAAGGGGGTTACTTATGCGGTGACCATTGCAGACTTTCCTCGATGTACTTGTGAGGATTTCCAAAAAAGAGACAGCAGGCGTCTCACGTACGTGCCGTGCAAACACAAGTACTTTGTGTATTTTCGAGTCCTTGGTTTGGATTCTGCAGCTCATGAGTTTGTGCATCAGGCAGCACTGACAAAAGTAGAGTTGTTCCAGGGATTGTGTGGGGCCAGAGTGCCAGCATAGCATCGCCTTCTTGAGCTAAGGTTTGCAGTTCCTATGGATTGGTCATTTTTTTGGATTCCCTGCAATTGCCATTGTAGGATGAGCGCCTATTATACTTACATTGTTTTGATAGCTTGTGTTACTTAATCAATTTGGCGTTTATATTGTTGCAACGATCACCTTCTATGGATTGACCATTTTGTTGGACTGGTTGCACTTGACATTATGGTAGAGATTTTTTGTGTTATAATTCTCCCTCCTTTCGCTCGAAAAAATGCCACGCTCGGTTTTATTGGTTCGGTGTATGGTTTTCTCCACCCTAACCTAACTTAATGTAACCTAACTTATAACCTAAACCTAACCTATAACCTAACCTAATCAAAGTTCGTTTGCATTTTTAGAAGTATACGAGTCATCTTCGAAGTCCGATTGCGTTTTTTCTACTATTAATTTGATGGTAGCTCTAACCTAACCTATAATCATTATGCCTAACCTATAATTTAACCTAACGTGAAACCTATACCTAACTTAACTTAATGTAACGTAACTGATAAACATCTACCTAACCAATAACCTAACCTAACCGAAGTCCGTCTGCATTTTTAGAAGTACACGAGTTATCTTCAAAGTTCGATTGCGTTTTTTCTACCATTAATTTGGTGCTAGCTTTAACCTAACCTATAATCTAACCTAACATAAAACCTATACCTAACCTAACTTAATGTAACCTAACTTATAACATCTACCTAACCTAACCGAAGTCCGTTTGCGTTTTTAGAAGTACACGAGTCATTTTCGAAGTTCGATTGCGTTTTTTCTACTATTAATTTGACGCTAGCTCTAACCTAACCTATAATCGTTATGCCTAACCTATAATCTAACCTAACATAAAACCTATACCTAACTTAACTTAATGTAACCTAACTTATAACATCTACCTGACCTACAACCTACCTAACCGAAGTTCGTTTGCGTTTTTAGAAGTACATTAGTCATCTTTGAAGTCCGATTGCATTTTTTCTACTATTAATTTGATCCTAGCTCTAGCCTAACCTATAATCTCTATGCCTAACCTATAATCTAACCTAACGTAAAACCTATACCTACTTATCTTAATGTAACCTAACTTATAACATCTACCTAACCTAACCGAAGTCCGTTTGTGTTTTTAGAAGTACACGAGTCATATTCGAAGTCCGTTTGTATTTTTCTGACTATTATACCGTTGACAGCTCTAACCTAACCTATAATCTCACCTAACATATAACCTAAACCTAACCTAACCTAACTTAACATAAAAACAACACAATGGTAGGCGTTTAGCAAAACCACAAGCCATACAGCTTTTCCACAATGCATATGCGATGTGGGCAAGCTCTATGGCTTACCAATTTGGAAAATGGCTCACCATTGTGTTGTTTTTAGAGTTGCGAAGCGATTTTATGGCCTGAAAACCGCTCATAAACATATAGACAACACAATGGCGAGCCGTTGGCAATATGGCAAGCCATAGAGCTTGCCCACAATGCATAAGCCTTGTGGGCAAGCTTTATGGATTGCTGTGTTGCCAAACGGATCGCCATTGTGTTGTTTTTAGGGGCACGAGGTAATTTTAGCGCTTGAAAATCACTTGCAAACATATATAAAACACCATGGCGAGCCATTTGGCAATACAGCAAGCCATAAAGCTTGCCCACAATGCATATGCATTGGAAGCAAGATCTATGGCTTGCCGTATTGCCAAACGGCTCGCCATGGTGCTATTTTAGGACTTCAAAACCGCTCGCGGACATATAAACAACACAATGGCGAGCCGTTGGCAATACGGAAAGCCATAGAGCTTGCCCACAATACATATGTTTTTTGGGTAAGCTTTATATATGGCTTGTTGTATTGACGAACGGATTTCCATTGTGTTGTTTTTAATATGCGTTGTGGGTAATCTCTATGGCTTGCCGTATTGTCGAACGTAGCTTAACCTAACTTAACCTAATGTAGCTTTACCTAACCTAACCTAACATAACCTAGTGTAACTAAACTTAACATAGATTAACTTAATCTAACCTAACATATAAGATAACCTAACCTAACTTAACGTAGCTTAACCTAACCTAACCTAATATAACTTAACCTAACGTAGCTTAACTTAATCTAACCTAACGTATAAGATAACCTAACCTAACCTAACGTATAACCTAACATAACAACATAGCTTAACTTAATCTAACCTAACGTATAAGATAACCTAACCTAACCTAACGTATAACCTAACATAACAACATAGCTTAACTTAACGTAACCTAACCTAATCTAAATTAACTTATAACCTAAACTTAACATAAAACATGAACAAAACAAGATTTTTTCATAAACTTAAACAAATTGTTTCCATAACTTAAAATGAAGTTTCACATAACAAATCCTAATTTCTTTTCAAGCATTGAAAGTTTAAAGCATTAAAAGTTGAAAACATGAATTTTTTTCTTTTTAATATACAAAGTAATTTAAATAAACTTAATATGCATTTAAAGGTTTGAGCACTCACAGTCGTCCTATTTGAGCAATGAAAGGTGTTGTAAAAGCCCTGGAACCTGTAAAAACGTACACATAAACACAAAGTTAAACTCTAAACCCTAAATCTACAAGTAAACATGAAAACAAATTTACATTAGTGTTATGCGCTAACCCACAAGCAAGATTAGCACCTCCGACGGCGTGTATCGCAGCAGATCTGTGAGAGATGGGGAAGAGGAGAGCTTGAGAAAACACGCAAGAACTAAGAGAAATTTGCAGAGAAAACCTGCGGTTTTGATTTTTGCAGGTGTCGTCGGTACAGTTATCGGTACAACCGTCGGTACACTCATCGGAAGAGGCATCGGTATGCGCATTCGTGCCACCGTCGGAATACATGCCGAAAAAGACATCGGAAATTTGAAAATCAATTTTTTTAAAAAACCTTAGCTTCCTCCATAAATATTCACACATATACCGACGCCCGCCAGTGACGCCGGTACTGTGGTGCCAGAATTGAAGTGATCTCTTGTAGTGAAAGAAATTGTGGATACCAAAACGGAAAATCAATACAAGCGAGCTTGCATTGCCTCAACAAAAATCCGACCTTGACAAACCACACAAATCTTTGGTCAGGCAACCTAGGCCAATCCAACATCAACATTGACGACAACCAAAAGACGTCAAGTGGGTATGGAAACCAAAACAAACATGCTCACAAGATGCCTCTTCAAGGGAATCCACACCAAAGCAATTTCAGTGTCGCCCAAAACAAAGCCCTAAAAAAAAAAACAAGTCGGGTTCTGCAGGTCACTGTCAAACATAGGGCGCGTCTTTTACAATTACTACTATTTGGACCACGTAGCTTCAACATAACCTCGCCATTGACAGCTGCTAAACATATTGTTCAGCACCCCTCTCTTGCATAGCAATTTGTTTCCCCATGCATATCCTACATTGGCATCATAGAGCCAGCGTATACGGCTATGCATACACACAGACTTTGTTCCCATGCACTCTAACACATGTTGGTCTGGGACAGCTCACTCTAGGAAGGAGGGAAAATGCAGTAGGATTATCATTTTGCATATGTTATTATCGTATTATTTATTTTTATCTTTATTTTTAAAACAAGCTTTTCAGAGCCTTATAAACTCTTAGCCGGCATAATCATGAGCCATACTGACACCATCTAATACCAGGTTAAGAATATGTATGTATGAGAGATTACACTAATTTTGGGCTAACTTTTGGCCAATTAATAATAATTGTAAATAATTTTCTTTTACTAAAAAGCAAAAAATGACAGATAATCAACAAAAAATGATAAATCAAGCCAGGAAAGTCGGAATTGACTTTTGAAAGCAAACACCGAAACTTCAAAGCAAGGGCTTTGAACATGGCAAATATGAAAAAATTTCGGCACATGATGGATTTTGAGCCAACTTCTAAAGTATCAAAATTGCTGATCGAACATCATTTGTCGATCGAATATCAAAATGAAGAACAGTTCAAACTGCAGGTGATATGAACAATAAGATATGATCAATGGAGGTAAGTATGAATGGGGGATTCCGGGTAGACTAGGAACATATAGTCAAATGGGGCAACATAAGCTCATTTGCATTTACACAGAGAGAGAGAGAGAGAGAGAGAGAGAGAGAGAGAGAGAGAGAGAGAGAGAGAGAGAGAGAAGCATAGGGTTTTCAACTTTGTTTCTGCCCGATGCGACCACCCCGGTAGCTCTTACTACACTGAATTCGACACGTATGATCATTAACCCTACAAGAACATGTATGTATGCCCCATACTGCATCATCATTGCCAAAAAAACAGATCAGAGGAGTACAGTCACAAAATGTACAAACTGTCATGGTCAATGGGGGACTTCAAAACTCGTCCAAAACCAAAAACCTTTCATTAGTAGATCCCAAGTAGCTAGCAAAATCGAATAGGGTAAAAACAACTGCAAAAGGTGGTGGAATATGGATCGCGCAATCCATGTTCCTCAAACCCTTAAATTAAAATAAATTGTACAGAAGCATCCATAGATGACCAAGAACAACCTCCCCTAGTTGGAATTGCAAAATGCTTCCCAACATGGATCGCGATCCATGTACCTTTTTGCCAAAATCAGGGCAGGAGTGGTTCACTAGCTAGGGAATGTAGAAATACGATTGGTGCTGCAAAAATAATCACAAAAATTGCTCTTAAATCATCAAATCCTCCTGGTTTGCTACCTTGAGTTTGCAAATGGTCTTTTGGCCATTTTCAAAGGAAAAAATGTTGGAAAGCTTCACACTCTCCTCAAAGCCTATCATCAAGGAGATCTAACCCTCCTCAAAGCCTATCATCAAGGAGATGTAACCCTCCTCAAAGCCTATCATCAAGGAGATGTAACGTAAGGGTGTTTTTAGGATCAAAATCAAGCAAAAGATTACTTGCAAAGTGGTGCAATTTTTCTGAATCAATTTGTCTCCTCAAATGGATTCAGATTATGGTGGAATTTGACAAGGACCTAGGCAAAGCTGTGCATTACAGGCACAAATCATTGGGAATCTAGGCAATAACAGATACCAGCCAAAGAATGTGCCCAAAAGTGGTTCCAAAAAATAGATATGGTCAAGACAGAAAAAACATGGCCATAGACTAGAAAATGGGGCAAACTAAGAAAAAACATGTCCAAATTTGAAAATATTTCACCAGTATACTAGGAAGACCTATGGGAACATATGTGCAAAGAAATTGTATCAAAATTCCTCCCAACATGGATCGGGATCCATTACCTTTTTGCCCAATCAAAGAAAAATCCATACCATCAGACCCAATACGTTCAAAAAAGACAAGCCATGAAGTTTCAAGCCATTTGAATTTCAAAATCCACTTAAAAATGCCAAAATTCTCTAAGTCTACAGAAGATTTCCAAAAATTAACCTAAGTGCCAAACCAATGATCCAAATCCCAAAAAATTTGGACCAAGGCACCATCTAGATGAAACCTACTAGATGGTATCATCAAATTTTCAAAATGTTGTCCAACATAGATCGCGATCCATGTACTTCAAACCGTAAATCCAAAGATATTTTCACAGTAGCATCTCCATATGCCCATGAACACCCTCCCCTAGTTGGATTTTCAAAATGCTTCCAAACATGCATTGCGATCCATGTACCTTTTTACCAAAATTCATATGTTACATGCCCTTGTGCTTGTAGTAATCCTAGATGCACTAGTGAAATTTGGTCTAATTTTAAATCCAGAGAAATTTTTCACAGTAGCATCTCCATATTCCCATGAACACCCTCCCCTAGTTGGATTTTCAAAATGCTTCCAAACATGCATTGCAATCCATGTACCTTTTTACCAAAATTCATATGTTACATGCCCTTGTGCTTGTAGTAATCCTAGATGCACTGGTGAAATTTGGTCAAATTTCGGGTAGTTTTGACAAAGTTATGCTCATTTTTCATTTTATGATCAAAGTTTGCAACATTTTCATAGTTCTGATCAATTGCTAAACCCTGGTTTCAATGTAAAACTGATCATAGGATGCCCCGAAGGAAAGCACAAAGGGAGTGGGAAGCTGCACCTTATGAGATAACAGATACCTCCTCAAATGAGAAGGCTCATATCACAGAATAGGTACTTGAAGCAATACCAGCTAGCATAATCAGCGAAAGATTTCAAGCCGCGGACGGAGAAATAGTGAAAACCACTATCCTCCCGAGGGAAATGTGGACACTGCACCAAAAGCCGAAAGTACAAGCAGGGAGGAGATGCCTACAATTAACGGACTTCAGACGAGCTCATGATGAACTCATAAGCTCGATTCCGTACAATGGAGAATCCACTCTCATTGACAAAGATAGAGACAGTCAAGGTTAAGATCACAACAGAAATAATCAATGAAGCTCTCCATCTGCAGCAAGAGATGCACAATCTATCGCAAAAGACAAAATCAATAGACAATGACAAAGCTTTCTTGAAGCAAAAGGCCACAAGTTGACATATCAAGATTTGATCCACTCAAAAATTGAATTATTGTTGCGCCTCATATCGCAACACGTCAAAGTGCAGATGCCAGAACCGTTGCACATGGCAGTAGTAATGGAAATGGGCTTGGCAGAGAGAAGAGTGGTCAACTGCGACTTCCGAAATTACCTTCTCGACAACATCATCGAAGAAAACCTAAAGGGGAGCCAAAAAAGCAGTACCTACATGAATGCGGGACCAATGCTGACATGAATTGCCTATCAAGCATTAGGGATGGTTGATGATCTACCATCCATAGAGGTGCACGTAGATCTGATTCAAAAATCTAAAAGAGCAGTAAGACTTGTAGCACGACCATCCACAAGGCCAAAACCAGAAGCTAAAAAAACAAGGAAAAGCGCAACCATAAAGGACTCTGACAGCGAAAAGACAGAGTCGGATGCTCGGAGTAGCCAGGAAGCTTGGTCCCAGAAAAGAGATACCCCTTCGGAGTACCAGTCTTTAGAAGAGGAGCATGATAGTTAGTTCTCCCTGGGATATACAAGATTGAGAAAGAAAACTGCTCGGGTGGCAAAAGCCATCCAAATTACTCAACCTAGGAAAACAATGGAAGAAGCACAGGTGTTGAGGGAAAGGATCCACCAACAGAAGCTTGAAGAAAAAATAAGTCAAGGAACAGAAGCTGATGATGAGGAAGAAGAAGAAGAAGAACAAGAAGAAAATGTTATGTTGTTGCTACGCAGGTGGACAGCAACTCTGGAATGGATCAAGCAGCAAAAAAGACAAGAAGTTGAGGAGAATCGAGAGATTACCAGCTCCATGAAACCTACTACAAGAACGCTCCGCAACACCTCAAGATCGACCCAACTTACTGTCCCATCAACAAAGGCAATCCTGAGACAGCTTTTACTCTTGTCAAAGCAAAAGTCCGACGGTATTGAACTACCCAGTCATAACAAAGCCAATCAATAGCAACCCCTCGTCAGAAAAGTACATGGTTCATACACTCAAAGGGGTCATAAACATGATGAAGGAGATCCCGGATCTTCAAAACCAAATGTTCGTGAAAATTGCCAAGATGCTAATCACCTGCATAACGGATTTCAATCATATAGAGGCAGTAGAGCATCCCTGGAAAATTTCTGTGGAAGGCACAAGAGTGCTCTGCACGAATATGGAGACAGAAATCCCAAGCAAGAACGTCACCATGGGATTGTATGCAAGAGTCATGTTCCTTCCCTCCCACTACATGCAGACTTTTGAGGAGGAGTTCATGACAGGATTCTTCGAGGTGGACTCCTCCATATTCAATTCCATGACAAAAGATCTGTCAGCATGCCATATAGCATATCAAAGTACTCTCAGCAATAACCCTTTCAGAGAGCTGGCGACAAAAGTGGAGATCGAGACAAGAGCGCAGAAGTTCAAGCACATCACTGCAACACTAGAGAAAAGACAGTAGACTACACTCAAAGACGTGAGATTGCACAAGGACATGCAATGAATAGGAAGGGGGGAATGTTTGGTGGACACAGGAACTGACACGTAACAGGCAAATGTACACCAAACCCTGTAACACTCGCTCATTTTTTCAAACGAAGTTGTGTAATTCAGCTAATGATGATCTGTAAATGTAATCTGATTTGGCATACCCTCTCAGCCTCTCTGAGTCTACACCCTTGTAAGTGGCCAATGGCCGTGGGAAAGTTCCCTTAGCCTTTAAGTCAAAACCCTTAGTTTTAGACTAAAGGATATCATTAGCTAGAGGAGAATTTTGAAGTGCATTGTGAGAAGCTTTTGCTGCTACAAGTTGTAATGCACTTGTTGTAATGCACTTTTCTCCTGGACTAGTAATTAGAATTCATTTCCAAATAGCACATTGTGTTCCTTGTCTCTTGCTCTACAATCTAAGTATAACCATTCTCAATTCTGCTATGGTTCACGCCTCATTGCTTGTCAGCTAAATGAATTGATACGAAGGTATAAATGGTTTTTTTTTAATGTTTTGACCATGCATAAGTGTTTCTATGCTTAAGGGGGACTTTTTCGTATAATCATGTTTCAGTTTTCTGCACATTTTTGGTGATGGATCGTGATTTATGTACCTTCCCAGATGGTTGCAGAACTTGGTAGGATTGTGCCCCTAGGTGTTGTAATACCTCTCCTTAATTTTTGTGGCATTCTGAATTCGTTTGGATGCCGAAAAGGCACGATGATCTAGAGCGATGAGATTGAACACATACTGATTCTCTAACTAGGAAGTGGTTGATTTGCTTTTGTCATAGTATGAGTAGCTCTCTAAGTTTACTTTGGTGATATTGACACTCTGTTAAGTCTCCTGCCCCTTTCCAAGTCGCTTCCTTTCATATTGACATTATGTTAGTACAAAAAAGCTATGCTACAGACGTCCGTCACGATGACCCGCTAACATTGATGAACAAAGAATATACATAGTACACAGAGTAAATAGATGAAATAATGAGTTTGTATGGATACAATATAATGATTATAGGAAGAGCTTAGCTTGTTTCATAACCTCCCGACCACCCCGAGGTATCTTAATCTCGATCGCAATCACACTCTCACTTTCAATCACAATCGTGATCTCAATCTCAATCTCAATCACAATCACACTCTCAATCTTGTGCACAATCTCAATCTCAATCTTGTGCACAATCTCAATCTCAATCTCAATCACAATCACACTCTCAATCTCTGGATGACAACAACGATCATAATCTAAATCATAACACGGTCATAATCTCAATATCATGACACCTTGCATAGATCCCATTTCACACATTGGTTTCTGTAACTTTCACAAAATAGCTAAAAGAACATACTCGTGCAACTAGTTCAACATGATAATCAAATTAGAAAGCATAATTTTGTATCATCATAAAATAGTATAATCACTTCTTGATTGGATCAAACAAAAAAGATATTACCTATGTATATCTGTTTGTAAGCTAACATGTTGCTGCTTGTAGGCTACCCTGCTACTGTTGGCAATTTGTTTCTATCATATCTTTGTCAAACAAATTTAGAATATCTACTTTCACGTACTCAAACGACGAGAACAGGTCTCGTCTACAAGACAAGGTAAACAAAATTGCAAAGAACCTCTTCTTTTGGCTAAAAACGCAACTTTCAATTCACGACTCATATAACCTCTATTTTTGGGTCTCCATGACTTTTTCAACTTTTGTTTTAGCTAACCCATGTATTTTAAGCTAAAAAAAATAAAAATAAAACATTGAAATTATTAAAAACATCATCTATATAAGACCAATACTCTCTATATAATAGACTATTCAACAATCTTTCAAATCGTCCTATTACATTCTTTTCAACTATAAGAATTTTCATAAATAAGTCCTATTATCATCTTTCACAATTGATACAAAATCTTCCAATCCTTTCTTAACCATACATGCTACCCCTCCTTGCCCTCTGGTTGCTTGAGATTCTTTGACCACATCAATGAATGTACATTGTTATCCTCCAAGCCGTTAAGCCTTTGTGTATCATGCTCCCAAGTTTCAACAAGAAGTACAACATCAACTTTGCTTGTTAGTTCATCAATGTGAATCCCCGCATTTCATGGGTATTCATTGCAATTCCAAAAGAATATTTTCAATTGTAACTCGGCTTCATAGGTCACACATCCCTATTTGCTCGAGGGACTTGTCTCCTCCTTGGGAACATTTTCTTCGTGAGAGATCTCCTTGTTTTTCTTATTCTTTTTCTCGTTCTCCTTGTGACACATATTTTGTTGCTTAATTGTGCAATTTTCACATACAAAACATTTTGTATCCCTTAAATAAATCCAACTACTATCAAGGATAATCTTTTGTTCGGTCTCAGTGCATACAATTGGCCGTTATCCCGAGCGAGGAGCTCCTTGCTTACCCACTCTATGTGCTCCATAGACCATAACTCCAGACATGAAAAAGTGGATTTTAAAGAACTATTCAATGACAATGGCAAGAAAAGGAGGCGTCTCTAACTTCCCTTTGGGGATTCCATGAATAGCAATGTTCTTGGAACGTTGCTCCCGTTCCTTCAACTCCTCCACATCCACAATGTCAACATTCTTTGTTCAAGCCATAGCTTTCATGAGTGGGGAATTAGGAACCACATTGTTACCACATAAATCCGCCAAAACTTGTTTGTGCATACAATTTTTCATGTCGCATACATCCTGGGTCATGGTGTCAATTTTCTCCTCTTTCAATACATGGTCATGCTCTACTTTGATCATGTGCTCCTTCAGAGCATTCAATTCCACAAAAGAGTGTTTACATTCCTTGACTTCCTCTTCAAGTTGCATCTCAAGTGTCCTCTTGAGATTCTCATTCTCAACCACAAGTACCCTTAGCGTTCCATTCTCCGTTGCAAGTGCCCGTAAGTATTTTCCTTGTTTTTACAATCTCTTGCAATGATAACAAGTATGACATGATCATGGTTTCTGATGTCAATGGTTGAGTGGTTGTGTTTCTATCTCCAGAGAGAGAAAGAGAGAGAGACGACAGAAGAGACACACCATGTACGCTCTCAAAGATTGAGGACAAGATAAATATATATAGGTGAGACCAAGTTTAGTAGAGTGATCCATATATAGCTCCAAATAGCACAAATGTTGTAAATGCCAGAGAGGAACTGGCTTGAACACTTTCTTTCTATATTTAGCCAAAACCACCTTTATGTTTGGTTGAGGGTAACTCCAAATCCCATTAGAATCCCCAAATTATTAAACACCTATCCATCCAAAAAAGGAGTACAACCTACATCCACAATTAGCTGAGGAGCAGTCCCTATAGAGCTCTTATATCTTGTTTTAGAGTGGTTTATGACCGAACCACTAGTCACACAAAAAGAGTCTGCAAGCACTCTCAAAAGACTGTAATGGATTGTTGATCATTCCTCATCATAGAATTTGTATCATTTGCATATTGTTTGTAAAGACAGATCCTTAGTGGCATTAGAAACAGAAATTCCCTTTAGCACTCCTCTTCTCATAGCATCTTGGATAAGCCGATCAAGGTCATCTAAGCACATAGCATACAAAAGGGGGGAAATGGGGAAAGCTTGTTTGATTGAATTGGTCAGGGTAAAAACATCAGTGAAGTCCCCATTAATAGCTATCCTAGCTTTGGCTGCTTGGCATTGCCAAATGGGACCTGAAAAAATCTGATAAATTTCTTACCAAGACCAATGTCAGAAAGTGATTGAAAAATGAAATCCCACTGCATCCTATCCTAAGCTTTATCAAAATCTATTTTAAAGAAGAAAAAGTCCTGACCACTCTCTAGAGCAAATTCCACAGCTTCCCAAATAGTTATCATAGAGTCCAAGGTAAACATGACTCTCATAAATCCTTTTTGTATAGGTAGAATAACTTTATCCATTATGGGAGTAATTCTTGTAGGCTAGAGACAGGGCAAAGATCTTAGAAATAGAAGTCATACTTGTGATGGGCCCCCAATTGCCAAGCTCCTCCTTTTCTCCTTGTGAATGAGCTTAACTACTCTATTATTTATGGTAGAAGACAAAGTACCAGCTCTAAGTGCTTCCATCTATATAGACAAGAGATATGGGACCTCATGATAGTGTTGGAAAAATTGACTAGGGATACCATCCAAGTGAGGTGATTTGCCTGCCTTAAGATCTACAATAGTGTCTCTAAGATCCCTCTCTATGATGGGCTGATCCAAGACTCTAGCCATGTGCTGGGGTACAATTTTCCCCCTTGTTTTGGCTATTTTGTTATTAATCAAAAGCTGACCAGAAGCCTCAATCTCCTAGAAATAGAGAATATTAGGCTAACAGTTAGTGCTCACCATCCAATTTTTAAAAATCTGAGCATTGAGAGGGTAAGTACGGCGTTTGCAATTCAATGTGTATCCTTTAATACTTACACATGTCATTTCTTACTACTTTTGGAGGGTTTTTCCATGGACGTGGACGCTCTATTAAAATTTTTAGAATATTCCTTTTTCCATTTTGGTTTGTAGGGTTTAGGCGTAGGAAGTCTTTCCTCTTCAGCCCTGAGTCATAACTGTCAACTATTTGGTCTGGGGAGGAAGCCACCTGGGTCTTAGTTGCTTGATCCTATTCCTCCAATTGTTTTTCAAATTTCTCATCCTCATTGTCTACCTCATTAGTAAAAGTAGTTTGTGTATTGGGAATGGTTTCTCCCTCATCTTCAAAGGATGAAGAGGAGGACATCCCTTTGTTTTGTCCATCGGGCTATCAGAAAGTCTAGGAACCTCTATCTCTGTTTCTTTGGGATGTGCCTAAGGGGGATTCAAGTTCTCCTCCATCCTTTGCTTTGCTCTATCTAGGACTGGACTTGATTGGTTTTCGTCAGGGATGTCATAACCAAAAGCGTAAAACACTCAGGCTCCAACAAAGGGTTGAAAGAGTTTTTGAATCTATTGGAGGCCTTATTGCCCTCCTTTCCTTTGATTGTATTTTATCTTAATACTGGTTAAATAGAGCCCTCCATCTTCGCCATCTTAACAGTTCTGCAAAACTTTCACACTTTGTACTATTAAGGTCCTCTTTCCCCACCTTTGAGGTCTTGTATATTTCTTATTTTTTATTAATTTTTGTTTATCTAATAAAAAGAAACTTTTGGGGTAGGCCCTCTCTCTTTTGACCAGGATTCCCCCTATCCTACCTTAGGGGGTTCTGTACTTTCCTTTTTTTTAAATTAATTCCAATGGTCTTCTATTAAAAAGAAAATCAAATAAAAAAGATGATTAGTAGATTACCTACTTGTGTGTGTGTCGTTCTAGGCTATGGTCATATTCGCACACTGAGAAAGAAACGTTTTTGTGACGCAAGATATGTTGGAAGATTTCCCTCAAATGCTCTACAAGCTTTGTTATTGTCTCCTTTGTTGCATCGCACATGATGAGAGAAGGTAGAGAGAGGAGGGCAGCGTTTTTCTGACCCTTCCAAAATTGGCCAAGTTGAACACTCCAGGGCAACGTTTTTGCTAACCAAAAGAAGTTGCCTACACTAAGGCTAGTGTCACACACATGCGCAGGACGAGCTATGAAATAACCTCTTTGGGTGTCTAGTTTGTCACACGAGTGGTGGACTTTTTACTTGTTGAAACTCTCAAGAACCAATCAGCATAGCCCATCTAGTATTGCATCGTCTGTGTTAGCAAAAGAAGTGGAGCTCTTACCTGTAAAACGGCTTCCGCCTTGCTCTTTTTCCATGTTCGCAGGCTGCTCCAGACGGACGAGGGGGTAGAACTGGCTCCTCTCCGCCCTCATGTGACTGCTCATCCAACCAATGTATTTTTGCCATCTCATCTCTGTAGACACACGTCCTGACGGATGTGTGTGATAGGGGCCTAACAAGACATTGCCTTCAGTAGCGTGCGAATGCACCCTATGTCATGCTCTGACAAATTCCTCCCAACCTCTGTCCTCCTCAATCGATGATCAGTTGAACTCAATTCTCTCTGACCCCCCCTTCTCTCTCTCTCTCTCTCTCTCTCTCTCTCTCTCTCTCTCTCTCTCTCTGGAATTGGGACTTTGGTAGTATCCACTATCTATCAGCTACTAGCGGGATTGGCAGTATCCATCTGCTAGCGCTATTTTTAAGGTACTCATCTCTCTGTAGACTCTCTCTGTCGGATTGGTAGCATTGCAACAATGAGCATCCACCGTCCACGGTCCACCATCTAGCAGACTAGCGCTATTATTAGTACTCGACTCCGTTTGGCACTGCATCAATTAATAGAGTAGCGCTACTATTGGTACTCGACTCTGTTTGGCACTGTATCAATTAATAGACTAGCATTATTATTAGTACTCAACTCTGTTTGTCACTGCATCGATCAGTAGATTGCACGGTCCACGAGTTGCAGCATGCCTGTCCTCCTTTTGCGAATTAAAGCAACAATTTATTGAGCGGCGGGTCATGCAACATGCTAAAAAACTATTAGAGTTGAGCCCCACACAGTGCATAGGGAGCTTACAGTGCATTAAATTGCATGTAAGGGTATGATCACGCGAGGCTTTTTAGTTATCAGTATTAATAACTATGTCCAACTATTCCTCGACACAGGCTACCATGCCTTGCGCGTGAAATTGTCAATGTTATTGCTTGTGAAGGGGCGCAAAGGGTTGAAGTTGAACGTTATGAGGTTGCAGGTAAACGGAGATCACGCATGTTGATGGCGGGTTTCAAGGCTCTCCCTTTGAACTTGTATGTGAATAATGAGTTGAAGGTCAAGTCTTTGCTAGAGTCTTACCATGAGTGTTACAGGATGAAGGAAGATGGGCTTGTCCTACTTAGGGGCCCTCCACACGCAGGGGGGTAATTTGTTATTTGAATGAAGTTACACCCTTCACCTCACGTCCACACATGATTGGAAAAGTAATTCGTTATTTGGGTGGGGGGTAAGCCAACTACACCTCAAACTCAAAGAGGTGTAATTAGCCCCAGCCTTGCACGTTATGTGAAATAATGTGCTTTGGGATTCTCCAACATCACTTCGCCTTGCCTTGAAATATTAAACAAGGGTTGTATATTGTTTTATTTAGGGAAAATTACCAAAATACCCCTCAAATTTCAAAAACTCCCAAAACACCCTCAATATTTTGTCACAAATTCCCAAAATACCCTTCAATTTTTCGAAAATTCCCACAGTACCCTGATCGTGAGATTAAATTTCTTGAAAGACGAAAAAAATTGTAGGTTTTCATAAGAAGACTGATTGTCTATCAATACAAGATGCTAAAACTAGAATTTGGGTATGTTACTTAGGCTTTGGAGATGAATTTCTTCATTATTTTTAGACATAATTGCCCTTTTTGCAAGGTAATTTGTGACAAATTACATGCTAAGCACTCAAAAACGGATCTAAATTGTCGAAAAGGAATAAAGATTAGGAAAACTTGAACGGTCCAACCAAAATAGATCCAAGGATATTTTGGTAATTTTTGAAATTTGAGGGGTATTTTAGGAATTTCTACAAATAGAGGGATATTTTGGTAATTTTCTCTCTTATTTAAAGGTATGGAAAACTTTTGTAAGGTGAAAATGTTTATTTTAAAAGTGAACATCCATCACCTTTTCAAGGTCCAGTTCCCTTCAACTTTATCTACGTGTCAGTGTGAGGAAAAATTCAGTATGGAGGAAATCGTGAAGTTGAGGAGGTGGCTCGTGTGGGACCCCTTTAGACTTGGGTGAAAAAATAGATCGTTGGTGGCAGCTTCAGAGCTTCTGCATGGCAATAGCTACAGCTGGTAAGCACTCATGGCTTTCAATAATGCAGTGGGCCAAATTTCTGCATGCATTATTAATCTGTTATATATATATATATATACACAGGAAGAGGGTCCATCAATGTCTTTTTATTGATGTCGTTTTGCGCATAGAAATGACACGCTATAATCAATGTCATGTTTGCTTTGTAGCCGTACATGGGCTCAGCTTTGAGTAATGCTCCATGGACCATGAATCCATGATCCATCCGACCATGGTAAGAAGTACAATAACTTTGAGCCAAAAGATGGCAGGTGGTGATGGTGAAGGTTCTGGAAATTGTCGTTTTGCGCATTGAGGTGACACGCCATAATATGGACGTAGCAGTGTTCTGGAAAAGTGTGCCTCAGCTTAGAGCATGGTCACACGAGGCTTAGTTTGTTGTAAGTCTGACAGCGAAACCTTTCCACCGGCATAGTTTTGTAACTGTGCCTAAAAAGGCACAGTTACAAAACTATGCCGGTACGCTCTTGGTCAGCTCCCTCTCTCTCTCTTCTGTCGGCACCTTTTGCTTCTCTCTCTACTTGCTATTGCCGGTCACGTTCCTCTGCGACTTGTCAGATTCTGTCCAGGCTTAGTTCTCACTAAGCCTCGCGTGACCATGGCCTTAGCCTTGCACCGGTTGCAAAATCAAAGTAGCCGGTTGAGGGGAGGGCAAGAGGGAAAAAATTCCGCTTGAAATACATGAAAATAGTGTAATTTTGCAAAAATACTAGCTAGTATTGTAAAATTTTCGGTCCAGGTTTGTCTTGGAAGGATTGTTGTATGTTTGTGAAAATAATTTTTATTTTTTTTTACCATAAAAAGGAGCGAGA
The DNA here is from genome assembly GCF_014529385.1 of Adiantum capillus-veneris. Lineage (NCBI taxonomy): Eukaryota > Viridiplantae > Streptophyta > Polypodiopsida > Polypodiales > Pteridaceae > Adiantum > Adiantum capillus-veneris. Next base: position 44,270,027 of record NC_140954.1, read on the forward strand.
TTGTATTAGATTAAAGAGAGAGCAGTGTTACAAAACTTTCAGTAGAGTAGGCACTAGCCTGATCTTCGATTATCCCTATATACACAGAGCTATCCTATAAGGGCTTTCCGTCAGATTACAAAACAAAGCTTCCTATGCATTTCTTGGGAGTCCATTAATTGCTTCCTCGATGCGAGCCACCAGCCTCACTCCCCTCTCGTGGTGGTGGGTGATGTCCTTTCCAAGGAAAATGAATTTTCCCTGGGACGTAGTCATGTTTGCTTTGAGTATGGTTCTGGAAATTGTCACAAGGTAACGTCTTCATTCTGAGGAACATGTCACGTGTACTTGTAGATTTGGCTGAACTGGAAAGAGGTCGAGACTCGAGACAGGCAAAGCCTAAAAGGCACAGCGCTTGCAGTGGGGCCGCTCCTTCACGCCAATGCAGTGCAGATTTTTGCAGATTCTAAATTATTTATACTGATACGGAGTAAATAAAGGCTCCTGAGTCCTCCAGCCCGTTACTAGCATAGTTATTACAAAAGTGTGTGCATAGTTCTACGAAGGCCGTTCAACATGCTCTGACAATGGCAAGTGCAGCAGCTGAGAGCGTCATGGGCAGCGACTTGTAGTGAGAGGAAGCGCAAGGAGAGAGAAAAAGAGAATCGATCGGCATTCAACCGGCTTAGTTTTAAAACAATACCGTTTTAGGCATAGTTGCAACTACGAAGCAGGTCACTGCAGGTGGAAAGCTGACGAGCGTCGGAGTTTGTCGGCCTTTTTGACGGGAAACTAAGCCTCGCGTGACCATGGTCTAAGAGCATGCTCACGAGAGTCTTAGTTATGCTCACGATAGGCTTAGTTATCTATAAGCCTCGACATATCTGATGCAAGGCAGTATGACAATTCAGAGAGGGACGGGGAGCAGCAAGTAGTGAGAGAAAGAGTACCTCGCAGACAGGAGAGAGAAAGAGAGAGGAGTAACCTGCATAGTTTTCAAACTATGCCTAAAACGGCATAGTCACAAAACTAAGCCGATGGAAGCCGGTAAAAAGCTGTGGCTGTCAGCGATGGTCAACTCCAATTACCAAAAACTAAGCCTCGTGTGAGCACCGCCTGAGCCATGAACTAAGGTAGGCATCGCATGGGAGGAAGGCAGGGTTGAAGTGGGCATCAACAAACTCCTTCTCTACCTCAATGCTCACGAAGAGCTGCAATTCGAGGAGAGAGAGCTTGTCATGTAGCAGCAGTGAGAAGAGAGAGAGAGAGTAGCTTTGTTGAAGAAATTCTGTCGATTTTGGCATAGTTAGAAAACAAAGGCTTCGTTCAAGTTCGTTGTTGAGCTTAACTGGAAAAGTTAAACCCTATTGTGCGAAGTCTCTCTAATCGACGCGTGACCACTACGGAGGGACAATTATCAACAAAAATAATTGATAAATATGCCTTGCCTGACCATTGCCTAACCAATCTCACGACTCACCATAGTAAACAATCAGGCACATATAGCTCAGGGGTCTCCGAGAACCGACAGCTGCATGTAAGTCGAATAAAGAAAAGCACCAATAATGGCCAATTGAAAGTCACAAAAGAAGAAAAACTAGTAGTTGGTAGTGATTGCACCGGCTGCAGATTATTTTCCCTTCCATGCACTCCAAAAGTAGGCAAATTAGCAAAATTTTGCACTGCTTGCAGTGCAAGAGCTAACCGCTGCATGTGTGTCCTCTTTCCGTGGGACTGGGTAGTTTACAGGGCATACATGCACTCCATGTGTGGTTAGTCCTCCATGGAACGTAGCTCTTAGAGACTATAGAACTCAACATGGAAGGATTTAAACCTCAGAGAATTGATCCTGGCCCCTAGAGAATTCTTAGTATCTTACTATATGGTTCCAAATTAGTGTGCAGGTTCTAAACTGTCTGACAAGAGATGAAGGAGAAATGGACCCCTTCCAAGGAAATCCGAACCAATTTATTTAATTTTTTGATGGATTCACCATGGTTTGGTTACTTTATAGACAAACCAGGGCTCCCTTATACAAGGAGAGATCACAAGTGTTTCAAAGGTGGCATTAGAGCTTGGCATGACCTGTCATGCCAAGGGTACGACCAGGCACGGCTAAGGGCTAGGACGGACATGCAATCAAGGGGGTCCCTATATTTAGCAGGCCAAGGGTCTATATAGGGCATGGCTGGGTGGTGATGAGCATATTCCAGTTTCCTATGCCTTTCACGAACTTTTTGATAATCATAAAAGTAAATATGCAGCTACCATACATAGAGAGTATGGGATTTCTCAAATGGATACAGCTTGGTGTACTTAAAGTGTGCAAGCTATATTATCAGGATACAATTTACCAGTGTTGAATTGGAGGGAGAGAAGCATAGGTAGACGAGAAGAGAGAGAGACAACACCATCATTTCCAAGCCCCAAAGTGTATAGACTCCACACACTGAGTGTACATATATAGTGGGGACTCCTAGCTATATATATCATAGGGGTTGGTGTATAAATAGCTCCAACACCCCCACTCGGCTAGGAGTCCCTAACTGTGGATGAAAAAACCACCTTGGGGGTACAAGGAAAAAACACACAGGACCATATACATGCACTGTTATATTAATAATTATGAAAGTTTACAAACTTCAGTTTCTAGGAGCTACATTACTCCATAACATATAATGTGTGCTTTCAAGCATCTTTGGAAGTTTAATAACCCTATATATATAATTGAATTGATGCAAATTCTTCAATATCTTTGAATAACTTCAATATCTTTGCAGAGCAACTTCAATATCTTTGAGCCGGGGTACATGCTACTTGACGTGACTTTTATCATGTAAACAATATCAACTCAAGAAACATATCGAGACGTGGAGGTTAGAAATAACCACATCACATTGTCCTTAGAGACGGTTCATGATGCCACTCTAGAGATGACAGAGAAACAAATAATGCCGCAAGTACATATAACAAGAAGATGACGAGGGTGCAATGAGATGATAATAACCATAGCACCACTAACGATGAGGGTGCAATGAGACGATAAGAACCACATCACCAATGAGGACGAGGGTGCAATAAGATGATAAAAACCATAGCACCGTGAAATATTGATTACAAGGGTGCAATATAACGATAACAACTATAGTGCGATGAAATATCGAGGCACTAATACCGACAAAGGTACAATATGACGATAACAAGCATAGCACTGGAGCTCGACACCAGGCTCCCAAGTACGCATAAACTTTGTCAGTTATGGGAGGTAATCTATCATATCATCAAGAAAAGTATTAGTAAAGTCAGGATGCAAAATTAGTTGTTTCCTTACTTGAGAGTGACACCTCTCTCCTCAATGCTTTTCCATTTGGACATTGCATTCGACGTTTCCATGCACTAGTGAGGTTGGTGTTAATTGAGTCAACGTCAATTAATAGAAGCTCTTAAAGACCGAAGTCGTACGGATGCATATCGAAGATCAACAGAAAGAAGCAATGAAGATTGGAGTTATACATTTTCCACATTTTCACGTATTGTAAATTCTCGATTTATTTCAAGCCATTGTAATATTTTAATGTGTGACGGGCTCAATGGGAATTCCAAGCTGTAAAGAACAGGTCAGTAGTGTGCGTAGGCAGATTCAGTGGGTGGTGGAGCCCTAAAGGCCTTGGGTGTCGGGACATTGCATATTTTTACTCTAGGTATATAAGGCAGTGTGTAAAAGAAATTAGGGTTCTGATCAAGCTCATTTGTTGAGAGCACTCTTTGGTGAGAGCTCTTGAGGTGTGTGGCTATGTCCTTGAGCTTCTCCTTGCTCATGTGACTTGATTAACACTAATCAATGCTTAGTTCTCATTCACTATGCCTCTCTCATACTTCTTATGATTGCTAATGATGCTTTGATTAGCTAGATCATAACTAATTAGTCATTAATCCCTCTCTAGTCTTGTGTGAGTACCCTCTTTTGCTTGTGTGTGCATGTAGGTTTGATTGGAGTGTGTGCTGGATAGATCTATGTGTGTGTGCTTGCGATTAGTGTGTTGCATGATAGGATTAGTGCTGTGTGTGTCTTGCAATCGTTAGTGTGTGTGATTGGGTTGATTAGTGGTGAAGGGAAGTGGATGTGGAGATTGCCCATCATTGTCGCTTAGCTCCTCCATAGGCCGAGAAGCTCACCTCGTAGAATCAACCATTCGTGTTTCCATGATTAGCTCATTAATCGTGTGAGTGTCTTCATGCCCTAGTCCGGTAGCTCATCCCTCTAGATTGATAATTTTGTTGGTCATTGGAGCTATGCAACAATGGAACCCCCAACATTGGGTGTGGCTACCGGGGATGATGGCTTACGCTAGTGTAATTGTGGCATAATCGAATGTGTTTTCTCACTAATTTCACTTGTGTGTTTATGTTTTTGTGGATTTTGGATGTGTGTGCATGAAGCAATGTGTTCATTATTCCCTAATTTATCATCATATCTTGCTAGTTGTGTGTTTATACACTCTAATTTCACACTAACTCCGTGCTAATTTCACTAACTTTTGCTAACTTACACACTAATTTGCTACGAAGGATTGGAGCTTTCAACCATTCCATGGATCTTCATTGTAATCAAGGTGGTATTCCTAACCTCTTTAGAATCTAAAGATGTGTAGAATTGTGTAGAGACTCCACCATGATGCAATGTAATGTTGATGCTATGTTATTGCAATGCAATGTTGATGCTATGATGCTTTGAAATTTTTTGGATTGTTCGTTTTTATGCCGTCGTAATGCTGAAATTTTCCACATTTGGTGGCGTATGAAATTGACAAGTTTCAATCGCTAATTGGTGAATGTGCGTTGCTAATTGTCTGTCTAATATGTGCACTAAAATCAAGTGTGTGTGTATTTTAATTGAGTGTGTGTATGCCTAATTTTAAGTGTGTGTGCACTATTTTGCCCTTGATTGTGTACCTAAAAATCAATGTGTGCTTAATGATTTATCAATTGTAATGATTGAGTTGTGTTGTGGTCATGCCCAACTAGAGATTTGTGAAATCGCATTGCAATTTCGACAAGATTAACCCTTTTGTGTGCGCACCTAAAGATTGGTAAAAACTGCCAATTTTATTACTGTGTGTGTGCCTAAAAAGCAACTAATGTGCATAATTAATTCAATGTTTTGATTGTATATTTGATGTGTGTAATGGGTAATTGCTGCGTTTTTTAGCTCAAAAACAGGGATTTACACACTCTAAATGCATCAAATTTTGACCTAATTTTGCCGATTTAATTGCTTAGTTTGGATTTTATTGATCAAATTGTTCGTCATTGATACCCTTGGGTGCTTCCCCATGGAACAGTCGTGAAAGATGATCTGCTCGTGTGTGTGTAGTCCCCTTTTTTACTACTACCGTGAAGTCAGACTCGAGCAATAGTATAAACCAACGAACAATTCTTCCAATGTTGCAAGGTTTATTTACTAGATATAGAAGTGCTTGGTGATCCACGAAGAAAACAAACTTGTTTGCAAGAAGGTAGTGTCTAACTTTTTTGACAGCGTCGTATATCATTCCGACACCTTCTCTTTCCGTAGTGGTATAATTTTTCTCTTTGTTGTTTAGTTGTCGACTAGAGTAGCAAATGGGAAAATCCATTTTCGTCTCTCCTCGCTGGGCTAATATGCATCCTATGGCATAGGCTGATGCATCAACATGAAAATAAAATTTTTTGCTCCAGTCAGGGGCTTGTAAAATTGGAGCAAAAATTAGTTGCTGCTTCAAGTTATGGAAAGTTTGCTTGCATTCTTTTGTCCATTCAAACTTAGCAATGAGGGCATACAATGGCTTAGCTATTTCACCATACATATATATGAAATGCCTGTAGTACCCACAATGCCCCATAAATGCCTGCACTTCCTTCATTTTCATTGGTCTTGATAGTGCGGCAATTATTTGTACCTTTTCTTGATCGGTGGAAATTTCATTTGTAGACACAATGTGGCCAAAAATTTAACCTTGTCTTACCATGAAGACGCATTTGTCAGGGTTTAAGCAAATACGATACGTTCCGCACTTTTTGAAGACCTTCCGTAGATGCGTTATGTGGTCACTTCTTCGATGAGAATAAACACAAAGATCATCCATGTATGTCTCCAGAAATTGTCTGAGATATTCCTTGAACTCATGACTCATTAGTCTTTGGAAAGTAGCAGGGGCATTGGTCAGGCCAAAAGGCATTACCCTGTATGCAAATATACCCCAGTCTATTGCAAAAGTTGTCTTATACTGATCTTCTACTTTAATTTTCACCTGGTTGTGGCCTGAGAACCCATCCCGAAAACTATAGGCCTGTTTCCCTGCTACCCTCTCAATAACATGATCCGCTATTGGCAGTGGATACTTATCTCTGATAGTGGCAGCATTTACCAGTTTGAGGTTTACACAGACACACAATTTGCCATTATTTTTGGGTACTACCACAATAGGGGACACCCAATCGGTGTGTTCAATCTCGTAGATAAACTCTGCAGCTTTCATTTTGTCTATCTCTACCTCAATTTTCTTGGCAAGAGTCTCAATGTATGTGTAAGGACGTTGTCTGCGTGGTTTGGTATCACTTTTAAGGGGTATCATGTGCTAGAAGATCTTAGAATCTATCCCCTTTAGATCTTTGTATGACCATGTGAAAACATCTTTGTATTGTGTGAGAGTATCAATCAAAAGTCGCTCTTCTTTGTTAGTGAGGTCCATGGCAATGTATGCCGGTTTAGGCTCCTTGCTTGGTTCTGCTAAGTTGATGCATTTGGCTTTTTCAGGCCCATCATATGAAGTTCCTGGTTCTTTGGGATCTCGTTTGGGTTTCTGCACCACAATTTTCCTATCTTGAATAGTATACTTCTTATAGTGGGAACCACTAGGAGGTGCATCGAATTTATCATCGTTTGATTCCTCGTCAATTTCCATTTTTGTTGTCCAAACTTCTTTCAAAGCTCATTTCAGTTCATTGTATTTATTTTTGCACTCTATTTTGGACAACTTTGTCGATTTCTAAAAAATGCTCTTTATTTTGTTTTTATGTGTTCTTCTTTCTCATTTTTGTTTTGGTTGAGTCAGGTTTCATGTACATCTTTGATATCCTGTCTTTGAGGCAATCAGTTGCTTCTACTAACCTTAAGTACTGCGTTTTGTCGGTTAACATAGGTATTGAGTCTTCTTTTGTCTTGTTTCATTTGTTTACACATTTATCCCGATATCTACGCTGTCTTCGAGGATTTTGGTTCAGAAAATCATAGTAGATCACCCGTCGATCCTTTTATTTGATGTTCTAAATTGAGCTACTAAAAAGCTCCTTGTCTGTGTTGTCCTCTAACAGCTTATCCCCATCAAGTCCTGGAAAGCTTCTTTGTCTGTTTGGTCAAGGTCCCTCACCAATATTTCATCCACTATGCATCGACAATCGGCAACCCCCTCCTCATCAGGGACTTCCAATTCTAATTTCGGATCTAGACTAACACCCAACATCTGGAATGGAATGATATACATACCCATGCATGGTGCATCAATACAAGGATTGACCATTTTCCAGAGCCAGGTGGTTACGTGGGGCCCACATGTGTACAGGTAGGACGGCGTGTACATAGTATATCGATTTTCATTATCACCAGTACCAGTGTGTTTTTTCTATAATAATGAGGAGTTGGTAGTGCGTGAAACTTCTTGAGGAATCTATTAGCGAGCGGATGTCATGAGGTAAGCATGTGCGTTTCAAATGTCATCCAGTGGCATCAGGAGGTCGAATGGGGTCAAGACTTGCACGTGGATAAGTACGGACATAGCGTGGGTGTTTTTTGTGATGAATTATGCAAAAAGGTCATCATGAGAACTATATTTGGGGGCCACCTCACGTGATTGCGGGATGCATTATTGGAAAAATTTGAGTGCCAGGTGTGCAGATGGATGTAGAAGGGTGACAAAAATGCACCACGTGGCCATTTTTTGCTATGTTCGGGGTCTGTTCGCGGTCCGTTTGAAGTCAACCAAAAGGCCAAAGGTGCCCAAGGGATAAAGTGAAGTGTGGAAACTGGAAAACCTAATAAAAAGACCAGTTAAAGTTGGAGAGAAGAGGAGGAACAGCCGCAACTGAGTTTTTGTTGTTTTTGGATTCGGTTTTGGCCATAAATTGCTCATCCGAGGTCAAATTTGAGTACTTTGATATTGTAGACTAGGGTTTTTGACCATTCTCTATGCAATGGAGTTGTTTATTTTACCAAATTCCTCATTTTTTCTCACTGTTTTGGCTGTTTAAGTTTCTCTTGTGAGCAAAGTCTCTACTCCAATTTGTGATTGTATCTGACATATTTCATCCATATTGTGTGAGCTATTTTCCCCATTGGTGTTGGACCAAGCTCAATTGTATCTATTCATCAAAATATTTCTTTTTTGAGTTGAGTTTTTTGGGTGTGTGTGTGTGTGTGCGTCTCTATGTTGAGTGGGCAAATGAATAGTCTGTCTCCTCTCCCTCCATCGATGTGTTCTCTGTCTCGGCCACGTGGGTTGTGTAAGCCGAGTGGTGCCCCATAGTGTGTGTGTGTGTGTGTGTATCATCCCAAGAGTGTGTGTCGGGTTACTATAGAGGTGTTGTATGTGTTTCCATCCCTCTCACATTCTTTTGGTGCCCCTACGGAGGATCTTCTTCGAGTAGCTTCAGCTTCGGGATTACAGGTTACATGTACAAGTGATTCTCACACGTACAAGTAGCAGGAGTAGAGTGATATACTGAAAAGTGGAAGTCACTTGCAGTTGCCGTGGGTATGCATCATTTGGTGCCTCTTTGAGTGCATTGTGTTTTGTACGTTACTTGTGGATACTGCCATTGTATGCCTTTGTGGAGCCATACTTGGTTTTATTTGGCAGTCCTAGCCATTTTTGAGACTTGGTATAGAAGATAGTCATTTTTGAGACTTGACTTTACGAGATTTGCATAAGCTTTCATGAGAGGGTCGATAGCGTGAGGTTTTATTGAGCTGGGGTATTCTCAAATGTGAGATTCTTTTGGTGATATAGGTGGTTGGAGAACCCTGTTCGGGACCTCGCCATAGGCTATGTACTAGTGATTCCTACTTGATGCTTGAGTTCTATGTTGGCAGGTTATGCATACATATACAGTCTATTTTTAGGTTCTTACTGCTCTACTTTTGGGGAAACTCTGTCAAAACTTTTCCAAGTTGTGATGGTTGTTTTTTTGGTCTTTTGAGCCATTTACGCTGCTATGCTGGTGAAATTCTAAAATAGAGGATAAGTTAGGAGTGCCTTCTTGGGAGCTGCATGGATGGCTTTAATGGATGATCAAAACGAACCTCAGTTCACTCCTTTTCATTTTGCACAAGGAATCCAGATAAATGTTAATGTGTCTAGGAAGATTTTTTTCCAATAGTGCATAGTCTTTATGTTTGGGCCAAGAAGATTAAGAGAGATCCTGTAATTTCCTTTTCTTGTTATAATTTCGATGAATAACTATACAAACTCATTTGATGTGTATGTGTTTGTTCTTATCTAAAGACGAGCTCCATTGAAGTTTTTGGGAATTGAGTCACTAAAAAGTTTTTGGGAACTTGGGTAGCTATGAATTTCTCTTATCTGGAATTTCATGGAAGAAGTGATGAAGATGTGGAAGACTTTTTGGAAAAGATGGAGGTTTCTTGTATTAGCAATCAGATTCACAATCTTGCACATATGTTACGTCTTCTCCAAATTTGTTTGAAGAGTGATGCACGAGTTTGGTCCAAAGCATTTGAAGAGGAGTTGCGTGCGGTGGATCCACCTGTGAGATTAAGTTGGGACAATCTAAGGCAAGGACTGAAAGTGGAGTTTGTGAAGACTGAAGATCCTATCTAAGTGTGGCAAGAAGTACCGGGTTTGGTGCAAAGGGAAGGTGAGTCAGTAGATGCATACATATGTAAGTTTTCAATGGCATGGGAGAGGATGTGCAAGGCCTTAGCACCACAGGTAACCCCACTTGACATGATGAGGAAGGACAGGTTCTTGGTTGGTCTTTGGGAGGATATACGTTAGAGAGTGGAGCTAAAGAAGCCTAGGACATATGAAGATGCACTAGAGCTAGCGAGGAACAAAGAGTGGAAGCTAAAAAGAATGAGTCAGCTAGGAGTAGAGTCTTCGCCCAGGAGGTGTGAGTTTCAGCCCATGGATTCTTTGCAAGGTCGCATGCCAGGAGTTTATCATGAACCAATGGTTTTGGTTACTCCTCAGATTATGCCAGCAGTGCATGATGATGGGCTAAGGCAAGACATGAGGCAAGTGGTAGATTTAATGGAGAATCTCAGACTAAATATGCTAGGTAATGTGGAAAATAATCAAGGACAGGGGAGGTTTGCAAATTATCCAGGAGGTGAAGAAAAACCCAGGAATGGTGTTGGACAAAGCAATGGTAGGTTCTAGAGGTAGACGCCCACATGTTATAATTGTGAAGAGTTGGACCACATCAACCCGCAATGTGATAAGCCACCAAGGATGGGGGGAGACATGTATCCATTGCCAAGGCAGGTGCTAACTAGGTCAAATGATTATGGCATCGAAATTAAGGGAGAAGAAGGAACCAGTGGATTAACCTAGGAGGAAAAGGGAAAGATAAAAGTGATAAGTGTGGTCACCTTGAAGAAGGCAACAAGGCTGGAGGATACATTAGTGATGCCTATTGGGAAGAGGACAACACAGGATAAGGAAGGAAGCAATGCCCCAGGTCCTAGCAAGAAGAAGGGAAAGAGCCATAAAGGCGAGGATGTCAAGGCCAGGAGGAAAAGAAGGGCTCGTTGGCAAGTTTCATGTTTCAGATTTTTCACTAGGGGATGGGAAATTAAGTTATGACTTGAAGGAGGATCTGACAAGCAGGAAAGCAGATGTTACTTTTGGGCAGCTTATAGAGATGGTGCCTAAGCTAAAGCGACAATGCAAGAGGATGGTTAACCCAATGGAGAAAGAACCAAAGAGAGGTTCAGTGAAGGTGTTGGTGATGGATGAGCTACCATATATTTTCCCAATAGTAGATGTTTGGCACAAAAGAAAAAATCTGGGACAAGGTTATGTTGATGGCGGAGCCCAAAAATGTGTCATAACACAATCATGCGTTGAGAAGATGGGTCTTACAGTGACTGGGGTGTCAGGTTTTTGGATCAGATTGGCAAACCATCAAAAAATAAACTTTTTGGGTGTTGTAAAGAGCTTAGAAGTGGAGGCGTATGATGCAAAGGTGGTGGTTGATTTTCATGTGATGCCAGTGGGGTTGGGAGCATATCCTATTATATTGGGTAGACCATGGTTACATGCAGTGAGAGCTGTTGAAGATTGGCAACGTGGTACGATTATCCCCTATGGAAAGACAGGTGCCAAGAATCTATATAATATGGACACAAAGAAAGTATCGGAAGAGCTTTATAAAGATGAGGATGAGTAGTGATGAAGACTATTCCATAGTGACTGGTGAGGAAAGTGATAGTACTACCAACAGTGATGAGGATGTTGATGTTGCATTTCTTTTGATGGACAATGAAATCCATGAGTCTCGTTTAGTTGCATTCTCAAATGAGATTGAAGATGAAAGTGAAGGGCCTTATGAACTGATTGAAGGGACTGATGCAAACCAAGGTTGGATTGTCAAAGAAGCAAGAATTGATGACACAAATGATCAGTGGAGACCTCTCAGCTATGGAGAAGGAGATATATTTGCACATGCTGGCTAGTTTTCCTGATTTTGTTCATTACTTTATATGAAGATATTAGAGGGTTCAAAGGAGAAGAGATGCATATAGAGTTTAAAGAAGGTGCTAAGCCAGTGCGGAAAAGGCTAAGAAGGATGGGTCAAGAGCAGATGGAAGCCTTGCGGAAAGAGGTGGATAAGTTATTGAAGGTAGGGTTCATAGTCCGAGTGGAGACCACATAATGAGTGAGTCCAGTAGTAGTCAGCCCAAAGAAGGGTGGGAAGTGGAGGATTTGTGTAGATTTTAAATCCTTAAATGCAGCCACCAAGAAGACTCTTCCATTCATCGATTAGCTCTTGGATTCAGTGGCAGGTTATGAGAGGTACAGTGTGTGTGATGGGCTTTTAGGCTATTTTCAATTTAAGATTGCTCTTAAAGACCCAACAAAGACAACTTTCATTACACCATGGGGTTGTTATTGATACACAGTATTGCCATTTGGGTTGTCATATGGACCATCTTTCTATCAAGAGAGAGAAAATTGGGTATTGGAACCATTCATTGGGTTGTGTTAAAGCTTTTATGGACGACTTCTGTGTCTACTACAGTAGGGTTGAACACCATGAGAAGTTGCAGATGGTATTGGCTCAATATGATGAATGTGGAGGACAACTAAATCGAAAGAAATGTCATCTAGCATAGCCAAGGGTGAAGTTATTGGGCCATATGGTGTCCAAAAATGGCATTGAGAGTGATCCAGACAAGGTTAAGTCTATTATTCTTCTTCCATCACCTATGAGTACAAAGAAATTGGAAACTTTTATACACAAAGTGAAGTACATGGCGCGGTTTATTCCATCATCTTCATAGATCCTTTATCCATTACAACAAGTGGCAAATCATGATCGATTGCAATGGGATGGCAAGTGTAAAGAAGTGTTTCAAGAGGTGAAAGAGGTATTAGCGGGGCTACCAACCATGCAAGCTCCTGATTGGGGGCAAGTGTTTTACGTAAATCCATCAGTAGGGGATGATGCCATTGGAGCCATGCTATTGCAAAAGGGGAAGGGCAGCCATTATATGAGGCCAGTGTATTGTGCAAGCTGAGTGAAGTTGGTAGCAGAAAAATTGTTGAAAGTAGAGCAAGTGATGGCCAGTGTAATATTTTCTTGTCGATGATTTCGTCATTACTTGCTACCACGACCTTTTGTTTTCTTGACGAGTTATGCCTTTTTGCCACAGTTAATTAATGGCACTAACATGTCAAATGTGGTCAAGAAATGGGTAATTGAGATGCAAGAGATTGAGTTCTCTTTTTTAGTGGAAGAGAGTACAAGAGCTACCCTAGCTGATTTGTTGAATTACAAGGAGAATACCCTTCTTGTTAAGGAATAAGTGCCACAGATCAGCAATGCACATGTGTAGTTGATTGATGGATCATACAGAAAGAGCCATGATGCGGCTTCATGGGGTATAGCACTTTACGATCCAGAGGGGAAGCTAGTAGGCAAGAGAGGGTTCAAATTGGATGCACATAGTAACAATGCGGCTCAATATGCTACTTTGGAAGGCAGATTACACATTTGTTTGAAGCATGGGATTAGAAGTTTGAGCATAAAAGGTGATTCCTTGTTATTTGTTGAAGCAAGTGTGGGGTGTGTGGAAAAGAAAGAACACCTCATTGAAGGAAATGTGTTTCAGAATTAAAGGCCTGCTAAAAAAGTGCGAAGCATGGAGCATCAAACACATTGAACGTGCTCTAAATGGAGAGGCACATGAAGCAGCTCAAAGCATCACCAGGGAGCTATTTGTGTTGAGGATCAATTTACCTCTTTATCATTGCCAGAAACGATTGGATCAAGAAGAGGAGTTTTTACTAACAGGAATCATTCCGAAGGACATTCAGAAGTCTTAAGAAGTATGGTTTTGTGCGTAGAGCATCTAGGTACAAGTTGATTGGTGATGTCTTGTACATGAAAGGGGCTGATCGGGAGGAGCTTTATAAAGTGTTGTAAGAGAATCATGAAGGTGCATGTGGCGGACATTTCTCTCTAAAGATCACCTTGCGTAAGATCTTGCAAGAGGGGTATGTATGGCCTAGTTTGCACAAGGATGTTCACCATTGGTGTAGGTCTTGCAATAGGTGTCAAGCATTTGGGAAGAGAGTGTTGAAGCTAGAGCCACAAAAAACCATTATGGTGTTTGATGTGTTTGAAAAGTGGAGGTCTGATGCAATAGGCCCGTTACCTATCACAAGTAGGGGCAAAAGCTATATTTTGACTACAGTGAACTATCTCTCTAGATGGACAGAGGCTATAGCAGTAAAACAAATCACTGCAAAGGATGTGGAAAAATTTGTGTACGATGAAATATGTTGCAAGTTTGGGGTGCCACTGGAGCTACTTCTACTTTTGAACAAGGGGCCAGGATTTAGGGCTAAGCTATTAGACTTTTTATGCACGAAGATTAAGATTAAGCATCAGCATACCACTCCATATTATCCTCAATGTAATGGCTTAAATGAAAGATTCAATGGTGAGTTGGTACAAAATCTTTTGAAAATGATAGAGCACCAAGGAAAGAATTGGGATTTGGAATTGCCTAGTGCATTATAGGCTTACCGTACTTCGATAAAGACAGGTACATGATTTACTCCATTTCATTTGGTATATGGAAAGGAATCACTATTGCCTGTGGAAGTAGAGTTGCCTGCGGTCAAGATACTAGAGAAGTTTCTTGGGCCGCCTAGTGATGCATTCAAAGAGAGGCTCTTACAATTACAAGAGGTTCAATTGGACAGGATGAGCGCATTGGAACATTATGGACAGATGCAAGATAAGGCTTTAGAAAAGATAAATGAAAAGGTCAAAAGTAAGGGTATCAAGAAACATGACTTGGTTTTGTGCTACAATAGTAAGCTGGACAAGACATTCCAAAAGAAGTTTCAAATTAAGTGGGGAGGCCCTTTCAAGGTAGTGGAGTGTTTTCCGAATGGTACATATTAGTTGGCTAACCTTGATGGGATTCTACATAAGTCAATGGTAAATGGATTTCATCTTAAATTGTATCATGCTAGGTTTATGATGGTGGAGCAAGATGAGTTGTCTGCAGAACAAGTAACGTATGTGAGGGATGAGGAGACCTGTGACACGGCGAGTCTCATATCTCTTTTTGTTGCTGCTAATCATGAATGATCTAGCAGGCTAGGGGATGGGCAAATTATGTTAGGAGTTTTTTGGAAGAAGTGATTGCACAAATGTACATACCCATGCATGGTGCATCAAATAAAGGATTGTCCATTTTCCAGAGCCAGGTGGTTACGTGGAGCCCACATGTGTACAGGTAGGACAGCGTGTACATAGTACATCGATTTTCATTATCACCAGTACCAGTGTGTTTTTTCTATAATAATGAGGAGTTGGGAGCACATGAAACTTCTAGAGGAAGCTATCAGCGAGCCCACGCCATGAGGTAAGCAGGTGCGTCAAGTGACATCTAGTGGCATCAGGAGGTCGAATGGGGTCAAGACTTGCATGTGGATAAGTACGGACACAACGTGGGTATTTTTGTGATGAATTATGCAAAAAGGTCATCATGAGGACTATATTTGGGGGCCAGTTCATGTGATTGCGGGATGAATTATTGGAAAAAGTTGAGTGCTAGGTGTACGGATGGATGTGAAGGGTGACAAAAATGCGCTATGTGGCCATTTTTTGGCCTGTTCAGGGTCCGTTTGAGGTCAATCTCAAGGCCAAAGGTGCACAAGGGATAAAGTGAAGTGTGGACACTGAAAAACCTGAGAAAAAGACCTGAAAAACATGGAGAGAAGAGGAGGAACAGTCACAACTGAGTTTTTGCTATTTTTGGAGCATGTTTTGGCTATAAATTGCTCATCCGAGGTCGGATTTGAGCACGTTGATATTGTAAACTGGGGTTTTTGGCCGTTCTGAATGCAATGCTGTCCATTTTGCCAAATTAATCACTTTTTTCTACTGTTTAAGCTGTGTAAGTTTATCCTGTGAGCTAAGTCTCTGCTCCAATTTGTGATTGTATCTGGCATATATCATCCATATTGTGTGAGCTATTTGCCCCATTGGTGTTGGCCCAAGCTCAATTGTAACTAATCATAAAAAATCTTCCTCTTTTGAGCTGAGTTTTTTGGGTGTGTGTGTGTACGAGTCTCTGTGTTGAGTGGGCAAATGAATAGTCTCTCTCCTCTCACTCCATCGGTGTGTTCCCTATCTCCGCTAGGTGGGTTGTGTAAGCCGAGTGGTGCCCCATAGTGTGTGTGTTTATCATCCCAAGAGTGTGTGTTGGGTGATTATAGAGGCGTTGTGTGTGTTTCCAGCCCGCTCACAGCGACAACAAATCAAAGAATGACGCCGAAGGCATATTGCCCCAGCTGGCACCGAAATTGACAAGCACGCTACACCAACGCCTAGTAAATCCTGCTACGGCATATTCTCGGGTGATCTAGGAAGGAAACACTGCCAGTTCACACACACATAGACTCTCTCTCTCTCTCTCTCTCTCTCTCTCTCTCTCTCTCTCTCTCTCTCTCTCTCTCTCTCTCTCTCTCTCTCTCTCTCTCTCTCTCTTCGAGCTACAAGAAGTTCGCGTGGAGAACGCACTCGCCGCAAACGAGGCGATGCACAAGCGACAAAAGAGGCAAAGATAACGTGACAAGTGAAGCGATGAGGAAATCTATTCATTTAATTAGAGGTCTCTCTCTCTCTCTCTCGTCATTTTCTTTCTCTAGAATTTTTTGTAACCTTTCATGCTATGGAACATGCAACTCTTGCATGGATGATTCTCGCATGAATGAAGTCTCTAGGAATGATTGGGATCTTTGTAAATTATAGAAATCTTGCATGCATGTCCATGACGCACTCGAACTTGCTCTATTTTTGTATTATCAAAATATTTATACATAATCATTTATGGGTCACAAGATTTAATAAATTAAAAATTAGATACTATAAAATAAGCTAAGACCATAAATTTTATTAATCAGTAATTAAATATAGCTAATTAAAGATTAAGTATGCATGTGATCAAAGTTTTTGTACTTTGCATGATTTTTAAAATTACTTTTTACATCTAGAAAAGTAGTTAAGTTTTTTTCTTGATTTTTAAAAGATATTTTGTAGCTCAAAAAAATATTTTTAGGTTAAAATAAATGGAATTTTCACTAGAAATAGGCAATTTAAGCCTAGTAGAATTAGTAGATATATCCTAGACTTTTAAGATGTTTTTACAAAATTTAATACAACTTTTTTTATCGCTTCAATTTTTTGTGATTTTTATGTGAATGTAAACTTATTTTATAAATAAATTTCTTCTAAATTACAGACAAAAATCAAATTTTACTTGATTTTTAGGTCAATTAAATTCACTAGATCCAAAAATTAAGGTTATTGAATTACATGGATGTTTTGACTGAATTTAGTCCTTGGACCAGAACTTAGTAGGAGAATTTTTTCTTTTCTATTAATTCCATATTTGAGTTGCTCGATGGCTCCTAAAGTAGCAAAGAAGAACAACAATGAAGCTGGCACAAGCCATACTCCAAGAGTCAAAGCAAACCATGCACCACAACAAAACGTTGTCATGAATCGAAACTAGGTACCACTTATTTTAAAGTTTAGGCATAGTATATAAGCATGACTTAAATGAGCCTAGAAAACCATAAGAAGGACACTTGTTGTATAAACAAAACACATGCTTTGTTCATAGAAACTTAAATAGAAATTATTGTCTGTTGTTAAAGATATTGTTTACGTCAAGTTTAGGGTGAAATAGTAATGGATTACATTTTGGAATAGAGACTGAAATAATTGGATGGTGCCCATGCCGCGTTGTTGCACGATGCCACATTGGTGCACGCAGAAGGTTGTCGTCCTAGAATTTGTATATAAAACCCTTTGTACAAAGGCTCCATTGGTGTGGAGAAAATCCTATTGTTTCAAGTCAATCATGAGCAACCGTCATTAAGTTAAATAAGTAGGTTGTTTTGAGTAGAACTCTCTGACGAAAGACTGTCTTGGTAATTTTTTAGAATATGGTTGTTAGAACAAAAAATTGTGTCAAAAATTAATTAAAAAATTGCTTGTAAATGTTAACACTTTGTTAGTAATTAGGAAACATAGATGCACGTGCATGTAGGGTGGAAAGCGGGGATTCGTTTAGAACCAATCGTCGGACGAGTGAACCCAATAAATAGGGTACTTTCCAGAAGCGTGGATTTATTAGACAACATTAGCTAACGTAGAATTAAGTCCCAACCTTAGGGAATTGTCTGATGGTTGTGTCTCGCACTTGATGAGGAAAAGCACGTTAGTCTATGAGCCAAGGGTTCTAGCCATTGCGATTTTGGAATGGATAAGCAACCCCTCTCAGGGTGACCAGACTAAAAGATACGTAGAGTTAGGGCAGCTCACTTGATCGTTCCTCCGCTTTGCATTGCAGCATCGGAGTGGAAATGTTGAGCTCTCCCAGTCGCCAATCGTAGATGGTCAGGGATGTTACAGGGAAAAACATTGTCATAAGTCCAAACCAAGTACCAGTTATTATAAAGTTTATGCATAGTAGATAAGCATGACTTAGATGAGCCAAGGAAACTGTAAGAAGAATATTGTGTGTGTAATAAAAATACATACTTTGTTCATAGAAACTTAAATAGGAATTACTGTATGTTGTTAAAGATGTTGTTTGTGTCAAGTTTGGGTTGCATTTTTGAATAGAGGTTGAAATAATTGGATAGAAGCTTGATGCCTCGCTGGCGCGGGATGCGGGTTGGTGCCCGTGCCACGTTTTTGCGTGATGCCGTGTTGTGCAAGATGTCGGGTTGGTGCCTTGATTGAGTTTCAGGATGTATCTATTGAGGAACCCACCGAGCTATGACCAACAAGGGATATAAATCATGAAATTAAAACAAGAAGTGCATCGGTGTCAAAAAGAGACTATAAAATTTTCTTACCTGAAGTGATTGAGCTAAAGGAACAGCTTTGCCAATTATTGGAATAAGGATATATTTGACACATCAATTTAAGTTGGGGAGAAAATGTTCTACTTCAGAAGAAGAAGGGCGGAACTTTTTGACTCTGTATGGACTATGGAGTATTGAACCAAGTTACGGTAAAGAACAAGTACTTGATCCCTTGCATCGATGAATTACTAGGTCGACTTCATGGAGCTAAAGTCTTTACAAATATATACCTAAGGTTAGGTTACTATCAAATTCATGTCAGGGAAGAAGACATTCCAAAGACAGTATTTAACATCTATTATGGACATTATGAGTTGATTGTTATTTTTTTTGGATTGATGAATGCCCCAGCAACCTTCAATTGTCTTATTCAAGATATATTCAAACAACACCTGGATAATTTTGTCCTTGTATATTTTGATGATATTCTAGTTTATTCAAAGGACAAAGAAGAACATGAGGGTCATGTAAGAAAAGTTCTGGAGATCCTACTCCACCATAAGTTGTATGCTAAGGAGAGAAAGTGTATCTTCCCATCCCCAAAGATCGAATACTTGGGTTGTATAGTATCAAATGATGGAGATCCGATGGATCCAACCAAGGTAAAAGATATTGTGGACTAGCCACGACCACAAAATGTTAGTGAAATCAGAGGATTTCTTTGTATAACAGGCTAGTATGGCATCTTTATCAAGGATTATGCTGCAATTGTTGCCCCTTTGACTAATCTCTTAAATAAGGGAACAACGATCAATGGAATTCTAAACACCATGAGAGTTTTGAGACACTCAAAAATCAGGTAGCCTTAGCTCCATGCTTAAAGTTACCTAACTTCACAAAGCCCTTTGAAGTGATTACAATGCCAACGCTATAGAAAACGGTGGAGTACTATGGAAGGGGCAAATAGGTGGATGCCATGTGGACTAAAATGGTGGGTATGGCAAGGCCTAAAAGTCAGTGGTCAAACTTGTACTCTTTTATAAAATGTAAAGAGAATATCTCTTATAAATTCAAAAAACTAAAATTTCCTTTAAGTAGTTGAGTAAAAACCAATCCTTTCTCTCTCTAGTGGCTGTCAGTCTCTCCCCCTCTCTCCTAAAAGGGGGTCCCTCCAAAAATCTATTCATGATTCCATCACTCTCTCTCTGCTCTTACTTCTCTTCACTTCGCCTTGGTTCTCTTTCCTTCCTTTCAGTTTTCCCTCCCAAAAGCTCTGCAGCAGCAAAAGTTTGAACCTCCTCTCCCTCCTAAAGCTTACGGCATTCTTGAGGGTTGCGTTCTCCTCAAGCAAAAATTATCCATGGTCTTCACTATACACCTCTAGCCAAAGATGAATATCTACAGCATATCCTTCTACTAGATCATCCCTCTTTATTTCCTCAGCAGGTTTCCTGCTCCTTCTCCATTCAGCACTCTAAAGAGGATTTACTTCCCTCTCAAGATTTGCAACATTATCTTCCCCATTAAGCCGACAAGCAGGTGGAGCAGTATAGTAGTAAGTGGCATCCTTCAAGAATCTTTCTCCTTATACAGCTGAGAACACGGATGTTCAATGTCTAACCATAAGTGTTTGAGTGCAGGTTGTGCCACTATTCCCCATGGCATCATCAGGCACTCGACAACCTAGGAGTTTCATTGACTCCATTTCATGTAGCAATGTACAAGACGATAATGGATATTGGGTGATGATGGGATTAAAACGAATGATGTGGGTGATAATGTAGCCCAGCTCAAGAGGTGCACACAAGGTCTCAAGGAGACACATGGCTTCTTGAGCACACCATTGGAAGGGAAGAATCATGGAGTTCAAGCAGACACAAGATGTCAAGAGGCTTGCGATGGTGCAACATGTGTATGTTGCTTCACAACTGAAGCTAGAGACAATAGTGGATCCATCGAGGTTTCCTGCAAATTGTAATGTTTACTCCTCTTTCAAGTTTTTCGATCATCTATTTAGTATTTTTGCCTTGTTTGTTGGTTTGGATGACAGTAAGATTTCCATTGCTTATTCATGTTTGCAAATGTTTTTCCATCCAATTTTGTAGAGTGGAAGCCAATAGAGTCCTTCAAGGGAACTTTTGATGCCATCCACACTGAGCTTTGCAAGTTGCTCTATGATGGCTGTCAATCCTCTGAGCTTGCCTCACGTGACTTTTTTTTTATAAATCATACTTATGTCACACCTAGGAAAAATGGATATGGTAATCTATCGTTGGTTTACTCGCCAACCTCGGAGAGTTTGGAATGGCCTAAGCAAGATAGTTCCTTGATCGCAACAACCAAAAGGAAAATTGAGGTGTATGTGCAAGCAGCAATGTGTTTATAGGGAACCAACAATGTGGACTTGCAAAGGGGGAAGTATGATCAACGGATTTCTTGCTAGCTGGATGGGAGACTGAGGTGGTCAACCACTAGGGAGATAGAATCAAGTGCTCTGTAGTTGCTGACAATGTGGTGTTTTCTAATACCATATTGCGAAGGTCTTTCCTAATATAAGATGGAAGATGACAATGGGAGAAGGGGAGGGATTAGACTCTGAGGTTGCTGCTAGAGAATCAGTTGACCTGCAAATATGCATCCACGACGATGCAGTGCACCACATTACAATGAACCATGACTAGCATCTCAGTGAGCTTTGCGAGTATTTTAATCTTAAATATACCTTGAGCAAGCAATATTTCTTGTAATCAATGAAAAGATTGTTTGCTCCAGAAAAGAGAAGAGCCTTCTGTGTGAGAACATTCCATTTCCGCAATGCATTTTTGTAAAAGCTTGTAACTGATAGGAATTTTCCCACATTAATACATACGGTGTTTTGAATCTCGTTTCTACGCATACTTGTTTATTCTCAACTTGTTCAGGTCAATTAAAATGTGCAATTTATTTGTTGTGGAGCATAAATGTTCTCAATGTTGGTGTCTTTTAATGCTTTGTTGCGTGATTTTGTTTAAAATTATCGTTTTTTGGTTATTTTGACGTTAATTTTAAGTTCTTTTAAAAAAGTAATTTTGGATATATAAGTGAATTTCTAGTTTTTAAACTTCATTTCTCACATTCACAAAACTCTAGCTGTAAGCTCTCTCCACGTCTTCTTTGCGAATGAACCCATGGCAATGTCTATTGATGCACTTCTCACACAATTAGAAAAGATAGGACTTGCAGATTAAGCACATGAACTACTTAGTGTGTTCGAGGGGACAATTGACATGAAGGCCACTGCCAACCTTCATGTAGAGGCATTCAGAGGCTTTCTTGACTACATGGAAGAGCACATGGAAGAATATGCCATAATCTTTGAGGGATCCGACACGGTGTGGTTGCCAGTGGATTTCTTGAAGCACCTCTATGCGGTCGATAAAGAATTTTGGATTTGCTTGTTGAGATTTATTAAAGGCCTCATGGAATGGGACTACAGGACCAGAGGATGAATATGATCTCATAGATTGGGGCATGGGGTGCATTGGCACCCAATTTATTTCATGGGACATGGTTCCGATCTTACTTATGCTTGAGGGCATGGATAAGGAAAAATCAAAGGAAAAGGTCAACCAAAGACCACCTATGACTTTTATGGATGAATCAAATGAAGTTATCAAAGAGATTGATGAGCAAATCGAAGCATCTATGGCACTCGTCCTCTTACAAGATCTTAGCTCCACTAAGGAGTAGGATCAAATGATAGAGGGAGATGAGGTTCTAGAAGAGGTCCCATACCTCCAAATTCTCACTTTGCATGCAGTGGTGGTGGATGATCATCAATCTACGAACCAAGGGTTCTAGCCATTGTAATTCTGGAATGGGTAAGCAATTCCTCTTAGCATGGCCATGCTAAAAGATACGTAGAGTTAGGGAATCTCACTTGATCATTCCTCCGCTTTGTATCGCAAAGTCAAAGCGGATTAAGTCCCAACCTTAGGGAATTGTCTGATGGCTATGCCTCGCAATCGATGAGGGAAAAATCTTCAGTCTATGAACCAAGGGTTCTAGCCATTGCAATTTTGGAATGGATAAGTAACCCCTCTTAGGGTGACCACGCTAAAAGATACATAGAGTTAGGGCAACGCACTTTCCCGTTCCTTTGCTTTGCATTGTAGAGTCGGATGCGGATGTGTTGAGCCCTTCCAGTCACTGATCTTAGACGGTCGGGGACGTGACAATCTTGAAGTGGATTAGTATATTTTACTCAACCTGTACTGAGTATGCGGCAACGACAGTGAATTGAATCATTTCAAAGAATGTAAGGTCTCTGGCACATTTGGAGAGTGGATTTCCATGAAAAGAAATAAAAATTGGGCCATTTCGATCATATATAAAAAGTTTCTATTTTTGGTATTTTTTCCACCTTTTATGAACTTATAATAAATACATTGATGTAAGATTTTTAAAAATAAAATTTGTACTTTTTTGCCACTTTTGTCTAGGTATAGTAAGTTTTTAGGTGCTTGCATCCACCTAGACGCGACCGTCTAGTCTACATCTACCTTGTTCTAAATTTCTATAAAAATAGCTACCTGCTTTGAAAATTGCTAAATACAATAGGTGTGTGCATCTGACACCTTCGCTTGTCATCCTCAAGCTTGTCTTTTGATAGAATCTTTCAAAATTAAATTTTGATAAGATAAGCTCTCTTTAAACAATTCATTTTCATCCTAGTGTTAATAAATTAATTCCTAAGTCTAAGGTATGTATATGTATGCATGTGCATGTGTATGTATGTCCATGGATGCCCATAAATGACCCATAACCATGGAAACATGTCTTATGGTATGGTTGACTATAAGCATGGGTAAGTACATGACGTGTATCACCCAAAAGGGTAAAGAGGGACACCTCTAATGAATAAGTGGGCGCTAGTGACACCTCTACGCTTGCATTTAGAAAGAGGGGAAAAGTAGGGGAGGTATGGGGCTGATTTGGGCAACAAGGAGTCTCCAAAATTTATATAAAGGGCATTGCCACTTAGTTTAGCACACACTTGAACACACTTGGAGAAGGGAGCTTTGCTGCTGTCGCAAACAACTTGGTGACTACCACATAGAAGCTTTGAGAGATCAATTACTCCAAAGCACATTTGGGTAATGTAAATCTATTATTTAATCATGTTATAATAAATATATTCTCTAAATAGGAATCGTTTCCAATTCCTACTCTATTATCAAATGCTATACTCTTATTTACATATCCTCAATTGCATGAATTAGCTAATCATATTCAAGAATTTTGTCCCACTAAAATGATGGATTGTTCTTGCAAGTAACTATAAGTGATTAATCTTCTGATTATTATATGGGTTATAACACATGTTTATCATAATATTATGGCAGGATTAAGCAAGCATATGTTTTTGGTTTGATGTATGGAATAACCATATATGTTTTGGAATTAAAACACTTATAATCATTTACCCTACTTCCATTGATTCTTATACTTTAGCTTATAACTTCTCAAGTTAAGTATCTAGTAGTGGGAATGGCACCCAAGAGAACTCGCTATGGTGGATCGCACGATCACGAAGCCCGAACCAATGATGGTAAAGGCAAAGGAAAGGCCTTGATGAATGAGGATGTGCCACTTATCCCATGAAGTGATGTTATTACTCATGAACAGGTAGGAAACTTCCTTTTTGTTCAATGCATCATGAGTAATTAGGAAGTAAAAAAACTACTCAAAAATTGAGCTAGTCCCAATTCAAAACCACATCAGTTGGACTTGTTAATTTTCTTTTAAGTTGTTTTTATATGGAAGGACTGTTTGAGGATATATTGTCTCAAGTAGGAAATAAATGTTTTCCTAGTAGCAAAACTCTCGAACCTTCTTCATTCAAAATCTTATACTGATGTAGTCAAAACTTCCTTTGATATTCAGGGAGGAGGGCTTAGTAGAGTGAACGCTAAAGCAATGCATACATGTGCACACATCTTGCGGGTTTTTGCCTAGAATGCAAGTTAGTCACTGTGGATTTGTACCCAAATTGCAGGACAATTTGGTTCTATGGGAAACTAAGAACATCAGGAGCTATAAACTCTCACCAAGAAGAGTGAACTCTTGGGGTTGGGATATTTTAATGAAGAATGGTCGCATGTTGCTTTTCTTCTAGAAAAGATTGTTTTGGTGGTGTAAAGGCAATTTTAACAAACTTGTGATGAAAATCTTAAAAAGGGAATTTTGTGTATAAACAATCATGTGATAGTGATTAGAAAACAAGCTAAAAAGTGTTGGAAAGTGGGAGCTTGCTTAGGTTTCCAGTCTAGGATGGGTGTTCTGAATTAATTGAGAAATTCTCCACTCCCTCTATTAGGAGAAGTAGAACTAGAGACTCATTGTGCTAAGAGCTGAGAAGTCCCAAATATATGTGCCCCTAAAAGCTATGGAGAAAAAGGTATTTGGATTTTCTCTCTTTTGGAAGGTGATAATTAGGTTATTGTGTTAGTTCATGCTTTCCCTGTGAGACAGGGCTAGGAAACCTTTTCAATGACTCAGACTCAAGCTACTTGGTAGCAAGAGCCTGTCCATTAGAAATCTTGTCTATCTTGACTATGTTTTTCTCAAGAAATTTGGGCCTAGCAACCTATCAGGTACCCTCCTATTGCCAAAAGGTTATGGTAGCGGGGTGGGTACCTCACACGTGGTATCAGAGCCTATGTAAGGAAACTGGAAGAATTGTTATTGTTTGAAAATTTAAAAAAAATAATTTGAGACTTAAGTTCAAGAAATTAGCAGCATCTATGTTTCCGGAAGATTTCGACGTTAAGTATCGCAAGGTCAAGACCTTTGAGATAGCATATTTTGAGGCTTGTTGCTCTTCAAATTTTTCTTTTTGATACAACATGATGAAGATTTTGATGAAGGCTTTCTCTCCTCCATCAACAAGAATCCAAAGGGGATGGAAACTTGTATGGGATTGCAAAGGTGGCATTTTCTACATTAATGTGAGGAGGCTTGGATGCCTCTCCTGTTATCTAAAGAAGATTCAGTGGGGGAAAGAGTTGCAAGTTATCTAGCTTTATTACTTTCTTGGTACTACTAGGGATGACTAGATTGTTATCTCTGAAGATGGCATTGACATGACCTTAAATGAATGAGTTTTCAATCAAGTGGTGAAAGTGATTCATACTTATAGGATCAAGCCCATTGATGTCCCTGACATCTTTCCTCAAAATAAGAGTCTTGTATTCTATGAACCCCGCAAAGATGTGTATAAAAGCTACTACTCAGACAAAATAGTGGATTGTAAAAGCTTATCCACAAATATCTATCAATTGTACCACTATGTCCCTAGGAATCTGGCTCTAAGAATCATATAGCTTTTTAGCAGAGCAAGCCTTTGTATATATTATGATAGAGTAAAAAGATGCTCATCCATGAGATCTCAAGTTTGTACTGATGGGGGCTTTTCACAAGTCAAGCTCCCATACCCCTCTTCTCTCGTCCCCACCCCATGAAAACCCCCTCTTATGGAGGGAGTGATAAAAGGCATTGGAAAAAGTAAGAAAAAAAAAAGTATGATTATGTAAATATATAAGAAAGGTAAAATAGGCCACCTCATGCCTGCGGGGTAGCCCATCCCCACCTTGCCTCCTTTTTCTTCACTGTTGTCCCGCCGGGTGTCCCTTTTCCTCTCCTCCACTCAAAAGGTCAACCCCCTCTCTCTTCCCCTTGTCCTTTCTCCTTTCTCTCTCCCCTCAAGCTACCCCACCTCTCACCAATAATGCATTATAACTCACCAATAATGCACCCTAACTCACATGCAACTTACCCTATCTTCCAAAATAGTATACCCCACTCCCTCTTTCTCTCTCCTATCATATCCCATGACCCAAATACCCCCCTCTCTCTCTAAAGGGCGCCATGTATCTTGTCTTGTAGCTAAATAACCTCCCCTACACTCACACACACTCAGTTTCACTGAAAAAGGTGCCCACAGACCCATCCCCACCCGGTGGTTACCTGATTTTTCTTGTGTTCACACACAGATTCACCTCTGAACACACTCCCCTCTCTCCCCTCTTGTAATTACTTTATTCTCCATGTCACCTCTCACTTTTTTTTCATCAACCCATCTCTCTCTCTTAGTCTCTCTCTCATGAGACTGCTGTTCTGGCACATATACACACAGCCAGACAAGTGGGGCCCACAGTCACATGGCCTATGTAGATAATGATTTCTTCATTTCTAAATTCTAGAATTTCTCCCCCCTCCTCCCCTATATAAAGAGGGGTCACCATCACACTAAGGACACACATCATCACCAAAGAGTACACTATGCATTGTGTGTGCCTAGTGCACACACACACACCCACACCATCACCATCACCGCAATCACCATGCTTGTCTTGAGCATGACCTCTACACCCTTGGGCTATGGAAGATGAAGGAAAACTAAATGAATGATGATGGCCATAACCCTCGTGCGAGTCTTCTCCATCAGCTCCCACCTATCCGCCATGTGCTCTACCACTCTCTCCCTTCTCATTCCCCTACCCTATGCTCCCCATTTCATCGCCTTATTCTCTAAATAAAGCTTGAGGTTTTGTGAGTATGTTTTCTTGCAATGTTTTGCCCATGTGAGGTGTGCGGAATCGCCACCTAGTCTTGTGTTTGTAGTGAGCTTGTGTATGTGTGAAGGGTGTGCGGATTCGCCATCCTTTTGTGGTGCCTAAGTACTAAGCCGCTATACCCCCTCCCTCACTCTCTCTCTCTCTCTCTCTCTCTCTCTCTCTCTCTCTTCACTTGATCTCATTCCCTTTCCTCTTCATCATTACTCCCAAGCATCCATCTCTCTTGGATGAAAACTTTGTTATGGTGGTGTGTTGTTTGCGTCCTAGCCGCTGAATCTAGGTGGTGCCCCCTGTTTGCTTTACCATGACAGGCTCGAGGCATGCCATTCGGTCCCAGGTGCTTTAGAGGCCGTTGGGGTTCGGGGTTCGCTTTGCTCCCGTCATTTGGTGCCCCCACTGAGGATCTTTTCATGAAACCCTTCAGTTTACAAGACTGAAACCCCTAAACTATTGTGAATGGATGAATGGCTAGCAGGATTTGCTAATTGGACGACAGAAGAAGAAGAGCTCGAAGCACAACTAGACGAACTCCGCATCTCCATCGAAGCTCGAGTGCCAGGCGTAACGGTAATTGATTTGCAGTGGGAGAGTCAACCAACACGCCAAACCCAGTGGATATACATAGGCCAAGTGCCAAGAAGAAGAAGGAGAAGGTCGAAACCATGTCCGCAACCTACAACCAACCCACAACAACAAAATGGAAGGAGATCTACACAATAGAGAATCAACACTATTCTACTTTGAGAATCGGGTAACTCAAGTCACCGAGGTAATTATCACAGTCAGTTTTCAAGTCGCACCTGATGCTGCAGCACAGAATAACGGAATCATGTGAATTAGATCTAGAGAAACTAGGGATCTACTGAGTTTGTTTCAGGAAAGAACACCACCCTCTCCCACAAGCTTGGACAGTGACTAAGCACCTCTAAGCTTCACATGAATCAGTACAACCTACCTCAAGACAGATCACACATACCAACACGTGTACGCTCAATCAAGGTAATACTGGATTTGAAGGCTCACTACCAGCACGTCATTAACACCATGCTGGGTGGGGAGCGATTTTTTGAGGTTCTGGCATCAGATCAACCATTTGTCCTACCTTTGGTACAAGGCAATGTACCGTTTGAAGTTTTAATCTATGTCCTAGTATAAGAGGGTATACACGCCTCCTTGTAAAGAAGAAAAAAACTTTGCAAGTTAAGCAGTGTGTCTTTCTAGCTCTCTCTCAGGTCACACGGCAAGTGTAGCATTTCCATCTTTTAAAGTAAAGAAGGGAGGTTGGTAAAGACTTTAGATGACTTTGAAGTAGCATGTGTAGTGAGCAACATAGATAACGGATGAATCCCGGGTTAGAATCTTTAAGCATCTCATGAAGCTAGAAGCTAGATCATGGTACAATGCACTTCCACAGGCAACCAAGGATGACTGGGAACCCTTAAAAACCGCTTTTAAGAGGCGCTTTGGGGGAGGTACCACTTCAGAAAAGTTGTGGGACAAGTTGAGAGACTTGAAGCAGGAGGGTCTTTTAGAATATGCCACCTATGAGTCCAAATTTGTGGATTTGTGGGAACGGTGGGTTGAGTCACTGGCAAGGGGGGAAGCTGCACCCGATTTCCTAAAAAAAGATCGGTTCACGCATGGCTTATGGCCGCTTCTCAAGGAGAAGGTGAAAGGTAGATTCCCGGCTACGTACGAGTTAGCCGTTGAGATTGCGCGCCTTAAGGACAAGAAGCTGCGAATGAAAGCCAAAGAAACCGAGTCAACAGAAACAGCAACATCATGTCGACCAACAACTACGACAACCACCACATTCCACCACCACCACCGGCTCTTGGGGTAAGAGATGACCAACAAGATATGCTGGCCCATATTACTGACCAACTGCAGAATTTGTTTGTCCACTTAATACAACAAGGGAGGAGTCAAGAAAGAGATCAAGACCCTGGAAGAGCACGACGACAAAATAGGGAGTATCATTGCTACAACTACGGAGAAGACAGTCACGGTATGTACTACTGTCCCAAACCACGACAAAACTATAATAGAGGAGGTAGGAGGAACCAATTGTCACCCCCTAGAGAAAGAACACCCCCACCCCGAGCACCAACCCCACCAACACAAATTCTACGTCCACCCCAGACACCACTACAAGCATCCATTCCACCTCTTCCACCAGCCCCACCACCTGATCGCCCTGTAAACATCATAAGGCTAGAAGAGAAAGGAAAAGCCGTAGTAGTGGATCCACCCAGAGAAAAGGAGAGGGACAAGGGTAAGGAGAAGGTAACCTTTTTAGAACCACTTGAGGCCATGACTATGAAAAGAGCTAGGAGGGAGAAGGCTACACAATCAGATGATGAGAGAAGCATGAGAGGAGAAACTAGCAAGAGGTCATCCAGGCCACGACGGAAATTGGGCATCACTGACTTCTAGCTAGGGGAAAGTTCAAAGCCCTATGATCTAACATTGGATGTGGCAGAGCAAGGACCGAAGATTACATGGCCACAGCTGCTACATCTTGTACCTAAAGTAAGGCGACAATGGTCTAAAATGGTAAGTACAAGACGCTCCAAAACAAAGGTAGCCAGAGCAATTTCGAGATGCAACATGGATGACATCCTTCCAATTGTCGACGTAAACATAAAAGGAAAGAGGGTTGGAAACACCTACATTGATGGAGGTACACAAATCTGTGTAATGAGCGAAGCTATGATGCTTCGATTAGGGCTCGAGGTTGACAGGCCTTCTCCATGCAAGGCAAAGATGGCAAACAACACAAAAGTAAAGTGTGTGGGTGTGGTAAGTGCCGTGAAAATCAAAGCTTTCAACAGTGAGGTAGAGGTAGATGTTTTTGTAATGCCTACTAAGGGGGAGGGCTATCCACTAATTTTGGGAAGGCCATGGTTGATGGCCATGAAGGCAAAACAAGACTGGGGTACTGGCCTTCTACGCATGACCGGTAAGAAAGGGGAGACAATCTACTACGACATGAGGATTGGCAAGCAGAAGCAAATGAATCTGGAAACATCGGCAGATGAAACCATTAGTGAATCTTCCAGTTCTGAGGAGGGGACCACATCCACCGACGAAAGTGACAGTTCCATTGATGTGATGGGTATCATTATGAAGGATCCACAAAGGGTAAGCACAACTGGTGATCCATCACCAAAAGGGCAACCCAATGAAGAGGAGAGCAAATCACCTGGCCTAGGAGGAAGTAGGTTGAAGGGTATGTTGTCTACGGAATTAACACTTGAGGAGAAAGATAGTTTTTTGCAAATGTTGATGGGATTTCCTAACCTGTTCATTGACAACTATGAAAGAATCACAGGCATTACAGTGGTGGAACATCATATTAAGCTGAAGGAAGGGGTAAAACCAGTTGTGCAAAAGCTACGACGACTGGGGGTCATACAAGAAAAGGCACTCTTGGCCGAGGTAAGGAAACTGTTGGAGGCGTGATTCATCTATCCTGTAGAAAACCCAGAATGGGTGTCACCCGTAGTGGTGACGCCTAAAAAGAATGGTAAGTGGAGGGTCTGTGTTGACTACAAACCACTAAATGCAGCTACAAAGAGAGACCACTTTCCTCTCCCTTTCTTGGATGAAATTTTGAATGAAGTAGCGGGTTTTGAATGCTATACCGTCTGTGATGGTTATTCTGGATACTTTCAAATACGCATAGCCTTGGAAGATCAGCTAAAAACCACTTTTATCACGCCATGGGGTTGTTTTTCATACAGGGTTATGCCATTTGGTCTCACAAATGCACCTGCCACATTCCAAAGATATGTCACATATGTTTTTCAACCGTTCTTTGGAACATCCATAAGAGTGTTCATTGATGATTTTTGTATATATAGCTCCTGTATTTCACATTTAGAAAAGGTAACTGAAGGTTTGGCCAGGTTGCAGAGCCTAGGTGGGAAATTAAATGTGGATAAATGCCACATTGGGGAGAGTAAAGTCATTCTACTAGGCCATGAAATTTCAGCAAAAGGTATCAACGCCGACCCAAGTAAGGTGTCCGCACTCATAGCCCTACCTTCACCAATGACCGCACGTCAACTGGTCTCTTTTCTACAGAAGGTGAGGTACTTAAGTAGATTCATACATCTACTATCACAACTTGTTCTACCACTGCAACAACTCACTCAAAGATCAACTTTCACTTGGGACGAGGAAAGCGAACATCACTACAACAAGGTAAAGGAGGTCTTAGCCACTCTGCCAACTATCTCACCACCTAAGTGGGATGAAAAATTCTATGTCACCTCAAGTGTTGGTGATGACTCATTGGGGGCTGTGCTACTCCAAAAGGATACGACGACATCTTTCATGAGGCCAATCTACTTCTCTAGTCGAATGATGACAGCAGGAGAGAAAGGTTTCACCCATGTGGAACACTTAGTCCTAGCTCTTAGATTGCAACTACAAAGTTTAGGTCATATTTGCTGCTTAAGCAATTTGTGATTATAACCACGGATGAAATATTTCCCTATGTTGTACAACACATGGATGTGTCTGCTAGAATTACTAAATGGCTACTTCGTCTGCAAGAGTTTGACTACACGGTACAGGTAGAAAGCATGACAAGGGCAAGTTTGGGGGGACTCATGACCTACCAAGTCTTTGAAAGGAAGGAGAAGCAATCTAAGGAAGGAGAAGTCCGATTACCTCCAGTACCACCGATGGTAGAAGGAGCATACTCTCTCTACTTTGATGGAGCCTACAAGCGAGCGTCCGACAAAGCAGCTGCAGGCATAGTGGTCTTTAATGACAAAGGGACAAAGGTATTTTCGTTGGGCCAATTGTTAGATTCACATTCTAACAATGAAGCTGAGTATGTAGCACTAACCAAGGGTCTACAATGGTGCGTCTCGTAAGGTGTACAACGCCTTAATGTATTTGGGGATGCTCTACTTCTGGTAAGGCAAGTAAATGGAGCATGGACATGCAAGAATCCTAGTTTAAGGACTCACTTAAGTGGTGTAAAAACCTTGTTGGGTAAGTTTGAAGAAGTTCAAATACACCATATCCCAAGGGCTCAAAACCAAGAAGCAGATGCCCTAGCAAGTGAAAGACTACAGGAAGTGGTGGTTGGAGCAATAAAACTAAAGCTCCCTCTATTTCAAGGCAGTGATGCCTTGCCTGACATCATGCATTTTTTGGAAACAAGGGAATGCCGATCAGATTTAACAAAGGGACAGAAGCAATGGCTGACGCGGAAGGCCACAAGGTATTGACTCATCAATGATGGTTTGTACTGTAAGGGTAAGGAACAAATACTCAGGAAGGTCCCTCTCTCTCACGAAATCACGGGAGTAATTGCTAGCTGTCACGATGGGGTTTGTGGTGGTCACTTTGCCCTAGACATAACAAGTAGGAAAATCTTGCAGGCAGGCTTCATATGGCCTAGCCTCAACCGTGATGTACACCATTGGTGCAAAACGTGTAAGTTGTGTCAAAAGGCCGGCACTAGGTCACTTATGCCTGAACCATAGACACCTATTCTCTCATATGGCCCATTTGAAAAATGGGGTATCGATGCCATTGGGCCATTACCTAGGGCCAACTCAGGAAAATTCTACATTATCATGGGGGTCGACTACATGACTAGATGGGCAGAGGCTACAACCACCACTAGAATCACAGCGGTAGAGGTAGCTAAATTTATCTACGAGCACATATGCTGTAGGTTTGGCACACCTTTAGAGATCATCTCTGATAGAGGGCCAGGTTTCAGAGCAGACTTGGTAGGAGAATTAATGCAGAAACTGGGCATTACAAGGACGGACTCTTCACCATATTACCCTCAATGTAATGGCCTAGTTGAAAAGATAAATGGAATGGTTTCTAAAATTATTACCAAGCAGGTAAACAATCATCCCGGAGACTGGGATAAGTATCTACTACCAGCTTTATGGGCCTACAGAACTTCATTTCGTACATCCTTGGGATTCACACCGTATCATCTAGTATTTGGTGAGGCATGCTTTTCCATGCATGGAAACCCCCCCCATATTTTTTCTCTTTTACCAAAAGTATTTCCTATTATATAAGTTACTTTTGATTTTTTTCTTCCTTTTTCACAAACATTTTAGCCTTTATTAAATAAATAATACTTATGCTAATCAATTACGATGTAGCATAATAAGTAAGCTTTCTTAGTTGATCTCTCTTTTGACCTTAAAAATATTAAATATATATATTCTAGTATTTTCTAATATTTTTTTTTCATGTATGTATATTATTCCACTCTACCAAATATTTTATTCACTAGTTTTTATTTTCAAACCTCAACCCCACTTTCAAATTTCAATAATACCTCCATCTAGATGATTGCCAATCTTTTCAACACTCTAGGTCATGTTTTCATACACATGAAGGAGCTTACACTTGAAGGCAAGAGAGAAGTCCACTCAAAGGGGACCACCAAAAGACTTTTGCAGCCACAAATAATACATTATTTGGCTGAATTTTTTAAGTAAAGAAGAACCCCGAATCTGAAGGAGCGTTCAACATGAAAGATGTAGCTCGTGATCTCAACTTTTAGCTCAATTTTTTTCAGAATTTTTGAAGTTATGAACACGGAGATATGATTTTTGTAGTGGACCCCAGTTTTCTCGTGTAATGGTGACACAGGCCATCCCCACTTTTCTTCCTTCTAGAATGGCTATGGTTCCACAAGTTTTCAAGCATGATTACAAGAGACAAGGCTCTTTTAATGAGGTCTTGGCTAGTCTAGAGTAATTCCATCACCATTTTTGGAGGATCCATCCTCATCAACAAATATCCACCTTCGACAACTTCTCTTATAATTTTCTTACCTCTCTCTTCTCTCCCTAATAAACTTATGTCTATCCAAAGCTAGACTATTGTAAATTTCCTATCCTCTATATCCTACCCACATTCTCTCTTTTTCTCTCTCTATTGACTTTGGTATTTTAAATAATGAGGAGACAAGATGGGAGCCACAGTCACATGCACCCCATTTTCCTAGTCAACAAAGTGGGACACTCACCTCAAATAGAAATATTGCTAAATCCTTCCCTCCTTCCCTATATAAGGAGGCCATGAGAGCTCACTTGAAGAGAGAGAACACACACACACACACACCTATCCATACACACTCTTGTGCTACATGCTTGTAGCATGAACCCTAATCACATAATCACAACACCATCATCATCACCATCACCATGCACAAAAGATGAGCACCACACCTCCACACCACTTGTAATTAAGGGTTGAAGGCACAATTTCAAGAAGAAGAAGGGTGGACACACTCATGATATTCCTCGCCATCAACTCCCATCTCTCCATTATGCCTCCTACGATCTTGTTCCCTTCTCATTTTCCTGCCATACGCTACCTATTGTATTCATCTTTTGCAAGCAATCAATACACTCCATCTTGGTGCCATACTTTGTGTCGCTTTGGATACATCTCATTATGAGTATGGTATATGCTTGTTCCTTGCCTTTTTTTTTTCTGCTTATGTAAAGGTGTGCGGATTCGCCACCATACACACACACTCTCTCTCCCTCTCATATTCCTATCATCTTGCTACTTCCATATTGAGGTGTGCGGATTCGCCACCTTTTGTATGAGAAGTGAGCATACTTGCATATATCCCTGACCTCGTTATCTTCCTTACTACATGCACGAGTAGCGAGCCCATTCTCACTCACTCACCCCTCCTCTCACCTTATTCTCTGATCACCCCATTCCACATTTGGGCGTGGATCTTGAAATTGTTTTGCATGGCATGTTTCATTGTGTATATGTATGCGTCCTAGCCACATATCTTGCTAGGTGGTGCCCCTATTGTGTATTCCCCATGATGAGGCCATTGTGCATAGTCTTGGTGTAGAGGCCACCGGGTCTATTTTTTTCACTTCCGCCTCTCATTGGTAAGGAAGCAATCTTGCCCATTGAAGTGCAACTACAAAGTCTCAGAGTAATGGCAAGCCAACTTCAACAACCCAACATGCATTTGAGAGATCACATCATCAACTTGGAAAGACTGCAGTTGGACAGAGAAGAAGCAATAAATTATTATGCAGCACAAGCAGAGCATAGACGGCTTAGCTTTAACGAGCATCTCCGAAAAAAAGAATTGAAGAAAGGAATGTTGGTGCTCCGCTACGACAATCGCTTCGACACGCGCAAGGATAAGAAACTCCTACTTCGCTGGGAAGGCCCTTTCATCATCAGGAAAAAGTATGCCAATGGAAGCTACCAGCTTATGGAGGCTGATGGAAAACTTCATAAAACCAGGGTAAATGGTTGGTGACTTAAACCTTATTTTCTTTGATTTGACCAAGCTCCACCAATTGAGATTCCAGATGAGGACACACCATCAGCCACCACCTCCGACGATAATGATCAAACAGATGAACTAGAGACATGAATGCCTCTAGCCAAAAGGGGAGGGCTAATGATGGGGCTTTTCACAAGCCAAGCTCCCATACCCCTCTTCTCTCGTCCCCACCCCATGAAAACCCCCTCTTATGGAGGGAGTGATAAAAGGCATTGGTAAAAGTACGAAAAAATAAAGTATGATTATGTAAATATATAAGAAAGGTAAAATAGGCCACCTCATGCCTGCGGGGTAGCCCATCCCCACCTTGCCTCCTTTTTCTTCACTGTTGCCCCACCGGGTGTCCCTTTTCCTCTCCTCCACTCAAAAGTTCAACCCCCTCTCTCTTCCCCTTGTCCTTTCTCCTCTCTCTCTCCCCTCAAGCTACCCCACCTCTCACCAATAATGCACCCTAACTCACATGCAACTTACCCTATCTTCCAAAATAGTATACCCCTCCCCCTCTTTCTCTCTCCTATCATATCCCATGACCCAAATACCCCCCCTCTCTCTAAAGGGCGCCATGTCTCTTGTCTTGTAGCTAAATAACCTCCCCCACACTCACACACACTCAGTTTCACTGAAAAAGGTGCCCACAGACCCATCCCCACCCGGTGGTTACCTGATTTTTCTTGTGTTCACACACAGATTCACCTCTGAACACACTCCCCTCTCTCCTCTCTTGTAATTACTTTATTCTCCATGTCACCTCTCACTTTTTTTTCATCAACCCATCTCTCTCTCTTAGTCTCTCTCTCATGAGACTGCTGTTTTGGCACATATACACACAGCTAGACAAGTGGGGCCTACAGTCACATAGCCTATGTAGATAATGATTTCTTCATTTCTAAATTCTAGAATTTCTCCCCCCTCCTCCCCTATATAAAGAGGGGTCACCATCACACTAAGGACACACACCATCACCAAAGAGTACACTATGCATTGTGTGTGCCTAGTGCACACACACACACCCACACCATCACCATCACCACAATCACCATGCTTGTCTTGAGTATGACCTCTACACCCTTGGGCTATGGAAGATGAAGGGAAACTAAATGAAGGATGATGGCCATAACCCTCGTGCGAGTCTTCGCCATTAACTCCCACCTATCCTCCATGTGCTCTACCACGCTCTCCCTTCTCATTCCCCTACCCTATGCTCCCCATTTCATCGCCTTATTCTCTAAATAAAGCTTGAGGTTTTGTGAGTATGTTTTCTTGCAATGTTTTGCCCATGTGAGGTGTGCGGAATCGCCACCTAGTCTTGTGTTTGGAGTGAGCTTGTGTATATGTGAAGGGTGTGCGGATTCGCCATCCTTTTGTGGTGCCTAAGTACTAAGCTGCTATACCCCCTCCCTCACTCTCTCTCTCTCTCTCTCTCTCTCTCTCTCTCTCTCTCTCTCTCTCTCTCTCTCTCTCACTTGATCTCATTCCCTTTTCTCTTCATCATTACTCCCAAGCATCCATCTCTCTTGGATGAAAACTTTGTTATGGTGGTGTGTTGTTTGCGTCCTAGCCGCTGAAGCTAGGTGGTGCCCCCTGTTTGCTTTACCATGACAGGCTCGAGGCGTGCCATTCGGTCCCTGGTGCTTTAGAGGCCGTTGGGGTTCGGGGTTCGCTTTGCTCCTGTCAGTACATATCTTGATATAAATAAAGTCATTAGGAAAAGAATGGGGTCTAGGAGGGCCCCTTTATTTTCCATAATGTTATGGAGGTGACTAACATTTTGACAAATAAGTATACGCCATGTGTGCAAGAATGGTGGGTGTGTAAGAGACGTGTAAGAGTGGTAAAAGCATGCATTTTTCCCCCCAAAAAGGTGGAAAATTTTATGATTTTTCCCTTACATAACTCCCATATATTATCTCCGATTTGAGCGGAGATCATAGATCTTCAAACTACGCATCAAGCTCTTTCCATAGATATGCTACATGATATGGTTTTACCCGCTAGATTTTAACTTCCATTTTGGTGGGGAAATTTAAATCCAAAAAAACTAGCCGTTTTGCCTGTTTGAATTCAAAATTTGTCCTTAAATTACCAAAACAAACGTTAATCCCAATGTTTTTTGGAAGTACCCCTTGTATAGTGTCAATTGATTTCTATTTGTAGCGCTCGCTTCTGTCCAGTATATCCTAAGTTTCGATCATAACAGCGCCAGCTATATATGTAAACCTTTAATCATAAGCATTTAGCTTTAATGATAGTAGGTGTTCCAGTTGGTAATTTGTTTAGTGTTGTTAATTAGGAAGTTGCCCCACTATCTACACGGAGCCTAAGACAGAGTTGCACTCCACATGCCATTCCCCAGTCTACTATAAGGTATGAGGCCCCTTCCACTGCCTGTTCAGAGAAGGCTTTGAACCACTCTCTAGAGTCATGGGGTACGAGGACAAGAGATGCCAGGGATTGTTTGTTCTCGAGCTCTGCATAGTAGCTGGCGGTTATCCTTAGTTTGCATGAGGGGTTAGAAAGGGACATGAAAGTTGCAAAAGATGGTGCAACCCACCTTCCTGGCAGAGACGTGAAGGGCCAAACTTTGTCCACAAATGTGAGATCACAATAGCCTCTTGGAAGTATTGATGATGGAAATGCTCCATTATTGCAATGCTTTGTTGTATCCTCTCTCTTGGCATATACAACATCAGAGAATGACATATTAACAGTAGTTGGATGGGGTTCAAGTGTCACTGCTGTTGCTTTTGATCCATCCTCCATATTGGTAATTCTAATAAAGGTCGTCATTCCTTGCCCTTTCTCGATGAAGTACTTGCCTTGAATGGGTACAAAGTAATACACTGGAAAAATTCACAGCACCAAATAGGTGTACACCCTCTTTTTGAACCAGTTGCATATTCAAGTACACCACCTTCAACAAGCACCACGTTTTGGAGGTCTACCGCTGATAAAAGCATCTCAATCAATAAAAAAAGGAGAGCCTTCTTTCCTTGAGTCTATTAGGAGTTGCAATGAACCTTTGAAAACCTGAGCTTTGAGCAACCACAAAACATGATCAAAGATAGTATTTTCTTCTCATGGTGGGCGATCTAGTTGTGGTTATTGCTATGGGGATGTGCACATATAGAGAAACCTTATAAAATATTGCATGAGTCCCTATGGCCTTCAATCCATAGGGTGGTTATTCTAGCTCACCTAAAGACTGTTTCAGAGTCTCAAAAAAATTGTCAATTGGCCTAACTATCTTATTAAAGATCGTAGGTTCATAGTGTGCTGATTCTAGACCAAACTTATGGAAGAAGATAAGCCAACTTATTTAGGGGTCATATACAATAGGTACATAGATTATTTGGCTTGTGATTAAGGTTTTAATATTCTTGGATAATTAAATGAGCTAAAAAAGTCATAAAAATCTTTTGTGTACAAAATTACAAAATGAGAGTGTAATAGTTAATTTATAATCATCTTAAATCATATTTTGGGTCGAGTGTAAATACTTTTATTATAAATTGATGGTGTACGCATCTCAAATAATTATCTTTGTAATACAGATAGCTAAATTAAATTTATATTCAATATTTGTTAGATATGTCAAATACTTGCCTAGACAATGAACATCAAGTATCAAATAATTATCTTTGTAATACAAATAGTTAGATTAAATTTATATTCAATATTTGTTAGATATGTCAAATACTTGCCTAGACAATGAACATCAATTATCTATGTAATACAAATAGCTAGATTAAATTTATATTCACTATTTGCTAGATATGTCAAATACTTGCCTAGACAATGAACATCAAAGCGCACACGGTTTATAAAGCATTTGTTTGCTGGTTTATGTGAAGATATAATTCTTCAATTTCAACAGGATTTTATTCGAAGATAGAAATTGTAAGTATCTTGGGATGATGTATAGAGTTAAAATAAATATCATGTGTTAATAAAGGGAAGCTAGGACTAGTATAGTTTTTTCGCTTGTCTTACAACAATCAAAACATTGTATCAAGGTTTATTGCAAAGAAATGGATGTATAATGTATGAGAATTGTTTAAGTTTGTAAATTGGATTGGATATTTAGTGGTTAAATCCAAGACGAGCAAATGCATTGAAGTGCAAAGCTAAAACCTATTAATGAACTTTGTGGATGTGTTTGCACTTTTAAAAAGGGTCCTTTTTAATTTTGTGACCTTGATTAGTTTCTTGAGGATGTTTTTCTCACATAATAAAGATGTGACACCCTTTCAATTCTTTTAAAACTTCTAGCATCCAATACTTATGAGGATTCTTTTGGATAGCCAAACTTACATAATTTTAAGAAATAAGATGTAGCTAAATAGATAATTGAGTAGATTACTTAATGAAGAGAGACAGATTTACATACACGAGATTATAGAGTAGAGAGAGAGAGAGAGAGTACACACGATATACGTGGTTCACCCAATGTGGGCTACGTCCATGGGAAAGCAGCCACTC
Source organism: Adiantum capillus-veneris (assembly GCF_014529385.1). Lineage (NCBI taxonomy): Eukaryota > Viridiplantae > Streptophyta > Polypodiopsida > Polypodiales > Pteridaceae > Adiantum > Adiantum capillus-veneris. The sequence continues at coordinate 44,310,052 of NC_140954.1, forward strand.
AATGGCTTTAGTACTTCAAAACAAGAAGTAGTTTACAAAGGGTTTATACCCTTAATGGAGCTCTCGCCTTGCTTCACTCTCACCACCTCATACTCACCTTGTTGCATCAACTTCACACACTATGAAATGTGTGTAGAAATGGCCTCCTTTTATAGGCCAAAATGGCTGCCCTCTCTCATGAGAGGCAGCCATGTGTAGCCGCCCTTGTGTAGATAAGTCCAAATCGGACCCTCCAATCCGCCCATGTGTGGCCGCCCTTGAGAAGACAAGTTCGCTTTTGAATTCGGCCACCGGCCATTGACTTCCGACCACCGGCCACCGGCCATTGACTACCGGCCACCGGCCAACCGACGGTTGTTTTTCGACCACTTTCCGGCCGCCGGCCGGCCATAATATTCCGACATACAAAAGGAAAACATTTTTTTTTTAAGTTTTCTGATGTGGGGTGTTTGGGGGCATACAATTTAGCAAAAGGAAAACATTTTTTTTATTTAGTTTTCTGATGTTTTCTCTCACGGCTCCATTATATTCCTTCGAATATGAAGGGGCTTAAGCCTCAGAAAAGGAGAGAGGGGAATGCACTACCATTCATGGGGTATATAGGCACGTAGTGGGGGCGTTCGTATTACTTCGATACGTATTTGGTGAAGAAGCTTGTTCAGAAGCTCAAAAATGGCATTCTCCTCAGCAGATCTTCTGGCAGTTTGTGGTCTGCTCGAGAAAGCGTTGAGTCAAGACGAGTCCCTACGCAAGCCAGCAGAGTCAGCCTTGACTGCTGGCGAGAATAATCCCGGTTTTTGCTCCCTTCTATTGGTAAGTCCTTTCTTTCTTGATCGTGTGATCAAGAAGGCTTTTGTCTTGTCTGTATGAGCATTGAGACTTTTCCTCAGCTAGCATCCCTCCCAACTTTCTCCCATTTTCTTGGAGTTTATCACAGGAGATCATGGCTTCTAAGGATATAAATGTAAATAGCAGTGCTAGATGGCTGGCATCAGTGTACCTTAAGAACAACATCAATCACTGCTGGCGTGTGAGACGAGACTCACCGTAAGTCTTTTGATCTTGACACATTTCAAGCTTCTCAATAGTGAAAGAGTGGAGTGTCCTTTGCTTGATGCTTTGCACAGTGATTTTATGCTTCCTCCCTTTGCAAAAGGGCTTGTTTTGTTTTGCCTAGGAATAGGGTTCTTTCTTGTTTTTTGAAAGTTGGGAGCAGCCTATGTCTACGCTAACTCTTTTGTGTTGTTTGTGAGAAGTGTAACTGATGAAGAGAAGTCGTATGTACGGAACAAGCTTTTGGATTTGATAAGGGAAGAGAACAGTCAGGTCTGTTCCAATTGTTAAAACCCAATTTGATTCCTACTCAGTGACCACATGTTGTGGGGAGATACTGATTAGAGTTTTCATCCCCAGATTGCGGTGCAATTGGCCTTGGTCATATGCAAAATTGCGCGTTTTGACTACCCTAAAGAGTGGTAAGATATTCTCGTAGGTTTGCTACATATCTTGATTACAACATTTCTAAAAAGAAAGAGCAACAATTTAAAGCCATGCTTGCTTGAACACATTTTAGAGTCAGTTACTTGAGGCATTTGTGCTTGAATATCAAACCACTCCTTCAGCAGGGAGGCTCAGTCGTCCAAGGATCATTGAATTAAGTGACTTTCTATCATTTTACATAGATCTCTTCTCTAGGGTCTTCTTGTTGTCCAATTTACTGTGTGTTTTGAAGTAAGCCAGGTTGTGATCATCAACAATTTTCCTTCACGCGCGATGGCTTCTCCTCATAATGGGGGCCTTACAAATGTGCGCTTTTACCACAGAAAATTACAAGGGTAAATCAGGCTCCATACTTAACAATCTCCCACTTGGAGACTGATCTCCAAACCAAACCTGTGACTGCTTTCCATCCTGGCTTCTTATCCTTGAATGCCGATTGAAGATGAGCAAAAGCTCAACTTCTCCTTGTTGACCACCTTTGTAAACATGTTTGCAGGATTTTCACTTGTGTGCACCTTTCCTAGCTTTAGTTGTCCCTCTTCCAAAAGAGTGCGTATGAAGTGATATCTCACCTCAATGTGCTTTGTCCTTGAATGAAAGGCTGAGTTCTTTGCAAGATGGATAGCGCTTTGGCTATCACTGTACAAGACACAATTGTCTTGTTTGAATCCAAGCTCTTCTAAGAATCTGTGAAGCCACAGAATTTCTTTGCTTGCCTCCGTCATTGCTACATACTCTGCTTCCATGGTAGAAAGTGAAACCACTTTTTATAGATTTGAAGCCCAGCTTACTGTTGTGCCTCCAACCGTGAACACATAGCCAGTAGTGCTCCTTCGAGTATCTTTGTCACCTGGCATATCTGCATCAGCATACCCTTCTAGAAAAATATCAGTTCCTCCAAAATACAACGCATTTGTTGTTGTCCCTTTTAGATACCTAAGTATCCACTTCACAGCTTGCCAATGCTCTTTACCTGGGTTGTCCATGAACCTACTCACAACTCCCATTGCATGTGCAATGTCTAGCCTTGTCCAGACCATAGTATACATTAGAGAACCTAACGCTGCAGCATATGGAACTTTAGACATATAGGCTATCTCCTCTTGTGTCTTTGGACACATATCCTTCGTTAGTTTAAAATGACCAGCCAAAGGTGTAGAAACTGGTTTTGCATTTTGCATTGCAAACCTTTCTAGTACCTTCTTCATGTAATCTTCTTGAGATAGCTTTATTGTCTTCTTCGTCCTGTCCCTTGATATTTTCATACCAAGTATCCTCTTTGCAGCACCTAAATCTTTCATTGAAAAAGATTTAGACAGCTCCTCTTTTAGGTCTTTGATGTCCTGCATGTTCGCACTTGCAATCAACATGTCATCAACATACAACATTAGGATGATGAATTTCCCATCTCCCAAATTCTTCGTGTAGACGCAGTGATCCGAGTTGCATCTTGTGAATCCATGATCCAACATCCATCAATCAAACTTCAAGTACTATTGTCTTGATGCTTGCTTTAAACCATACAAGCTCTTCTTTAATCTGCAAACCATTTTCTCCTTACCTTTTACTTCATACCCCTTTGGTTGAAGCATGTAGATTTCCTCCTCTAAGTCACCATGAGGGAATGCCGTATTTACATCCATTTGCTCGAGATTTAGATCATGAGCAGCCACAAGGCTTAAGACAAGCCTAATTGAGTTCATTTTTACAACAGGAGAAAATATTTCATTGAAGTCAATACCTTTCTTTTGAGAAAACCCTTTTACCACAAGCTTAGACTTGTACCTTTTCTTCCCACCTTCTTCTTCCTTCAGCTTGTACACCCATTTGTTTTGAAGTGCCCGCTTACCTTTAGGCAACTCAACCAACTCCCATGTTTGGTTGCGATGTAGTGAGTCCATCTCCACTTGCATGCTCTTCGTCCATTCTTCTTTGGATTCATGTTGCATAGCTTCTTTGTATGATTCCGGCTCTCCAGAATCTAAGATCAAGAGATGGTTGAAGAAAGGAATAAACCTTTCTGGAGGTCTACTTGCTCTTGTAGATCTTCGGGGAATAGGTTGAGGCTCCTCATTTGGTTGACGTTGTTGCACATTGTCACCGTTTGCAGTCCTTGAGTCTTCACCGTCCTCAAGCTCCATGTACTCATCACCTGTTTCTTTTGTTTGTTTTCTTTCCAAGTAATCTTTGTACATATTTTGTTCGTTAAAAATTACATCCCTTTCTGGAGGTCTACTTGCTCTTGTAGATCTTCGGGGAATAGGTTGAGGCTCCTCATTTGGTTGACGTTGTTGCACATTGTCACCATTTGCAGTCCTTGAGTCTTCACCGTCCTCAAGCTCCATGTACTCATCACCTATTTCTTTTGTTTGTTTTCTTTCCAAGTAATCTTTGTACATATTTTGTTCGTTAAAAAACCCAAAGTCACCTTCTCCATAGCCAATGAAGAAACACTTTTTGGACTTTGCATCTAGCTTTGATCTTAGGCTTCTATCTATGTGCATGAAAGCCTCACACCCAAACACTTTGAGAAATGCATAATTCACCGGTTTACCTGTCCATGCCTCTTCTGGAACTCCCCCATCCAATGCCGTTGAGGGTGACCGATTGATTAAGTACACAGACGTACTTACAGCTTCCGCCCAAAGCTCAAGCAGTAGGCCTGCATGTCGCCGCATGCTTCGTGCTCGCTCCATGATTGTCCTCTTCATCCTTTCTGAAATCCCATTTTGTTGAGGTGTCCTTGGGGTTGTCCTTTGTCTCCGAATGCCATTGCTAGCACAAAAGCTTTCAAAAGCTTGGCTGCAATATTCGCCTCCATTGTCGGATCTGAGGCATTTAACCTTGGTACCTGTTTCATTCTCCACAAAGGCTTTCCACCTTTGAAATATGGAAAATACATCAGATTTATTCTTCATGACATAAACCCATGTTTTTCTAGTCGCATCGTCTATGAATGTTGCATAGTACAATGAGCCACCAAGTGATGGTGTACTTGCAGGACCCCAAACATCAGAATGAACCAACTCAAGTTTTTTTATTTTTTCTTTCATTTCCCGATTTTTGAAATTTTACCCTCTTTTGTTTACCATAAACACAATCTTCACAGAACTCTAAGTCCACTTCTTTCAAACCTGGTAGAAGCTTCTTTGTTTGAAGGATTTGCATTCATTTGGTACTCATATACCCAAGTCGGTAGTGCCACACCGCACTGTCAACTTCTGTAGTTGCTGCACAAGATGAAGGTTGCGTGCTAATAGTACACAAGTAAAGTGTACCGACTTTTTCTCCCTTGGCAACCACTAAAGATCCCTTTGAGATCTTCCACCGTTTGTTTCCGAATGCAATGTTGTGACCTTCATCGTCCAATTGTCCTGTAGAGATCAAATTTTTGCGAAGAGAAGGAACATGCCTAACATCTTTAAGCTTCCATTCATTTCCGTTAGCAGTTTTGACAGAAAATGTACCTTTGTCGACAATCTCACAAGCTTCATCATCTCCCAAGTATATATACCCAAAATTACCTTTGGTGTAGTCTTGGAAATGTTGCTTGTGTGGTGTCGCATGGAATGAAGCCGCGGAATCTACTATCCAAGAATTAGACACATTGTCTAATGAAAGAATTAGAGCATCTTGCTCTACTTTACGTGCCACATTGGCCTCTGAGGTTGGCTTGTTGTCTTGAGACTTTGTCTCCTTCTTCTTCTTGGACAAGCAATCCTTCTTGATGTGGCCCTTCTTGCCGCAGATCCAACATTCAAGAACTGACTTTGTGCGTGACTTGCTCCGCCTTGAGTGATCACGACCCTTTTGGTTTTTGAACCTCTCCTTAGGCCTTCCTCTTGTTTCCACTGACAGTGCAGCACTTGATGATTCTCCTGTGCTTCTCCTTCGTATTTCCTCGCTTAGGAGAACACCCACAACATCATCAAACTTAAGAGTATTTGTGTCAGAAATAGAATTACTTACAGCCATCACAAGGCTGCCCCAACTATCCGATAGAGATGATAGTATAAGAAGAGCTCGCACTTCGTCATCAAAATTGATTTTCACCGATCGAAGCTGACTTATGTTTGTGTTAAATTCATTTAGGTGTTCTGCAATTGAACCATTCTTTGCCATCTTTAGATTGAACAAGCGCTTCATAAGAAATACCTTATTGGATGCCGATGGTTTCTCATAGAAGTCGTCAAGTGACTTCATCAAGTCCTCCGTGGTCTTCATCTCCGAAACATTGAAGGCCACCATTGACGCCAAGCTTAACCGGATTGTTCCCAGTGCCTTTCGATCAAGGACAATCCATGCTTCATCTGCCATTGTTGCGGGCTTCTTCGCCAGACCCCCTAGTGGCAAATAGAGGTCCTTCTGGTAGAGATAGTCTTCATTCTGCATCTTCCAATGTTGGTAGTTTTTGCTGTTGAACTTCTCAATCTTAAGCTTCCCTTCCTCCGCCATAACTCCCACTCAATTCAAGGAATCCTTTCCTTGAGATAATTTAGCTACGAGCAAACCTTACTCTGATACGAGTTGTTAAGAAATAAGACGTAGCTAAATAGATAATTGAGTAGATTACTTAATGAAGAGAGACAGATTTACATACACGAGATTATAGAGTAGAGAGAGAGAGAGAGAGAGTACACACGATATACGTGGTTCACCCAATGTGGGCTACGTCCATGGGAAAGCAGCCACTCAATGGCTTTAGTACTTCAAAACAAGAAGTAGTTTATAAAGGGATTATACCCTTAATGGAGCTCCCGCCTTCCTTCACTCTCACCACCTCACACTCACCTTGTTGCATCAACTTCACACACTATGAAATGTGTGTAGAAATGGCCTTCTTTTATAGGCCAAAAGGGTTGCCCTCTCTCATGAGAGATAGTCATGTGTAGCCGCCCTTGTGTAGATAAGTCCAAATCGGACCCTCCAATCCGCCCATGTGTGGCCGCCCTTGAAAAGACAAGTCCGCTTTTGAATTCGGCCACCGGCCACCGGCCATTGACTTCCGACCACCGGCCACCAGCCAACCGACGGTTATTTTCCGACCACTTTTTGGCCGCCGTCCGGCCATAATATTCCGGCGAAAAGGAATATTCCGGCGAGGGAAAAAAAAGTCGAGGCCCCTAAAGTTGCCCCTGATTTTTTGCCGTAAAAATTTTGGTTTCCGGCAAGTGATTTTCCTTCACGCACGATGGCTTCTCCTCATAATGGGGGCCTTACAAATGTGCGCTTTTACCACAGAAAATTACAAGGGTAAATCAGGCTCCATACTTAACACATAAGTGGTTATTAAGAACATTGAGAGCATTAAATGTGTTATCAAATTTATAATATACAAAAGAATTCTTTGTGATCATGTGACTTTAAATTCAAGAAAAACATGAAATTGAAGACTTAGCAATCTATCTATTGTTTAAAAAGAGTGCCTATAAAGCTATTGTTGATTCTCTTTTCAATGCTCCCCTTTGCACTTTAAAAACTATTGTTACTATTATTTGTACCCTTCCCTTTCCATAAGTACATAGGTTTTTGTTCAATTTCAAATTTATTTTATAATATATACTTGGAAAGGACCCTATGGTCTTAAGGCCATAAGGGTAGCATAGTTTCAATTTTTATGTAGTCTTAAAGATGTGTATTAGTAGCATCACATATTTTTAGCTTATTTGGGTGTCTTGTGCGATGTTCCAAGTGACACTTAAGAAGAAAAGATAAATAGGATCTATGTAACACTACGGGATATTACCTTCATAGCATACCATGTTATGGTCATAAAACAATAAAATGGGTACCCTATTGCCATTGGCCATAGAGTCTCAGTATAGGTCACCTAAAAATATAGTTCGGTCATCAATGACCTTGGGGCCATTATGTACCCTTTGCTTGTAGTACATCAGGATGTTCAAGGGCACCTTTGCTACCCTATGACCATAAGTTTATAGGGTTGTCTAACTATGATCTATGTTATTATGAACCCTTATGGCCCTTGATCCTTAGGGTTCTAATATACCAATACATAAAAATAAGGCTACAGTACCTTAGGCTCAAAAGAAAGCATGTTATGTTCATAAAATCATATAGAGGGTATCCTATTGTTCCACAACCAAAGGATGTCAACATGGATGCTTTAGAAGGACACTTAGTCCACCATTATCCTTGGGACCATTGGATACTTTTCATATGTATTATGCTATTCTCTTAATAGTCACCTTGGACACCCTATGGTCTTAGGAAAATAAGGCTCCAACAAACATAGAAGGCACCCTTTGTCCTTAGGATCTGCATAATGCTAAGTAAATAGGCAAAAGAGTTGTTTCACTAAATTATATCATGTGGCCCAAGGATATCTATAGATTCGTTCTTGTCATGTATAAAGTACTCTATAAATTCTATGTGGCCTTAGTTCCATATAGTGCTACATGCGAAAAGTACCCTACAATGTTGAGGTTATAGAGTTCTCTCTTTTGTATACCTGCAAAAGCTACCCTACAATCGTGAGGTTTTATAGTACTCCATATATGTTCTATGGACTTAGGGCCATAGGGTGACACATTCAAAAAGCACCATACTACAATCCCAAAGTTATAGATTTCTCTCTATAGTATATATACAAAAAACCCTATCCCTATGGCCCTAAAGACAAAGATAGACAAATTTTAGGCTCTTATAGATTCTTAAAGATACCAACAAAGAGCCATAGGATGAAATCTGATTTTCTTTAAGGAACTTATCATAAACACCCTCTGCTCTAGGTAATCCTATGGTCCTTGGCCCACATAGTGCAAATATAGAGGTTCATCCTATAGGCCTAAGACTATAAAGTTTTCTCCATTTTATACCTACAATAAGAATATAGGATTATGGACAATGGTCCATAGGTTTAGTAAACAAGAACATTTTATACATGTCAAAAAGACTATTAAGATACACCAAATAGCAACCCTCTTCATCTCTCATGTTTTAAAATACCATGGCTTGCCAACATCTATAGTGGAGAATAGAGATCCTAGAAAAACCATTAATTTTTGGAATGCTCTCTTTGAGAACCTAGGAGCAAGGTTAAATTTCTCTTTGTCCTATCACCCATAAACAAATGGCCAAAGTGAGATAGCTAACCTTACAATCCTAGATCTACTAAAAACCTATGTCACAAAAGTAGATCAACGCTCACAATGGAAAAAGTACTTACCCATTGTAGAGTATGTGTACAATAACACTCTACACACTTCTGCAGGGAAGGCACCTTTTGAGGTCATAGAGAGAAGATCTAAACGTCCCTTGCTACTTACGGTACATGAGAAGACCTTCAAGGATGCTGATGAGTATAGCCAAGATCTACAAGAATCTTTTTGAAAGATTAAAGACGTTATATCCATCTCACAACAGAGGCAAAAGGTTGTTATTAATAAACACAAAAGATCCTTAGCTTTTAAGGAAAATGTTTGGGTGCTGCTAAAGTTTCCAAAAACTTGTCTAAGGCAAACTACTGGCAAGAATCGTAAGGGCCACCAAAAGTATTATGCTAAATTAGCAAAAAGGTACTATTATCCTTTTCAAAATTTTAAGCCATAGAGATGACTTATCAATTAAAATTTCGCAATCATTGCTCATACACAATGGTTTTCATGTGAGCCTATTTAAGACTTACAAAGGAGAGCCACCAACAAAACCCATAAATGAAGAGCCTCCAGAGATCCAGGATCAAGAAGAGGTGCTTCAACTTGAATCCATCCTTTGACATGAAGACAAGGTGCTAAGACATGGTGATATTATCTAACGGTATCTTATTAAGCTAAAAAATTACCCTTTTGAAGATGCTAAATGGATGCAAGGAACACATCTTAAGCATATTATGAACCTTGTCAATGCTTACAACACTAAACTAGAGTAAGAAAATGTAAATGCATTTTAAATGAACAATGTTTTTTTCTTATAAGACTCTTTTTTTCTGCACAAATTTAAGAAGTATGCATGCTTAGGATCATGTTTGTAGCGACCAAGTCTCCCAAACACCAAGTAGAACTTATCACTCTACTTTGGAAAGTATGATATGGACTAGGCTTTACCTTCTCTATTTCATAGTCGAGGACGACTATGGTTTCAAGAGAAAGGTAAGGTTAGAAAATCTAATATCCACCTATCCCAAATGATTTTCTCATATTGAACTGATCATTTAATATGGAGAGATAAATGGGAATAAGAGTTAAAAGACATATCTTAGCAAGAAAGGAAAAAGTGAGAAAATATTGTTTAACGCTGTTTTTGTAGAAACTGGTAACTTGCAAGAAAAGTTTTGGCCAAACTGAGTAAGATATGGATTTTTTTGCATCACACAACTATCAAAGAGCTTGATGAGAGGGACAAATTCATATGATATGGCCCAACCAAATTCGAAACCATTTGGGAGCTACAGGTCGTCGAAAATAGCTAGGAATTTTAAGACGTTTCTAAGTTTACTAATTATCAATTGAATTTATATATTGATACACATTAAGTTTTTTGTTGCATGATTCTTGGATTTTATTTTCATGTATTATATGCAATTAGATTAAGAGTTAATTATACTGAAATTACATTATATTCAATTAGATTGACATACTAATACGCATTGAGCTTTTTTATTGCATGATTCTTGGATTTGCTTTGCATGTATCATATGCATTTCAAATTGTGTGAAAGAAATTAGATCAAAAGTTAAGCATATTGAATTTACATCATCTTTGTTGAGTTTATATGTGAAGCTACTCTAAATATAGCCCTCAATCCCCTCTATATATATACCATCTTGTGTGCATATTCTACATACTTTGGGGTATCATCTCTGCATATCATCTCTCTGTTGTCTCCTTTCTCTGTCTATTCAACATGATATTAGAGTGTCGTTACTTTTTCTTCACAAAAATAGATTGTTTTTTGCCTCTTATGGATTCAGGTAGTGCACACGCGATAAAAATCTACGATTCAGCAAAACATGAAATCATCATAACTTTCAGCTCGAAACAACTTGAAACTTGGATTTTTGTGCTTGAAGAGTCATTCTTAAGGTTTTGGGACATTTAAAAGTTATTGGTCATTATAGATTTGTCAAATTTTGTATCATAAGTAAGTTATACTAAATTAATAATTATTTTCAATACGTTTTCAATCAAAACCATCAAAAGGTAAGAGCTTTTACTTTTTTGAATCCATTTGTGTTAAGCTTCTTGGTATGAATTTTTTATCTATCTTTCATGCATCAAATTAAATTTAATTTACATAAAGGAAATTAGATCAAAAGTTAATTATATTGCATTTAATTAGATTTCTATATTGATACGTGCTGAGTGTCTTATTGTTTGATTCTTGGATTTTATTTTATAGATCATATGCAATTGGATTTATGTAAAAGAAATTTTTGATCATTTGTTCCATAATTGGTAGATGAAGTATGGACGATAGGATGGTGTGTCCTTGTGCATGATGTAAGCATCAAATATTTCAAAAACAAAAAATCTACGATCAGCACATAGGGAATAACGATCTCTTTTCCATAGAGAAACTACAAGATTTGTGTTATTGATCTCATGTTCCGAAGGCAGTAGATCAATCCTTGCAAGTAAATATTGATCCAATTCCATCACAGAGAAAACGATTATCAAACGAATAGCCATCGACGGAGTCCACTCCACCAATATCCGATTTCACATTCCAAGAAGTTGAGATGGAGTAGATGTTAGAAGTGTTCTTTGGCATGGACCCCATCATTGAAAACCAAGGTGGCAACAACAATCAAGGCAACACTACAAACGAACCTTAGTCATCCCCTCCATATCAACGGCATGAGGGCAATGATAAAGAGGGCAAGATGATGCAAACTCTTGCAGGTATGCCACTTTACAATGGTGCAAGAATATCATTTCTTCGTAGGCTATGCTTAATTTGCAATCTGTCTATGGGTGGTCTGGTGCCTCCATCATAGAAATTTTTAGGTAAATATACTGTATCCTAAGCATGCCAAAATTCAGTTTAAAGTTCAATAATATGATCATTGTGTTCACTTGTTGATGTATTGACAGTTTGCTCAACAAGAAATTCTTGCCTGAAGGCAATCACATGCCCCCTACCCATCAAGCCGATAAAAAACTTCTTACTAGCTTGGGCTTGTATTATCACAAAATACACGCATGCCCTAATGATTGTATACTCTTTTGCAATGAGTATGCCAATTTGGAACAATGTTCCCAATTGAGGATCAAAGGGCACTACATTGAGCATATATATCTAGACCAAAGCATCACCTGACTCTCCAAAAGCCACCTTAATAGCATACATAGTCGACCAATGTATTGCTCAACACGGCATTTGTCATATGTATTGACACAAAAAGCTCATCAAGGATTCAATGTGCTTTTGTAAAGGCACCACATTTGGCATATGTATCGGCCAAAACATTCCCTATCACATCCTAACCGACATCCCATTGCCATGTTGGGTATTCTCCACATTTCTTAAGCATTTAATGCTTCTTGAAGTTCAACCATTGAGCATATTTATCGACCAAGGCACTACAACAAGCACAAGTCGACTAGCAGACCCAACTCTCAATGCACTCCAAGAGATGACATTCCATAAAAAATGCTCCTTGAGTGATTCTTTCTCTATTAAGTGCATCATTTTTTAGTACCTAATTGAAGCCCAAAAACTCACAGATGCCACACTAACCAAGGTGACCAAACATGCACAGAATTGACCCCTGATGAAAGTTAAATGGGTAATATGATGACAACTAGAACTCCAATTTCCAATCTGAATGGATTGACGTTCTCCACAAGATAAACACTTCAAGACCATGTATTCATATCAACTTTGATCCTCCATAAGATGTTGCCCAATCTGGTAAAGATCCGCAATCCATCCAGCTCTAAAGACTGGCCTCTAGAGCACTTCATGTACTGCTATTCTAGTCCATAAACTTTCAATTCTTACATCAATAAACACATAGTCTTCACAGAATCTTAACGTGCATCCCTTTAATCTTTTTCTTAACATGAAAGTGGAGCTTCACGACACCATGAAGTTGTTCCATGATGTCATGATGTGTTTTTGTGGTCATTCATATTGATCGCTTCTCATTGAGATGATTATTCTTTCATGGAGTTATTCCATGACGTCATGATGGGTCTCCATGATGATTAGGAGATTTTCGTCCCAATCATATGTTACTAAGATGATTATTCTTTCATAGAGTTACTCCATGATGACATGATGTGTTTTTATGATCATTTGTTACTTAGATGGTTATCATTTCACAGAGTTATTCCATGAAACATGATATATTTTCATAACTATTATAAGACTTTTGTAGTGATCATTTGTTACTAAGATGGTTATCATTCCAAGTAGTTGTTTCATGATTTCATGATGCGTTTTCATGGTAATAACAAGTCATTTTTAGTGATTGTTTCTTATTGATATGGTTTTTTTGTAAGATAGAGTCATTTTAATACGTGGTATTATTCTATGCTGATTCATTATGATTAAAAGAATTAATACTCCATGGATTTATTTCATTATACCATGTTGTTATTTTATATTCACTCGTAATTATTGAGATGACCATTTTATGATATCATGATGTTGTTTCGTGATATTTTTTATGTATTATATGGCTATTATTATATGAATTTATTATATGATGCCATGAAGATCTACTACGATGATTTGTTATTATCCAGATAGTTTTATTTTCATAGAACTATTTCTTACAATATAAATGATTATTATATCATAGTGTTGTGCCATGATGCCATGGTGTCAAAGTTTGTTTGGAATGTTGTGTACTTGGCATTGATGTACGTCCTAGTTTTGTGGATATAGGTGATGCTGAGGATGTTGCAAGTTTTGGTGGCAAAATTGCTACTGCTATATAACTATTTTTCTTGCGGCTAAGTAAGCTCGTTAAGATGTAAGAGATGCATAGGCTCATGCATTGATTGAATTATCTATGAAGTGTACTATTACTCCTCACATTAATTTAACTAAATCTTCAAAACAGGCTTGGGATATTCTAACTGAATTACCAGACTTTGCTAGTACTTGGAGCTTGATGACCCACCAAAATCTTGATGTTTAAAAGTTTGATGCCTTATGCACATTGCTGTTGCAAGAGTCACTTTCAAGAAAGAAGAAGACTAAATAGCATGCACTTGAAGCTTTTGTTCTTGTTGAAAGAAAAATTGGTAACAGTGATGTGGCCACTTCTCATGCTCCTTGTGCGAGTGGTAAATCACCCTATTCCAAATATAGGGTTGTGGATGTTTAAAGCACTTGGTACTGCATTAAGTCTTAATCAAACCATCAACAAGCGTATTATTGCGTAGGTATTGTCAAGTGCTTTATACACGGCCGAACATGAGAAAAAAATTCTCTTGAAACAAGCCCAACCACCCACATTCAAAGGTGAGGTAGCCCATATCGAGCGCAATGTTGAAGCCTGGATTGAGGCAATGGAAGACTATTTTGAAGCTGCAAGAATCCAACCTGTAAACTAAACTATGCTTGCAATGTTTCGTCTTACTAGCAATGAAAAAATATGGTGGAAACAACATTGCAAGGACTTGTGAGTTTCAGGATCTTCTCCATCTTGGGAAGATATTAAAGGAGCCTTACAACAAGATATCTTCCACCCGCTCATCGAGACGCAAAAATGAAATAGTTCTTTGCTCTAAAATAGTTATCCTTATCGGTGGGAGAGTATTACTTCAAATTCGTATGCCCCGAAAATGTCCATTGAATAGCAGGTAGAACGGTTCTGTCAAGGATTGAATCATCCCTTGGATACTCTTCTTGAAAAAATGAGACCCGCATCGCTTTGGAATTTTCTCTTAAGGGCAATACCTCTGGCTAAAGAAATGACCACGACTCAGGGGAGAGAAGACTAGGAAAGGCCAACAAGTGGAACCCCAGACCTGCTAATCAAACTTATCAACCTCGCCTTGTAGCAGTCGTCGCAACTATAATGACTCAACTTGAACATCCTGATGTTCGTTTTTATGAGTGTAATGAGCTAGGACACTATAGGAACAGGTGTCCCAGAAGAAGTGTTTGCAACTACTGCAGATGCAATTCTTGTAACACCGAATGGTAGAGGTCAACTGGTTCATTGTGGTGGAGAAAGGAATACATTAAGATGCCATGGAAGAGGAGTTGTGGCTCAAACTCATACCATTATTATGGAAGAGCCAACATTAGGAGACCTAGCTAATGAGAGAGTAACTTTGCATCCTTGAAACTTGAGAAAGGGAGCATAGAAATAGAAGAATCATCAAGCTCCTGATCAAATGGATGGATTTTTCTGAAAAAAATGTAATGTGGGAAGACAAAATGACTCTCCTTAAAGATCATCCGGACCTACCTTTGAGATGAGGACATCTCAATTCTTCAAATTGGGGAGAATGTAAAGTCTCTTGCACCTTTGGAGACTTCAAGTTGGGGAGAATGTAAAGTCTCTCGCACCTTTGGAGACTTGTTAATAAATTAATTCCGAAAGTCTACATGTATGTGCTCGATTACATAATCAATTGTGTTGATTGCATGCCCAATTCTTCATCATGACATCTTGTTTGTGGCCTAATTATCACTTTGCTAGCAACTGTGAGAAGCAAATCTACCCAAAAGTAGTGTTCGTCACCCTTCTCCTATGATCGACGACGAAGAAGAAAATACTCCAAAATGTGTGTGTGTGTGTGTGTGTGTGTGTGTGTGTGTAACAAAGGGGGGGGGGGGGGGGGGGGGGGGGAGAGAGAGAGAGAGAGAGAGAGAGAGAGAGAGAGAGAGAGAGTTGGGGAAGGAGGGGGAGGGGAGACAATGTGAAGAGTAGGCACAATGGCGGGGGGAGAGAGAGAGAGAGAGAGAGAGAGAGTTGGGGAAGGAGGGGGAGGGGAGGCAATGTGAAGAGTAGGCACAATGGCGGGGAGAGAGGAAGAGTAGCAAGGCATACCGAATACGCGACATGCCTTGCTATTAGTCTTTTAAATTTGGTCAGATATTATCGTGTTTAGGACCGCGTATATTACCACGTACAATAAAAGGGACGTTGCCATGTATCAAATGTTGCAGATATCTCTTTTTTACAACCTCCAATCCCTTCAACGTCCCTTTTGTACACATTTCATTTTTTAATATTTTTTTGTTTTTTATTATTATCATTGCTTTTTTAATAGTCACAGTCATTTCACTATTGAAACTTTAGGGGTTAGGTTCTCTACAAACTATTTGTTTGTAGTACTCATAAATAAATATTTATTTTTAAATATTCATTTAGTATTATCACTATTGAGAATCTATGTGTTATAGAATCTACAAACAATTTATTTGTAGGTCCTATCATTTTTTATGAAGATTCTACAAATCTAACACCATTTCACGCATGCACACGATGAATAAGACGATCATGGTCCTTCGCACGGTCCGGACTATGATCGTGGGCTCAAGGACAACAAACTCCGTTGCCCTTGTACTAAGTGCAAAAGAGCAAGCCCTCGCTTGAGATATGTTGCCCTAGAGCATGAGGAGAAGGAGGTGCTTTGGATCCCTCGACAGAGTGCTCAAGCCATTGATGGGAGCACCACACCCTCCTCCCCCCCTTGCTTGATGATTCTCCCCATTGGTCTGTGTTTGGCAGTGATGCAATGGTGGCAGGAAAGGCCAAAAGACAATAGCAACAGAGCTTCACACAATGCATGGCGCACAACGGGGGTTCTACCTCGGTAGCTCCTCAATACACACCTGAGGGGCACATTGAGGTTCAGGATGAGCACATGTTCAATCTCGTTGACAAGTTGTTGGAACATAAGGCGAACATGTGCAAACAGGATTGCAAACCATGCACTACTTACGCACAAAAAACGGAGGATAAGTTTCTTTTAAAATTTGAGCGCTTGAACACCCCTCTACAACAATGCACATTACTTAGTGCTTCAAGCATCATTGGAAGTCCTCAGCTTGCAAGAAAAATTTGATTGGAGCTCGATTGAATGAATTTTGTATTAATTGATTCTTTAGCCTCCCCTAGCATTTGTATTAATCAAATCTTTAGCCCCCCCTAGCATTTGTATAAATTAATTCTTTATTTTGTTGTAGTTTGATGGGCAAGATGCTTCGCAAAATCACAAGTGGTAGAAGTACGTATATACAGGCTATCAGGAGCATGGCAAAGGGTTGGAGCAGCTACAAACTTTCCTGGGAAGACATATAGCAGTGGATGTGTATAGATGGTGTGGTTTTTTAGACCATATGGGCTCCAAAGAGGGCCAATTTGAATGAAGAATTTGTAAAGTGTTGGTTTTTTTCTTGGGGATGTGGAGCTTGAAGTGTTGAAGGAGCAAGTCCAAACGGCTCATCAAACATAGCCAGAGTGCTCAAGTTATGGGAGTTTGAAATTGAAGGTGTTTCTAGATTTGAGACGGATGTGGCAAGTGATGCCAGGTAGTCTGAGCTAGTTGGGAGCTACCGATGTGTAGTGCTTGATTTATGGATCCTGCTGGTCTTTTCAGGTCGGCAATCGAAGTCAGGATGAGAGAGATATTAGTAGATGAAGGTTTGACAGGGATCAACTCTAGGCCACTTTGACTGCTTTGGATAGCATGCAATCTGGTGTTTTTGGAGGCTCGACCAAGTTTTGGCTTGTGCTTTGTAGTGTATGGAGTGAAGAAGAGGAAATTTTATGTCGATTGGAGCTTGAAGCGTGAAGTTTTTGTAGGTTGAAGTATGAGGATCGTGTCGACCGCATGTGATCTGTGTTTTTTTTGCATTTTGATGTTGGTCGTTTGAGGCCACATGAGGCCACACGAAGGTGGGAATGCAATGGGATTGGCACGCTCTGAGGGAAAAAAACTGGGATTTCACGCGGAGTTGCGACTCGATCAATGGATTCTCAGGCATGAATGGCAGAGCACCCAAGGAGGGGCAAAACAATGATTTTTTTAAGAAGAAAACGGGGATTTCACTAGGAGTTACGACTCGATCAGTGGATTCTCAGGCAGTGAATGGCAGAGCACCCAAGGAGGGGCAAAACAATTTCTTTTTTTGAATTCAGTTGGGAGCTTTTGGTGAATTTTTTCACGCTTGGAGGGGGGCAAGGGCGAGCCTATGAGTGCCACGTGGCTTTAGTAATACCCACATGTGGGCACATCAAACACAACCTTGGGGTTCATATAGAGCACAATGGACTTTCATTAAGCAACGCATGGAGAGAAGCGAGAGCTCCAAGCAAAGTTGGCTATGACTGTTGGCGGGTGGCGGCTCTGTGAAGTGCCTGGCGGGGGGGCGAAGATGGCGGATTTGGCGGCCGCGGCCGGCACTGACTGTGGAGGGTGGTAGGTTGGTGGCGCAATTGATTGCTGACATGGCAGGGCCAGTCCGAGGTGGTTTCCCATGCTCACAAGGGCTCCAATACTTTTGAAGAGAGAGAGGGGGAGCATCAACGGTGCCGTCAGTGCCCCCAAGGGTGCTGTTCATGTGTGAAGTTGGAGAGAAAGGTGCTGAGGCAGTTCCCATGCAGTGGAAGAGAGAGTAGAGAGTGGAAAGTCGGCCGAGTGTAGGCCAAGTTTCCGGGCCATGTATATATGTTAAAAATGGAGTATGACATGTGTTGGGAAATGCAAAAAATGCCAAAAAGTCTTAGTTGATTTGATGAGCCAGAGGACAACCTTTTTTTGGCTTTTTTTAAAGCTTTGGTAATTCCCTTTTGAGGGGTGTGCTCACAAAGTGGGGAGGTTCTTTTCCGAGGTAGGCGAGTTGGGAGGACCGAGTGTTTCTTGAGCCGAGCTGCGGCTATGGTGATAGTGCGGAGCCGAAGGGCTGCTTGTTGATGTTTTGTGCTCTGTGATGGCTTGGAGCTATCTTTGTAAATGGTCGTGTTTGAAGGGAATCCATCATTGCTGTGAATTCTGTGTCGATTTCGCCTTGCCCCTTGTCTTCTTTTTCGTGTGCGTGTATATGTCAGTAGTTGTGTCCCCCGATGGTCTGTTGTGCACAAAGAGATTGAGAGAGGTTGTGTGTGTGGTGAAGGCCATGAATCGAGTTGTACAAGGTGATTGGGCCTTGTCTGTGTTGTCGTATAGAATGTGTGTGTACAATCGTGCACAAACGGTGTTTTGCCTATGAGTTGTGTGAGTTTTGAAGGTGAACTCTAGTGGTTAATGGTGATGTGCATATCTTGGGCTATAGAGAGGCGTTTTGACTGTGTGCCAGGCGTGTTTCCCTTTCCCCCTTCCTACCGTCTCTAAGGACACTGCGATGGGATTATTTATAGCCTTCACATTTTCATATATTTCTTGAGTGATGTTGTTAACAGAATAAAAATCGCATCAAGCAATATATACAAGGGATAAAAACGCTAAAGCTCCTGCAATTAAAACCTTCAATTTGTATCGTATATAATTTTTTAATGAGCCTTTATGGCCATTGTTGTATATTATGGAGTGATGTATCTCCTCGATAAATATTTTGTAAATTTGAAAATCTGTTAATACAACAATGCATCTATATAGTGTTGTGGATTTTTCCCGTTTTTGTCTCAACAATATTTGTCTCCCCATTTACATCAACCCCCCGAGGGGTTTTTTATCCACATTTAGCATCTCCTATTTGAGTGGGTGCGTTGGAGCTACATATAGAACCCACATTTATGCTATATATAGCTAGGGGTCCCCACTATATATATGTACTCAACGTGCACTCTTTACACACCTTGGGGTTCTACATCGCTTGTCTCGTCTCCCTCTTTCCTCAACTTCTCTCTTGTCTATGCTCGTCTACCTGCGCTTTCCCTCCAATTCAACATTTGAAACAATGGGTACAACGGCTATCTGTGTGTGTAAGAGGAGAATGGGATGGGGGGGTAGAGAGAGAGAGAGAGAGAGAGAGAGAGAGAGAGAGAGAGAGAGAGAGACATGCTCTAACCATGGATCTTACATCCCCATGTGCGTGTAACTTGGCACAAAAAGAAAACTAGAGACCTTTTTATTCCCTAACTTATTGTATTCTCATAGTTCCTATCTTCATTAGTATAGCAATGCCACCTCCATCATCGTGGGTGACTTCAACTCTCCTAGCTTTTCTCTCTCTCTCTCTCTCTCTCTCTCTCGTCATTGATGGTCCTTCCATTAGCTTTATATGGTTATCATGTCATCTGTTGTACACACACTCTCTCTCTCTCTCTCTCTCTCTCTCTCTCTCTCTATAAAAGTAATCAATGACAATGCCAACTTTAACTTGTTTCCAAACATACCGTGGGGTTAGAGGCCATGTAGCCATAGGATCCAGAGGAGAGGTTTCAAGCTAGGAGAAGGTGATTAGTGATCTATGATACACATTACCGCTAAAAAATCTACTAGAGCTTTCTCATGGCATGTCCCCCCCCCCCCCCCCCCCCCCCCCCCCCCCCCCCCCCCGCGCGCGCGGCCTCATGGGGCAAAAGCAAGCCATTTTCTACTTGGGGATAGAGTATACCATGCTTCGCCAGAAGTTCTATATGCCATACTATATTGCTATTTGGAGCATCGTTCCCAAGCCCATGTATGCAATAATAGAGGAACCAATGCACTTCTCTTTAGAAAGACTGCCCACACTCACTCACACACACATGCAAAAAGAGGGTCATGAAATGACCGACGTCTGCTATAGGTAGTGGTGCTTGAGTGCACACATTGCGAGATACGTAGTGTTGCAACTATCCTAGACTTTGTGACACACGGAGTGGTAGTCAAAATCTCTCCTCCCTTTAAGATAGTAGATAGGCATTTGCAACAATAAATGTTTGGAACATGAGGTACTAAAGAGACTTGCAACCATTGAAACAGTGGGTATAACACTATTGGTGTGTTCAAGGGGCAAAGAAAGAGAGAGAAGGGAGGGGGGAGGGGGAGGGGGGGGGGGGGGGAGCGCTTGCTCTAACCATGGAACTTACCTTCCTATGCACGTGTCACTTAGTTACATCAGCACAAAAAATATTGTAGGGTTTTCCATATTCCTTTACATAGTCCTAGATCACTTTCAATGGACATCAAACCATGGTCATGCAATTTAGTAAACGAAGCATTACCTTGATAGGTGCCATCCAGATCGGCATTTTGCCCAAAGCTTACTCCCTTCATGCCCATGTCACTTAGTGTTCAGGGGGAGAGAGGTCACAAACTACCGTTTGATTAGGTAAGGTCCAAAATCTAATAGAAGGTAGCACTTACATACATTATGGCCTTGTGATGAACTTAGTAGAAGGATCCTCCAAACTTACACAATATACCTAACGGCAACGGAACCCAGAAAAGAAAACGTTGCAACTACAACTCCTCTCAAGGTGACAGCAGGTAAAGACACTGATTCCTGCTAGGTGAAATTTACAGAGGTTTGTTAGTCGTGACTAGACTATCTGTAGAACCTGGAGGGCAGTCGAGGGGAGAGGTTGACCGTCAGCGATTTGGCCATCATGACCGTGAGCCCAAACTGTTCGGTCATGTCGACGTTGTGACCGGGGGCAGGGCTCCAGTTGAAGGCTTGGAGGAGCCGCGCCAAGAAGAGGCGCACATTGAGCAGGCCCAGCTCCCAGCCCACGCAGCGCCTGCGCCCAGCGCCGAAAGGCAGTAGCTCAAAATGCAAACCTTTCTCTTCCACGTCGCCCCCTACAAACCTCTCTGGCCGAAAGGCCATAGGATCCGTCCACGTCGCTGGGTCCCTCCCGATGGCCCATACGTTCACGTAGGCTCGTGTACCTGCGGGGAGCTCATAGCCTGCCACACTGCAAGCTTGCATCGCCTCCCGCGGCAACAGTAGAGGCGCCGGGGGATGCAGCCGAAATGTCTCCTGAACCACCGCCCGCAGGTACGGCAGATGCTCAATATCCGCATCCTCCACCAGCCGCCCACTTCTAACCACGCTCTCTATCTCCTCCTGGGATTTTTTCAGGCACTCAGGATTCAACAGAAGTTCCGCTAGCGCCCACTCCGTTGTGATTGAAGTGGTGTCAGTTCCTCCCAAATACATGTCCTGCACCATTACATTCATGAGCCCCTGTTAATTAGCGCTCAAAAAAGTGGGGAAATTCCTACATTTAGCAGTAGGACCCGCCGTGTCACCTTAGAGCTCTTGGTTCACACAGACAAGCAGGCAAGCTTAACTTACCAGAACTATTGCGGTTATATTGTCGTCAGTAATTTGCACATCTGCAGTAGAGTTCTGCTCCGCTGATGCCGCCGCCAGTATAAGCACATCGAGTAGATCCTCAGGGCGATTACTAGGCACTGGCGACGACCTGGAACGGAGCTCCTCTCTCCTCTGCTCAATGATTTCTCCCAGCGCCTCCTGCACCTTCCTCTTCACAGCCTTCATCCTTTTCTCCCACCCTTGCAAGTCCATCCACGCCAAGCCGGGAATGAAGTCTCCCAGATTGGGCACCCCCAGCAGGAGCATGATTTCGTCGATAAGCACAACCATATCATGGGTGCTGCCGCTGGAATTGAGGTCTGTGTATCTCTTGCCCAGGGTCATTCGGGAGATGATGTTGTTCGCAGCTTCCTGCACAAGGGGGCGCACCGAGACAGGCTGACCTATGAAACGGCTCAAGCCGCAAATGAGGTCGCGAGCCTCCTCCAGCCTTATAGGATTGAAAGTCTCCAGCCGCCTGGGGTGGAAGACATGGTTCATGCACACCCGGCGGATAAGCTTCCAGTACGGACCGTAAGGTGCAAAAGCCAGGTCAGTGGAGTTGAAAAGCATGTGAACAGTGCCAGCTGTGCTGGGGCGCGAGGCGAAGGTGTTGTCAAGGGTCTGCAGGAAGGCCTTGGCCATGTCTGGCGTCGACGCCACCACGTACACGGAGGATCCCAGCCTTAAGGACATGAGAGGTCCATACTTGCGGGCGAGCTTGGCCAGAGATTGGTGGGGCATGGCACCCAGAACGTGCAGACTTCCAATCAGGGGCCATGGCCGAGGCCCAGGAGGCAGCTGGCCGCGATTACTCGGCCCAGCAACTAATTTTCTCACGAACATATAAGACAACAAGGTTGTGCACACCGCCGCAGTGACCAAGAAGGCCATTGCGGCATTCTGGTAGGGGTGTAGCAGAGAAACTACTTGCTGAAACTTGTCTGCCGTAATCATCTGCATGGACCTAGGCCTCGTCACAGAAAATGAGCGGGAGATAAGGGACAGTGATACTCGTAGCCCAGGTCCCAGACCTTCGACTCTTATATCATGTGTGCCCTCATCAGTCTTCTATTCATTAGCTGTCAACAATAGGCTAGGCTGGCGTTTATTATTGGCGCTTTCGCATTCGCAGCAGGCCCCTGTTTCTTGGTTGAGGCTGTCGTTACCTGCCTCTGCGATAAGCGTAGAAAAGACTCGTCACTATCTCACACGGGGTCACCAAGGGGGGTTATAGGGCCTAAATTTGGGGGCGTTGAGCGGCTTTTGATCTCAGCCATCCAATCGCTTGGTGAACTAGGGGTGAATTCGGAGTGAAGTCGGGGACAAAAATGACGCCTTGAGCTCACTCCAAGTTCACCCCTAGTTCACCCGCCTCCCGGGGTGTGGGTCAAACCTGAGACCTCGCGGTAGCCACACGAAAGCCCTACCATCACGCTAGCAAGCGTCGCTATCCATGTGGGCATGGAACACAATCACACCCAAGTTTACCCCGCCCTAGTTCACCCTAGTTCACTGAATGATCCAACGGTCCACATTAAAGCTGCTTCGACCCCCCAAACTTGGGCCCGAGATCCCATCTGAGCCACACCCCCTGCCATATAGTGAGGAGGAGAAAAGGGACCGTTCCCTCAATCAAGCGTGTCGTCTAGTAGACAACGAGGACAAAAGGGCATGCAGGCTCGCAACCTTTTCAACTCAAGCACAGACAAAGGAGATGATGCCATAATGCCACCTTAACGCTTCTGTAGTGCCACAACTCAGAGTCTCAAGTGCAAAACCTACAGTTTCCTTAAGCAATGGTCACGTGAGGCTCAGTTATCAATTATTTGGTCAAATAACTGAGCCATGTTTTGGTCCCACGGACGTAACTGAGCCTCCTGAGTTCTACTGAGCCGATGATTTTGCAACTATGCCGATTTTGGCATAGTTGCACAACATTATCGGCATTTAATGCGTGTGAAACTTTCCAACTTTAATGAGTAGAGTTGCTTTATCAATGTCGCTATTGCCCAAGGATCGGAGGCATCCCTTCCAGCATTGACACTTTGGAAAGATGCTGGCCATACTCACTGTCTCTCTCTCTCTCTGTCTCTCTCTCTCTCTCTCTCTCTCTCTATATATATATATATATATATATATATATATCACCGAAACCTTTCTTGCCAACTCCAGTTCTCACCCAAGTTGTCACCTCTAGGTGTTGGTACGTAGCTACAACAAAGGAGACACTTTCACCAGCGCGTGACCATGGCGAAGATCCTTGCACGCTGCTGTAACTCTGAAGTAGCATAGTAGCTGTCAATTGCGCACAATTGATGACTAGGCTTTGCGTAACCACGCTCTTAGAGGGCCTTCCCATAGATGAGCTCATAGGTCTGTTGAACGTGCTGCCAAGATGAGAACTACTGCTAGTTTGGGGGTTGGTTGAACCACCCTCCTGAAGCACCTCTCGCCTCCAGAATTGCACATTGCCCGCTCAATCCAAACTTTTCAAATTGAAGACCATGCACACGCAGAAAGAAACTGATTGCCAACTTGCTTTATACTAGCTGTAGCTAGTGACAACGAGTGGTATGGGGTTGCAAATCTTGCGATCCTGATTTCAGAGGGCCGTCCAAGTTGGCAGGCTAGCCATCAAAAAGCCATGTTAGTGGCCATATGGAAAGGCACTCTACCTACCTTATCATATGTAGAGTACATACAGGCTACAACCAAGCTCACTGTCTTTGATTCATTAGATGTCGCTAGGTTGGCGTATCTAAGAACATAAGTTATTATAGTTGAGCCCACTGTGAGCCTCCGCAATCCGACCTCGTGCAGCATGCAGTGCCGTGCACCTTTTTTTTGACAATTTGTACCCCATCATAGACCCTCTAGATGCCTTGTTATAGGGCCTTGTAATGTGCAAGGGTTATCCCATACTCCCTATATTGCTACCAAATAGGTAGAGCACTTTTTTGAGCACTTCTAATGAGTGGAGCCTTGAGTGTGTTTCACCCACCACTGTTTGAAAAAAAACGGGATCCACTACATTTTAACTGGCTGAAATTGTAAAATCCCGTTAGATTTTAAGTTGCTTTTAGGAAAACCGGGAAGTTTACACAAGTTTTAGTGTGATTATCGACAAAATCTTAAAATTTTGACCTAAAATGGAGAGAATTTCAAGTTTTTCTTTATTTACACTGGTTAGGGAAAATGTATTTTTCTAGCATGTTACCCACCCTCCACAGTTTAGAGCACCTAACCATATAGCAGGTAAAAGCATCATTGATCTAATGGCCCTTTGAGAGTTAATGTGGACCCTTCAACGATGGTGCTCCAATCCCATACTCGAGCGCCAATGAAGGATGACTAAGCAAAGACAAAACACAATCTGGTGCGAAGGTGGAGTGTTCCAAACACGTGTTCTGTACAACAACCCTATCAACATCAATAGCATGTTTGGATCACACGACATGGGAGAGAGAAATAGATTGATGAATAAGAGAAATATGGAGTACGCAGAGTAGACAGAGGAAATAGGCTATTTGTATTGATATAAGATAATGAGTACAAGATCATGTCCAACCTCCCGACCACCCCCGAGCTATCTCACTCTCACTCTCAACCTCAATCTTGTGCACAATCTCAATCACAATCACACTCTCAATCTCAATCACAATATCGATCACAATCATAATTGTACAGCCTCTCCGATTACATAGTCTCTCTTTCCCAAATAAGTAGTTGGAAAGTAGCTATTTTTGTCTTCTTCCTCCTGTCGTTAGCATCAAGGCCAAAAATAGGCTCAAAAAGAGATGTCCTCTACACAAACACAAAACAACCCTAGAATTCTTGTCCATTTTCATTTGACTGTAGCTCCCAAACGGTTTTGAATTTAGTCGGTGTTGTCTCATATGAAATTTTCCCCTTTGTCAATCTCTGTGATGCAAAAATCCATCTCGTGATCGGATTGGCAAAAAATTTACTTGCAAATTGATAATTTCTACAAAAACAACGTAAAACAACATTTTCTCACTTTTTCCTTAATCTATGGACTGAAACAAGCACCAAAACGAAGGAATCTAAGAAAACTCAAAGAAACAATATTTTTTCTCATGTTTAGGACTACATTTCCCGCATTTAAAACTTTTCCAAATTTCGACCTTAGCACCCTCTAAATTGGCTCCCAAAAGGTGTCACGGGTCAAAATTTGAAACTTTATAAAAACAATCAGAATAAAACCCTAGACTGTGGAAAAAGTCTAAAATGACCGAATTTTCTTCTAAACAAAAGAAATGGTAAATATTTGCAAAAATAAGTCCTGTTACATTCTGCCCTTATCAAAATTAACTCTGACTTCAGAGTTGGAAGGAGGGGTATTCAACTGCCAAGCATCTAGATCAACCCATGAGGCATCTTCTACAAGATACATGTCCCAATTAACTAAAACTCAACAAGAGTTCTACTCCTAAGCTGCCTAACTCTAAAATCAAGAATTGTTTTTGGTTCTATTTTCGGTGATCCATCATCTCAAAGATTATATGTCTGTTGTAAAACATGTAAAGGATTAGCCACCTACTTCTTTAACAAACTTACATGAAAAACCGGATGTACTTTCAAAGAATTCAAGTTTATAAACAAGTAACCCAACCCTCTTCAAAACCTTAAAAGGGTCAACAAACCTTGGGACAATTGCCTACCCTTACCAAGGATCAAATTGATACGCTTGGGAGCAACCTTTAAGAAAGCTAAATCTCCTACATCAAAGGATAGTGGTCTCCTATGCTCATAGTACAATTTTTGCTTTTTTTGGGCTTCCTTAATGTGATGTCTAGTCTTGGAAAGCTCTAGGTCCATCTTCTCAAGCATTTGCTTTGAGACTTCTATCTTGTTCTTAAATTTAGGAAAATTTAAGGGAGTTAAACAACTGCAGCTATACGTAGCTTCAAATGTGCCATTTGAATAGACGCATGCCAACAACTGTCATATGCAAACTCAACCAAAGGCAAGTAGTCTACCCAATTTTTCTGCCTCTAACTCACATACATCCTAAGCATGTCTTCTAATACTCGATTTACCTATTCAGTTACTCCATCTGTTTAAGGATGGAAAGCAGTGCTCATTCTTAGCTTTTTTCCTATGGCCTGAAAAGTAGCCTTCCAAAAGTTGAGATGAACTTAGAGTCACAGTCAGACACTATGTTTATGGGCATATCATCATGCAATCGAAAAATATCCTTAACAAACAATCTAGCAACATGCAAGGCAGTGTGAGTCTGTTTCATTGGAAACAATGTGCCATTTTTGTCGATCTATTGACCACAATGAAAATGGTGTCAGAATTTCCTCTACTTGTAGGTAATGTAGTGATGAAATCCATTGATATGGATTCCCACTTTTACCAAGAACATCTAGAGGCTCTAACTCACAAGGTAACGGCTTCTGTTCAACCTTCACTAGTTGACATTCTAAACATTCTCGCACATACAACAAGATATTAGCTCGCATACTTGGCCAAAAGAAAG
The DNA here is from genome assembly GCF_014529385.1 of Adiantum capillus-veneris. NCBI lineage: Eukaryota > Viridiplantae > Streptophyta > Polypodiopsida > Polypodiales > Pteridaceae > Adiantum > Adiantum capillus-veneris. Next base: position 44,337,242 of record NC_140954.1, read on the forward strand.
AGCTCTTCAATTTAGCATATTTCTTAATAAACCCAGGGTGTCCCGCAAATGGAGTGTTATGAATTTCCACAAAATTTGATGCTTCAAAGAGGAATTTGCAGATACACACAAGCGATCATGATAATACAAGTTACCCTTATACAAACAGAACTCAATGTACTGTAAGACATGGCATTCCAGACAAGATTCTCCTTGAGCATTTAGTGTACCGCATTCCAAAACCTGGATGAAGCTCAAAACTCCCAAATGGCACACCGATCGAGGCGACATACTGAGACTAGTCCCCCGTTGAAACTTTAACCTGCGATATCTTGGCAACCAGAACTTCGATTGTTGATCTGAAAAGACAGATGCACTCCACAAATTGAGCACTTCATCCCCATGTATTCTTCATCAGCAGTTGCCCAATCCGATACGTATCTGCAAACATCTCGACTTCAAACTACCATAACTTCTTTACCGTAGCTCCAATCGACGAGCCGTAAAGACGGGCCGATAGAGCACTTCAAGCACTGCAGTTCCACATCATAGACTTCCATCTGTGCTCACTTCAAGCATACTATTTTTTAGCATCATTAAGGCATCTATTGGCCCTTTAAAGCCGCATCGATTGGCATACATTAAACATAAAAATAGCTTGTTACCAAGCCCTGAACACTAATCATTAATTAGGTAAGCTTTAAATAAGCTCGATGTGCGTCTTCTTGGTATGTTTTTTAGCATGGGAGAGAAGCTGCATGACACCGTAGATTAAGAAAAAGTGAGAAAATACTGTTTTCCCCTGTTTTTGTAGAAATTACCAACTTGTAGGTAAATTTTCAGCCAACAAACCGAGCAAGATATGGATTTTTGCCATTGTAAAACCATGTGACTACCCTGCCTCAATCCTCCGCCCAACCTCCCTTTATTGGCCTTGCCCCAAGGATCGCGTCTCCATTAGCAGCCGCGGTCCTTGACCTCCAGGGTGACCCTTGGCCTGACATTACTCCCCCCTTGGAGAAGCGTTTTCATCCTCGAAGACAAGAGTGATGATACACTAATGTTTTCCACATTGGGATCCTTCATGGATCCAGTTGTTTGCTTGATCGTAACATGGTTCAATAGGAGGTTCAATAAAACCAAGAATAGCATCGTGATTTTCCACATTGTTGTCTATTTGCAACCATCTCGTGTTACCAGTTCCTATCTAATCATAGTGTGTAGACTGCATTTAGAACACACATGAGCATGCTAAATGAGTTATCACAACAAAGATGTACCCAAAGAAGCATCTTTGTTCACTTTCCATGAAAGGAACTTGCTGAAATAACTCATCAACCAAGTTTAAGTCCTTGACTTGTTCTCAAGTTGTATTAGTAAACAACCCCACTAGAACTAGTGTTCAAGGTTGAGAACCTGATTTATACATGAAGAGACTAATCCTAGTCACAAACATGTTTTAACGTATGGTAAGCAATCTCCAAGTAGAGCAATAAATGCTGACTAATTGGATTGCTTGGTGCTAACGTACACACAGTGCGTATCCTTTAGCACAAGATTACACTTTGTAATCGGTCTATCCTCCTTGGATATGTAATCTGCCTATCATCCTTGGATAACAGATAGTACTGAGGTATTTTCCCCACGGTTTACAGATCGTCTTCCCAGATGACTTGTAAATGGGGATCACAATATCATACAACATTGATGAGCAAACAACAATGTCCTGAATAACCATCTTGGCTAACTTGAGAAATCCACCAGCACCCAAACTGAGCCATGACCTCTATTGGTGATTGGTAGACCGAAAAAGTAATCTCATAGAGATACTACACATAGAGTGTAAAATGCAGCAACTGATGTAATGAATATGCATGCCGCTCCAAATCAGCCTTTGCTAAACACTAGGACCCATAACACCTAGTGTGCATGCATTTAGCAAAAAACAAATCCGAACCTGTATATCCATGATCATTCTTGCCCATACTTATGGCAAATGTGATGCTCGTAGCACACTTTAAAGAGGAATGTAAATAGTTCTGAAAAGAAACTAAATACTGTCCACTGGAATCATTTGCAAGCCTTGCTAAAACGTTTCAACCATAATATAAGGTGAAACATTAATCACTTCTAGGGACAAACAATGAAACTTTTTTGTTAACAACTCAGCACCTTGCTATATGTATAAACAACCATCTGTAATGTTGTTGAGTAGTACTTGTACCTGAACAAGCCATTCTAAGTATCCAACAATTTTTGGCCACCGAAATTGCTCCTGATACGTTGTGGTCTAGAAAACAGATTAGACTAGCACATAGGGACTTTGTCATGACACATACTTAAAATAGTGGGTGCCAGTGTCAATCCTAGAGACTCATATTCGCCACATGTGGAATATGTCTCAACTAAGGATGTCAAAAAAAAGAACATCTCACAAGTACAAGATGTACTTGTGTGTGGAGGTAATTCCAAACACTCTACGATGGGAGTGAGAGGGGACCTCATTATCCTTGCTCCACACTGGCTAAACCGAACTCCTTGAGTCCCTAGACCATGTTGTATCCCATGTGCCAAATAAACCCTACAAGTGGGTCTATAACTGCATAATGCAGAAACTTAATTTGGACATTACAGTCCAAATGGCTTGCCTCTTACATGACCTTGTCATTTCTCTTAAGAACTAAAATGAATGATAATAGAAAAGAAACAAAACTAAATCAGATGCATACCTGAAGGGTGAACTAGTGTTTACTAATCTGGATGAAAAGGCACCTTCCCAAATTTCCCGCCTGCAAGGCCTAGCAACACTAATTGAAAATTAGTGAAATGTGAGTAGTATTGCACATGGAACCTTGTATGTTGTCTTGGCAAACCAGACCCCTTGGGCAAAATCATCATTGGAAAACCCTTTGGTTAAACGTTGCGGGAAAACTGTTCAATTGGCAACCAATAGTATCTTAAGTTAACTCTAAAAGCTGAAAGGATATACGAACCCTTGGCAGCGTATAGATTATTTCCTTGAAAGTGCAAGTGTGAAGATTCCAAGAATGGACCATCACACATAATAAGTGATTTAATAATCACGAGCTGGGTCTTACCCCCAAACGGGAGTTGTACAGACACTCTTAGTGCTGTAGATAAAATAGAAGATCCACTCAAGTTAGAATCGTATTCACAACGAGATCTTGTCTTGACTCAAAATTCATAATCGAGGAGTTTTGTGAATAGCTGTGCTGTCTGAATTGCGTGCTTCATCTATACACCTTGGTAGAGAGACGTACGTTTGAGTTTGAGACTTTTAAAAGCTCAACCTCTTCACACTCAAAGTGTGTAGTGCTAAAATAACACCCAAAAAATTAATAATGACAATATCCTGCTTGGCCATTAAAATCAATGGGTACTCAACTGAACAGATTTGTTTGATCTGGAAGGCAAGCACTGATGGATGAAAAACTAATGGCTCTTAGCCATTTCAAAATAGGTGGCTCTTAGCCCTTCAAAAACAGATGGCTCTTAGCACTACCTATTACCGTATCGACATAGAAAATTTTAGAAAAATCATGCCTAATTTCACCTTTCCCGCATAGAAGTTGGAGAGAGAGAGAGAGAGAGAGAGAGAGAGAGAGAGAGAGAGAGAGAGAGAGAGAGAGAGAGAGAGAGAGAGAGAGAGAATGTTGGGCTGAGGAAATCCCCTTATGCATGATTGTGTTGTATGCCCCGTGTATATGATCTTGTGCAGACCATGGCTGTGTCGTAGCTTATCCTATAAGCGTACAACTACATGCCCTCATAGAGAGAGGCTTAGCTTATCCTATAAGCGTACAACTGTGTACTTGTACCACGCCCTCGGAGAGAGAGATACCATAAGTCACATTTTGTCCCACTGACCTTGTATGTGATCATGACAGTATCAAGACTATAAGGTACGAGGCCCCTTCCACTGCCTGTTCAAAGAAGGCTGTGAACCACTCTCTAGAGTCATGGAGTACGAGGACAAGAGATGCTAGGGATTGTTTGTTCTTGAGCTGCGCATACACACAGAGAGCTTGATGAGTCGCTTCATAGCCAGCGGTTCTCCTTAGTTTGCATGAGGGGTTAGAAAGGGACATGAAAGTTGCAATAGATGTTGCAACCCACCTTCCTGGTAGAGAAGTGAAGGGCCAAACTTTGTCCACAAATGTGAGATCACAATAGCCTCTTGGAAGTATTGATGATGCGAATGATCCATTACTGCAATGCTCTGGTGTATCCTCCCTCTTGGCATATACAACATCAGAGAATGACATATTAACAGTAGCTGGATGGGGTTCAAGTGTCACTATTGTTGCTTTTGATCCATCCTCCATATTGGTACTTCTAATGAAGGTCGTCATTCCTTGCCCTTTCCTGATCAAGAACCTACCTTGAATGGGTACAAAGTAATACACTGGAAAAATTCACGGCACCAAATAGGTGTACACCCTCTTTTTGAGCCAGTTGCATATTCAAGTACACCACCTTCAACAAGCACAACGTTTTGGAGGTCTACCGCTGATAAAAGCATCTCAATCAATCAAAAAAGGAGAGCCTTCTTTACTTGAGTCTATTAGGAGTTGCATCGAACCTTTGGAAAACTTGAGCATTGAGCAACCACAAAACATGCTCAAAGATAGTATTTTCTTCTCATGGTGGGCGAGCTAGTTGTGGTTTCTGCTGGTGGGGATGTGCACATATGGAGAAACCTTATAAAATATCACATGACACCATATGGCCTTCAGGCCATAGGGTGGTTATTCTATCTCACCTAAAGACTGTTTCAGAGTTTCAAAAAAATTATCATTTGTCCTAACTATCTTGTTAAAGATCGTAGGTTCATAGTGACAGTGCTGATTCTAGACCAAACTTATGGAAGAAGATATGCCACCTTATTTAGGGGTCACATACAATAGGGACATAGATTCGATGGCTTGTGATTAAGGTTTTAATATTCTTGGAGAATTAAATGAGCTAAAAAAGCCATAAAAGGTTTTTGTCTGTAAAATTACAAAATGATAGTGTAATTGCTAATTATTTATAATAATCTTAAATCATATTTTAGGTCTAGTGTAAATTTTTTTATTGTGAATTGATGGTGTACGCTGTCGTGCTGTAGTACGTCTAAATGGAGAATTTCATACAGGAGTCACATATTCAGTGTTTTTTATGAGTGCTCAGAATATGGTTGGGAGCATAGCATTTCCTCACGATGAAAATCTTGCAATGGCCATCATGTGGCGTGGGAATGGTTTTTTTATATCATAACTTGGAATTTGAAGTCGTCATTGTCAAATGTTTCTGGAGTGAATATGGGCTTTGACCTCGACTGACGGTATCACTCATGCCGATGCAAGAGCAGTTTAATGATAAGGTTGTGCTTGGCAAAGTTTTGGTCGATATTTGTGCCGGATAACGTGTGCTTAAAGAGCTAAGCTAGATCAAGGCTATGGTGGTGTTTTGCAAACTAGACATCGACGAAGTCAAGGAGGCTACAAAGGTGATGGTAGTGCGCAGTGTACCTACCATAGTGTCTGTCATAAAAGGCCTTACGCTTGGGGCAATGACGACGTCCGTGAGGGTTCCCCGAGACACACTTTGGGACAATTTTTGGCTTTGGAGTGAGAAAGCTTACAGGGAGAGCTTGGCAATGATTGGCCGTGCGCGCCATTCGACTTCGAAGTGGAAGAGTGCATAACCAATGTGAATGGTCGTTTAAAAGAAAGCTTTTTTTAAAAGAGAATCATTGACTAGTAAAAATAGATTCTGGCAGTTAAAAGCACGGAAAGAGTATGAAGTTGTGGACTGCAGCGAACACAGGAAGGCCATGAGGCATGTGTGAACGGTTGCCTAAGAGCAGGTTTTTTTTTATAAAAATATATTATATATTAAGTGAAGGAAAAGACTATTCTGGCCAAGGCGGGCAGCGTGACCAGAAGGAGGAGTCGTCGAAAAGCAGCGCTATAAGGAGTAGACACCGTCGTCAAGCAGAGCAGGAGAAGAAGAGAAAACGCAGTCTGTGGCACGAGAAGGCCAGGAGAGAGCGTGAGGCGGTCAACTTGGGGCCGCGGCCGGGACGGGAAGGGTGCTTCCCTTGGGGACTACAGAAGAGCTGTTGAGCGGCCGGGAGTACAAGGCAGGAGGCCAAGAGTTCTAGCTTCGGCAGAGACGAGGGCGGCTTGGTAAAGAGGGAGAGCCAGGTAGGCAAGTTGGCAACTGTGTGAGGAGAAAAGGGGCTCACAGAAAGCACGCGAGGCCGAGCAGGGACGTCGACTGTGGCGAGGAGCGCCGTAGAGAAGGAGGGCGGCAGGAACAAACGACGGGCCGCGAGAAGAAAAGTAGCAGGTTGACGAGCGCATCACTGTCAGGGGCCGCCCATGACGAGGAGGAGGACGAGCTGACAGTGGGGTTGTTTGTGGTGAAGACAGCAAGAGAGGAAAGAGTTGAATTGAGGCACTGTGGTTTGGAAGCTGGCCGAGCAGGGACGTCAACTGCAGCACCGAGAGAAGAAGAGGGCCAGCGCGAAGTCGGCTCTGAGGTCGTCATTGAGGGCCGGAGTGAGGAGGATAGTAGAGTTGTTGAGCGGCTTCGGAGAGAAAGCCGGGCTGCCGTAACTGTAGCAGTGTAGTAAACAAACGGTCGGGGAAGAAGTTGCAGAAGCACTCGAGTGTAGCCCACTGAATTTGTTATTGTGCAAAAGTTTGGAGGCCCGAGCAGTAAAGAACGAGCGCAAGCAAGCGGGGATAATCAAGCAGAGTGTGCCGTCAAGACGGGCAAAGGAAAACAGAGCCATCGGAGAGCCGGGGACGAGCCCGCGAGAAGAAGAGGAGGAGGTTGATCAGTGAGAGTGGGCTGCCAAGAAGCAAGGAGCCGCAGCTGTCGAGCACTAGGAGCGGAGGGCCAAGAGCAACATCGTGAGATGGTCGTTAATTATCAGCAAGCAAAGAGCGTGCAGGGAAATCAGTCATCGAACAAGCTTTTGACGATGGTTGCTGCCGAGTACGAGTTGCAAGATGTTGCCGAGGCATTGAAGTGGCCTAGCTTCAGTGTTTTCAGTGGATACGGCAGTGGTTTGACAGTCCACAACCGAAGTTTTGTGAAATTGGGGATGTGTTTGAAGATGGAGACAATCATACCTTGGTGAAGGTTTTTTAGAAACGAGAGCTATGTCATAGAGAAGTTGGCTTTAAGAAGTTTTTAGCAGTTTCAAAGAATTGTTTGAGTTAAAAGAAGACCAAAGCAAGCCACGGCAAAGTGAGTGCACGTGAAGGTGGTCCGGAAGAGCAAGGGAAGGAAACTGAAGCAAATAAGTCTTTGGTGTTTGTGCTTCCGCTCAACATCTCGACGGCTTTAAGAGCACAGTGGGCCTATTGCAACGGTCAAGTCTTTTGTATTCAGCTTTTGAGTTTATTCAATATTTCAGTTTAAGGTTTCCATAAGCGTCTTTTGTACTATATTCTCTTGTGTTGTGCATCTCTCTCTAACTGTTTCCCACAGCAAGCAGCCCTGTGCTGACCCGGCTCACTAACCGCACAAATTACCCCCCGACAACGCATTTCAAATAATTATCTTTCTAGTGCAATTAGCTATATTAAATGTATATTCAACATTTGTTAGATATGTGAAATACTTGCCTAGACAATGCACATCAAGTCTCAAAGCGCACATGGTTTATAACGCATTTGTTTACTGGTTTATGTCAAGATATAGTTCTTCAATTTCAACTGGATTTTATTCAGGAGTAAATCATTCTTGAAGAAGTGGATCTTTGTCTTTTGTACCCATTTACAGATTTTCTTGTGGGGCCTCTTGTAATAGGGTAGTGGATGAACGGGTGAAGGGAATCCTCACAATTTAGCGAAGATGCTCTATAATTGTTTGTGAGCACCAAGTTCAATTCAGGTTTGGTATGATGGTAATTTTGGTTCAACCACGAGCTTGGATCTTGATGCCGGTCGGCAAGGCTCGCCAAAGCACCATCCACAAGAAGATCTTCGCACTCAAATGTTGCTTAGGGTTCCATATGTTTCTTGACAATGTCTTCCATCTATCTTCCAGCCAAGCCTGGGCATCTATGACGGCTAAGTCAACACCTCTACAACAACAAGGGCATTGATGACACAGTACAAAAGAAGCCAAGATTTTAAATTTAAGCTTACATATGTATATTCAGCTTGTATGGATCTTGTGTAGCAAGACATTGCTGAATTTTGCAAAGAAATGCTATAGCTCGTTCATGTTATTTTTGGCTCCTAAAAAATAGTATTTTGTGCATATATCTAGCATACGGAGCAAGATACATGTAATCTAGGAGTTTATTCTTGGGTTCTTGCACGTTCCGGATGCGCTATCCATATCAAAATTTTGAAATTTTAAGTGTAGTAGCAGTTTGTAACAATCTTGATACATCAAAGCTTGAATGTTTGATCCCTACATTGCATATCATGATGCGGTTTCCATCTGTGGCAGTGTATGGCACACTATGGTGCTATTCGAGAGAGATTTTCAGCCATGTGTGTGCATAGAGAGAGAGAGAGAGAGAGAGAGAGAGAGAGAGAGAGAGAGAGAGAGAGAGAGAGAGAGAGAGAGAGAGAGAGAGAGAGAGAGAGAGAGACCAATCAACACATAGACTGTGTGCATCTCTGGCTTCTCCTCTAGCTTCTTCATTTCGACAATATTGACATGCACTATGTGTGTGTTTGCATCCAATTTTTTGACATTTTTGACATCGCTATTTAGATATCAACGTCACTATCAGACACAGATAGAGATTGGATGTATAATTTTGTGGATTGTTGATGCATACGATTGTGGATATTTCCTGAGTCTAGGATTCCCACCATGAGATAAACACCATGTCGATTAGTGGGACATAGAGAACTTCTACTTTATGTGCTAGCAGTCTCTCAAGAGATGTGATTTCTAGAGCAAACTGCGCAGTGGAGTTAGTGTTGGAGATCCAACCATAGATCAGTTTTTGGGTCGAGACGTAGTGCTCTGCATCGACAATTTTCTTCAATTATGATATCAAAGAAATGCTTTCTACATGTCTCAATCTCTAATGCAGAGGTGATATTTTCCATGGCCAGGGCACATATATATATTGTTGGAGCTGTATATGTCTCACTCTACTCAACTTGGTCTCACCTATATATTTGTATCTTTTCCTCAAATGAATCAGTCTTTGGGAGCGTACATGGTGTGTCTCTTGTCTTGTCTCAACATGGTATCAGAGCGTTAACGATCACACTGTCAAGAAGTTGGCGGTCTTGCCAGGAAGGCACCGGGGCTTTTGCTATGAGAGTTTGTGAGGAAGCTCAAGGGTTATGAGAAGGAGCTAAGATGTAGATAACATAGCTTCTAGAGCTAAAGAAGAAATGTAGCCAAAGAAGCCGCTCACTTTCCCTTACAAACACACACGTGATGGAGAGAACTCATGAAAGATAGTCAAAACAAAACAAAAATGAAAACATCGAGATTACGATCATATCGTATCATGGGTAGGATAAAAGGGTTAATAGATGAGTTAATGATATTTAATCTTTGTTGTCCAAATAAGCTACGGATTGCTCTTTGGAACTGTAGCTTTGTGCTTACTATAATGTATATGTTATGTCTAGCGATTGGGATTAGTTGTGAGTACAAATCCTCTTGATTCATAATAAAATAACCACATTCACATCAAAAGATAAGTTATAGTCAATAATAGGTAGTATGATGGGATCTGGTGAGAGAAGTATTTCGCTGAGCCTTTCAGGGCCAAATAGAAACACTATGTGTTGCTGAAAGTGAATCTTTCGAGTAATTCAAATGTTGACCCTAATAGATTGCACAGAATGGAAATGAAAGAAATTGCCTCTATGTGGATTATGGTTATTCATCAATGATATACTTAGTATGTTCAAAGATAAAGGTGTGAAAGAAGTGAAAGGAGAAGAATAAGAGAGCTTCTCTGCCAAGCCCTATTGTTGCCCTTAGGCAATAAGGATACTGCGGGGAGAGAAGTACTTATAGCAAGGAGATTCTAGAGTTTGTAGAAGACAATGAGAACCTTAAGAGAGAGAGAGATGCTTGTGAAAGATGAATATGGTTACTAACCTTGTGCACATAATTGTTTCGCACAAGAAGGTTGTGCCCGTTACATTGACAAGATTGTTGCTTGAATACCTTCCAATGAAACAATTAGGACACAACAAGAGAGATGAAAGGAGGAGTAAAGATAGAATTAGAGATAGATCTAAGTGTGGTGGTGGTATTAAAGATAGAAAATGAAAGATAGCGATAGAGTTAGATACAAGTATTGGACTAGATATGAAAATCAAAGAAAAACTAGCAACATATATCTTACATGAGAGCAATCGTCACCACCTTAATGGAGAGAGAAGATGAGGCAAGACTTCAGCCTTTCTCCAAGGGAAAGTATGGCACTAAGATGACTGTGTCACTATGGAATTGAGCTATTCTCAATCACTCATAAATTGCCCCCAATGAAGAGAAGGTTGCCCTTTTTATAGGTGAGGGAGCCATGTTTTACATAATCACTTGATTAGGCTAAAGAATTAGCCCAAATCAAATGTTCTTTGGATATTTCTTAAAATGGGCAATATTAGGACTCAAAATATCATGAAATTCAGCATTTTTTGTCGTTGAGGCTCCATGTGGGTGCATGATGTATGTGGGCCCCACCTAGGCATCTTCTGTGTGGCTCCAGTAGGGGGTCCCAACTTGTGTGTCTTGTCGTTCAAGGCATCTTTGAGGTGTCACATTCACATGCTTATGTCTTTTATCATCCAAATATCTTATTTTATGGAAAAAGACCAAGATTACCTCTTTTCACTTGATTCACCTGTTTACCATCTCTTCTTGCAGTGTAGTTGTGAGAGGATTTTTCACTGTTTTCCTTATAACTTTTGACCTGTAACTCGGATTGACATGCTTCAAAAAGCAAAATTGGCCTACTAAAAGAGCTTGACTTGGTTTGGGCCTTTTCTCCACGCCCTTAGGTCAGGATTTTCAAATTGGGATGGTCCAAGAAGCTTTGGATCTTCTTTTTCATAAAGTCTTATAGTAGGCCCTTCCCTCTTGTATGTATCCAAGAAGGTATGCATTATTGAAGGGTTATATTATTAAATAAATGTGAAAAGAAGAAAATAATTTATATATGGTAGGGTATAGCTGAGATATTAGAAGAAATATACAAATGCTTTTCCCCCAGACAAAAAGAGGCACAATCATTGATACTTCTCTTGTAGTACTTTCTAATAGTAATGTACATTTATATTACTTCAAAGGTAAATACTAAGGTATGGTAGAAAGCTTTTATTTATGCATATGAGTATTATATGAATTATACTTATTCGTCAAAAAGTCACAAGATAAATCGCTTAATGCCCGTTCCCACTATATACGTTCCACAGCACGACATCCACCCCCTCTAAACCTGAACATCCTCCGGTATGTGCCATATTGTCCCTTTGTAAAATCAGCCCTCTTGTACATCTTCTTTGCTTTCTTCTTCACTGGATGATTCCAGAGCTTCATGTTCACTTTGATCTTCACCTGTGTTTTGCTCTTCTTCCTCATCAACATCTTCTAGATCATTGGCTCCTCTTCTCTTAAACATTTTGATCCTTTTTCTCGCAATGGGAATCTTTACTTCTATACCATCTAGTTCAGACAAGCTGTAAGTAGCATTTTCATGCACATGCTTTACAACATAGGTCCAAACCATCTTTTTGAGAACTTACGCATGACTGTGTGCTGGTTATCAAGGTTACTATCATACACTAAAACCTTGTCACCTTTGTCAATTGCTTTGCTCCTGAGTCGATGTCGCTTATCAAAGTAGTACTTGTTTTTCAACCTTGCATTTTTTAGTCGTTCTTTTGCAGCTTCAATGTCTCCAGGTCTTCTCTCTAGTTGCCTTATACGCAGTGCAAGGAGATCTTCCCTTCTAAGCCCGTCTTTCCAAGGTAGTACATTCCATGTGGGAATTGTATCTTCAATCGGCATCACTGGCTTTTGACCATACATTAGCTCCGCAGGCATGTAGCCAGCTACTGAGCTATGTGTTGTACGATCAGCCCATAAAGCATATGGTAACAGTTTTGGCCACTCACCAACTCTTCCTTCGCAAGTCTTGGCCAAAGCTTTGATGATAGGAGGATGCCCTCTTTCACTCTTTCCATTGCCTTCAGGGTTGTAAGCTGTAGTAAGAGAAAGCTTGATTGCTAATCTAGAAAAGAACTCCCTTGATTCTTCGGCATCCAGTTCACCTCTATCTGCAGTGATTTTTCCCACACAACCATAATGGCAAATCACCTCATCAAGAAGGAATTTGCACACAGCTTCTGTGGTTTTAGCTCTTAATGCTCTTCCTTCAACCTGGTTAGTTAGGTCCTCTCGTGCAAAAATCAAGTATCTCATCTGCCAGAGTCCTAAAGGCATTGTGACTAGATCCACAACCCATTTATAGTGCATGGCTAGTGGATATGTAGGGTGCAATCCATCACAATGTCGGACATTTGAATACATTTGACAAGTTAAACACGACTCTACAAACTGAGATACATCTTTATACATACCCTTCCACCAGTATTTTTCTTTCAACTTGGAGAAGGTTGCCCACACACCTCTGTGTCCAGCCCATAGACTCTCATGAAACTCTTGCATTAGCTTTACTTGAGTCTCTTTTTTACATATAACACGTTGTGGTGTAGCACCCTTTTGTTTAGGATGCTTCCACAAGTAACCATCCCTCAAAAAGTACCCATATGCTTACTTGCGTATCCTCTTGAATTCTTGTTCAGACCAATCATCCTGGTTTGTTAGAGTACTCAAGTAGCTTCCAATAAGAAGCCAATTACCTTTATAAAGATCTTTCAAGAACAATTCAAGTGAATTAGTCATGTAGACATTGTTACCTTTGACATGAGAGATAGAATAGAACGTTGTGCCTACATCATCTCCCTCATCAATCATTTGTGACTCATCTTCCATTAGAAAAATTTTGAACTCATTTTTGGGCCTTTTAAGAGTGCCACATCATCAAAGTTGTACAAAAGAAAGCAACCCGGTAGACCCCTCTAAATATTGCTTAGAACCCCATGATATGACCTATCATTGGAAAGTTCTTGAAAAATGGATTCTAAAGAGCCAAGGTCCGAAAAGTTTGGATGACTTCTATGAAAGTTATGCCATTTTTTTTCAATCAGCCAGGTTTTGTTACCGTTATGGTAATCTAAAATCACCTTTTTCTAGATCTACATGAAGGCAATGTCCGATACATGCATGCTATATATCAATAGATAGCATTTGAACAGTAGATTCTAAATATCCAACCTCCGACAAATTTGGATCTTATTTGCAAAAAATTTACCGATCCCCACTTTTTGAAAGCTATGCCACATCAACAATTCTTACAAGGCCCACTTTTTAGTCCAAACTTTTCCTAATGATACCTTGCCCTTGATAGCATATCTGCCACTGTATTGTCTTTACCTGCAATGTGCTTAAACTCGGGATTTAAGGACTTAATGTAGTCAATCCACCGCAACATAGCAATGTCTGGTGTTGAGCAGCCTGTAATCATCCCAAGAAGTGGTAGACAATCTCTTTCTACAACCACACATGCACCAATTAGGTACTCTTTCCCATTTTTCAAGGCTGTAACCATACCCCATAGCTCTCTCTTTGTTTGTGGATAGTTTCTTTGGCGAGCACTTAGTACCTTTGCTCCAAATCTAACCACATACCTATGTCCTTCTTCGTCATCTTGCCCTATTTCCCATCCATTCTCTGTAGGACTGGTGTCTACTGTCACAATTACTGGCCTTTGACACTCATAGTCTACCTTTCTCAAAGTTGGTGCTGACTGGAGCAACTCCTTTAGGATTTTCATGGATTTTAGATGTGCTTCTGTCCATTTAAACTTTTGATTCTTTCTAAGCAACTGATAAAGAGGATCAGCTACATGTGCATAATGTGGAATCCAAATAACATAGCAGACACATGCTCCCAGAAACCTTCTAACTTCAGTGATGCTAGTGCATGTTTCTTTCATTCTTTGGATGGCATCTACCTTTGCTGGACAAGGTTTCCTACCATATGGCCTGCACATGTGCCCCACAATGAGCACTTCATTGACACCAAACATAGACTTTTTCCCTGACAATGTAAGATTCACTTCTTTCAACCTAGACAAAATTCTATCACACATTTATGTGATTTACCACAAACCTGCGACATCCCTTGAGATCCAAAGCTTCATATTTGTCACTTTCTTCACATCCTTTGATAGGAAAATCATCAATGAAAGGCATTGTGATTTGAGGAATAAAGTCACGTAAGACCTTATTCATCCCATTCATCATATGTGCAACCGAGTTGGTTGCTCCCTGTGGCAAGGTACACATCCTTACCAAACCCAAAGGTGTCCTCATGGTTGTCAAGTCTCTGCTTTCGATTGCAAGCTGAAATTGATCATACCCTGAGTAGAGATCCCCCATTGAGTAGATTTCCCTCCCTGCAAACTCATCCACAATTGGACCTGTACCTACATTTCTAATTGTCACCTTGTTCACTGGTTGCATATCTTGGATGAAGCGTAGAGAACCATTCTTATTTGGAACTGTGAACCACCTGTTTGAGTATGGAGCACAAGAAGGCTCCAAGATTCCCATTTTGATTTTCTCATTTAGTAGGTCTACTAACTTTGGCAAATGAGCCTTTGGAACCGGAATAGGCCGCAGATTCCAAGGCACATGAGGTATTGTGAAAATTACCATAGGAGCTACAATAGAAGGATCAACACATCCTATCTCATGTGGCTCAAATGCAAAAGCCTTACCATGCTTTGAAAGCATTTCTTTGAAGCACTCTGTCTCCTTCTGTGTTAGAAACTCCTTGCGACCAATCTGCAACTCTTGAAAAGACTCCTTTGTGAAGGTATGCCCAATCTTTTTAGGATTCCTCAAACTTGGTTGTAAAGAAGCCTGCTGAATCTTTTCCTTATTGTTGGGTGGTAAGGGCAAAGCTACTGGTTTCACCTTCTTTGCTACACTCTTGTATTTAGTTTCAACATGGACTTCTGGGCCAACTGTTCGGTTTTCTTTAAAGGCTTCTATTACTTGATACATTTCCATAGAGCAAACTTCCACAACTTCATTTTCAAGATGCAAACTAGACCCCATTATAGCATCAAGCTCACCCATAGTATCTACAAAAGAAACTTGTTCACACAAACCCAAAACATTTTCAGTAGGCTCTAGCAACCCACTCTTTTTCATGCCTATTTGTACATTATGCACATATTTCCTCTCACATCTCTTCAAATCTTCAAGTTTTGTAAAACATACTGATCCATTCCTTGTTACCAAGGAGCTCGTTGAAAAAGTTTCACCTATTTTTGGATCAGGCAAGACCCTTTTTCTTTATGTACCACTGCAATCCCGCTTTACAATGGTACTTGGCCAAAACCCATCATTTCTCTATGATCATGAAACTCTTTGCTCACCTTTGGTAGAGGATGTTCTCTGAGGTTGTCACGATTTCTTTCATGGTTTACACAAACTGTGAGAAATTGGACAACTCGTTTACCATCTTTTCTACTATCCTAGCATATGCTGAACCATCATCCATTACCTTTGTTTCCATTCGAACTCCCACAATGTAGGGTTGTCCAAGGATGAGATGATATGAAGATGTATCCTGTACAAAGAAATTTGGTCAATCTTTACATCACCTATTGTCACCTTCACACCTGGACATGCTGCATACAATTCACCGGATGAATTGTTTGCCACTTTCACCATCCAACCATGATCTGTGTCCATCGGCCATTTGCACTTGTTGTAGAGACTCTTTGACATTATGTTTATTTTTGAACCATGGTCAATCAACGCAACAAATGGCTCTTCAAGATCACCTACCTTGACCAAAGTTTCTGTAGTAGCCCTTGCCCAGTGACTTCGTGAATAGTAACTCCTAGGAATAGCTTCAACTTCTTCATCATCATTTGAGAAATGCACTTGCTTCACTCTCCCACTAGATTGGTAGCATCCTACCACAGCTCCATCATCCTCCTTATTTTGCAACTGCATCCCTTGTGTCCTCAAGGTTTCTCCGCCAACCTGTGGAGGAGCAACCTCAGCAAGAGTTTGCCTCTTTCTCTTGATGATGTCAATGATCTCCTCGTGGAATTCACGCTTTCCAATGCCAAGGACTTCTCCCAGAGTGAACTCAGTCTTGCTATTCAAAATCCTTTCCTCCAAGACTTTCTTTAAATCTGTAGCAACCTCAATATCAGATTGTAGTTTATAAGTTGAGCCTTTTGTCTTACCTTTTGTTGGCTCTTTCTTCTAATTTCCTGTTGTAGACTCCTCCATGAGCACTTCAGGTGGAGACACTCCTTGTGCCGGGGTTGTTTGGGAAGGCATTGAGTCACTTCTTCCCCCACTTCTAGAAGCTCTTTTTGATGGTCCTTCATCAGCATTCTCACTCCTGCGCTTTTCTTCTACAATAGCCTCATTTTGTTGGCATTTTGTAATGTAGGCATGCATTGACAATGAGTCCACTGGATCATTCCATCCTGTTTCTAGACGTATGCAATCACCTGCTTCATGTAGAATCTCTTTTTAGCTAATTGCATGACATTTGGCCAAATTTGACCATGATGGTCATTCACCTCTTCATCACTAAGATGCTCAATTTTTACTCCATAAGTAGCTGCCTCTACTGATGAGATAGCATGGTTAGTTGCCATATCTTCAACTAAGGTTTGCATTCCCCCCTTCCCAAAGTTAGTTCTCAAGGGTAGACCTGTCTCTCTTAAGTGGATTTTACCATCCTTAAAAAAGACAACATCTTTTGACAAAGCATCACTAAAATCATCACAATCCCTTCCTACATGGTTTGTACTGAGGAAAGCTTTTCCATGCATGGGAACCCCCCATATATTTTTGCCCTTTTATCAAAAATTTCCCCTTATATAAGTTACTTTTGATTTTTTCTTCCTTTTTCACAAACGTTTTAGTCTTTATTAAATAAATAATACTTGTGCTAATCAATCACGATGTAGCATAATAAGTAAGCTTTCTTTGTTGATCTCTCTTTTGACCTTAAAAAATTAAATATATATATTCTAGTATTTTCTAATATATTTTTTTCATGTATGTATATTATTCCACTCTACCAAATATTTTATTTACTAGTTTTCATTTTCAAACCTCAACCCCACTTTCAAATTTCAATAATACCTCCATCTAGATGATTGCCAATCTTTTCAACACTCTAGGTCATGTTTTCATACACATGAAGGAGCTTACACTTGAAGGCAAGAGAGAAGTCCACTCAAAGGGGACCACCAAAAGACTTTTGCAGCCACAAATAATACATTATTTGGCTGAATTTTTTAAGTAAAGAAGAACCCCGAATCTGAAGGAGCGTTCAACATGAAAGATGTAGCTCGTGATCTCAACTTTTAGCTCAATTTTTTTCAGAATTTTTGGAGTTATGAACACGGAGATATGATTTTTGTAGTGGACCCCAGTTTTCTCGTGTAAAGGTGACACAGGCCATCCCCACTTTTCTTCCTTCTAGAATGGCTATGGTTCTACAAGTCTTCAAGCATGATTACAAGAGACAAGGCTCTTTTAATGAGGTCTTGGCTAGTCTAGAGTAATTCTATCACCATTTTTGGAGGATCCATCCTCATCAACAAATATCCACCTTCGACAACCTCTCTTATAATTTTCTTACCTCTCTCTTCTCTCCCTAATAAGCTTATGTCTATCCAAAGCTAGACTATTGTAAATATTTCCTATCCTCTACATCTTACCCACATTCTCTCTTTTTCTCTCTCTATTGACTCTGGTATTTTAAATAATGAGGAGACAAGATGGGAGCCACAATCACATGCACCCCATTTTCCTAGTCACCAAAGTGGGACACTCACCTCAAATAGAAATATTGCTAAATCCTTCCCTCCTTCCCTATATAAGGAGGCCATGAGAACTCACTTGGGGAGAGAACACACACACACACACACACACCTATCCATACACACTCTTGTGCTACATGCTTGTAGCATGAACCCGAATCACATAATCACAACCCCATCATCATCACCATCACCATGCACAAAAGATGAGCACCACACCTCCACACCACTTGTAATTAAGGGTTGAAGGCACAATTTCAAGAAGAAGAAGGGTGGACACACTCGTGATATTCCTCGCCATCAACTCCCATCTCTCCATTATGCCTCCTACGATCTTGTTCCCTTCTCATTTTTTCTGCCATACGCTACCTATTGTATTCATCTTTTGCAAGCAATCAACACACTCCATCTTGGTGCCATACTTTGTGTCGCTTTGGATACATCTCATTGTGAGTATGGTATATGCTTGTTCCTTGCCATATTTTTTCTGCTTATGTTAAGGTGTGCGGATTCGCCACCATACACACACACTCTCTCTCTCCCTCTCATATTCCTATCATCTTGCTACTTCCATCTTGAGGTGTGCGGATTCGCCACCTCTTGTATGATAAGTGAGCATACTCGCAAGTTTCCCCTACCTCATTATCTTCCTTACTAACATGCACGAGTAGCAAGCCCATTCTCACTCATTCACCAC
The DNA here is from genome assembly GCF_014529385.1 of Adiantum capillus-veneris. Taxonomy (NCBI): domain Eukaryota; kingdom Viridiplantae; phylum Streptophyta; class Polypodiopsida; order Polypodiales; family Pteridaceae; genus Adiantum; species Adiantum capillus-veneris. The sequence goes on from NC_140954.1 coordinate 44,355,868, forward strand.
TCCTCTCACCTTATTCTCTGACCACCCCATTCCACATTTGGGTGTGGATCTTGAAATGTTTTTCCATGGCATGCTTCATTGTGTATATGTATGCGTCCTAGCCGCATATCTTGCTAGGTGGTGCCCCTATTGTGTATTCTCCATGATGAGGCCATTGTGCATAGTCTTGGTGTAGAGGCCACCGGGTCTAATTTTTTCACTTCCGCCTCTCATTTGGTGCCCCCACTGAGGAGGGCTCTTGAAACCCTTCAGTTTACAAGACTGAAAACCCTAAACTATTGTGAATGGATGAATGAGTATGAAGGATTTTCTAACTGGACGACAGAAGAAGAAGAGCTCCAAGCACAACTAGACGAACTCCGCATCTCCATCGAAGCTCGAGTGCCAGGCGTAACGGTAATCGATTTGAAGTGGGAGAGTCAACCAACGCGCCAAACCCAGTGGATATACATAGGCCAAGTGACAAGAAGAAGAAGGAGGAGGTGGAAACCATGTCCGCAACCTACAACCAACCAACAACAACAAAATAGAAGGAGCTCTGCACAATAGAGAATCAACACTATCCTACTTTGAGAATCGGGTAACTCAAGTCACCGAGGTAATTATCATAGTCAGTTTTCAAGTCGCACCTGATGCTGCAACACAAATAACAGAAGCATTGGCTCACACTCTCACTAGAGAAACTAGGGATCTACTGAGTTTGTTTCAGGAAAGAACACCACCCTCTCCTACAAGCTTGGACAGTGACTAAGCACCTCTAAGCTTCACATGAATCAGGACAACCTACCTCAAGACAGATCACACATACCAACACGTGTACGCTCAATCAAGGTAATATTGGACTTGAAGATTCACTACCAGCACGTCATTGACACCATGCCGGGTGGGGAGCGGTTTTTTGAGGTTCTGGCATCAGATCATCCATTTGTTTTACCTTTGGTACAAGGCAATGTACCGTTTGAAGTTTTAATCTATGTCCTAGTATAATAGGGTATACACGCCTCCTTGTAAAGAAGGAAAAAATTTTGCAAGTTAAGAAGTGTGTCTTTCTAGCTCTCTCAGTAGTCATGGCAAGTGTAGCATTTCCAACCTTTACTGGTAAGGTGGGCGAGGATGCTGCAGACTTTCTAGACAACTTGGAAATAGCATGTGTCATCTCTGCGAGAGATGATGATGCTTCGCGCTTGCGCATCTTCCCACTTCTAATGAAGGTGAAGGCAAGATCATGGTACAATGCCTTGGCACAAGAAACCAAGGAACGGTGGGACTTATTAAGAGCAGCCTTTGTCAAGCGTTTTGGAGAGGGCACAACATCAGAGAAACTATGGCAATTGTTGACAGAGTTGAAGCAGGGCAGTATGCTGGAATACGCATCATATGAGTCAAAGTTTGTAGATTTATGGGGGCGATGGGTTGCATCGCTAAGAGAGGATGAGGGGGCACCTGATTTCCTAAAGAGGGATCGGTTTGTGGCTGGGTTATGGCCAACTCTTAAAGAGAAGGTGAAGGGAAGGTTTCCTGCTACGTTGAGCTAGCAGTTGAAGTGGCCCGCCTTAAAGACAAGAAGTTGCGCCTACAAGCCAGGAATATTGATGGAGAGGAAGCCGTTAGGACCCCACCACCTCTAGCACCACCTACAACAGTCGCCCAGAGGATTCAACCACAAGAACCAATTGAAGATCAGCAAGACCTGCTCAACCGAATCACCAATCAACTTGAGAATCTCTCAGTCCATTTGATACAACAAGGGCATGCACACAATCGCAACCAAGAGCAAGGGAGAGGACTACGATGGCAAAACCCAGAGTACCACTGTTACAACAACGGGGAAGATGGCCATGAAATGTACTACTGCCCACACCCAAGGAGGCAGAATTTCAATAGAGGGGGGAGACAAAATCAGATCTCTCCACCAAGAGCAAGACCACCGCCACTCAGGCAACCAATCCCACCTGTTCAAATCACACCACCAGCGGTGCAACCATAGCTGGACACACCAATTCGACGCCAGTCACCAATGCAACCACCACCACAATCACCACTTACAACCATCCTACGCCCACCACCAATTGGTACCCGCACACCAAGTATCATTGGTCTTGCAGAAGAGGTCAAGATGAGTGTAACAGAAGAAGGATTAAGTAAGAAGACTATTCAAAGAACTGAAGCAGTGGAACAAGAGGTTAAAGAATCAAAAGATGCTACCCAGGTGGGGGAGGTAAGTCAAGAAAATTGTGTTATAAATGTGAATATATCTTTAACCTTGGATGAAATAGGCACCAAAGCGATCAATCGACAGCATTGTGCAGTAAGGGTAAGAAGGTGTAAAGTCTTGATTAAGCCTCGTCAGAGTAAGAATAATGCAAAGGGCATGAAAGATACAAGAGAAGAGGAAGACCAGCCTGCTAGCAAGGCTTTGCAGAAGGTAGACAACATATCAAGCAAAGGGGAGGGCTTTGAAAACGGAAGCCTGTGCACCAGCATGGACCTAGGACAGTGTAGCAAGCTAAAGGAATCTTGCATCAAGGCAGTTTCACTAGAGGACCATAACGAAGAGGTAAGTATGACTGAAGGTTTGGAGTTGGATATTTCTCCAGAGGCTTGGCAGCCGAGCAAGACTTTATTGTGTAGTGTTATAGACTTAGAGATGGGTAATGCCTCTAGTCTACTAAAGGGTGTTATAAACTTGGAGATGGGTAATGCCTCCAGTTTATGTGAGGATGTTCATAGTAAGTTTGATGATCAATATGTTGCCAACCTTTTAAGGATGTTCCAAACTCCTCCACAACACAGCATTGTGTTTGCATGGGATGCATCAGATCTATGGCTATGGCTAGACGCTATAACATATAGAGAGAAGATCAGCATGGAGATAAGAGCAAAGGAGCCATGGATAGACAAAAGCCTGATAGAATGCAAGAATGAAGACCTCCTTCGCAATTTGGTACAATTTTTTACAAATAGTGCATCCTCTCTTTGGAGAAAGGTAAGTGGATTACGCTTGTATTTAAGCCGCAAGGTAGGTGGCTTGCTATTAGCATCAGTAAAGGAAGCTGACATGTTTGAGCACGCCCAAAAGAAGCATGATATGCTTGCAGTTTTTTCTAATGGCAGTAAGCAGGACTCTGAAGACAACTTGAGCTCACCACATCAACAAGGAGGCCATATATGGTGGATTCTTGGTACACTCTTGGGAATCATAATTTTCACTTCTGTCTTTGCAGGAGCCAAGATGCTCATTTCCCCTCTCGCTACTGGTGGTTACAAATTTGGTCCAATTTGGCATGCAAATTATATTGTTCAGACACTGCAGACAATGATCCTATTTTTCACTTGAGATCTAGGAGGACACTGGCACAAAGTTCTGGAAGCCATGGGCTTCCCCTTTAATCAACCGACACTATTCCAAGGAACAAGTTATCACTCGGACCTATTACAGATTCATGAATATCCCAGAAATCTCACCAATGGCCAAATGGAATGGCTAGTTCAGAAGGCAACTCGATATCGGATCCTACAGCTAAGCGGAAGAAGAAACAGAGCTAGAGACATGAATGCCTCTAGCCTTAGGGGGAGGGCTAATGAGGAAAGCTTTTCCATGCATGGGAACCCCCCATATATTTTTGCCCTTTTATCAAAATATTTCCCCTTATATAAGTTACTTTTGATTTTTTCTTCCTTTTTCACAAACGTTTTAGCCTTTATTAAATAAATAATACTTATGCTAATCAATCACGATGTAGCATAATAACTAAGCTTTCTTTGTTGATCTCTCTTTTGACCTTAAAAAATTAAATATATATATTTTAGTATTTTCTAATATATTTTTTTCATGTATGTATATTATTCCACTCTACCAAATATTTTATTTACTAGTTTTCATTTTCAAACCTCAACCCCACTTTCAAATTTCAATAATACCTCCATCTAGATGATTGCCAATCTTTTCAACACTCTAGGTCATGTTTTCATACACATGAAGGAGCTTACACTTGAAGGCAAGAGAGAAGTCCACTCAAAGGGGACCACCAAAAGACTTTTGCAGCCACAAATAATACATTATTTGGCTGAATTTTTTAAGTAAAGAAGAACCCCGAATCTGAAGGCGCGTTCAACATGAAAGATGTAGCTCGTGATCTCAACTTTTAGCTCAATTTTTTTCAGAATTTTTGGAGTTATGAACATGGAGATATGATTTTTGTAGTGGACCCCAGTTTTCTCGTGTAAAGGTGACACAGGCCATCCCCACTTTTCTTCCTTCTAGAATGGCTATGGTTCTACAAGTCTTCAAGCATGATTACAAGAGACAAGGCTCTTTTAATGAGGTCTTAGCTAGTCTAGAGTAATTCTATCACCATTTTGGAGGATCCATCCTCATCAACAAATATCCACCTTCGACAACCTCTCTTATAATTTTCTTACCTCTCTCTTCTCTCCCTAATAAGCTTATGTCTATCCAAAGCTAGACTATTGTAAATATTTCCTATCCTCTACATCTTACCCACATTCTCTCTTTTTCTCTCTCTATTGACTCTGGTATTTTAAATAATGAGGAGACAAGATGGGAGCCACAATCACATGCACCCCATTTTCCTAGTCACCAAAGTGGGACACTCACCTCAAATAGAAATATTGCTAAATCCTTCCCTCCTTCCCTATATAAGGAGGCCATGAGAGCTCACTTGGGGAGAGAACACACACACACACACACACACCTATCCATACACACTGTTGTGCTACATGCTTGTAGCATGAACCCGAATCACATAATCACAACCCCATCATCATCACCATCACCATGCACAAAAGATGAGCACCACACCTCCACACCACTTGTAATTAAGGGTTGAAGGCACAATTTCAAGAAGAAGAAGGGTGGACACACTCGTGATATTCCTCGCCATCAACTCCCATCTCTCCATTATGCCTCCTACGATCTTGTTCCCTTCTCATTTTTTCTGCCATACGCTACCTATTGTATTCATCTTTTGCAAGCAATCAACACACTCCATCTTGGTGCCATACTTTGTGTCGCTTTGGATACATCTCATTGTGAGTATGGTATATGCTTGTTCCTTGCCATATTTTTTCTGCTTATGTTAAGGTGTGCGGATTCGCCACCATACACACACACTCTCTCTCTCCCTCTCATATTCCTATCATCTTGCTACTTCCATCTTGAGGTGTGCGGATTCGCCACCTCTTGTATGATAAGTGAGCATACTCGCAAGTTTCCCCTACCTCATTATCTTCCTTACTAACATGCATGAGTAGCAAGCCCATTCTCACTCATTCACCACTCCTCTCACCTTATTCTCTGACCACCCCATTCCACATTTGGGTGTGGATCTTGAAATGTTTTTCCATGGCATGCTTCATTGTGTATATGTATGCGTCCTAGCCGCATATCTTGCTAGGTGGTGCCCCTATTGTGTATTCCCCATGATGAGGCCATTGTGCATAGTCTTGGTGTAGAGGCCACCGGGTCTAATTTTTTCACTTCCGTCTCTCAGTACTATCATACCAAATACATCTATTAACAAACCCTTCTTTGGGCTGTTGTCTTTGCCTAAGAAGTGGCCCTGATGGTGTGCCTTTTTCTTCAAGATTTGCAAGCTTCACCTTCAAGTCACGCATTCCCGTCAGAAGTTCATCTAGCATAAACTCATACAAAACTTAGGAGCTATATAAGTAGACTTTACCATTTTGTCAGAAGTTGAGGTTGAAGGACTTATAGTGTTTACTACCATCTTGTCCCTTCTTCTTTGTTGTTTGGCAAGCAACGAGACAGCACCTTCAACTTCATTCCAGTCGGTCTTTACTCCTTGCTCAGCATCTTTATCTTCAAGAAGAAGCTCCAAATTTTCTTGAAACTCTTTACCCGCGGATTGTAAGAAAAGATCTGTCTTCTCTGCATCTAGTGTGGACCTTTCTGTCCTGGTGAGTTGTGCATAGCGCCACTCAAATTCCCTAAGTAGCTTTGTTATTGATAGTCATTGCTTTGGCTTGACTACCCATTCTAAGAATGTCCTTTTGGTCACTCTCTCCGAGTCCTCCATGAAATATTCCTCCTTTAAAGCTACTTTGAGTTCTTTCCAATTTCTCCCATGCCCATCTTTAATTGCCCTGACATGCTCCCTAATTTCTGGAGCAACAGCTAGCTTAAAGATTTGAATCATCTCACCTTCTGACACGCGATGCATCTCCATCTCCTTCACATACTCGCGTAAGTACTTGGTTACATATTTTTCATTAAACTGATCCATTTTGTTGACGACCGCTTGTATGGCCTTCGTTGTTGAAATCTCCCTTCTTTCAGTAGCATGTTATTGTTGCCTGAACATTGCAAATGCTTGAAACATTTGCATTGTTGATAAGTCAAAATGCATACCATGTTGCTCAACATGATCACCCATGGTTACCCACAAACTCTCACCCTGGAAGATTCGCGTCAGGTTCACCAAACATATATCAAGAAGTTGATGGTCTTGCCAGGAAGGCACCAGGCCTCTTGCTGTGAGAGTTTGTGAGGAAGATCAAGGGTTATGAGAAGGAGCTAAGATGTAGATAACATAGCTTCTAGAGCTAAAGAAAAAATGTAGCCAAAGAAGCAGCTCACTTTCCATTACAAACACACACGTGATGGAGAGAACTCATGAAAGATAGTCAAAACAAAACAAAAATGAAAACATCGAGATTACGATCATATCGTATCATGGGTAGGATAAAAGGGTTAATGGATGAGTTAATGATATTTAATCTTTGTAGTCCAAATCAGCTACAAATTGCTCTTTGAAACTGTAGCTTTGTGCTTACTATAATGTATATGTTTTGTCTAGCGATTGGGATTAGTTGTGAGTACAAATCCTCTTGATTCATAATAAAATAACCACATTCACATCAAAAGAGAAGTTATAGTCAATAATAGGTAGTATGATGGGATCTGGTGAGAGAAGTATTTCGCTGCGCCTTTCAGAACCAAATAGAAACACTATGCGTTGCTGAAAGTGAATCTTTCGACTAATCCAAATGTTGACCCTAATAGATTGCACAGAATGGAAATGAAAGAAATTGCCTCTATCTGGATTATGGTTATTCATCAATAATATACTTAGTATGTTAAAAGATAAAGGTGTGAAAGAAGTGAAAGGAGAACAAGAAGAGAGTTTCTCTCCCAAGCCCTATTGTTACCCTTAGGCAATAAGGATACTACGGGGAGAGAAGTACCTGTAGCAAGGAGATTCTAGAGTTTGTAGAAGAGAATGAGAACCTTAAGAGAGAGAGATGCTTGTGAAAGATGAAGATATGGTTACTAACCTTGTGCACATAATTGTTTCCTGCAAGAAGGTTGTGCCCGTTACATTGACAAGATTGCTGCTTGAATACCTTCCAATGAAACAATTAGGACAACAAGAGAGATGAAAGGAGGAGTAAAGATAGAATTAGAAATAGATCTAAGTGTGGTAGTGGTATTAAAGATAGATAATGAGAGATAGAGATAGAGTTAGAGACAAGTATTGGAATAGATATGCAAATGAAAGAAAAACTAGCAACATATATCTTACATGAGAGCAATCGTCACCACCTTAAAGGAGAGACAAGATGAGGCAAGACTTCAGCCTTTCTTCAAGGGAAAGTATGGCACTAAGATGAGTGTGTCACTATGGAATTGAGCTATTCTCACTCACTCATAAATTGTCCCCAATGAAGAGAAGGTTGTCCTTTTTATAGGTGAGGGAGCCATGTTTTACATAATCACTTGATTAGGCTAAAGAATTAGCCCAAATCAAATGTTCTTTGGATATTTCTTAAAATGGGCAATATTAGGACTCAAAATATCATGAAATTCAGAATTTTTGATCATTGAGGCTCCATGTGGGTGCATGATGTATGTGGGCCCCACCTAGGCATCTTCTGTGTGGCTCCAGTAGGGGGTCCCAACTTGTGTGTCTTGTCCTTCAAGGCATCTTTGAGGTGTCACATTCACATGCTTATGTATTTTATCCTCCAAATATCTTATTTTATGGAAAAAAACCAAGATTACCTCTTTTCACTTAATTCACGTGTTTACCATCTCTTCTTGCAGTGTAGTTGTGAGAGGGATTTTCACTGTTTTCCCTGTAACTTTTGACTTGTAACTCGGATTGACGTGGTTCAAAAAGCAAAATTGGCCTACTAAAAGAGATTGACTTGGTTTTGGCCTTTTATTCCTCGCCCTTAGGTCAGGATTTTCAAATTGGGATGGTCCAAGAAGCTTTGGATCTTCCTTTTCATAAAGTCTTCTAGTAGGGCCTTCCCTCTTGTATGTATCCAAGAAGGTATGCATTATTGAAGGGTTATATTATTAAATAAATGTGAAAAGAAGAAAATAATTTATATATGGTAGGGTATAGCTGAGATATTAGAAGAAATATACAAATGATTTTCCCCTAGAAAAAAAGAGGCACAATCATTGATACTTCTCTTGCAGTACTTTCTAATAGTAATGTACATTTATATTACTTCAAAGGTAAATACTAAGGTATGGTAGAAAGATTTTATTTATACATATGAGTATTATATGAAGTATACTTATGCGTCAAAAAGTCACAAGATAAATCGTTTAATGCCTGTTCCCACTATATACGTACCACAGTACGACAATGCAACGATTCAGTTCATGGTGACAAAACAGAGTATGTGTATGATGCGATTCGCATGTAAGATTTAGAATTGCTACAAATCTTATTTTTGAGGATTGATTCTTATTAATTGTGGTTGTTTTTTGTTAAAAAAGAATATAATTAGTGTTTTGTGTGGCGTTTATTGCTAATCGATATAATGAATTGTTGATTACGTTTTCTTGTTGATTTGTCTTTTGACACCCTGAACTTCGTCTCAATTTTTGGGGGTATTCTGCTCAAAATTTGGAGAAACGAAAAAAGCGCAATAGCTCTCTTTATCCAAAACTTTTTCGTCTCCTCGAGCTCTTTGATTTGAGTTCTAGGTTTGCATCAATCAAAGTTTGCAGTAGAAAGTTATGATGTTTTCACTACAACTGAGCTTGACACAGGTTTCGTCTTCGTGCGTCATCGTGAAGCGTCTGCGAGTCGTTTTTCTAATTTTGGCATCAACCTTTTTGAGTAAATTTAGCTTTTCGCTATTCATATTGTGGTCGTCAATCTTGAGTCTCACGTCGCATCTCACATCACTCTATTTTGAGGACTCTTTTATTAATAAGATCTCCTTTTTTCTGCTTTTTGGGGTGACATTGCTCACATATTTTGACATTTATTGAGCATACTTCTTGCATTTATCATTGACAGAACACAGTTGTCATATTTCTCTCGTCCTCAATTGCAACCTTCACCATATATGGTGTGTAGATTTTGCGATCTTATCTTATACGTCTTCTCACACCCAGATATGGCTATGACTATTCTCGTCAATGGTTTTCCTTCTGGCCAACATTCTGTTTCTCCTTTCCAAGGCTAAGGATATTGTACTTGCAAATCGTGTATGTATGTCTCACCCTGTTGATACGGATCATGACAACTTGCTTATCACTGAAGGACCTTATTTGAGTATTGGCATGTTGCATATACGGATTGACAACGACATGATAAAGCAGCTCATTGGTATATTCTTTTTGCTCTTACTGATTCCCTTTTGCTTGATGTGTATGAGCTGCCTACTTCCCATGACGAATGGAGGTACCTTACTGCAAAATTTTAGAAGAAAACTGTTACAAAAATACTTTATTTGAGAGGTTTCCTGAACAAGTTACAATATGAAGTTGATACTGCCATGACAGGACATATTGAATCTTTCAAATTCATTTATTAATCAACTTGTTGTTGTCGATGATCCTGTTCCTCAAAAACAAATGATTACACTTCTCCTTGACATGATGAAGGACTTTTCTTATGATAACATTGTTACTATCCTTTCTATTAAAGATGGTCTCAATTTGGACCCAACCTGCATGCCTTTAATTAAATACTCTCAACGTCAAGAATGATGTAATGTTGGTCATGATACAACTATGATTTTACAAGACGAGAATGAGTCACGACAGATGGGACATGCTTTTTATGCTCGTAGGTGTCTATTAATTCATCGAGGAAACCGCAGAGATGGACATCGTAGTAATATTTTCTCTCGTCTCAAATTCCCTAATAACCAATGTTCTTACTGCAACAAAAATGGTCATGCTGAAGATGATTGTTGGGCACGTCAGTATGATGAAGAACACAATATTATCACTAAACAACCACGTTTATCTAGAGATTCTTCTTCTTCTTGTGAATATTGTGGATGATCTGATCATCCCACTCATATGTGCTATAAGCGTCGATTCGACACAGATCGTAATAGAGCATATGCTACTGAACATCAAAACAATATTGTACCAGAAACAAGCTACAGTTCAGTTGCTCCAAACAAAGTACTTCATGTACGTGATGGATCACTTTTTATTGTCGATTCTAGTGCTACAGGAAATATGGCATATGAGTCTAAGTGGCTCCATAACTACTATCCACTATGAGTTCAATGTGTTGTTTATCTTGCTGATGATACGACTTGTCAAGTAAAGGGTATTCGAGATTTATATCTTGGTACCTTATCTTCTTCCACTCGAATTTTGCGAGGAGTACTACATGTTATCTTCAACGTAATCTTCTTTCAGTTGTTAGACTTGTTGATCTTGGTCTCTTTGTTAACTCACATCAGTTAACAGGAGCTACTAAAGATCTCTAAGATGTATGGATGCATATTAAGGATGAATACAAAGAAGTAGTTTAGATTGGAGTTACACATTTTTCACATTTTCCCAAAATGGTTACGTATTTTAAATTTTTGATTATTTCAAGCCATTGTAATATTTTAATGTGCTACGGGCTTAATGGGAGTTCCAAACTGTAAAGAACACGTCAGTTAGTGTTCCTAGGTAGCAGATTTAGTAAGTGGTGGAGCCCTAAAGGCGTTGGACGCCCGGACATTGCATATTTTACCCTAGGTATATAAGGCAGTGTGTAAACGAAATTAGGATGATTTGTTGAGAGCACTCTTTAGTGAAAGCTCTTGAGGTGTGTGGCTTTGGAGTCCTTGAGCTTCTCCTTGCTCATGTGACTTGGTTAACACTAATCAATGCTTCATTCTCTTTCACTATGCCTCTCTCATGCTTCTTATGATTGCCTATGTTGCTTAGATTAGCTAGATCGTAACTAATTAGTGGTTAATCCCTCTCTAATCTTGTGTCATTGTCCTCTCTTGCTTGTGTGTGCATGTAGGTTTGATTGAAGTGTGTTGCTTGATAGATCTATGTGTGTGTGCTTGCGATTAGTGTGTTGCATGATAGGATTAGTGTTGTGTGCATCTTGCAATCGTTAGTGTGTGTGATTGGGTTGATTGGAGGTGAAGGGGAGTGGATGTGGAGATTGACCTTCATTGTGACTTAGCTCCTCCATAGTCCGAGAAGCTCACCTAGTAGACTTAACCATTTGTGTTGCCATGATTAGCTCACTAATCGTGTGAGTGTTTCCATGCTCTAGCCAGGTAGCTCATCCCTTCAGATTGATAATTTTGTTGGTCATTGGAGCTATGCAACGATGGGACCCCCAACATTTGGTGTTGTTAGCAGGGACGATAGCCTACGCTAGTGTAATTGCGGAAAAATCGGATGTGTTTCCTTAGTAATTTCACTACTAATTTCACGTGTGTGTTTATGTTTATATGGATTTTGGATGTGTGTGCATGAAGCAATGTGTTCATTATTCCCTAATTTGTCACCGTATCTTTCCAATTGTATGTTTACACACTCTAATTTCATGCTAACCCCATCCTAATACTAATTTTGCTAACTCACACACTACTTTGCTATGAAAGATTGGAGCTTTCAACTGTTCAATCGATCTTCATTGGAAAGGTAATCAAGGTGGTATTTTCAATCTCCCTAGAATCTAAAGATGTGTAGAATTGTGTAGAGACTCCACCATGATGCAACGTAATGTTGATGCTATGTTGGATTGAAAATTTTTGGATTGTTCATTTTCATGCCGTCGTAATGCCAAAATTTCTAAGAATTTGTGGCGTATGAATTTGACAAGTTTTAATTGCTAATCGGTGATTGTACATTGCTAATTGTGTGCCTAAGTGATCTAATTGCATGCTTGAATGGTCAATCGCAAGTGTGTGTGCACTAAAATCAAGTGTGTGCGCATTCTAATTGAGTGTGTGTATGCTTAATTTTAGGTGTGTGTACACTATTTTACCCATGTTTGTGCACCTAAAAATCAATGTGTGCTTAATGATTTTTCAATTGTAATGATAAATTTGTGTTGTGGTCATGCCCAGCTAAAGATTTATGAAATCACATTGCAATTTTGACAAGGTTAACCCTTTTGTGTGCACACCTAAAGATTAGTAAAAACTGTCAATTATTTATGTGTGTGTGCCTAAAAAGTATTTAATGTGCATGATAAATTCAATTTTGATTGCATATTTGATGCGTGAAATGATTAATTGCTGCCTCTTTGACCTCATAACAGGGATTTACACACTTCAATTGTGCCAAATTTTGACCTAATTTTGCCGATTTAATTGCCTTGTTTGGAATTTATTGATCAAATTATTTGGCAATTCAATTGATGTGTATTTTGTGATTTATTTGGCTAAGCTAATCCCCTATGTGTGAAGAATTTTTAAAAATTTTCAAAGTATTTTTTGGATAATTTTTATAAAATTTTGATAAATTGTTACAAATTTTTGCATTATTTTGGTTAATCTCATAAAAATTTGATATCTTCGGATCTTTATGAACTGTTTTGAATGTGTATTTACGGCTTCATTTCGAGCGCATTTGGGCTTTCATTCATCAAATTTTAAGGGTTATACTATTTCCGGGGGCAAGTTGACGATTTTGTCGAATTTGGCATTTTTAGTAAACACTGCTATTTTTGGTGTGCTTTTGCACGTCGAAAATGTTTGGTTAGGATTGCTGATAATTTTCTAAGATACCTAAAAATTTTTGGGATTTTTTTGGTTTTTTTGGATTTTCGAGTGAATTTTAGCGTTTTCGGCTAATTTTTGGCCCAATTTTGACATTTTTGAACATTAAAATAAAATAAATTAATTAAAAAAGGGATTCTCGAGCTTCGACGCCCGTGCCTTGCAACGCATAAAATTCCACATTAGATAGATCTTTACAATCTCTTGGGATAGTTTCCTACGACGTTAAAATAATTCTCTTCTTCCTTTTCTTTTGTCAGCCGTCTTATTAAACTCTCCGTGTGAACCCACCCCACACATTCACTCTCTCTCTACCTTTCTCTCTCGTCCCCACCCCCTCCCCAATGAGATTATTATCTCTCTCTCACCTCTCCCTCTCACTCTCTCTCTCTAACTCGCTCTTTCCCTCGTTGCGATTATTAACCCCCTCACTCTCTCTCTAACTCTCAGTCTTTCTCCAGCGTGACCTCTCTCTCTCTCCCCCTTTTGTCTTGTAGTCAACTCACACACTACACACACGCACACCACCCCCTTTGCCGCCTTGTCGCACTCTCTCACTTCCCTTTGCTTCGTTGACATGTACATGGTCCACCGCTACTCGCGCTGACAATACCGCGCGCCAGGCCAGGCCGCGATCATCTCTTGCATGTGCTCTCTCTACCCCGATGCAGTCCAAGCGCGCACATTCACACACACACACACACACTTCGTCGCTACTTGCATTCCGCGTAGCCGACAGTCGCCTGTAGCATGCCATGCGACCAGCCAGGTAAGCAGGGTAGAGGTAAATAAAGTTTTTTATTATTTTAATTTTTTCATTACAAAAATAAATTAATAAAACAAATCAAATAAAAAATCACAAAAGATCTTTTAAAAAACATAAAAAAGAATTAAAAATCCATATAAAAAAGAAAATCCAATAAGAAGGATTAGAAAGTTTATTAAAAAAATATAAAAAAACTCATTAAAAAAAAGGGATTAAAAATTTACCAAAACACTAGAAAAACACATAGAAAATCATAGAAAAAACAAAAATTCAAACATAAATACCTAAAAATTATAGAAAATTCACAAAAGCACAAAAAATTCATAAAAATTATAAATTGACCAAACAAATCCCAATAAATAATAAAAATTCTTAAAACCTTCAAAAAAATCATAGAAAAATTAGAAAATTATCCAAAAAATTCATTAAAAATCAAAACTTTTCTAAAAAAATCATTAAAAATACTAAAAGAGTTATTAAAATCAAAATTTTATAAAAAGTTAAGAAAAAAAAAAGTCGTCGAAAGTGCCAGAAAAAGCCAGAAGAGCCGTAAATCGAGCAAACCGAGCAAAAGCAAACAAGTCAAAAGAAAGAAAAGCTGGGTAGTGTACCGCAAAGCGAGCATAAATCGAGAACAGCAGCTACGAAAAAATCGAGTAAACAGCGGAATAACCAAAAAAAGCGGGAAAACGACCAACTCAAAGCCGTTTGAGGGGTAGATAAAATTCAAAATTTTGGCACGCTAGAAATTGGCAAGTGCAAGTAATTGCACTGAAAATTAGCTTCTAATCGGACGAACAAAGCACAAATCACGATGGATAGCAGATTAGGCTAGTACGAGCAGGAGATACTGCTAATGAATACCAAAATCTGCTAGGAGACACGTTTTACAAAAACAGTCGACATGGACTCAAATTGAGCTGAGAATTCAAGTACAACCGAACAAGCTAGTAGCAGTGGCAACACATGTACAACTGCAATAGAGCAGATTTTACAGCTATATGGCTACAATGGAGATAAAGTCTTATATGCAGATACAGAAGGCCATAGATACTTGGTGAGCAGCAGCAAAAGCAGCACAGGAGCCAAGATCCTATTGATCAGAGTAAAGCCACATTTAGAGAACTCCCAAATGTTTACAGACTTTAGTGGTTCCAGGTACTGCAAGCTCAAAGATGAAGTGCAGATAGAAGTTTAGAAAGTCAACCCAAGTGTTTATCTAGAAATCTACACAAGCGAGCAAAACGTACAGTTGATGCATATGCGATCAGGATCATTGTACATGAATTATACTGGTCCGATCTATAGTCGAGAGCCAGTAATGGAAGATCCAACAGATCAACCAATAGAAGCCATTCTAATTAGGGAACCAAGCCAAAGACGGTACAAAGGTCAAGATGGAGCGTTCTACAACTTGATGCTTAGTGTTCTGAAAGAAGAAGCCGATAACTTGGCAAGCACATAATTAGAAGCTCCTCATCAAGAGCTTGACATGACAGAACCAAATGAAATACCACGATTCATGGCGTATTGCTCAGATTGTGGACGAAAAGGTGGACATTTTTCTGAAGATTGTCCAAGAAATCCTGACAACAGGGATATATCAACTATCAAGCAAGGCAGAGAGAAAATTGGAAATGCAAATCTGAATGTAAGTGCATCTACCTCACTTTTAATGCAATCAGATGATTCTGCATTATCATTAGAAGCCCCGGTAAAAGCATTGTGAATTCAAAATCAACATAAAGATGCATATGCACCTGAAAAGTTTAAAATTGATTCTTTGAACAACAAATTCCTGCATGAATCTGGTCAAGGTGTCCAGATATCACCGAAGGTTGAAAAGACTGTTAGTTTTGCAAATGATTTTTCATCCATTGCCACAAGTGTCCAATCATTCACGAGTCTAAGGAACACATCAATCAAAATGTTGTTAGCATTGTATGATACACATAATTCCTATGCACACTATGTAGACCAAAAAGGATAAACCAATGTTTGAACGGCCCACATACAAGTTCATAGAAGTACATATAGTGATAGATAAAAAAGGATGGTTCATTTTAGAGGAAAGAATCTATTATAGCCTATCCTCTCTAGAGCTGAAGGATATTACCCGGGTGAACCCAAAAATCCGTTCAGAGCCAAACTCTCCTCCATCGAAAATCAAGCTTCAACCATGTAGCCAAACGAACATATACTTTGAACCAAACAGTCGTAGATATAGATGAGAGTCCAACATGTATGATGCCTTAGTACTGAAATCACAGAAGCTTATATCATAGGAGACCCACGAGATATACAATATCAAGGCAAAGATAATGCTATCTATAACTTGACTTGGGGAATAATTTGTCATGTTTCAAGGAGATACATACGAAACTATGCAAAAGGTTTACAGATGAGAAATGTCGACAATGCTACCCAAAGTGTACCTTCACAATCTCAAAAGGTGAGATTAAACTAGAACCAAACAGTTTTGAACTCTTACAATGAAGCAGGCTATAGTGATCACCCTAGGAAGGGGGGAGCTACAAATCCATCAAAATCATCTTATGTACCAGGAAATGCTACACCAGTTAGAAGCCATAGAGCTTCTAGCCAACAGATCTCTTCAAGGGAGAAACCATTGAAAGATCATATGGTTGTTGGAAGTTTCAGAAGAGCAGGTAAATTTTCAGGTGAAGCCTTCAAAAGACATGCATGCAAATATCATCCTTGGACATTAGTAGCTAGACCAACACAAGGTCTACAAAGAAGATACAATGCTAATACTTTCTTTTTCAAGAGGTAGCCAGAAACATTTACAGGTACCGTTTATGCTAGATTCAGAGTTGCAGAAGTCACAAGAATTGAAGACAAATATTGCAGACAAAGGTAAAGCTAAAGTGGAACCTCCACCGATTAGCAAAGAAGGTGTAACAATGTATGCCTCTACATCAATGAACCCTCATGGATTAACTTCTTCAAACAAGTCAGACTTTCAAAACTTCAAGTCAATTACTCACCCAATTGAAGCCTCTAAGGAGCCACCCAACAAATCAAAGGTATATAAGCCAAAGTACTTAAGAAAGCAAAGGAAACTCAAGCAAATGTTGGGTCAGAGAAGTTTAGTCAAAGTCAATGATCTGGTTTGGATTATGGATGGAAATCAACACTAAAAGACAAACACATGGTATGGATAACATCACACTGGAGCTTAAAAGAACAGGAGTACTATGGAGGTAACAGACAGATATAGGTTTCAAAACCGCAGGTTAGAGCATATGAAGTAGCTTCAAGTCCCTCCCAAGAAAGAAGGCCCATACGGTATCAACTTTGACAATATCCTAGGATACCTAAGAAGCAGGTATACAACAGAACAACATCAAAAGATGCTAAAGTTTACCACAACTCTCAAGAGGATACAAAACAAAGATGAATCTCAAAGAATCTTCCTCTTGGACAAGGATTCTACACAGGCTATACAAAGATTTGGCTACCAGTCAACCACAAGCCAACTGCAACTACACCAGACCTGCATGAAGATCTCAAGAGCTCAACAAGACCGAGAGCGAACCAAAGTCAACAATTGAGATACAAAGGTCATCAAGAGATTTGGATTCCTAAGACTTCCAATGAACCGAGTCAAAAGACAGATATTGACAATAAAAAGAGGCCTACAACAACATCAAAGACTCCTATCAACACGCCTAATTGGTGAATCAAACAGATAATGGAGTCTTCACAATCAAAGAAGGACAATGCAACCAACACGAATGCAAATTCAAAGATGATAAAATAGGTACGGCAAAAGAAACCTTCAATGCCAACTTGGTTATTCACTAATCCTCTTTTTGAGGATTCAAGATTACTTTTACCTGAAGAGATATTTGTAGTAAGCACAAGTATGTAAAAAGTCAGGTCGCCAAGGCACAAAAAGCACTCTTTGGCATAGGCAGAGTCAGACTGCTAAGCCATAAAATGAGCAAAGCATTAGTCCCAAAGCTTCAAGTCATATCAAACTCTGTGCTAAGAGTCATAGTTATTAGACTTATGCTCAAGCTGGAAGAGTTGAGCATATCTAAAGTCATGTCGCTCATGCTAGAAGAGATGATCATAAGAGTCAAAGTCTATTAACTTACAAATGGTGGAGTGTCATACAGTCCAACACTCAGGCACAATGCATAGTAAGATGAGAGCACATATCCTCGCAACGAAAACCATTCTTAAAGGGGTGCCAGCTTGCAAAGCCATGTCATATGCTTTTATAGCTACACCATCTTTTTGAAGAACCCCTCAAAATCTTTCTTGCACAGCATATTCTTTCCCACGCATTTCTATGTATCCATAAATAGGATGTCCCACCATTGGACATATGCATTAGACACTTTGTTTTGCTTCCACCTATGCACCTTGAGTGGACTTCAACAAGCAAACCAATGTTCCTTCATGCTACCCTTTCATATTTGCTGCCTTTTTAATTCCTTATCTATCAGCAAATAATCCAGTGAGTACTTTATTAATATTTCCCATGCTAATAAGTACTCCAATAATGCTCGTATCCCAAAGGCACTTTTTTTCCACTGGGTTTTTTCCCTTTGGTCATCCAGGTATTAGACCCTAATTTAGAACCTCATCATTCTACTTCCCTTATATATACTTTTCATAAATAAACAAAAGTCTTCTCATTATGCTATTACAACGGACAAATGCAACATCATCTCTCGCATCAGACCTATTTGGACCAATGAAGATGCTGAAACAAATTGAACCTCATCAACAAATCCAACAACAAATGAAGACGATCATCCCATCACCAACCAATCAAAAACCTTCCACAGCCTCCACGGAAACTTTTCAAGAGTGCCTGAGGACAGGCACTAAAACCGGAAGCGCGGAATGCTAAGTGAGTCAATGTCAGTTAACAGGAGCTGCTAAAGACCGAAAGACGTACGGATGCACATCGAGGATGAATACAAAGAAGCAGTAAAGATTGGAGCTACACATTTTCCACATTTTCCCAAAATGGTCACGTATTGTAAATTCCCAATTTATTTCAAGCCATTGTAATATTTTAATGTATTACGGGCTCAATGGCAATTGCAATGTGTAAAGAACACGTCACTTAGTGTACCTAAGTAGCATATTCAGTAAGTGGTGGAGCCCTAAAGGCCTTGGGTGCCCGAACATTGCATATTTTTATCCTAGGTATAGGCAGTGTGTAAAAGAAATTAGGTTTCTCGAGCTCATTTGTTGAGAGCACTCTTTGGTGAGAGCTCTTGAGGTGTGTGGCTATGGAGTCCTTGAGCTTCTCCTTGCTCATGTGACTTGGTTAATACTAATCAATGTTTAATTCTCTTTCATTGTGCCTCTCTCATGCTTCTTATGATTGCCTATGATGCTTAGATTAGCTAGATCATAACTAATTAGTGGTTAATCCCTCTGTAGTCTTGTGTGATTGCCATCTCTTGCTTGTGTGTGCATGTAGGTTTGATTGGAGTGTGGTGCTTGATAGATCTATGTTATTGTGCTTGCGATTAGTGTGTTGCATGATAGGATTAGTGTTGTGTGCATCTTGCAATCGTTAGTGTGTGTGATTGGATTGATTGGAGGTGAAGGGAAATGGATGTGGAGATTGCCCTTCATTGTGGCTTAGCTCCTCCATAGGCCAAGAAGCTCACCTAGTAGAGTTAACCATTCATGTTGCCATGATTAGCTCACTAATTGTGTGAGTGTTTCCATGCCCTAGCCGGGTAGCTCATCCCACCAGATTTATAATTTTGTTTGTCATTGGAGCTATGCAACGATGGGACCCCCAACAAAAAATGCTGAATTGAGAAATATGGACAAACTATAGCCACTGCTCCTCGAAATGATAATTTGTTTGAATTCCATCTCAATGATGCTGTAGAAAATGTTGTCACTACTCCAGGTGATCATGATTGCAAATTATGGTATCATTGATTTGTTCATGCTGATTTCTCAAAAGTCCTTGATCTTCAGCATCGTAATCTTGTTCATGGCATGGATCTTAAAGATCATCCCCAGATGGGAAGTTGTGAGTTTTGTGCTCTTGGGAAACATAATTGTAAACCCTTTCCTCTCTCAAATACAACTCATTCTCATGAAATATTCGATCTTATTCATATTGATATATGTGGACCTCTACCTTCTTTGAGATCACAATATCCCTACTTCATTACCTTCATTGATGATTTCTCACGGTATACGATTGTATTTCTGCTTAGATAAAATTGAGTCCTTATCTGTTTCAAACAATTCCACAAGGCTGCAAAATTTCAAAATGTTCGTCACCTCAAGAAGCTTCGTAGTGACAATGGAGGAAAATATGTTTCTTGAGAGTTTGTGAGTTAATGTGCTAGCAGTGGAATTCATCATGAACATGATATTCCATATTCACCTCAACAAAATGGCGTTGTTGAACAAAAGAATCGTAGTATTCTCAATGCTCTAAGATGTATGTTGATTCATTCTGAGTTATCTGGTGTTTTTTGGATTGAAGCTACTTTGATAGTAGTATTTATTCAGAATCATCTTCCTACTACTGCACCCTCTGGTAAGATACCCATCACAACACGGACAGGTGACATTCCTTCTGATATCTCATTTTTGAACCTTTGGATGTATTGCTTATATTCATGTTCCCAAAGAAACACGAGTAAAGCTTGATACTCCTGTTCTTAAAGTTATTTTTATTGGATATTTTGACACTTCTAAAGGCTACAAACTCTATGACCCTTCCTCCAAGAAAATAATTGTGAATCGTGATGCTACTTTTAACGAACAGCTACAGGCTTTTCTATTTTGCTCAGATGATGAAACTCTTCCTATAGAGCATCTCTCCTCTTCACAACCATCCATTCCAAAAGTTGCCAATGATGATATTGATATTTTTGTTGATCTACCTATTGCTTTTGAACATGGCTCAGGGCATGTTTATGATAACAATATTGTTGATAATGCTTTCTCTACTTCTGAAGATCCCGTTACTTATAATGAAGCTATCTCTTCACCACAAAAGGATTAATGGCAAGAGGCTATGGAAGCAGAGTACGATTCTCTTATCTCTAAAGGTACATGGACATGAACTGAACTACCTCATCGTACAACTATTAAGTGTAAGTGGGTGTATAAGACAAAGGTAAAAGTAGATAGATCTTTTGACAAGTTCAAGGCACATTTAGCTGCAAAAGGTTACTCCCTAGTTGCTGGTGTTAATTATCAAGAGACCTTTTCACCAGCTGTTCGCATTATAAGTGTTGGAGTTTTATTGGCATTTGTTGTTCAATTTGATGTAGAAGCTCATCAAATGGATGTGTGAACTGCTTTTCTTAATGGTGACTTAGAAGAGGAAATTTATATGGAACAACCAGAAGGGTTTGTTATTCCATGTAAAGAATACCTTGTTGCTCAACTCCATAAACAAGCTTTGTGAGCCTGGTACAAAAAATTTTATCTTCTTCTCACCTCTAAAGGATTCATCTCTTTCTCTTCGGACCCCAACTTATACATAAAGCGCCAAGGTAGCAATTTTGTGGTTCTTGCTGTTTATGTAGATAATACCATCCTTGTTTCCAATGAATTGGGATTTATTTAGCAGGTGAAAAATTTATTGTCTTTTGCATTTGATATGGTGGATCTGGGAGAGATTCACTTGTGTTTTGGCATTCAAATTCAAAGGAACCGCACAAAAGGTATTTTATTCCTTTGACAGTAAAAGTTTATTGCAGATACTATTCAAAAATTTGGTATGGAATCAGAACATTCAGCCAACACACCTTGTCTTTTGAGTTCTACAAAGAACACTGACAGTGGCGATCAACTTGTCACAAATCAACCTTATGCTAACTTGATTGGATGTCTTCAGTTTGTTGGCATGAACACTCACCCTGATATTTTGTTTGTTGCTAATTATCTTTGACAACATCTTGCACGTTCTTCTCTTAAGCATTGATCTGCAGCAAAGCATGTATTGAAATACTTAAAAGACACTACAGATTTTGGTTTGTTTGATCGACAACAACTGACATCAGATTCTATTCAATCTCTTTCCCTTTTGAGTTACACAGATGTAGACTGGGAAAGCTCACATTTATCTATGCGATCTACTAGTGGAAATTGCTTCTTTATAAATGGTTGTCTTGTTTCTTCGACCAATAAGAAACAAACAATGTGTTGCAGTTTCTACGACTGAGTCATAATATTTTGGGGCATCACTTGCAGCTCATGAGCTAATCTGGCTTCCACAAATGCTCGTTTTTGGTCACTCTCCTCTTTCTAGCACACCCTTGCGGTGTGACAACCAGAGTGCTATTAGTCTTGCAAAAGAGTATGTTCAGTATAATAAGTCAAAGCACATTGATGTCCATTATCATTATGTAAGATATGAAGTACGCAAAGGCACCATAATGGTTGAACATTGTCCAAGTGACCAGATGATTGCAAACATTCTTACCAAAGGACTCAATGAGTCATGTTTCATCCTCTTGCGCTCGGCGCTTCGAGTTGCTTTGGCCTCACTCTTTTTAGATTAGCTTATCTGCTATTGTGATATATTTGTATATATCACAATGTAATCCTATAGGTACCATGCACTAGTCACAATCCACACTTGCACACTATGATCTCTGAGTCACTTTAATATTTGTACATAGATACACAATTTACTTTCACATCATCACGATTGGTTCATATTTTCACATTTTCTAGGGGCTTGGGTTTTTCCCTTGAACCTTTGTTGAATCAGTCTTTGGAGCGTACATGGTGTGTCTCTTGTCTAGTCTCAACATATGTGACCATGAGAGTTCTGATCTTTGTTTTTAACTCCTCCCTTTCCACAAGACCCATCTATGGTACGATGATGACATATTTTGTGATTTTTAAAGACAACAAAACTTGCACATACTTTGTTATTTTTAAAGACAACATCACTTGAAATTTTATAACAAATATAAAATTCATTCATTAAACTAACGATAGTACCAGCTTAAAGAGTAGGGCATCATTCAATGGGACTAATGACAACTCTAGCCCAGTAGTAGAGCTGAGCTTGAGAGCACCACTAAACTAGCTTAAAAAGCAGGGCATCATTTACTAAAACTACAGTTCCAATCCAATAGTAGAGTTGATGCTAATAACAACATCGAACAAAGTCTAAAACGTAGGGGATCATTTGATGAAACTAACGACACCTTCAGACCAATAGTAGACCTGATGCCAAAAGCAACAACGAACAAGCCTAAAAAGTAAGGCATCATTAAATGAGACGAATGACATCTCCAACCCAGTAGTAGAACTGTTGAATCTTGATGTCAAAAGAAACACCAAACTAGCCTTAAAACCATGGCATTATTCAATGAAACTAAAGACACCCTTAACCCAATAGTAGAGCTAATGCAAAAAGCAGCAACGAACTTGCCTAAAAGCACATATATCACACACAAAACATAGAAAGTAACCTATTAGCTTTCACAATGACACTCTACTCCAATAATAGAACTAATGACGAAGAAAAAACTAATAAAACGACTTATAAATAAAATGTAACAAACCATGTTAACCAACAACACTTTCGATCCAAAATAGAACCGATGCCAAAGTAAACATAGTGGCCACATTGTAAAATAAAGCTTCCTGGTCTAGCATTTCACAATGATACTTCTTGGTCTAGCATTTCACAATGACACTTCGGATCAAATAATAGGACCAATGTCGATGTGAAAAGCAAGATCAACACACTTTAACATTTAGAAAACGTTTGTAAAAAACTTACAACAAAAATGCAAACCAACTTAATTACAAATACAATAAAACATGCGATTAGACTAAGGATTATATCATAAATTTTTGTCTCGCTTGTGAGGACTTACAAAAGCTTGGCAAATCTTATGATACTTGGAAACCTCTAAGATGAAAGTAAAAGTGTCTTGTATGACCGTGGATGGACACGCAGACAACAACCTGGACGGACACTTTTACTTTTGACATTGAGTTGGCAATCACATGACAGATTGTTGTGTCAGTCTTATGCATAGTGGTTACTTTTTTCAATTTATATATGCTTTGATTTTGTCCTGTCAGGTTTGCGATTTTTCTCCCCGTTAGAGAAGACTCTATTGAATGTTTCTCACGAGTTGACCATATGCATTCTTGGCACAATTGATTGCTTGAAGCCAGTGATTCTACTACATTTTTTCTTGATTTTATGCTCATATTTCAAGCACAACTTTGTCAAAATTCTCCCACAATTTTTGCCATAAATCTTTGGTCATCTTATCTTGAGTTATGGCTACTAATAGTGCTTCAAAAAATGGAAGACTACTACATAAAGAAGTTTGATGGTGATAGCCGTTTTTTGGCTCTCCATAATTACCATAGTAAGTTACTCCACCCTACCAAATTCACCCAAACGCTATGGCTATCCCTACCATTTCACTGTACATAGGCGTGTGTGAGTTAGGGGGCTTTTCCCATATCTTCTTAAAAACCCTCAGCTAGCTAGTCACTGGGCTATTTTAGCCAAAAAAAATAAAAAAATAAAAAAATAAAAGTATATTATGGCCTCTTTGTGTGTAAATATTTCATTGTATATATGGCCTAAATATAGGGATTTTTTATTATTATTTTGGTATTTTATTTAAATATTTCTACTTAGGTGTGTGTTTTATTAAACCTATGTACACCTTCTTTCATCCTCTTACACCATAATTATATTTTTTGCCAATATTGTACATACTCTAACCTCATATTTTTCCTTTATACAAATCACTCCCACATTTTCACCCTCACCCTCGTGAAAACAAAAAATTGATTTCTACTCATTGGTTACTTTTATTATATTATTTACTTGCATACCTTTTCCTCTTTCACCCAAAATAATTCAAGGAGGGACCATATCATATGATTCCAATATCTTTCCATATCCATAACTCCTCCATATTTTTATTATTATTTTTACTCATATTCTAACACCATGTGCTCATTGAGCTAAAGTCCATGAATAGTCCATACACTAGTCCCACCATGTATATATTTCTTTATTCACCAATAATCCTCCTCCGGGGTCAAGGGCAACTTGGATGCTTTGTATTATAATATGACAAAGGAGGGGCTCACTCTTGGATGCATTGTACAAATTCAACAAAGGAGGGGGGCACTAAAAGAATTTTGCAGGCATAAAAAACAGGCTTTTTGGTGAGAATTTTGGCTCCTATCTCCACTCCGAATTTGGAGCAGTGGTCAAAAGAGAAAATGTAGCCCACGCTCTGAATAATCACCTCAAATGTTTTCATGATTTTTGGAGCTACCAGCGGTGAGCTATGATTTTTTAAGTGGACCCCAGTCTGCCCACTTTTCTCACAAGTAGCCCTTAGTCTTCTCTCACCCTTCCACACACCTACTCACTCTTACACATCCCTCCCTCTCCTTCCCTCACTCAAACCTGCAAATTCCATGGCTTCTCCCACCCTCTTCACCATTACCCTTCTCTCTCATCCCTATAGTTCTTTTATGAACCTCTACATACATACACCCTCTCCATGTGTCTCTCTATTGCTTCTATGTTACAATTTCATTTACCTCTCCTAAAAATATCTAAAATTCAGCATCTTAACCATGATAACTTCTGCAAATTGAGGATTTTTCATCAACAAATCCTCTTTTCATCGTGGTGGTCAACCGTGGCGGCGGCGTAAAGAAGCGAAGAAAAGAAGAAGAAGACCAGCGGTCATTTTTTCCACAATCTACACAAGGGTGAGTTCAAACTTCTTCAAAGCTTCACCATCTCAATGATTCTCTTTTAATTCACCCCTCTTCCTTCATCAAATCAACTCACTCTACCCATTGTAAATGTAACATTAACTTTCTAGTGATTACTAACGACTAACATACTAACACAAAATAGCATTGACCTAACCATTAAAGACACCTCACCTCAAGACATGTGTATAGTAACACTCTCTCTCTCTCTCTCTTTCTCTCTCCTTACTTACTTTCACCTTATCTACCATCAATAATGCTCTCTTTTGAGCCCACACCCATGACTCAAGCAGACAAAGAAGGCCCGCAATGTTTTGATATTCAAAAAAAATCATAATCCTGATTTGTTAGCTTGTAAATTAGGATTTCCAATAATCTTTATGAGGGGTCTCCAACCTATAAATAGACCCCTCTCCTTCTTGTAAAACAACCTCCAACATCTCACATAGCACCCCAACACTCTATGCGTGAGGAGAGACTTAGGTGTAGCAACCACTTGTGAGCTTCACTCTTGGTGTGAGAGAAGCCTTCAAGCTACACATTGCAAGTGAGAGAGCGTGAGTTCCACAAACCTCAAAACCACTATTGTATATGCTCCTTCATCATCAATAAATTGAGGTTTGGTGCATCAAAGGCGTGATTCGACGTTCAAATCTTCGTCCTTCCATTTGTGCAATACGGTTTGGTGAATTCAAGGTGACTTGTGTATTTGAGTTTTTATCAGTTGATCTTGATTTTAGAAAGTGTTTTAGTGTGTTTTTCATTGTCAGTTTTGTGTCCATTGTAAGAGGGTATTGTGGTGAGAGGTCTCCCACACCCTAAGACAGTGTGTGTGTGTGTGTTTTGGCAATGTTTTAGCAATCACTAAGCATTGAGTGAGTTTATACAAGTTCTACGATAGCATTATAACGAACCATCTCCATTTGCAAGTCACAAATAAGGTATTACGCAAAATCCTTTTCTCTCTCTCTTCCCTTTGCTCTAGCTCTCTCTGGTCCAGTTTGTGTGTGTCTTGGTGTGAGGTTGTTTGTGTGTGTTGTGTGGTGCATCTTCTTGGTTGTGCCAAAATCTCTCTTGCGTCCTAGTTCACATACCATAACTAGGTGGTGCCCCTATCTTGTTTGGGTTTGGCTGTCGGTTTGTTGTTGTGTTGTGCTTGTGGTTGCCCCAGCCCCAATTGAGCAGCACGGGAGCCTTGAGGGGTGTTTAGAGGTCGCCTCTCTTGTTGCCCGCCCCGGACCGCATCAATTTTGGTGCCCCCACGGAGGAACAGGCTTGTGTATGTTTTGTGAAGGCTCAACCTTTAGCATAATCAAGTAGCTTGCATGAATCACGAGAATTTGTATGATCTCTTCATTCCCATTGCAAGGCAAAAGGTACACATAATTGTTAGTACTAAGTTGCAATTTCAGCGAGTAATTCGTAGAATTTAGGGTCCTCTTAGGTTGGTAGAGATAAACGCATCAGTAAATCCTTTTATTTTGCCTCTCATTAGGTACGACCTTAGTTTGGACGTCTATATTTTTGTTTTGTTTTAAGAATTAGGTCATGCATAGACCATGGATAATGGCCCAGGAATACAGGTTTTTCCCTTTCATTTCACTCCACACATTAGAGTAAACATTGCAATTAGTAGAAAAATCCATTTTCAACAACGTATGGTATTCATGTTTGGTGCCCAAAGAGTAGGAGAAATTCTCGCGTCACCAAACCCTGTCATTCTACCTCTTATTGATTATCATAGGTCATTTGATGTGAATATTTTTATTTTGTTGTAGAATAGATTGCAATTTAGAAAATATTACTGTGTAAATCTTTTAAAGAAAGAAAAAACAAAAACGCGTCACTTTGAAATCAATTCAATGGAGAGCCAACGCCAAATGTCTGGATATCCTCTTTTCTTTGGAGAGCGTGGAGAGGATGCAGAATTATTTCTACCGAATTTCAAGATGTCTTGCCGTATCAAGAGGATAGTAAGTGATCAAGAACGTGTAGAAATGTTTGAGGTGGTCCTTAGGAAAGATGCTAGCACTTGGTTTGACTCTTTGCCTGAGGAAGTTAAAGGGAATTACACGGAAGTTTTGAATCGTTTCAAGAAATACTTCTTTGATCCCCAAAACACTCAGAAATTATGGCAAGACATTGTTTCTCATAAGCAAAAAGACTTAGATGACTACTACTTGTACAAGCAAGAGTTCCTACGTCTTTGGGCTCTATGGATACGAAATGTTGCTAACCCTGGTGATGGTGCAGAATTTCTAAAGAAGGAGAGGTTCATAGCCGGACTCTTTCCTGACAATAAGGTAAAAGTTGAGGCGGGTGCACCTGCTACCTTTGATGCAGCTGAAACTAGGGCTGCTGAGAAATATAGGAAACTCAAGTGCTTAAGGAGGGAGGTTCCAATAGAAGGTCTTAGACCCAAAGGTACGTCACAAGCATCAACATCTAAGGAGCTTCCTGAGGTAACGGCGGAAGTGATTGAGAAGTTAAATGAATCTTTAAGCAGCTTGTCAATTCACCTTGCACAAGCCGTAGGTCCAAAGGGACAAGCAAAGAAGTCTGAAGAGCGAGACCCACGACCTAGGAGAGTCTTGCAATGTTGGAATTGCGGTGAGTCTGGACATGGGATGTATAATTGTCCTTGGCCCCGTGGGGAGCCAGGGAGACCTAACTTGAATTACCCAGTGATGAATGCAGGTGAAGGAACTAGTCAGCAACCACGGCTTATACAAAGGCCAAATGGAGCAAGACCACCTCCACAAGGAGCGGAAGGAGTTCCACCTTTGCCAGACCCAAACGTGCATGTGGTAGAGGTGACAAATTCAAGAGAGGTTGACATGGAAGCAAATGGCATTAAGCGTGGCCGAGGGAAAGGTAAGGAGAAAGAAGGAGTTACATCACAAAGTGACCATGGACGAGAAAAGAAGGCAAAGGAGACCAAGGAAGCTAAGAGGACTCGACGTCGTATCAACCTCCAAGACTTTCCTCTTGGACATGGAATGGCTCCATACAACCTGTTGGAAGACATGAGAGGTAAGGGTCCTGATATCTCATGGCCTCAATTTCTTGCATTATGTCCACAAGTTAGGAGGGATTTAACAAGGGCAGTTAGCACTAGGAGAAAGGTAAAACAGAGTGTGCCTGTTGTAAAAATTGCACAAGCTGAAATGAATGAGGACATTACACCGGTGCTAGACTGTTACATCAAAGGAAGATTGGTTAGGAAAGGTCTAGTGGATGGGGGTGCACAAATTTGCATCATGACAGAGGGACTCATGCAAAGACTAGGCATGCACATCCATGAGACACCTGAAATCAAAGTCAAGATGGCAAACAATAGCAAGGCTAGGTGTGTAGGCATTTGTAAAAATGTCTTTGTAGAGGCCTTTGGCATTAAGAAAGCGGTGGATTTTTATGTTATGTCGACCAAGGGAAGTGGTTACCCATTTATCCTAGGGAGACCATGGCTAATGAAAATGCGAGCTTTGCAGGATTGGGAGAGTGGAAAGCTAATTTGCAGGAATTGTCTTTGACATGAAGGAGCAACGCCAAGAGGAGCTCCATGAAGAATCATCTCAAAGTGAGACGGAAGAAGGTTGGACCGATAACACTTCAGAAGAAGAAAGTAGCGGCAGCATTACTGAAGAGGAGTCTTCCATCGAAGTCATGGGGGTAAGGTTTAAGCCAACCAACCAAGAGACCTCTTGTCAAGGTTTGGAGGAGGCAGGTTCCCAAGAGAACCAAAAAGTGGAAGATGAAAGAATGCTAGAAGGTATGCTATCTACAACACTTACAAAGGATGAAAGAGAGGAGTTCAAATGTGTGCTAAGGAAATTTCCTAGGCTTTTTGCTAAAGACTACACCGATGTGCGTGGAGTAGATGCTGTTCAACACAAAATTGAGTTGAAGCCAGAGGCCACACCTAAGGCTCAGAAGCTACGAAGGCTAGGAGTCATCAAGGAGCAGGCTTTACTCAAGGAGGTAAGAAAGCTTCTAGCAGCAGGTTTCATTTATCCAGTGGAGAATTCAGAGTGGGTCTCTCCCGTTGTTGTCACTCCTAAGAAAAACGGAAAGTGGAGGGTGTGTGTGGATTACCGTCCACTCAATGAGGCAACAAAAAGAGATCACTTTCCCCTCCCATTTCAGGATGAGATACTAAATGAGGTAGCTGGTCATGAGAAGTACACTGTGTGTGATGGCTACTCAGGCTACTTTCAAATAGGTATCGCATTGGAAGATCAATTGAAAACAACCTTTATCACTCCTTGGGGTTGTTATGCTTTTAGAGTCATGCCATTTGGTCTGACAAATGCTCCTGCAACATTCCAACGTTTCATGAACATGGTGTTTCAAGCATTCTTTGGAAAGTCAATTAGGGCGTTCATTGATGATTTCTGCATTTATAGCTCAAAATCATTGCATCTACAAAGGGTAGAAGAAGGTTTAACACTAGGTTGGTAATGGGACACTTTTATGTCCTGAGACACTTTTATGTCCTGTTAAGTGACCATTTTCCTTGAATTATGTCAAGAGTTTCAAAATGGATTTTGAGGTGCTATCTGTCTAGAAAGTTGTCTCATGAGCTGAAAAAAACTTGACATTTTTTTGGAATATCAATTCCATCTTTAACCTTGTCCTTGCACAACATTTCACAACCTAAACTGTGTGAAAAAACGGGTCCTGTTTTTGGCTTTTTTCAACTTTTTGCAACTATACCACTCTAGAATTCATGTTTGTGAGGTCTATAATGCTAGAGAACTATCTTTAGTAGTCCTCAACATGTCCTGATGCTTCTAGGGAGAAATAAATGTTAAAGTTGTAAGTTATGACCAAATTACAAAAATTGTCAAATCCTGTTTTTTAGCCAATTTTAGCTCTTCTATGATTTTTTTGGTGGCTTTCATGATATCCAAATGCATTTTTGATTTTCTATGTCGCATATTGTAACATAAAGCTAATATTCCTTGAGTTTTGGGGCACCTAATACCCTATTTTGCATAGTAGACAACGATGGTTGATTTTTTCAATTATAGAAGAAAACGAAACATTCTAGTATATCAAGTATAGCTTTTTCAATATTATTAGTTTCTTGTGACAACTACATGCATTTGGTAGGTAGTAACCATATCTAGTCATAAGGATCAAATTTGGCTAGATATTGAATAGTTTCTATGGGATTCTACAACTCATAATGTTGAACCCAGTTTTTTCATGTTTGCTGTATTTAGTACTTCATCTTTGTCCCCAAGATTCCCCTTGGTAAGAGATGCATTATTTTTTTGACATGCTCCATGGCTCCTTATGAACCTAAAGGACAATAGGGAACTAAGAAAACATGCATATATTATTTGTATTGAGCGTGGCTATAGAAACTTTGATGATAGGTTTGCAGGATGGTAAAAATTCAACTTTTTTGTACCTATTTCTTTTGGCAAAACAAAAAATAGTGAGTGAGAAGCAATCATATGTTCTGATCACCAACCCATTGAAGTTAACTAGGGAATTTATCTCAAGTCCTACAAAAATCCCTAATCTTATTTTTATGCAACAAAACGTAAGAAATGACTGTTTTGATGAAAATGTACTGGTCCATCAACTTTGGAGGCTTGGTGTGACCAAAAGATGAGAAATTTTACAAGTTTCTTATTTTTTCCATGTATAGTAGGCCTTGAACTATAAACTCATGAAAGGATTTTACAAAATGAGTGGATCTACTATGGTTTTGGAGGTTTTTTTCAAAACCCTGAAAGGACACTTTTATGTCCTGTTAGGTTACCAACCTAGTGTTAAAGAAGCTCTACGACATGGGAGGTCAACTCAACCCCGACAAGTGCCACATAGGTGAGGATGAAGTGATCTTGCTCGGTCACAAGGTTTCCTATAAAGGCATTGAGGTGGATCCTTCAAAGGCAAAGGCTCTTATTGAGCTCCCATCACCGAAGAGTCTTAAGGAGGTCATCTCTTTCATTCAGAAGGTGAAGTATATGTCACGCTTCATTCACTTAGCCTCGGAGTTGCTTCATCCTTTGCAAAAGTTCACACAACAAGTAGAATTTGCATTGTCTGATGAGCTTGAAGAGTATTTTTGTAACATTCAAGTCATTTTGTCAGAGCTACCAACACTCATGCCTCCTTGTTGGGAGTCCACATTCTTTGTTAGCTCTAGTGTTGGAAGGGAAATAATTGGTGCTGTGTTGCTACAACAAGATCCCCACAGTACAAGGATGCGACCCATCTACTTTGCTAATAGGGTCATGAATGCTTTGGAGAGAGACTACACAGAAGCATAACTCATGATGCTTTCTCTCATGTTTGCGGTGAGAAAGTTTAGATCCTACTTGCTCCCAAAACCTTTTGTAATCCTCACCGCAGAGAATTTGTTCCCTTGGGTGTCATCTCAAATGAATCTTAGTACTAGGATCTCAAAGTGGATTATGGAGTTGCAAGAGTTTCAATACTCTTTCAAGGTAGAAGATAGTGTGCGGGCACAATTGGCAGGGATTCTCACTTATAGGGTACATGAGAAGGAAATTAAGGTGCCTCAAGTAAAGACCCTACCATTGCCACCACCAAAAGTATTCCCAATGCTTTTACCTTGTTCTTTGATGGAGCTTTTCGACGAGCCACAGGGAAAGCAGGGGGAGGGCTAGTGTTGCTCAACCCAAGTGGAGAGGTGGTCATGAAAGAGAAGGTCAATCTACCAGGTTCAACTAGCAACAATGAAGCAGAATACGACACACTACTTCATGGTTTGAAGATGTGCATTGGCCAAGGGATAAAACGTCTCATGGTAAAGGGAGATGCACTTCTCATTGTTAAATAGATTTTAGGCATTTGGGCATGCAAGAATGAAAGCTTAAGGACAAAAGTTCATGCCATTCATAGGATGTTTAATCAGTTTGAAGAAGTGCAACTATATCATATTCCGAGGAAACAAAATGAAGATGCCGATTTACTTGCACAACAAGCAGTTACATGTGTTGAGAGAGAAGTGCAGGTCATCATGGTGGCAGCAGCTGTCAAGCAACCGAGATACCAGGGATTGGAGTCATTGGCTCCCATTATTGGCTACATTTTGGAGGGTGAGTTTCCACAAGACTTCACGAAGGCTCAGAAGAGGAGACTCATGAAGAAGGCAAGTTTCTATCTCTTCCTAGAAGGCTCCCTCTATCAAAGAGGGAAGGATCAAGTGTGCAGAAGAGTACCAACTATCGAGGAAATTCCAGCCATTCTAAAAGGTTTGCATGAAGAGGCATGTGGTGGTCATTTTGCCCAAGAATCAACTGTGAAGAAGATTTTGCTTGCGGGGTATGTTTGGCCAAGCTTGCATGTGGATGTTCAACATTGGTGTAAAAGCTGTCACAATTGTCAGATAAATGGAAATAGAAGGTTGGTGCATGGCCCGAGGCAAATAGTGCTTGCAAATGGACCCTTTGAAAAGTGGGGCATTGATGCTATGGGTCCTCTGCCTAGGAAAAAAAATGGTAAACTCTACATTCTAGTGGCTGTAGACTATATGACTAGGTGGGTGGAAGCACAAAGTGTGGCAAAGGTAAATGAGAGGACAGTGAGCAAATTCGTCTACACTCACATTTTTTGTAGATTTGGCACACCTTTGGAGATTGTTTCTGATAATGGTCCAGGGTTTAGAAAGGGATTGCTCACAGAAGTCTGTGAAGAACTTCGCATTCTACATCGTCATAGTACACCTCACTATCCCCAATCAAATGGTTTGGTAGAAAAAGCTAATGGTGTCATTGCAAGCATCATTAGAAAGATGGTGAAAAACAAGACAAAATTATGGGATGACTTCTTGGATGGTTCCTTGTGGGCATATCGAACCACATATAGGGAAGCCACGGAGTTCACACCATTTCACTTGGTCTATGGTCAAGAGGCTTTGCAGCCTATCGAGCTCAACATTCCAACAATGCGACTTCATGGCAAAGGAGCACAAGATGATCAAGAGGTATGGATGGATCGACTTCTTACGTTAGTGGAGCTTGAGTGGAAAAGAGAAGCAGCATATGAGTGCTACAAGAGGAAAGCCACACAAGCGAAAGAAACGCACGACAAGAAACTGAAGGACAAAGGCATCAAGGAAGGAGAGCTTGTGCTAAGGTATGACAATCGACTTGACAATCGTTTTGATGCCAAGTTTGAAACTAGATGGCAAGGGCCATACATAGTCAAGAAGGTTTTCAATTCTAGTTACTATCAGCTTATGGACTTGAATGGTAAAGAGCACTCCAGGAAGGTGAACGGCTATCGCTTGAAGCCTTACTTGAGTCGCCTTCTACCAAAGGATCTACCAGAGCAAAAGGCAACTATCTCATGTAAGTATTGTTCCATGAAGCATGAGTGTAACTCCAGCCAAAATTCTAAGGGGCCAAACAATGAAGATCTCGTAAAGGACTCTGAAGCACTCTCTTTGGAAAAGATGCTCTGTGATGGTACATGAATATACCATCATCCTGGGGGAGGGCTAATGATAGCCGTTTTTCGGCTCTCCATAATTGCCATAGTAAGTTACTCCACCCTGCCAAATTCACCCAAACGCTATGGCTATCCCTACCATTTCACTGTACATAGGCGTGTGTGAGTTAGGGGGCTTTTCCCATATGTTCTTAAAAACCCTCAGCTAGCTAGTCACTGGGCTATTTTAGCCAAAAAAATAAAAGTATATTATGGCCTCTTTGTGTGTAAATATTTCATTGTATATATGGCCTAAATATAGGGATTTTTTATTATTATTTTGGTATTTTATTTAAATATTTCTACTTAGGTGTGTGTTTTATTAAACCTATGTACACCTTCTTTCATCCTCTTACACCATAATTATATTTTTTGCCAATATTGTACATACTCTAACCTCATATTTTTCCTTTATACAAATCACTCCCACATTTTCACCCTCACCCTCGTGAAAACAAAAAATTGATTTCTACTCATTGGTTACTTTTATTATATTATTTACTTGCATACCTTTTCCTCTTTCACCCAACATAATTCAAGGAGGGACCATATCATATGATTCCAATATCTTTCCATATCCATAACTCCTCCATATTTTTATTATTATTTTTACTCATTATTCTAACACCATGTGCTCATTGAGCTAAAGTCCATGAATAGTCCATACACTAGTCCCACCATGTATATATTTCTTTATTCACCAATAATCCTCCTCCGGGGTCAAGGGCAACTTGGATGCTTTGTATTATAATATGACAAAGGAGGGGCTCACTCTTGGATGCATTGTACAAATTCAACAAAGGAGGGGGCCACTAAAAGAATTTTGCAGGCATAAAAAACAGGCTTTTTGGTGAGAATTTTGGCTCCTATCTCCACTCCGAATTTGGAGCGGTGGTCAAAAGAGAAAATGTAGCCCACGCTCTGAATAATCACCTCAAATTTTTTCATTATTTTTGGAGCTACCAGCGGTGAGCTATGATTTTTTGAGTGGACCCCAGTCTGTCCACTTTTCTCACAAGTAGCCCTTAGTCTTCTCTCACCCTTCCACACACCTACTCACTCTTACACATCCCTCCCTCTCCTTCCCTCACTCAAACCTGCAAATTCCATGGCTTCTCCCACCCTCTTCACCATTACCCTTCTCTCTCATCCCTATAGTTCTTTTATGAACCTCTACATACATACACCCTCTCCATGTCTCTCTCTATTGCTTCTATGTTACAATTTCATTTACCTCTCCTAAAAATATCTAAAATTCAGCATCTTAACCATGATAACTTCTGCAAATTGAGGATTTTTCATCAACAAATCCTCTTTTCATCGTGGTGGTCAACCGTGGCGGCGGCGTAAAGAAGCGAAGAAAAGAAGAAGAAGACCAGCGGTCATTTTTTCCACAATCTACACAAGGGTGAGTTCAAACTTCTTCAAAGCTTCACCATCTCAATGATTCTCTTTTAATTCACCCCTCTTCCTTCATCAAATCAACTCACTCTACCCATTGTAAATGTAACATTAACTTTCTAGTGATTACTAACGACTAACATACTAACACAAAATAGCATTGACCTAACCATAAAAGACACCTCACCTCAAGACATGTGTATAGTAACACTCTCTCTCTCTCTCTCTCTTTCTCTCTCCTTACTTACTTTCACCTTATCTACCATCAATAATGCTCTCTTTTGAGCCCACATCCATGACTCAAGCAGACAAAGAAGGCCCGCAATGTTTTGATATTCAAAAAAAATCATAATCCTGAGTAGTTTCATAGCTTTGGGAATGAGATGCACATGATGCAATAGAAGAAGCTTAAGCAAAAAAGACAAAAAATACAATGCTCCAACAATAGATCGACAGCATCCTAGAGAGTTAAAGCAAACTGCAAGATGAACTAGAACACAAAAAGACACACAATATCGACCTTGCTCAGGATATACAAGATCTTATGAATGAAAACTGAAAGATGCAAGTAGAGCAATAGAGGCTAGAAGAACAGCTAGAAAGAGAGCAACAGAAGCCTATACAAATATAGGAGAGTCATATAGTTTGGTCAGACACACACTATCCTAGCTTTTGGTAATGCAAGACACACATTCTCTAGCTACCACTTCACAAGCACCAACTACAGTATAAGAAGAGCTTAAATCAATCAAGATAGAGTTGGCTCAACAGAAGTATGACAGACAAATCATGATTGCCGATCATATGTCCATATAGGCTCATAACGACCAAGAAATCAGGGCATTAAAGGAACATTTCGTAAAGGCACAAGCTGATCTAGCCGCTCAAGTTGAGAGCCATACACAAGACCTTCAAGGAAAAGAGTTGGCAGTTAGTTTCTTGAAAGCAAGGACATTAGTACCAATTACGCAAGCAACAACACCAGTGGTGGAAACAACAAAGTAGACCTACCCCCAGTAGACCTACCAAGTACATCTAATGAGGATGAGATACATGATTTTGAAGACACTGAGGAGCTGATCGATGCCAGAGAGGAGATGGAGAAGTGGATAGCGGATATTCCGGACCTTTCACACAAGGAATTTATGCTATACAGACCCAAGGTCTTGGAATTTGCTCCTTTGCTGATGATAACGCCTAACAAAGTGGACAAGAACTTTGGCCAGGACATAATTTCTTTGCCACTTTTGAACTAAGAAACTCTATTGTGGAAAAGAAATCTCCAATCAACACTCGAGCTCAATCACAAAGGATATTACAAAGGCGTTGGAAAGGGGGAAAGGAGAATACACCCGGAACACAATGAACATGCCTTTCTATAGCCCACAATATACACAACACCTCAATCCACTAGAGTTCACCATCAAAACTCGACACAAGATATCACACACCAAACAAGCCCAATCAATTTTATTTATTCAATTTGCTACCTTCCACTCACACACAACCTCTCTCTATCCCGCTTTACACAATAGACTTTGAGGGGGCATATGCACACAAGCAGGGAAGAGCAGGGAGAAATGGGAACCGACACAAGGAACATGGCAATGATGGCTTCAATATGCACAACTCAAGCATGCACAAACTAGCTCCAAGCTAGTTCACGCAGCGAGGCAAGCTCAAGACAAAACCTTGCAGCCCTCTTGGCTCCACATAGGCTCTATTGGGCTCAATAGCCTTCAATCTCAAACACACCCCCGCTCATGCACCACCACATAGCAAAATTGGCAAAATACCAATGGTCCTCTCGCAGAACCGCACAGAAAGGAAGCCTTACAAAATCGTGAGAATCTCATCTTATATGATTAGGACAAAACCTTAAAAGAGAAAAAATTTGGTTTACTTCTTCTCGTACAGCTCCCTAGGAGCTCCATTTAGCTTTTCATTGCATTTCTTACACATGCATATTTCCATTTAGCATCCCTTGCATGGTCTGAATAGCTCGTCCACTTTCCCCTTCATCTCTCTCTCTCTCTCTCTCTCTCTCTCTCTCTCTCTCTCTCTCTCTCTCTCTCTCTCTCTCTCTCTCTCTCTATCTATCTATCTATCTCTATCTATATATCTATCTATGTGTGTGTGTGTGTGTGCAACGCGCATGTGAAGTACCTCTTGCCAATCTTGGCACTCCTTGGTCTCCAAGTCTCCATGTGAGCTATCTCTTAAGTAAGGCATCGACAACGCCATCATTGCTCCCCTCCTTTACCCTCAAGAAAACTTTTCCCTTTATAGGCACATGAATTCGACCTTCTTAGGTGCCATGTCATCACTATCTCAAGAATCATGAATGGCCAACACAACGACCACGACACCGGATCCGGCCAAAATCACCACAACATTGGTCGGCAAGGCCTCGGGCCTCGGGCCGCCTGACATCACCTGATAGCAATGCCCACGTGCTCCCACCATGGCCATAGAGCTCAAAGAGCTCTCTCTCTCTCTCTCTCTCTCTCTCTCTCTTTCTAATTGATACACCCAAAGGAACTCATGCTTTTGGCCTTACACCGTGCCCTCCTAGCCTTCAATCTTACATGTGGGATGGCATAACATCCACATCGAAGCTCCCCATGTAGCTCCCCCTTCAAGATCCTCCAAAAAACCTTCAAGTTCATTAAAAAATCCTTATAAAAAAATATTTTTATCCCCCAACTTTGACCCTTAGCCATTCACTACTCAGGCTCTGATCACCGAGCTACCAGGTCCATTCATTTCCAAACTCTGATTTTTACAAGTCCCGCCACATTCTAACTTTGACCCTTAGCCATTCACTACTCAGGCTCTGATCACCGAGCTACCAGGTCCATTCATTTCCAAACTCTGATTTTTACAAGTCCCGCCACATTCTAACTTTGACGGGTTCTCCAACCAAAGCAATCAAAACTCACAAAAACCATCTGATACCACTCTACTAGTATTTCCCACCAACTCCATCATTCTATAACCTTCTGATGCAAGCTTCGTTTGAATAGATGTGACTTCATGTCAACTCCATACAATGCATATTACCTCTATAAATCCCATTGAACTCCAAAAAACATGATATGGCACAACTTCCAAAACAGTGAAGTGACACAGAATTGGCCCACTTGAAATGGTCATAACTCTCTGATCCTGGCTCTGGTTGAAGATCCATGAAGACTCACATGCTCCATGACTCAACTCTATATATGAGTCACTTCAAACCAGCTTTGACTAGGACATGCAATGCATTCCAGCTTCTAACTTTGGTATCTCGCAATCCATAGCTCCTTTGATGAGTTGTCTGGACCTGCTCGCTTAGCACTCCAAGATCTTAATCACCAAGAAAAGGACTTTCACTTGTGCAAATCTTAAGCCCAGAGAGATCATGATATCTCATGTCTTTGTTATCCCACTAGGCTTTAAGCTGGTGTGTAGAATGTGGAAGTCTTGGGACTCAATCAAAGCAAATTGGAAACCTTCCAAAGAATTCTTTTCTAGTCATTTGACTTTCATGCAAGATTCTTTTTGGTTTGGGGTTTTTGAAAGTAAAGAAAAGGCTCAGCTATGCAAAAAATCCCACAAGTACTTTAAAGCTAGCATCAGGGTTTGGGTCGATCTAATACACTAGGGAAGATTGAACTCAATTTTTTCTCTTCATAAAGACTTTTCCATCCCTCTTCCACTTGCAAACCGGTGACTTGAAAGAGCTAAAAGACTGTTGTATGCAGTTAGAGTTGCAAGTAGGGAAATTCAAGTGATCAACAACTTATTCCATGTAGATTCTAAAATCTTCAAACAGTTCTACCCTAAATGGGTTAAAGCATGTTAACGTGTGGCGCTTTTTGTGCTAGTTAGCATTTTCAAGTTAGCACATCTTTCAAACGTTGGGCGTCCAGTAAATTTTTTACAAATAATATCAAAATTTGTCAGTGGTTGTACATTTGGAATCCTTGTTTCAAGAGCTTTCTATCAATATATCATACGTCATAGATCTTGGAGATGTAGCTCATGCTATTGTACTAGTTAGCATATGTCAAAAATGTGCTAGTCAGCATTGTCCGGGACATGACAAAGTGTGACATGTTAACATGCTTCACCCAAATATAGTATAAAGAATGAAGTTAAAAAATGTTAAGTAAATTATGGAAAGTCTTTTGGAGCTACAAACAATGGAATTACAGGTTCAAATTCTTCTAGGCCTTTCCTAAGGAAAATAAACACTTCACTCTTATGTGGCTCATTATGCATTAAGGTGTTTGGAGTGGAGACAAAGGAGTCAGTAATAGAATCTGCACAAGATGCAACAAGACAATAGAGGATTGTGCCCATATTTGGTTCAATTCTAGAGAAAATAAGGGAATATTATTGTCTCAATAGGTTCTCATCAGTCAAGTTAATCTAAAAGCTTTGTACATAAAGGACCCGTTCTGGGAAACCATAAAGGATTGAGATCCCTTTGTGGAATTTATGAAGGGAATACATATTATGGTATATGTGGAATTGGTAGAATGTCTTTGTCCTTAATCAAACATGCTCTTACCCTAAATGGCTTCTGCAATACAAGCTCAAACAATTAGCTCTGAATTTGTGTAAAAATACCCAAGAGGCTCTCCCTGAGGGTTGTACTATTTCAAGCATCTTAAAACTCACCAGATGAAACAAATGGGAAGTAATCCAATTTTACCTTCTTCAAATAAAAAATTAGTGAGAGAGGGGAGAGCAACACATTCTAAAAAATGGGAAGGGTTTTTTGTGTGTGTAAGAGCCAAGGAAATATGGGGTGGGCTAATTTTTGCAACCATTGTGTCTCACCTTTCCCTATTATATTGTGGGATACCTTGGAAGCCTTTAGTTTCCCCTTTGTGTATTTAAGGTCCTTGAATATGTGCAACAATGCAAGCACACAAAAATTGTGGAGATGTAGAGAGAAAGAGAGAGAGAGACGATACAAGAGACACACATGTACGCTCCCAAAGATCGATTCATATTGAGGATAAGATACAAATATGTAGGTGAGACCAAGTTGAGTAGAGTGAGCCATATGTAGCTCCAACACCCTCACTCAAACAAACATCTCTAGCTTTCAATGAAAAAACCCTTCGGGAGCTCAAGGGAAAACTCAAGCCCCTATACAAATGTGAAAATATGAACCAATGATGATGACGTGAAAGTGAATTGTATATCTATGTACAAATATACAAGTGACGCAGAGATCACAATGTGCAAGTGTGGAGTATGCAAGCGCATGGTACCTATATGATTACAATGTCATATGTACAAAGGTATCACAATAGTTAGAAGCTAATCTAGAAAGAGTGAGGCCGAAGCAACTTCAAGATCCGAGTGCAAGAGCATGAAGCGTGACTCATTGAGGCATTTGGTAAGAATGTCCATAATTATCCGGTCACTTGGACATTGTTCAACCGTTATGGTGCCTTTGCGTACTTCATACCTGACATAATGATAATGCACAGTAATGTGCTTTGACTTATTATGTTGAACATAGTCTTTTGCAAGACTAATAGCACTCCGGTTGTCACACTGCAAGGGTGTGCCAGAAAGAGAAGAATGACCAATATCAACAACCATCATTTCTCAATCCAGATTAGCTCACGATATCTGCAAGTGATGCTGCAACAAATTCAAACTCAGTTGTAGAAACTGCAACATAGCGTTGTTTCTTGTTGGTCCAATCAACAAGACAACCATTTGTAAAGAAGCAATTGCCACTAGTAGATTGCATAGATAAATGTGAGCTTGCCCAATCTGCATCTGTGTAATCTAAAAGAGAAAGAGATTTCATAGAATCCGATGTCTATGATTGCCAATAGACCAAACCAAAATCGGTAGTTCCTTTTAAGTATTTCAATACAAGCTTTGCTATAGACCAATGCTTAAGACAAGGACGTGCAAGATGTTGTCCACCATAATTAGCAACAAACAAAATATCAGGGCGAGTGTTCATGCAAACAAATTGAAGACATCCAATGAAGTTAATATAAGTTGGGTTGTATTTATTCTCGTACCAAAAAATTATACATATAAAATGCTATTATACGCCAAAATCTCAAATAATCAACGAATACCCGTATTTATTACTTTCAATCAAAATATATTTCGATCAAAGTAGCTTTTGATCGAAAGATCTTTCAATAAAAAAAGATGCCTATATAAAGACAGTCATCAATTTTGATCAAAACGAGTGACTGTCGACTATATTCCTAGGATTTGAGAGACTGCCCAGTTGGATAGCTACAATTACTGATAGATAGAGATTATTGAGGTATAATTTTTCACTTGTTTATGTGAACTAACTTGTTTTTTCTGTTGTGCCAGACTCATGTGGTGTAGCAATTTTTCTCTCACCACAAAGTTGGCTTGCATGTTTTAGGCCACTTTGTGGTGTGTAGCCATCTGGCTCACTCCAGAAGTGAGTAGAACCTAGTTTCTCTTTTTGTGATGTGCAACCACTTGGCTAACTGCAAGGAAGGGGTCTAGTACAGACTTAGCTTCTCATTCGTGTGGTGTAGTAGTATATCTCTCACCACAAAGCTGATTTAGAATTTAGTGGTCGACTCGTGGAGTGCAGTAGGCATGATGCTACACCTCTCACTTTAGCGTGACCTATAGATTTCTCAACTTTAGATCAAGTCACATCATCGTTTGTACCACATAAAACACAAGAGTTCTACTCGTCAAACTGAGAGTGGAGAGATATATAGTTCATGACTTCTTCATCTATGTGTGACACATTGTTTAACCTTGTGCTTTGAACTCCAAAGACACATCATTGTGCATCACTAGATGACTTGGTGTTGTCTTGGATGTAGATACATACAATATTTGGCATGCATCTGAGATTGTTAAGTTGTCCACCGTTAATGTTTGTGTTGTGAGTTCTGCACACTTCATCAAGGATTACATCATTGTTATTACTACATAGATATATGACGATTATGTTCGTCTACCTAAGAGTGGAGAGACGCATATCTATACCCTCATCATCTTAGCATGACACACCTTGCTCTTGTACTTTCTGATCCTTAGATATGCCACTCATCACTAGATGACTTGATGTTGTCTTGGATGTAAATATGTACGTTGTTTGGCCACAATTTGAGATTGTTAAACTGACTTCTACTGATGGTTGGGTTGTGCCTTCCTCACACTTCATCAGGGATTAGATTGATTAAATTATCAATCAACATTACAACAACGTCCAGGACTTGTGTTGAGCATACCTCACACAAGCTGGGTTGTTCACATATACGCTCCAATCGTTTACATGTATTTTCTAACATACATAACAGGGTCCAGTTCTTGTGATGAGCATCTCTCACACTCTTGGCCTGTTCAAATCTCTCTATCTCTCCTTGTGTGTGCTTTGTTATTTATTTAATTTTTAATCATTTATTGTATAGTGTATGGTTTGCAATCATAATATATTGTTTTTTGCTATAAATTATGTCAGTTGTTTATGGTTTAGAGTCATAACACAATTTTGATAGTTT
The DNA here is from genome assembly GCF_014529385.1 of Adiantum capillus-veneris. Taxonomy (NCBI): domain Eukaryota; kingdom Viridiplantae; phylum Streptophyta; class Polypodiopsida; order Polypodiales; family Pteridaceae; genus Adiantum; species Adiantum capillus-veneris. The sequence goes on from NC_140954.1 coordinate 44,398,789, forward strand.
TCCCTCTCATTTTATAATGTTTATGTTTTAAAATTATATCTTACAGATATGGCAGACACCAAACTGGCAAAATATCAACAAAAGTTTTCCTTCAAAGTTATAGTACGTCAATTTTATCACATGTCAGTAAGCTTCATCGTTGCTTAAACCCTTTTGCTCCAGAGCATTATTACCACTTCACAGAGGCCTTAGCAATGTCTATATTTGAGCAACTCCAACTCATATTTACGCACGCTGCTTTTGGCATATCTCTAATGACATCAGGTTCATTGTTGAGCATGGTCAAGCAGTCTATTGGATAGATTGCAAAGATTTTTTAGGATCTAAAAGATCCCAAAATCATTACTTTGTCAGGCATAGATGCTCGCATAAAACTTGTGCAGCAATTGTATATTGAGTTCAAGAGCAAGGAGAAGCTAAAAAGACCCGCAAAGTAAACGAGAGTGGAAGCCCGCTCATTCGATGCTATCAAAGAGCCAAGAGCTACCATTAGAATAGAGTTTACTGCTAGTGCCACTCTCGCTCCGGATCAATCTCAACTCCCTCCTGTATTGCATCTTTTACCAGATACTGTAATCTTCAATACAAACTCCACAACTGGTAGAAGGGAGATGGGCACACATGAAGCGTATAGGTGTCACCAATCCTGCATTTAAAGATCCATTGTATGTGGAGAAGATCTTCAAAGTCCCCTTGAATGGACCCATAGTGGAGCAGGTTAAAGACAAAGCCACAGTTTTGGACATCTCTCATTGTGGCATTATTTATCCATTTACCATGGTCCACCACATAGAGCGTCCAATGCTCATTTCACGTTTTTGGAATGGCACCCATGTAGAGCACTGGATAGAAGAGTTCAATGCAGATGGTAGTCAATGTGCCATTTGCGATTATGTGACGACTGCAAAATATTTCAAAATAACATTTTGTAGATAATAAACACTCTTCTCTAGATATGGAAGTATCTACATATGCACGACTATCTCCACAATGACCTGCACTCCTGCAACATGATGCTTCATTTTGGATAAAAGGCATTGTGGATTGGGGGTCATGTACAAAGACCAAAACTACGGCATGCTTTCCTCCTCTCCGTGACTTGCAAATAGAAACTAGAAAGCAGGCTGGGAGATATTTTCCACGGGTCGCCCCAAAATGCATATCTACTAATCCCTTTCCCTGGAATAAAGCCGTGGACATTGTCTCCATGTTTCATACTTGTAAACGGATCTTAAATTGCATGTTGGTGCCTCAAGAGAAAAACAAAATGAATTTTTTAAGCAATGTACTACCCACCTTGAGAGTGGCAAGCAAAAAAATCCCTCAACTTGACCTAATGCTTTTGATCTTTCTCTTTGTCTAAACGGTGCCCATAGTGTGGGCTATGACATTGTAATGATTTTTGGTCTACGACCAAATGATGATTAAAGTGATGATTGGATTATTGTCCCCTCTCTAGTTGCAAATGGAAATTATATAATTGATCAAGTTATCTTGTCACTTTCCAATGACACGGTGATATATATTAGGTCTCTTTCTTGAAGCATGATTAAGTTATTTTGTCTTTTTCTTTCAAGGTTATAAGTAATATTCAATAAGTGGTTTCAATGTGATGACTTGTTAACTTCACAATAAGTCTTTCTAATGATGACATATTTTCTTGATTTGTAGATATGAAAGAAGAACTTAACCACCATGAAGCAGAGGCGATCTACAAAGAAGAGAGAGCGTGCAATGAATATGAGAAAGACCTCAAAGATATTGCTAGAATCGAAGAGGACGAGTCCGGATTGCAAGGCGAGCCTCTCAGCCTCAAAGACTGCAGGAAGCTAGGCCAAACCACTTTGTGTGCCAACAACTATTTTGAATCAGGAGCAATGCAAAGGAATCATCTCCCATAAATCTATCAGATTTTCAACACAAATGGCTTGCACGAGTATTGCTACGAAGATTCATACAATTGGAGAGAGTAATATCAAGCGATGACCAGATGGCAGTCTCCTTTATACAGCAGTGCTATGTTTACAAAATCCTTGGGAGGCATCTAGATTGGTCAGACTGCCCAAGGAATTTTGGCATTGGGCATGGTTGGATTGCAGAGAAAGTGGAAGCAAGTAAAGCCATTAACCCAATGCCTGCATGCAAACGTCCTATAATTCTATGTCCTGAAGAACCAGAGATGCTCATTGCATTAGCGAGCCAAGCAAGATCTTTCAAGAATCCAAGGAGAAACACTTGACACTTTGCGCGGCAAAATCCTTGAGCGTGAGATAGAGCTATCAGAGGTCCATGCCAAGCTTCAACAATATGCATCAATGTACGGACCATTGCCAAAACAGGCTAGTCCTTTGCAATAAGGACTTACAGATGGAACTCTTGAGCATGGAAAAAATGAGCTCAACATAGATGAACTACTCAATGAGCTGAGTCAACCTTTGGCTTGAGCACTTTGCTCACTTTATCCCTATCTATTTTCTCAAGAAGAGAATGCACAGTGCTATAGTTTTTGTAATCGTAGAGTTTCATTTACCCCCCTCACCTACCCCTTTTTGTATTCTCAATTTGAAATTGTATTGTATCTAACTCTAATTATGACTCTTATTGCAAAAGTAACTTGAGAGAGAGAGAGAGAGAGAGAGAGAGAGAGAGAGAGAGAGAGAGGTGAACATCAAGTAGTGTATCAAGGCAATCTTTTATAATTTTCACGTAATCACACCGAGAAAAACTTATACAACTTAAGTCACACATCAAACACACCAACCATATCATCTACTTCATCCATATCAGAGCATTCTGAAGCTATTTTCCATTCCGTATCATCGTCTTTGTCAACTTCCATAGTTATAGCTTAATGGGTTTGTTAGTAGCAAGCTAACACGGATACCATTTTTTGGAGTTTTCATTGTAAAACATTTATTGTTTTGATAAATTGGGAATATTGTAACTCCCATTTTCTCGGATAAACTCTGTAATTAATGAGCCGGGGCTACAAGCTTCCAAATTGTATCAACTTGTCCTTACCCATCTTTGGTAGAACTCCAGATTATTATTTTTGACCACCAAAACACATTCGCTAAGGTATAAAAGCCAATTTTTGTAAGTTTTGAGGATGATTGGTAGACGAGACAAGTCTTAAGATCAATGCTCAGAAAACCATTAAAGACAAGAAAACGAGTGTTTGTGGACACTTTTTACAACCCCATTGCATGAGAATCTAGGAGTAGGGTAAGTAGGATCCGAGGTGGATTTCAGAACATTGCTCTCTCTCAAAGAATCAAGTGTGAGTTGTTATTGGAAGTTGTAGAATTTCAGGTCTACGACTAGAAATAGCACGAAAAGACTCAAAACCACTCAATCCAATTGGAGAGGAAGCTTAAAAGTTGTCAGAACTAGTTGATAAGCTCAAGGACACTTCGAGGTAAAAATTTTAAGAGTTGGCTAAAACTCGGATTACTTACTTTTTCTTGACATTTTAGACCAACTTAAGTTTTGACTCGATTCATAGGCTTAAAATAGCTCATGTAAAGACTATCTTTGAAAAAATTGCAAAAAAGTGTTCATTTCAAGCCTGAAGTTAATAATCGGGATTATTAACTTTTAGCTCAAATTTGACCAAGGTTCAAGGTTCATACCATTGACTCATTGCATGTGTACAAACAACTTTTGTAAAGACCCAAAAGATTTGGATCACCAAACTGACCAAAAAACTGGGTAAAAACTAAAGTTTGTATTGACTTTCTAAATCTTGAGTGTAGATTTGGAAAAAATTGTCCAAACTTGTTGAAATTTGATTCATAGGCTTATATTGATGTGATAAACATGTGTACATGCTCAATTGATAAAAAAAGATGCAAAAAGTCAGTATAGTAAATAATCGCGATTATTTACATCTACCTCATTTTTCAATTTTTTTGACCAAGCCAGCATACCACTAGTTTTACCATGTTGTAATAAGCCCACGAACCAAATTTGGTAAGATTTGAATCACTAGATTGAAAATTGTGGCCAAATTTGCAAAGTTAGTCTGCGGACAAAAAATTGCTGACCATTTGACCAAAAATTGTCCAAACTTGATGAAACTTGGCTAGTGACCTTAACTTGAGGTTCTTAACAGATCTGTGTCAAAGTTGGGAAAAAAATTTGCACAAATATAGCTGCAGTAAATAATCGCGATTATTTACATATGCTTCAAAACTTGAAAATTTTGCACATTTGAGTATACCACAAGGTCAAGCGTATCAAGTAGACCTCACAAATCAATTTTGGTGAAATTTAGATCACAAAAGTGAGACTTAAGCCAGATTCTGTAAATCAGAGTCTGCGGACACAGAACAGTTGATAAACTTGATCAGATTTTGTCCAAACTTGTTGAAACTTGTCCAGGGACTTTAAAGGGTTGGATACTAATTGCCAAACCAATCCAAAAAGTGAAAAAAACTAGCAAAACTAAATAATCGGGATTATTTACTACTGCTACCAGGGACATCAATTTCGACTTTTGAACTTGTAAAGTGTTAGACCAGCATAATACAAAGCCACCGGGAAATTTTGGGTTCAATCGGATCCAAATTGGTACATGTTCACTCAGTTTCCACGTTCCACATTAATCCTTTGATTTTTTGCTAAAGTCGAATCTGAAAGTCAGTTTGACTTCCATAGCTCGATTTGAAGTGATACACATAGACCAATCACAAGAGTTAGCAAAAACTCTATTGTCTTTATAGAAGAATAGCTAACTTGATCAAATTTGTACAAGAATCAGGTTGCAGACGAGGAATCAGTAGCTTGACAAAAAATTGCAATCGAATCAAGTGGAAATTGACGACAGGTCAATCCAAAGGTAAGTACTCTATCAAGGCTTCATAAGTCTATATGAACCTTAGATCTGGTCGTGTACTAGGAAATCAAGGCATACTCGGAGAAACCTCCAGTAGAGTATCCACCGAAGAAAGCGTGAATCAAGGCAATTCCTTGCACACATTTCTTGAAGAAGTCTCAGACAATTTATCAGATTCAACATCTAAAATGTCTTCTTACTCGACTCACTCGAAAACCAGAATGACAATGCGGTATAAGCATATACACTCTCTTTATAAGACTAACCACCATGGAGCCCAGATTTACTTGGACCCTAACGAGGAGTATGCTATTCGCATTGATGACCATGGTATTGAGTTCAAGGAAGACATTAGGACAAACAAACAAGGAAAAATGTAAATGGACAGAAATGGAACTCATTATGTACAGGTCGAAAACCATGATGTGATAGATGAATGGGGGTTAGAAGTAAACACCATAATCTCATATATGTCAGCAAAAGAAGGATCTCCAACTTTAGAATTCGAGCGATACGATCAAGTAGATTTGAAGCCTTTGAAACGGCTTAGTACGGATAATCCTAGGATCGAGTCTATTGTTGGGAGGATAGAAACATAAAAGATCTTCTGTGGACTTCGCATGCCAAATCAGGACAACTAACGGCCATGAAAATTATCTATATCTTCAAGATCCAAGATAAGGGATCAGCAGACCTACCAACCTACCTATTTAGGGATTGTTATAACAACAACTTTGCTATGATGACTCCTGAGGAGGTAGAACAAACCAAATACCAAGGGTATTCCATAAGGGATTGGATATTGGGACAAGGACCAGAAACAATTCCAAGAGATGAACACCGTGAGAGATCATTTGAGAGTAATGTTAAGAAACCAAAAACCACCTCATCACGTAGAAAACCGGGTGACACTAAGGCCAGTCCAGGGCTACACGAGTCACTATTTCCAACGGACTGGTTTGAAGGACTCGGAACAAGGCCAACTGCCAGAGACCCGTAAATTGAACCAAACAGACGCGTCAGACCAGCTGATTTTTAGAAATAGGTCAAAAAATACAGTGGATCAGGGGATCCATACGACCACTTAGCAAGCTTTAAGCAAGTGCTAAGAGCAGAACGTATATTCAATTTCCATACTCAATTCGAGGGGTTTGGAATGACATTAGAAAGAAAAGCATTGACATGGTTCCAAAACATTCCACCAAGGTCAATCATGGACCTGAACACATTATCTCAAGGATTTGTAGCCGCTGGTTCCAAAACGGGGATCAAATATAATACGGTAGCTCAAATCTAAAGCTTTAAACAGAAACATGGTGAGTCTGTTAGGGATTATGCAACTCGAATGAAACAATACCTTGCCAGATGCCCAGGGCTAGAGATACCTACAGAAGAACGACTCGTATCTTTGCTTCTAGAGGGACTACTAAACAAAGAACTTCATGCTATACTCTATAGTAAAAAGCATACAACCCTAGAAGAGTGTGTGTCAGATGCTATTGACTTAGGAGACAATTGTGATATTTTTAACGAATAAGATGTCCCTAAGGATAACCAAAGCAAGAAAAAAACATCCACTAAACTAGCACAAGTGGGAACGGTGGCTCCAGCACCAAATTTACCCATAGAAGATATGCTCAAAAGGATGAACGACATGATGAACAACATGCAAAAAGCATCTATGAGGGGACTAGGACAAGGGATACCTCAACAGGGACAACCAATCAATGTGTTCAATTGAGGATAAATGGACCAACCATGAGACACATGAGTGCTACTTCAGACCAAAGTATGATGGGAATGATCAGTACGTGCCCATGAGGCCACAAGGACAACCCATATCTAGATATCAGCCTAATATGGCCCAAGCTCAAAGACCACCAATGGGTATGGAAAGACCTCAACCTCTGTTGGGTCAACAACCTCCATACCCAAGACATAATGCAGTGCCTGTAAAGTACATGCACTCGAAAGGAGTCATAGATGAACAAGCATTAGTACATGTTACACCCTATGCAGAGCCTAGTCCATCTACAGTAAGGGTATAAGGAGATTGGTATAATTCACATCCACCACCAATGGAAGAAATCGTGACTTATTCTCCACCAGAGCTCGCACCAATGTATTATGTAGCTAATCAAGGTATCAGACCTCCCATGATTAAGCCAACAACAGGAAACTGTCACAACTATGGTGCAGATGATCATTGGAAAAATGAATGTCCAGAGCCTGACAAAAACCTCAAGCCAGTTGAAGCCTATTGCATACAATGTTGCAAAAAGGGAGGACATTTTCCGTAAGATTGTCTTAAAAATCCTTTAAACAAGGATAAAACAGTAGTAAACGTAGTCCAAGTGATACCTAGTAGCTCATCAAAGAGTGAACCGATTGTTCCAATCAAGGTAATCACTAGAGCCTAGGCCAATAAAAAGAAACACAACTCCTCTGATGATTCGAAAGTTTCCTCTCAAAGGATCAAAAGAAGCAAAAGCAAAAGATATGAGATGAGAAAAGAAAAACAACAGGTTGAAATCGAGGAGAAAGCAAAAAAGCTATTCTGGGAAAAGTTGAAAGAAATTGAAAGTGAAATCAAGGAAACAACCATAAAATCTGGAGGATCCATTCTGGTTGATAAAATTTTTGAGCCTATTAATGCCGCCTTGGAAGCTTACCAAGCAGGACTTAGAGCAGGCCAAAACATGGAAAACAAATGGAAAAAATATCCTTCTCCAAACATGGAAGTAGCTAAGCTGGAAGCTTATCAAAATTTGGTAAGAATAACGCAAGAAATGCTGGAAAAACAAAAACCCAAGCTTGAAAGTATCACAAAACCTGAGGATCTTGGTAAGAGGCACTAAAAAGAAACCCGATGTGGTGGCAGAACCCCACCTTGAAATAGAAGAACCAGAACTTATAGTGCCGGACAACGAAGATGCCTTAGACGGAATTCCATTCGTAGAGGAATATTGGCCAGGACACTTATGGAAAAAAGTTAGAGCGATCAATGATGGGATCTTAACTCTAAAATCAGCTCCTATAGAGGAAGTCTGGTTGGATAACCTACCTACTGATATGAACACGGATGTACAATCCTTGTATGGGGATTGCGGATCTAAAGCTTCAGGAATGTCGAAACCATTCACCTTGAAAAAATTACCTTTCTACTTGGGAGATAACAAAGATAAATCCATAGTGTGTAAGACCACCCAGGTAAAAAGAGTTGAACAAACCCAAGAAGTAGACCACATTCATTCAATCATGTCTACACCCATCCAATGCACTCTTACCTTGGGAGAACTGTTAAAACTCAGACCATACTTATGGATGATCTACAGAAAACCATAGAGAAGCTGGGGATAACGGGGCTAATCTCAACAAATTTGAAAAATTTAGAAAACAAAATGGACAACAAAGAGATTCAATCTGTTCCAATGAACAAAGTTGGAGAGTATTACAAAGGGGAAGAAGGAAACACTACCCTTCTAGTGAAATATAATGACATTGAAACCATCGCAATACTGGATAGTGGAGCAGGCATAGCCATAGCTATGAAAGCAGTATGGGAATCCTGGGGACAACCCGCCATTAGAAAAACTCAAATGAAATTGCAATTGGTTGACGGACACATTGAGATACCATTAGGGCTGCTTGAAAAGGTGATAGTCAAATCCTGTGGAATTGAATATCAATACACTTTTGCTATAGTAGACTTTGGGAAAACACTCAATTATGAAATCATATTGGGGAGAACTTTCATGCGATAGGTACAGCTTATCCAAGATTGGGAAAACAATTATCTATACTTGAAGCAAGTGGGATCTATAACAAGAGTAAATCTAAAAGATCACACTTATAGACATGTCTTGAAAACACCCATACAAGAGTTTGATTCAGTCTCTTCAGCTGAAACTAAGCTTCCATCCTGGTTAAACAAAGACACTCCTATTTGGATGTGTGGAGCTTTAGGAAACGAAAGCTTAAAACGAGAAGAATGTATCCTAGAAAGAGACTGCACAGATGAAGCCTATGTACTTGAACCCTTTCCAAAGCATTTGTTTGAGCCATTCTAGTGGAGTCAAATTTTAGCGACCATGGATGTATGTGTGAATACATCTATGCCTACTCAATTTTGCAATGAGAATGGCTACGACATAATTTCCATCCGACGAAGATGAGGAACCCAAGGGCTTGATGAAAGCTCAACAAATCTTTTCAGACCTCTACTACGATGCAACATATGAGTTAGATGAACACTCAGCTACCTCACAAGGTTCGGGGTCAGAAAAAGAACATGTGAGAGCTAAGCTACTCTTGAAAGGAGGGAAGAGAAAGTTTTTTGACTTTCCAAACCAGAAATCAAGAAGACAAAAATGGTATAGACGAAAAAGAGACACCAGAAACATGAAAACATGACCTATGCCACCAGTTTTCAATAGAACACAATTCCTGATGCAGATATCCTTCAATCGAGAAAAACAAGGAAGGATACTCAAGCAAACCCACAGGATAAGAAACCACTCATGACCCGAGTTGAGTGGAAAAAGAAATATCAAGAGTTGAAAAGAGCTCTAAAGGAGATATATACGACACCACGGAAGAGGATGGTATGAGTGTTCCATCCCACTACAAAAAGTATACTCTCCAATGCAAGATCAAAAACTCATAGTCGAACAACCTGTTAGGGAACTACGAAAACAGGGCGAGTCCTATGAAGGGCCTGAAAATGCTAAAAAGATACACCTGACTGAACCAGGAGAAGAGCCTAGACCTTCTTACATTGCAAATGACCTAGTAGAAGAAGAAGAAGAGCTTTTGCTAAGATTTCTAAAAGAATACCGAGATATCTTCGCTTGGTCTTACAAGGATCTCAAGGGTGTTGATCCAGAAATCTGTCAACATACCATACCCATGAGAGATGATGAGAAACCAAGTAGACAAAGGCCATACACGTATAATGAAACATTTTCCAGGAAGATAAAAGAAGATATTGAAAAACTAAAGGAAGCCAAATTCATTTACGAAATTGAACACACAGATTGGGGTGTCTCCAATTGTGGTAGTATCCAAGAAGAATGGAAACTTACGAGTGTGTGTTAATCTCAAAAAAGTGAATGCAGCTACCATTAGAGATAGCTTTCCTCTTCCAATCACTGAGCATGTTTTAGAACAAGTTGCACGAATAGAAGCTTACAGCTTCTTAGATGGTTTTTCGGGGTACAATCAACTTTCGGTTGACCCAAAAGATCAGCATAAAACCGCTTTTGCAACAGAATGGGATATTTTTGCCTATCGGGTCATGCCGTTTGGGTTATCTAATGCTCCAGCCACATTTCAAAGATTGATGAGCCATGCTTTTTAAAAAAACCTTAGAAAATTCTTGGAAGTATATATGGATGATCTATACGTACATTCATCAATCCGAGCTGATCATTTTGAACACCTCAAAGAAGTATTCGAAAAATGTAGACTTTATAGGACTTGCTTAAATCTTGAAAAGTGCACATTCATGGGTAGACAAGGAAAAATTCTTTGACATATAGTGTCTAAAAATGGAATAGCTACTGATATTGAAAAAATTCATGTGATTGCTGAATTGCCTAGACCAACAACAGTCAAGGGGGTGCAAGCCTTCATGGCACATTGTGGATATTACAGACGGTTCATCTACATGTACGCTATAATTGAAAAACCCATGTATTGCTTGATTACACACTTTGAGTGGACGGATGCATGTGAAGAATCCTTCATGAAGCTTAAGCAAGCTCTCACCTCAGCTCCAATATGGAAAGCACCAAATTGGGATAAGATATTCCACATACATGTTGATGCTTCCAATTTTTCTATTGGTTGTATACTAGCTCAACTAGGAGATGGGAAAATTGACTTTCCTATTTCTTATGCTAGCTGACAGTTGAACATGGTGGAAAAGAATTACACTACCACTGAAAGAGAAGGATTAGGAATGATCTATGCCGTTAAAAAGTTTAGACATTACCTATTAGCCGACAAGTTTGTGTTCTTTGTGGACCACCAAGATCTATTATACTTGGTCAACAAGCCATGCAACACATAAAGATTAGTAAGATGGTTTATCATTCTTCTAGAATTTGATTCCACTGTGGTTGTAAAAAAGGGCACTACACATCAACGAGAAGATCATTTTGTTCTCCGTGGAAATGATACCACGATGGTCGGAAAACATGGTGTCATTGATGACAATAGCTCAAGTGGATTCACAAATACCACTTCCTATTACGATTGGATTAATCAAGAAATCGGCTATGTATCAATTACTAGCTGGTAGGCTATACAAAAAAAACCAATATGAAATATTGCTCCTATGCATTAAATCCTAAAGAGAGAAACCAATACCTAAGTCAAGCACATGTTACCATAGTAGGACTTCACTTTGCGGAAGACCAAACTATGCAAAGAGTCTTGAGACTTGGAGTATTTTGGTCGACTATGAGGAGTGACGTTTGTTATTTTGTAAAGGATTGTCCTCAATGTCAAAAACCAACACCCATACCTCATGTAACATTGTTCCAAATGTCGCCTATTCCTAAGTGGAGTAATTATCTGGTTACTTACTTATCAAGGCGAACATTTCTTGAGGATATGATTGAATGCCGTCAAAGAGCAATTGAAACTGAAGCAAGAGACTATGATCTTATTAGAAACCAATTGTATCGGAGAGGTAAAGATCAACATTCGCATCTTTGCACAAATAAATACGAGTATATTCTGATTATCGCACAAGCACGTGTTGGACTAGCTGGAGGTCACTTTTCTAGTGAGACCACCGCAAGAGCAATCTTGATGGCAGGCATATGGTGGCCAACACTTTTTGCAGATGCCAACGAATATGTTCGGAGGTGTGATGCTTGTCAACGAGCAAAAATTCCAACACATGCAGATAGCATGGCCTTAAGACCAATGATGGGGGCAAGATCTTTCGCAAAATGGGGTATAGATTTTGTTGGGCCAATACAACCACCTGCTTATAGAACCCAAGATCAATATATTATTGTAGCTATGGACTATTTGACCAAGTGGACCGAGGCTAAAGCAACTCAAAAGGATGATGCCTGAACCACTGCCGCATTCTTATATGAGTATGTATTCACGAGATATAGGCTGCCAATAGAAATTGTCAGAGATCGGGGAACTCATTTCCTAAATGAGGTAATTGCTATTTGCTTAATGAGTTTATGGTCATCCATAACAAGGCAGCTCACCGCAAGCAAACGGACAAGATGAGCATACGAACAAAATTCTTAGCTCGGTATTGACTAAAGTGGTTAGTTCAGGAAGGACAGACTGGGAAATGAATCTCCATGCTGCTCTATGGGCTTATCGAGTTTCATTCAAAACAGCTTTAAATGCTACACCCTTTAACCTTGTTTATGGTCTTGATGCCATACTGCCAATAGAATTTCTATTGCCGACATTAAGGGTAGCAAAAAATCTTGAGTGGACTGGACATAAATGGTCAGAAAGACTTGAATATTTAGAAAAGCTAGATGAGCAAAGGCTAACTGCTGTAGCTCACATCTATGCACAAAAGCAGAAACAAAAACAGTTTTTTGATTCCCATCTAATTACGAAAATCTTCAAGAAAGGGGACTTAGTTTTAGTCTATTCCCTTAAGCAACACATTCCCAAGTTTAACAAAAAGGAAAACGGACTGTTTATCATTGAAGATGTATCTCCAAGTGGAGCAGTAAAGTTGTCCACCCTAGATGGTGAACCAATGGCTAATTGGATTAGTGGATGCCGTTTAAAGAAATACAATCTGCCACTAACCAATGAGTTGCTAGAAAGAATGCATGCAGCCAAGCAAAGGAGGATCAAACAACAATAGGTTATTGATGAAGCCCAAGAGGAAGCTCGACTTTGGGTACTCAAATAGAAAGCTGCTCTCAAGAATCAACAGATACCGATTCCCATCAACACTCTGGAAATAGGTGACCAACAATGGGAATTGCCTAAAGATGCCATATCAACAGATGATGAATGGTTAGACGGAATGGACCTTTGCATCAAAGTACAACTCAACAATCATAGCACAAATGCTTTGGGTGAGACAGGAGCTAGAGTAAATGCAGTCAGTTATTCCACGTACAAGAAAGCAACAAATCAAGCATTGATGGCGGGAATAGCGACTATCAAAGGATGCAACAAGAACCCAACACCCACTTTGGGAGTAGTCAACTTGAACGTGATAGTACATGGATGTTCATGTACTCATCCGTTTGCATGCTTACCATATGAACACATGAATGAGATGATGATTCTTGGAATTCCCTCGATGCGGATATACAAGGCAGCACCAGATTAGGATACGAATCAACTCAAGCTATCACCAAAAGGCGGACAACTCATTGTTCCAATTGCACCAAGCAAGGAGGAATGGAAAGGGAGTAATCAGAACACCAAACCTCGAAGCAATCAATCTTCTCCATTCCCTCGATAAGAAAATTCTACAAGTAGCATGCAAGGAGTTAGGCAAACTAAAAAACCCTAGAAACCGAGCAGTGCACGAAGACCTACGGCAAAAAACTGACCATAGCGGCCTGTTAGCTCAACCAAATCGGATGAGATTTGAACTGTAGCATGCCCTAACATAATAGAACCTTTCTATATCATCAGTTGACCATTCGGCAGGGGTCGAGGGGATCCCTAGTAGAGAAGCTAGGTTTTTGGCAGATGCCAGAATTCAAATCTGACTCCACAGACAGCTTGCCTACGAGGTTCATATACAATGTATATGATTGGTTTCGTGAAATTAATCAAGCAAAGCCCTCGAAAAGCAAAAAACAGCTCGAAGGCTACAAGGCATCAAATTCGACATACGGAGTCAAACTAACTCCAACTGAGCCAAAATTGGATGAGTTGCTTCGCAACTATGTCGTGGACAAGTCCAAAGCCTCAAAATTGACTGACCAACTCAACTAACTGTGTAGTCACAAGAATCAGTGATTTCAGAGTCGACAAAGCACAAAGTGATGCCGAGAAGACCAAACTTGACCAAATTCAATTTAGGGCTTGTTTTAGGTGTATGGAATGTGTTTAGGTCAAAATCTGTAAGTTTTGCAAAAAATTGTGAGTGCTGTAAATAATCATGATTATTTACTTTTGCACTATTTTTGCTTGAAAATTGTATCATCACCTCAGTTATCATGTGTGCACACCTATTACATGCCAAAAAACACCAAGTATAAGCCAAAATGAACACCTATAACTTAGAAATTGCCAGAAAAAGCAAAGAACTCTTTGCAAGCCAACTTTTTGGGTTATGGAACATATTTATTGATCCAAATCACCTCATATCTCATACACGAGGTCTATACAATGCGTAGAACCAATTTGTACCAAAAAATATTGATTTTGGTAGAAATGTTAATAATCGTGATTATTGACTTTCTAGCCAAAATGGGCGAATTTTGATATTTTTCCATCATACATCCAAAGTACATGATTTGTGAAGCCCACTAGTCAAGTTTGAACCAATTTGGAGCTCAAAATCTCAAATTTTCATTATATCTACTGTTTCACAGACCTAAAGCCAAAATTTGGTACCATTTTCATCCTATGCATACAAATGAGCCCATATTTCACTCATAGTATGTATTTGGTATATAATTCAAGCCTGTGATGCCAAGTTTGCAAAATGTTGAAAAAAATACTCAGCTGTAAATAATCGCAATTATTTACTTTGGTTGCAAAATTTTGTTTGGACTTTACAATTTTGCTCCTTGCATGTCTTTATGCATCTATGCTTGTTCAAAAATTGATTTGAAGCAAATTGGACCACAGTCTTTACTGGCAGATTCAAGAGTGAGGAGGGACATCATGTGGAGTTGCAACTCCTACCAAAAGAAGTGTATGATGTCGCCGCGAAGCCTGAGACAAAAGAAGCCAACCGCAGGCTAGGACTCAGAGATTTCTATGAACAGGAGCCGTGCGGTGTGGATTTTCAAAAAGCTTACGAGCTTTTATCCACGATCAAAGAAGATGGAACTGCACAAATTTCTGACCCTTAGGGAAATAAAGTCAAAGTGGTAATAACCAAGGAAATAGTGATAGAAGCACTCAGACTGCCCACAGAAGGAATGACGATGAGGGCAAGGAGCAGGAAAACGGCAGGTACTTTCACCAAAGAAACCGCCGTAGCCACCTTTGTAGACCTAATTCACAAGCAGGTGGAAGAGCCAGCCAGGTTATACCACCAACACTTCCACTTCCTAGCTAAAAGGCCACCAAGGTATACCACGCCAAATCATGCGGTTGCCACCACTTTCACGTAGGTCCTCAAGTCAACAACCAAGCAACCGGTAGACCACGCACAATACATCTTGACCACCTTGAAAGGCACAAAGAAAGAAGGAAAGATTACAAGGATTGCATACCATGCATCGGCATGGCTGACAACCTATCACTTGTCTCATACCAAAACACTTGGATATTGTCAGCTCAATGATCTCCTCGAGCTACAAGATCAGCCAAGAGATCCTACAAATCTGATGAAGAGTCGGCGGAAAGCTCACCGGAAAGACACAGCAGTGAAAGCTCAGATAATGAGGAAAAGAGAGCACGAAGAGAGGAAATGAATAGAAAAGCCGTGGCCTCACACCAAGAATAGCCCGTGCGAAAGAAACCATCATTTGAAAGAGAGAAACATGCATACCAATGCAGCCGACAAGCACAAGGAAAGGACCCGAAAAAATGGGTGCCTAGTGGACTTAAGGGACCAAGGACAAAGCATCATACCAGGAATAAATTTGAAGATCCAACAGAATCCTTGGAAAAAATGTATCAAGAAGCAGAAGCCCTAAAGCTGAAAGAAGCCCAAGAAGAGGCAAGGAAAGCAAAAGAGAGGGAGACCAGAGATAAGCCGAGAAAACGGCAAGGGAAGAGGCACAACACAACCAAGGTCACGAGCCTCCCCGGCCCCCTTCACTTCCGACGGAACAGCAGGACAACCCTATTCCAAGCCCACCACCATCACCAGCAATGAAAGCCGTAGAAGTTGAGTCTACCAAGAGATAGAATTTGAATCAAAAGAAGTAGAAGAATCTGCACAAGAGGCTACTGCTACACAAGAGCAACAAAAAGAGAAAGAACCTGAGCCAGAAAAGGAAACAAGTACTGCACAAGAGGACACAACAAAGTCCGAGCCAACACCTTCTACCTCAACACAGCATGAAACGGCCGAGGCATCCACAAAGCCTCATGATAAGAAAGTAGAAGAAGGCCAGCCACGGCCTCAAGGGCAAAAACAACCAGCCGCCACGACGCAACCAAGAGAGACACAAGAGACTGTCGAGACATCTAGGCAGCTAGCACAAAATGAAGACTAGCAATCAAATGATGATGCAATCCTGCAAGTCAATGAATATGCAAGGCAAATGCACGATATGACGGAAAGACTCTGATCAGCAGCACTTAGCCGTAGCACAAAGGCTAAAGAACTAGAGATGGTGATTGACGCTCTCCAAGGAGAGTTACAAGACAGATTAAATGTCATCACTGATCTACAAAAGCAAGTGCAGGAAATGAAAGCTGAAGCTGAACAACATCAGCTAGCAAGAGATATACAGCAGAAGGAGATGGAGGAGTTAGGTGACCTACTTACAAAGTTGTCAGATGCTTGCAAAGCAAAAGATGAACAGTTGAGAGAAGTTACAAACAAACTTCTAACGACAACCTTGTCAGGTCAAAAGATTCAAGTATAGTTGGATGTCGCGAACGCTTCTCTACAATACTCAGAACAAAGAATAAATGATCATGCAATTTTCTTACGGCAAATATGAGAGAATCCAGCCGTAGCCTCGATCAAAGGAGCATACAAGGTCTACAAAGCACTAGAGAAAAAGAACAAGGACCTCGAGCTGAAACTAAAGTTAAAGCAATCTCAACGTAGAGACCTGGCGTTTATGCGGGTCCAAAGAGAAGATGAACTGCTGAAGGAGATAGCTGAACTCAAAAGAGTCAACGAGCTACTGAGAGAGGGAAAGCCAAAAACACAAGAAGAGGCAGGCACTTCGGAGTAGCCTCAAGTAGAAATACCCTCAGTGTCATTTGCTGAACTGGAGACACAGTCCACAGTAGAGCTGAGTGATGAGGAATATTTTCAGGTAGCCATTATAGAAGAAGACACAGTGCCCATGGTCCAGCTCTCAAAGGCTAAAAAAGATGCACTAAAATAAAAGATTACACAAGAGGTAGATGAGCAGTGGAAGGGAGCGATGGATTGGAAGTTGAGAGTTCTTCACTCCGTCAACGTTACACAACTCACTCCCAATCAAATCAATGTGCAATGGCACCAATAGTCCCTGCCATACCCTCTTATAAAAGTGGAGTTACTACAGATAAAATAAAGGCTTTATGCAGACATGCAAGTCAAGGGCGCAGATAAAGACCACCCAAAGTGTAGGTTGAGCTGGCTGAACAAAAACCCACGATATTTGATTTTGTTCATGAGATCACCTGCGGCCCTACAAAAAGATCCAACTTTTTGTCATGTACCAAGAGTAAGGACATAGATAGCACATGAGGAACTACTCAAGAAGCGGCCAACTTGGCAAAACTACCCCAGATTGCCTGGTCCAAAAAAGGGACCAACGAGACTGAAGAATACATGGTGAAAACCCTAAAGGGCGCCATGTCATTCTTTAAACGTCTACCTGATTTGTCATGTGCTATGCTATATAAGATCTACCGAATGCTGCTCACATGCATCAAAGTGTTCAATGGGCTAGAGCAATCAGGTGCCCCTTGGATGTCATTCCTTGAGGGTAATAAAGGTTTGTGCTATGATCTCAGTGGCCAACCTTCCAAAGAAGTCCTCTATGGCTTCTACGCCAGATGCATGTTTCTACCTTCACACAATATAATGGCGTTCGAGGAAGCATTCTACACAGGATTCTTCACTTGGCAAAAATGAAGATATTTACGCTAGTGATCAGCAATCTCACATCAAGATTTGTAGGCTACTCAGCAGTGGAGCTAAAGAACAGAGTAACTATGCATTTTTTGCAAGTGCCAGATAAAGAAAGAAAGATTAGATACCAAAAAGCACTAAGTGTGCTTAAAGACCGCCTCGCCAGCCGCTAGCCCGAAGGCTACTTCAGCCCATAAAGCTTTGTCAAGGGACGACACAAGCGAGGAGGGGGGGAATGTTAGCAGCAAGCTAACACGGATACCATTATTTGGAGTTTTCATTATAAAACACCTATTATTTTGATAAATCAGGAATATTGTAACTCTTATTATCTCAGATAAACTCCGTAATTAATGAGCTGAGGCTACAAGCTTTCAGATTGTATCAACCTGTCATTACCCATCTTTGGTAGAACTCCAGATTATTAATTGTGACCACCAAAAAACCTTGGCTAAGGTATAAAAGCCAACATTCGTAAGTTATTATTAAGTTTTGGATAATGAAATACACAGTGTGAGCTAACGGCGCCCACTTCTCTCCTTCTTGTGCTTCCTACTCCCTCCCCGGTTGTCACATTTGTAGTCATGTTTGTTGCATTGCAACCGTAGGTGAGAGCTCTACGCATTAACGTAAACACATCATGGTATTTCGTAGCTTTTGGCGTCAGCGACCCACGGCCTAATTTCATCATAACTAAGAATTTATACTTTCAAATAAAAAACTAAGCATAGGCGGGGTATTGGGGCATCATTGCTAAGCATTTAGATGCATTATGGGTCAAAAACGACTAGGTCAAAAATCCACTGCTGTTAATAATCGTGATTTTGGAACTTGACCTAAAGTGGGATTTGAGACCATAAGCATGTGTGCTTAGGTCTTATAAACATGTCCTAGAAGTTTCGTTATGTTTGGATGTCATTTGATGCTGTAACGGATGTGATTTGTTTTCCGATGAGCGATTGGCTTTTGGTGATTTCAGTCACTTGAGTGTAGCTTGAGTTAGATGCGAGTTGTTAGTTATTTTCTGAGAGATTGACACCCTCTTGTAGCCTCTATGCACTAGTCGAGTCAGCTTCATCCCATGGATTGACAATTTAATCGTGGTTCTCACTAATATTGCAATAAGATAGGATGGTGAGGTTAGACATGCGGCCCACAGGGTTTGAAAGACATCATAGTGCTTTTGTGATGCTCTTGTTGCAATGTTCATTGGCCTATGGATAAGTCTCATGTTGCAAAAAATATAGACCAAATCAGCAGCCCATTTAGGGTGAAGACGGTTTCGTTTTTGGGTATGCATAAAGTCGAATGCCGATTAATTTCTCTCGTAACTTTCACTTGATGTTACAACAGATAGAAACCTAACTGCAATATGTTGCTGCTCTACTTTCTCCTCACCATATTACTGCCACCATAGATACTCACTTACGTGTGCAATGGAATCTATATGCCATGGATCTTGGAACATGCTAGTTCTACTAGCATAATCAGCTCATTGATGAAAAGCAGTCTTCCCATCCTCCTGTCCCAATAGTTAAGAGCACACTATTTTGAAGTCAGCCATGACTTCTTTATTAGCGGACTGTTGATGCATTCGTACTTTGGGAACCAATACAAATGCAGCATCATGCAACGGCGTATGCAACTGCACCCATCGCTTGTTGACAACAGCTGTGATTATGGTATCTTTCTCCTTTGCACCAAGGCCAACATACTCTTACTTTGCATAATGCCTCTGACATATACCAATAAACTCGACCAGAGCTGAAAGTTTCTTTGTCAACTATTCACAAAAGATCTACAAATGGTTTGGTCAGAGTGACAATTTTCTCTACATTGCACCAAAAAATTGTTCACAAGTTGTGCACATCTTGTAGCTTCCAAGCATCCCATCGTCTATCTGCTAATGTTTCAATCAAAGCAGGCTGCACTTCTTGCAACGTGGCAAGAACATAGTATATGGTTGCAAACCTTCTCGCACAGAATGTCTGTAAAGTTTTATTGGGTGATCTTGTTTGAAAAAGAGCATACAGAAATTGATGCTCTCTAATAAATTTCACCACATGATTTACATCCAGTATTGTTTGTTTTATGACAGCCATTTTATCAATGTCTTTTAACAGAAAATTAACACTAGGTTGGTAATGGGACACTTTTATGTCCTGGGACACTTTTATGTCCTATGAAGTGACCATTTTCCTTGAATTATGTCAAGAGTTTCAAAATGGATTTGGAGGTGCTATCTGTCTAGAAAGTCGTCTCATGAGCTGAAAAAAACTTGACATTTTTTTGGAATATCAATTCCATCTTTAACCTTGTCCTTGCACAACATTTCACAACCTAAACTGTGTGAAAAAACGGGTCCTGTTTTTGGCTTTTTTCAACTTTTTGCAACTATACCACTCTAGAATTCATGTTTGTGAGGTCTATAATGCTAGAGAACTATCTTTAGTAGTCCTCAACATGTCCTGATGCTTCTAGGGAGAAATAAATGTTAAAGTTGTAAGTTATGACCAAATTACAAAAATTGTCAAATCCTGTTTTTTAGCCAATTTTAGCTCTTCTATGATTTTTTTGGTGGCTTTCATGATATCCAAATGCAGTTTTGATTCTCTATGTCGCGTAACATAAAGCTAATATTCCTTGAGTTTTGGGGCACCTAATACCCTATTTTGCATAGTAGACAACAATGGTTGATTTTTTCAATTATAGAAGAAAACGAAACATTCTAGTATATGAAGCTGTATAGCTTTTTCAATATTGTTAGTTTCTTGTGACAACTACATGCATTTTGTAGGTAGTAACCATATCTAGTCATAAGGATCAAATTTGGCTAGATATTGAATAGTTTCTATGGGATTCTAAAACTCATAATGTTGAACCCAGCTTTTTCATGTTTGCTGTATTTAGCACTTCATCTTTGTCCCCAAGATTCCCCTTGGTAAGAGATGTATTATTCTTTTGACATGCTCCATGGCTCCTTATGAACCTAAAGGACAATAGGGAACTAAGAAAAATGCATATATTATTTGTATTGAGCGTGGCTATAGAAACTTTGATGATAGGTTTGCAGAATGGTAAAAGTTCAACTTTTTTGTACCTATTTCTTTTGGCAAAACAAAAAATAGTGAGTGAGAAGCAATCCTATGTTCTGATCACCAACCCATTGAAGTTAACTAGGGAATTTATCTCAAGTCCTACAAAAATCCCTAATCTTATTTTTATGTAACAAAACGTAAGAAATGACTGTTTTGATGAAAATGTACTGGTCCGTCAACTTTGGAGGCTTGGTGTGACCAAAAGATGAGACATTTTACAAGTTTCTTATTTTTTCCATGTGTAGTAGGCCTTGAACTATAACCTCATGAAAGGATTTTACAAAATGAGTGGATCTACTATGGTTTTGGAGGTTTTTTTCAAAACCCTGAAAGGACACTTTTATGTCCTGTTAGGTTACCAACCTAGTGTTAAGAGTACGCAATGCACATGGTACCCAAGTAATCTCTGGGCACTTAACTTGGATAGCCCTCCCTACAGCCTTGTAATTGGATGCATTATTTGTGACAATTAGAGTCACATTCTCTGGCCCACCTAGCCTTGTTATGGAGCGCTATCGGAATGTGTGCGGTCTAGCTGGGAAGGTGCAAACCCTTTGGCTGTGAGAGTTCTTGGAGTTTGCTTGTTTTTGTAGTCGAGATTATGATGAGAGGATCATCAAATCACATTCAATTTCACTTTACAAGACCATTTCAAAACACTAAAATTTTAGCCATGAAACCTCAATGCTCATACAAGCACAATTCTCAATCAAAACCCAAACATATTTCATGGTATCATGTAGCCTGGCCCCCAATTACATAGTCGTAACATCAAACAGTTGAAAGGAATGCTCGAGCTTCCACCTTCACAACGACAATTTTCTGATTTTGCAGAGATTTAAGAGCTTCCAAAGTAAATCCCACACACCATTTTGATAAGAGGAAACCCTAATTCACTCCCTCACTAGCTCAGATACAAGATTTCGAAGAGGCGGGACTGCCCTACACATAGATTGAACAACCATGGAAGCCATTACACAGTAGTGCAAAATTGCTGGTTTTTTTTGTAAAAAGAAGCCCTCCCTCTCTTACCCACGGCATTTTGAGCTGATGTGTCAATGTTTAGGCTATTTTTCCACTTTGGACCAAAACTAGGCTATTTTTAGCTCATTTTTTACCCAAAAAAATGTCATTTTTGATGCGAAAAATCCCAAACGGAGTCAAAAAAATCCCTAATTTGTGGGATCACTCGCGTAAGCATAAAAATCATAGATAAGCATCATTTTCCATCAATATACCATTTTTGGTCACTTTCCATGCAATCCTGCAACGACGTCTGTCTGTTAGCTGCTATTTTTGGCAGTTTTGCCCGCATCAGTCTTTATAGGCGAGATGAGTGTGCCACCATGAAACACTTGGACTATGTATATTGTCAAACCAAATTAAGCATCTTATCAAGTGGAAAAGCATGCAAATGTGCCACATCCAGGGCCACGACTCCCCGAATAGGTATGTACATGATAATGACCGCAGTAGCGCTTCAACATATATCACAGTATGAACATGATTTCTTTTATTTGTATACATCGACAAAGTGTCAAGAGTGAGGTGAATGTTTTTATTTCACACTATGTACATGCCACGGCACGACATCCACCCCCTCTGAACCTGCACATCCTCCGGTATGTGCCACAACAACATTTGTAGAGCATTAAAACTCATGGTCATACGCCATATTCTCACTTTCATCCTCAGTTTGCATATAGTTGGCTTCATCATCCTCTTCACTTGGTTGTGCATCAAATGGATCAGCATCCCCTCTTTTTTTGAATAATTTAATCCTTTTTCTTGCAATGGGAATTTTCAGTTAGATCCCATCCAATTCACGCAAGGTGTAAGTTGCATTTCCATGCACATGTTTGACAACATAAGGACCAAACCATATCTTTGCGAGCTTCCTTATTGTAGAGTGTTGGTTTTCAAGACTACTATCGTACACCAACACCCGATCACCTTCTTCAATGTCTTTTGGTCTGAGCCTATGCATCTTGTCAAATCTGTCTTTGTTTTTCAACCTTGCATCACAATGCAAATGGAAGTAGCCTTGGCCACTCTCCAAGCTTACCTTCAAAAGCCTTAGCTAAAGCTTTTATTATTAGATGATGCCCTCTTTCACTTTTTCCATTGGCCTCTGGGTTATAAGCACAAGTTAAAGCTAATTTGATGCCCATTCTAGAGAAGAATTCCCTTGCTTCATCAGCATCCAATTCTCCTCTATCTGCAGTTATCTTTCCCACACACCCATAGCGACAGATCACATCTTCAAGAAGAAATTTACATACAGCTTGTGTAATCTTTGTCCTCAATGCACGCCCTTCAACTTGATTAGACAAATCTTCTCTTGCAAGCACCAAATACCTCATTTGCCAAAGTCCCAAAGGCATTGTAACCAAGTCCACAACCCATTTGTAATGCATGGCTAATGGATAAGTAGGATGTAGTCCATCACGATGCCGTACATTTGAATACATTTGGCATGTCATACAAGACTCCACAAACTCAACCACATCCTTATACATCCCTTTCCATCAATACCTTTCTTTTACCTTGGCAAATGTTTCCCATACACCTCGATGTCCTGCCCATAAACTTGTTGTTGAGTAACCTTATTGCATACTACACGCAATGGTGTTCCATCTCTTTGTTTAGGATGCTTCCATAAGTAGCCATCCCTCAAGAAGTATCCATATGCTTTTCTTCTTATCCTCTTAAATTCTTGCT
Organism: Adiantum capillus-veneris; assembly: GCF_014529385.1. Taxonomy (NCBI): domain Eukaryota; kingdom Viridiplantae; phylum Streptophyta; class Polypodiopsida; order Polypodiales; family Pteridaceae; genus Adiantum; species Adiantum capillus-veneris. The sequence continues at coordinate 44,422,391 of NC_140954.1, forward strand.
CAGTCCAATCATCCTACTTCTGCAGAGTACTTAAGTAGCAACCTATCAAGAGCCATTCATCCTCATATAGTTCCTCTGAAAAGGACTCAAGTGAAGACACAAAACATGCATGACTACTCTTTGCATGATAAATAGTGTAAAACTTTGCACCTACATCATCTCCCTCAATAATCATGTCCTGCTCATCTTCATACCTTGCCCTAGATAGCATAACTACCATTGGATTGTCTTTCCCTGCAATATGCTTGAACTCAAGATTCAAGGACTTTATGTAGGCTATCCATCGTAGCATTGCAATATCAAGAGTCGAACAGTTTGTGATCATTCCAAGAAGAGGCAAACAATCAGTTTCCACAACCACCGGTGCCCCTATCAAGTACTCCTTGTCACATCTCAATGTTGTAACCACCCCCCATAGTTCCCCTTTTACTTGTGCATAATCTCGTTGGTGAGAACTCATAATTTTGGCTCCAAATCTCACCACATACCTTTTTCCTTTATCATCATCTTGCCCTACTGCCCATCCTATCCCTATAGGACTCGTGTCCACTGTCACAATGACAGGTCTCTCACATGCATAGTCTACCTTTGTCAAGGTTGGCAATGAAAGAAGTAGCTTCTTTAGCTTTCTCATGCCTTTTGTGTTCTCTTCTTCCCATTGAAACTTCTGATTCTTTCTCAATAACCTATAAAGGGGATCTACTACATGTGCATAATGTGGTATCCAAATAAGATAGAAGACGCAAGCACCAAGAAATCTTTGAACTTCAGTTATAGTTGTACATGATTCTTTCATGTTTGCATCCATCTTTTTTGGACAAGGCCTTCTACCATAAGGACCACACATATGCCCCACAATCAACACTTCATTGACACCAAATACAGATTTTTTCCCTGACAGGGTAAGATTAACTTCTTCCAGCTTTGACAAAATCTTCTCACAATCTTCGATATGGTCTGCAACAAACTTGTGGCACCCCCTTGAATCCATAGCTCCATCTTTATCTTTGTCTTCAAATCCTTTGATGGGCACATCATCAAGAAATAGCGTTGTGATTTGAGGTATGAAGTCACGTAGAATCTTGTTCATCCCATTCATCATATGTGCAACTGAATCTGTTGCTCCTTGAGGTAAGGTACACATCCTTACCAGTCTCAAAGGTGTTTTCATAATCGTCAAATCTCTACTCTCAACATCTAATTGAAATTGATCGTACCCTGAATAGAGATCCCCCATTGAGTAAATTTACCTTCATGCAAACGCCTCTGTAAATTCATCCACTATAGGTTGTACCCACATTCCTAATGGTAACCTTGTTTACAGGTTTCATATCTTGTATGAACCGCAAAGCTCCATTCTTCTTAGGCACAGTGAACCACCTGTTTGAATATGGCGCACAAGAAGGCTCCAAGATACCCATGCTAATCTTTTCATTGATTAGTTCTATTAACTTTGTCAAATGTGCTTCCAGAACCAAAATTGGGTGTAGATTCCAAGGTACATGAGGGATAGTGAAGATCACCATAGGTGCAACAACATTAGGATCAACACACCCTATCTCATGTGGCTGGAAAGCAAAAGCCTTACCATGTCTTGAAAGAATTTCTTTAAAACTCTTCTTCTCTTGTTGTGTTAAAAACTCTTCATAGCCAACTTTTATCTCTTTTAGGGATTCCATTGTGAACTTGTGTCCAATTATTTTGGATCCCTGAGACTCGGCTACAAAGAAGCTTGCTCTAGCTTTTTCTTGCAATTTGATGGTAAAGGTAAGGCCACTGGCCTCACTTTCTCTGCCACCGTTTTGTACTTGGTCTCCACACGCACTTTCGGTCCTTCATTAGCATTGAATCTTTCCGATCTTCAAAAGCCTCAATCACATCATACATTTCCATAGAGCATACTTCCACAATGTGGGTTCCATCTTGCATGCTAGAATCCATTATAGCTTCAAGCTCAAGCATAGTATCTACATGAGAAACTTGTTCAAAGAAACCTGAAATGCACTCACTATCCTCTATGAAACCATTTTCTTTCATGTATTTCGGTACACTATATACATATTGTCGTGCACTTCTTTTCATATCCTCAAGCTTCATAAAACATACTGACCCATGCTCTGTTAATCCCTGAAAACCTGTAGAAAAAGTTTCTTCTTGCTTTGGGTCAGGCGAGAATCTTTTTCTTCTTGTACCATTGCAATCCCGCTTTACAATGGTACATGACCAAAACCCCTTGTCTCCGTGTAGTATTTGAACTCTTTGTTCGTTTTTGGTAAAGGATACTCACGTCGAAGACTATTGCAGTTCCTCTTGTGATTCACACACACAGTAAAAAATTGCATAGCTCGCTTCCCATCTCTGCTCTTTACCCTAGCATAAGCAGAACCATCATCCAAGGCCTTTGTTTCCATGCGAACGGCTGTGATGTATGGCTGCCCAAGGATAAGAGGATAGGTAGACATCTCGTGCACAAAGAATTTTGCTTATCCTTCACATTACCAATCGTCACTTTCACATTTGGACAAGCCCCATACAGCTCTCCTGATGAGTTATTTGCAGCTCTAATCATCCACCCATGGTCTGTGTCTAACGGCCACTTACCCTTCATGTAAAGACTCTTGGACGTAAGATTGATCTCAGAGCCATGGTCTATCAATGCAAGATATGGCTCCTCAAGATCACCCACCTTGACTAAGGTTATTGTTGTAGCTCTTGCCCAATGACTTTTGGAGTAGTGGCTTTTATAGGAGGCTTCATCTTCATCATCATCATCTGCAAATCTAGCATCGCAATCACCCTCTTGGACATGTATTCCATGTGCCTTTAGTGACTCCCCTTCACCCTCAAACTGTGGAGAAATAGACTCAGTGAGATTTTGCCTCTTTCTTTTTATGATGTCTATAATTTCTTCATGAAACTCGAATTTCAAAATTCTTTTCTCCAATACCTACTTTAAGTTTGTGGCAGCTTCAACGTCAGATTGTAGTTTGTATGCAGGGCCTTTTGCTTTTTCTTTTCCTTGCTCTTTCTTCTTCCCTATAGATGCCTCCTCCATAGGAATCTCAGGAGGAGGAGGCACATGTGGTGGACCCTCATAAGAAGGTCATGGATCCTTTCTTCCACCAGCTCTTGTAACCCTCTTTGAAGTAGAAGGACCTGCATCTCCATTCTCACGTCTGTGCTTCTCTTCCACAATTGATTCATTGTTATAGCATTTTGCAAGATAGGCATGCACTGATAAAGAATCCACAGGGTCATCCCAGCCTGTCGTATGGAGTATGCAATGAGAAGCTTCATGTAATACCTGTTTAGTTACGTTCCCTTTTTCGCCTGAGGCTACTGCATATGGCCACAAGCTATCAACCTCCTCAAATTCATATGGAGTATTCTTTAACACTTTCTTTGGAATTAGCTCTATCTTTGCCCCGTAGGTAACAGCCTCCACTGCAGAAATAGCATGAATAGTTGCCATATCCTCCACTAACTTCCGCATACCTCCTTTTTCAAAGTTAGTTCCTAATGGCATACCTGTCTTCCGCAGATGGATCTTGCCATCCTTAAAAAACACAAGATCTCTTTTTAAGGCATCACTAATTCTATCACAATCCCTTCTGCCATGGTCTGTGCCATCACACCATATGCATCTGTGCACAAATCCTTCTTTGCTTTGGGATTTTTGTCCTACAATAAGTTGTCCTTTCTCTTCAAGCCTTGTAAGCTTTAACTTCATTTCTTGCATGCCCTTAACAAGCTCATCAAGCATTGAATTATCACCTTTTGGACTCACAATAGTAGGATTTGGTGGAATCTCTGACGTGCTAGGAGGAGAGGTCGTACCATTCACCACCATCTTGTCCCTACGATGTTGCCTCTTAGCAAGCAATGAGACTGCGTCTTCAACCTCTTTCCACTCAGCCTTTAGACCATGTTCTGTATTCTTGTCTTCAAGGAGTAGATCTAGCTTCTCTTGGAGCTCATGACCTACAGCTTGAAGGAACAATTCGGTCTTTTCACTATCCAAAGTAGCCCGCTCTATTCCTTACAGGTGAGCATAGTGTTGCTCAAACTCTCTCAACAATTCGGTGATGGGAAGTCCTTCTTTTGTCTTTGCAACCCATTCCAAGAAGGTTCTTTTTGTAACCCTTTCAGAGTCCTCCATGAAGTATTCCTCCTTTAGGGCTAATTTGAATTGCTCCCAACCTTCTCCATGCTCCTCCCTGATTCCCTTTACATGGTCTCTAATCTCGGGGACCACAACAAGCTTAAAACTACGAATCATGTCCACGTCTAGAACCCGTTGTAGCTCCATCTCCGTTACGTAACCACGAAGAAACTTGATGACATATTTCCCTTCAAATTGGTCTATTTTTTTCACAATAGCTTGAAAGGCTTTTGTTGCTGACACCTCCCTTCTTTCTGCAGCCTGTTGTTGTTGCATAAACATGGAGAATGCTTGAAACATTTGCATTGTGCCTTGATCAAAACGCATGCCTTGTTGCTCTTGTTGATCCATATCTTTAATTATTTGTAATTAAACCTTTCAAAACAATTTTTTGAACCCCCACCCCAGCTGCTTCGCGTCGGGTTCACCAGAAATATCGGAATGTGTGCGGTCTAGCTGGGAAGGTGCAAAATCTCTGGCTATGAGAGTTCGTGATTAGAGTCACAAACACTTTGTGAAAAAGTGTTTGTGGATAATCACCAACCCTCTTTCTAAGGGTGACAAAAAATCTAAGAGCGTTCGTGACATCAAAGTCACAAATCCTCTTTCCTATCGTGCTTGGAGTCTGCTTGTTTTCGTAGTCGAGATTATGATGAGAGGATCATCAAATCACATTCAATTTCACTTTACAAGACCATTTAAAAACACTAAAGTTTTATCCATGAAACCTCAATGCTCATACAAGCACAATTCTCAATCAAAACCCAAACCTCTTTCATGGTATCATGTAGCCTCGCCCCCAATTACATAATCGTAACATCAAACAGTTGAAAGGAATGCTTGAGCTTCCACCTTCACAACGACAATTTTCTGATTTTCCAGAGATTTAAGAGCTTCCAAAGTGAAGCCCACACACCATTTTGATAAGGGGAAACCCTAATTCACGCCCTCACTAGCTCAGATACAAGATTTTGAAGAGGCGGGACTGCCCTACACATAGATTGAGTAACCATGGAACCCATTACACAGTAGTGCAAAATTGCTGGTTTTTTCTATAAAAAGCAGCCCTCCCTCTCTTACCCACGGTAGTTTCAGCTAGTGTGTCAAGTTTTAGGCCATTTTCAGCTCATTTTCGACCCAAAAAAATGCCATTTTTGATGCAAAAAATCCCAAACGGAGTCAAAAAAATCCCTAAATTAGTGGGATCACTCGCATAAGCATAAAAAGCATAGATAAGCATCATTTTCCATCAATATACCATTTTGGGTGACTTTCCATGCAATTCTACAACGGCTCCTCTTAGCTGCTATTTTTAGCAGTTTTTGCCCGTATCAGTCTTTATATGTGAGATGAGTGTGCCACCATGAAAGACTTGGACTATGTAAATTTTCAAACCAAATTAAGCATCTTATCAAGTGGAAAAGCACGCAAATGCACTACATCCAGGGCCACGACTCCCCGGATAGGTATGTACATGATAATGACCGCAGTAGACGCTTCAACATATATCACAGTATGTACATGATTGCTTTTATTTGTATACATCGAGAAGTGTCAAGAGTGAGGTGAATGTTTTTATTTCACACTATGTACATGCCACGGAACGACAACGCTCGTATATTCTTACTAGATAATTGATGGTCTTCTCTTTCAAAGCGGTGTCAATGGCTTCTACGAACATGGAACCTCTAGGTTTGATAAGCATCACATTGATGAGCTACTTCTTATGACAGTTGGTCCATCCATCCAACACTATGGTGCAACCATATGCAGAAAAAAAGTCTACCACCGTGTGCTTGAGGATGGCTTCAATACTGTCTTTCACTTTATCTAGATACTCTTTGTGCATCTTATTATAATCAGGAAGCACAAACCCTTTTCTAGTTGTTCTTGTTAAAGCATCTTGAAATATAGAGTTGTGCATAGCATTGAATGGTTTACTGCACGCCACAAAATCTTGTGTCCATTTCAATTGCAACTCAAGAAACCATTGCTTATCTAATGCTTCATACAACGTTTGTCCATTGGATGATGCTTTACTAATTTTAGTTGAACTTGGATCTGCTGCCATTGACGTTGAAGCATGTCCATGAACAGGAGTTGACTGGGGAGTGTAATCATTTGCTTTCTTAGGAACATGCTATGTCCTCTCATTGACAACAGACATTTCAACATTCATTGCAACTTGTTTGGTAGTAGAACTTTTCTTTTTAGCTGTAAGAATTTTCTCTTCTATGCAAGCGTACTTTGGTAATCCAGCATGAATATCTCTTGGTGGAGCCGTACACTTTGACACATTACCAGGGAATTTAAACGGATGTTCTTTGATTTTGGTCTTATTATCACTGATCTCATGGATGCAGGTCTTGCATTTCAATCTAGATGTAGTCTTTCCGGCACACAGCTCGTGGACGTAACTCCGCTCATTTCCTTTTACCATGCTGGACATATGAATTTAATCTGCTAGAAACAACAAATCTTGTTGTCAATTTCAAGGTAAAAAATAATTCAAAGCAAAAAACTACATAAGCAATGCTCTATCAATCAATATAGTGATCAAAATCTGTTCACATTACCAATTAGACCCACGTTACATTATCAATCAACAATAAGCAATTAGGTCTCCCGAACCTCAAAAAAATATATTCTTTCAAACATATTAATTGCATAAGTGAAAGACGAGTTTAGGAAATGAAAAGACAAATGAAGGTGGCAAGTCAAAAGATGAATGAAGGTGAAAAGTTAAAAGACAAATGAAGATGGAAAGTCAAAAGACCTTTTGTGTCCATATAGGTGTTTCTCTACTCTTTCATTTTTCCTTTAACGTTTTCTTCTAAGTTTTTTTTAGCGTCTCTCTCTCTCTCTCTCTCTCTCTCTCTCTCTCTCTCTCAATGTTGTATTCATCTTTCTTAGGTAATATTGTTGCAAATCTATGTGCTTCGTCATTGCTTGTTACATTATGTGCTATAGATTAACGCATTTTTTTTCTTGTTTTTGAGTGGAATATTTGAATTAGGATCACCTTTTAATTTTTTTGAAGCCATTATGAATACCTTTTAATAATGATAGTAGGCTTATTGTTCTTCATGTACAAACTCACGTCAGTCAAATTATCCTTTCAAACGCAAAATAACTTCATCACTTCAAACAATACATTTTAATCACAATGCTCAAATTGCACTACATCGATTTATCTAAAGTGCAAGATTTGGACTTTCACGCATTACGATAATCAATAATCTTAGTCATTTATTTAAAACAATAAAAATAAATCGCATCATCACGTTGCACTATATCGATTTATCTAAAGTGCAAGATTACGGCTTTCACACATTACGATAATCGATAATATCAATGAAATCTTGCAATTGATTCTCATTGTAACATGAGGATTCATTGCAAACCTTGACGATTTTCATATCTATCTGAAGTGAAAACATGAAGTTCTCACACTTCACGGTAGATCTTTGAGCGCTTATCTATCTGCAAGTGTTGCACGTGTACGATCACAGAGTATGATATACGTAGAAATCCAAATAAAGATAATTTAATAGCAATGTATATGGACATGAGATTCCTAAATTTTAATTCTAGTGAGAGCATAGTGTGATGGCTCTACACAGGACAAAAAAATTTCTACCTATGATCACTTTGAGGTGAGAAAATATATGCACATTAAAATCGAACATACCTAAAAAACTGACCTTTATTCTATATTATTTTGTAGATTGATTACCTCAAGTGAGAGTACACTCTGCACACAACGACAACCTCTAAATTACATCACTAATTCACTTCCACATGTGAGTAAACTGAGCACGTAGCAAGTGACTCCTATAAAATAAACACCTTATATGAGTGAGAGTCTAAGCTCCACACAACAAACAAAGCCTACACAATTTGAACCTAAAACAAAAAATCAATCAAATTTTAATAAATAATTAAATTAATTTTAAACAAAAGAGTTCTAAAACTATTCTAAATTTCAATGATTTTTGAATCATTAAAAAAAAATTCTTTGATTATGACATAGAATACCTTTTGTAATGAATAATGGTCTCAACAAAGCGCATTGCTGCTATATATAATTTTTTTTTATCAATGTATTCTTTGATCAAAAAATATTTTGCACAATGTATTTTTCAATCAAAAAACTTCGATCTAGTAACCAAGAAAATATACGATTGCCCGTTTTTTGTTGACGTGGCATCGTATAATAATACGCCCGTATAATATGAGGTAATATATAATACGCCCATATATGACTTATTGTACGTATTTCGTATAACGTATAATGAAACTTAGAGTAAAGGTTGATTTGTGACAAGTTGACCGCCACTGTCTGAAGTGGTCTTCGTAGAACTCGCAAGACAAGGTACCAAATTTTTGAATAATATCTACAATAAACTTTGACTATCAAAGGAATAAAATACCTTATCTGCGGTTCCTTTGAGTCTAAATGCCAAGACACCAGTGAATCTCTCCAAGATCCACCATATCAAATGCAGAAGACAATAACTTTTTTACTTGCTGAAGAAATCCCAAATCATTGGAAACAAGGATGGTATCATCCACATAAAGAGCAAGAATCACAAAACTGCTACCTTGGTTCTTTATTTGTAAGTTGGGGTCTGAAGAGAAAGAGATGAATCCTTTAGAGGTGAGAAAAAGATCAAATTTTGTATACCAGGCCCGTAAAGCTTGTTTGAGACCATATACTGCCTTATGGAGTTGAACAACAAGGTCTCTTTACCTGAAATAACAAACCCTTCTGGCTATTCCACATAAATTTTCTCTTCCAAATCACCATTCAAAAAAGTAGTTTGCACATCCATTTGATAAGCTTCTAAATCAAAATGAAGAGAAAATGCCAATAAAACCCAAATACTTGTAATACAAACAACTGGTGAAAAGGTCTCTTGATAATTAAGACCAACAACTTGGGAGTAACTTTTGCAACTAAACGTGCATTGGACTGTTAAAAGATTTTTTGCTTTTACCTTTGTCTTATACACCCACTTAGACTTAATAGTTGTACGACCAGGAGGTAGTTCAGTTAGTATCCATGTACCTTTAGAGATGAGAGAATCGTACTCTGCTTCCATAGCCTCTTGCCATTGATCCTTTTGTTGTGAATAGATAGCTTCATTATAAGTCACGGGATATTCAAAAGTAGAGAAAGAATTATTAACAATATCGTCATCATAAACATGACATGACACATGTTCAAAATCAATTAACAGATCAATAAAAATATCATTATCATCATTGAAAACATTTGGAATGGATGGTTGTGAAGAGGAAAGTTTCTCTATAGGAAGAGTTTCATCATTGAAAGTAATGGCAAATCTTGAAGCAACGATTTAGTATCATCAAAATCATCCACTGACCGTGAGCCTCCCATAAGCTATTCCTTAAAAAGTAGCATCACGATTCACAACTACTTTCTTGGAGGAAGGGTCATAGAATTTGTAGCCTTTGGCAATGTCAGAATATCCAAATAAAATAACTTTAAGACCAGGAGCATCAAGCTTCGTTCGTGTTTCTTTGGGTACATGAATATAAGCAATACATCCAAAGGTTTAAAAATGAGATACAAAAATAATGTCACTTGTCCATGCTGTGACGGGTATCTTACCAGAGGGTACAGTAGTAGGAAGATGATTTTGAATAAGTACTGATGTCAAAGTCCCTTCAGTGCAAAAAACACGAGATAACCTAGAATGAATCAACATGCATCTTACATCATTGAGAATAGTGCAATTCTTTTATTCAACAACGTCGTTCTGTTGAGGTGAATATGGGGTAGTATGTGTTTATGATGAATTCAACTATCATCACAGTAACTTACAAACTCTCGAGAAGCATATTCGCCTCCATTGTCACTACGAAGTTTCTTGAGATGACAACCAATTTGAAGTTCCGCAGCCTTGTGGAGTTGTTTGAAAATAGATAAGGCCTCACTTTTTTGTCTAAGTAGAAATATGGTCGTACACCGTGAGAAATCATCAATGAACGTAATGAAGTAGCGATATTATGATCTCCTAGAAGGTAGAGGTCCACATATATCAGTATAAACAAGATCCAATATGTCATGAGCATGAGTTGTATTTGAGGGAGGAAAAGGTTTATGCTTATGTTTCCCAAGAGCACAAAACTTACAAATTCCCATCTAGAGATGAGCTTTAAGATCCATTCCATGAACAAGATCATGACGCTGAAGATCAAGGACTTTTGAGAAACCAGCATGAGCAAAACAGTGATGCGATACTTTGCAATCATGATCACGTAGAGCAGTGACAATATTTTCTACAGCATCATTGAGAGAGAGTTTAAACAAATTACCATTCGCGGAGGAGTGACTATAGTCTATCCATCTTTCTCAACTTTTTGGCATTTGGTATGATTAAATCCAACAAAGAGACCAAGATCAACAAGTCTAGCAAATGAAAGGAGATTACATTGAAGATCTGGTATATGTAATACTCCTTACAAAATTCAAGTGGAAGAAGATAAGGTTCCAAGATGTAAATCTGCAATACCCTTTAGTTGACAAGTCATATCTTCAGCAAGATAAACAACACGTTGAACTGGTAGTGGATGATAGTTATGGAGCCACTTACACTGATATGTCATATTTTCTTCAGCACTAGAATCGATAATAAAAAGTGATCCATCACGTACATGAAGTATCTTGTCTGGAGCAACTGTACATAGGATGTAGCTCGTTTTTGGTACAATCTTGTTTGGATGTTCAATAGCATATGCTCTGTAACGATCTGTATTGAATGGACGCTTATAGCAGATATGAGTGGTATGATCAGGTCATCCACAAAATTCACAAGAAGAAGAAGAATCTCTAAATAAATGTGGTTGTTTAGTGGTGATATTGTGTTCTTCATCATACTGATATGCCCAACAATCATCTTCAGTGTATGGCCATTTCTATTGCAGTAAGAACATTGCTTATTAGGAAATTTGAGACGAGAGAAAATATTACCGCAATGGCTACCTCTGTGATCTCCTCGTTGAAGTGGATACCTTCTAGCATAGAAAGTATGTTCCATTTGTTGTGACTCAATCTCCTCTTGTGAAATCATAGTCGTATCATGACTAGTATTACGTCATTCTTGACATTGAGAATATTCAGTTAAAGACATGCAGGCTTGGTTGAAATTGAGACCATCTTTATTAGAAAGAATAGTAACAATGTTATCATGATAACATTTTTGCTATTCTTTGATCATAAAAAGAGTCCTTCATCGTGTCAAGGAGAAGTGTAATCAGTTGTTTTTGTGGAATATTATCACCGACAGTAGCAAGTTGATTAATAATGAATTTGAAAGACCCAATATGTCATGTCATGGTAGTACCAACTTCATATTGTACCTTGTTAAGCAAACCTCTCAAATAAAGTATTTCTATCATAAATTTCTTCTAAAAGTTTGCAATAAGGTACTTCCATACGCCGTGGGAAGTAGGCAGTTTATATACATCAAGCAAAAGGGAATCAGTAAGAGAAGAAAGAATATACCAACGAGTTGCATTATCACGTTGTTGCCAATCCGTATACACAACATGCCAATCTTCAAATACAGGACCTTCACTGATAAGCACGTTGTCATGATCCGTATCAAAAACAGGGTGAGGCGGACATACACAATTTGCAAGGACAATATCAGAGAGTTCATCTCCTTCAAGAATTAACAACATCTTTGTTTTCCAACTAGGAAATCCTTGGCCTTGGAAAGCAGGAACAAAAGGCTGGACAAAAGGAAAACCTTTGACTAGAATGGTCATAGCCATATCTGGTTGTGAGAAGACCATGTATAAGATAAGATCGCAAAATTTGCACGCCATATATGGTGAAGGTTGTAATTGAGAACGAGAGAAATATGACGACTGTGTTTCGCCAATGATAAATGCAATAAGGATGCTCAACAAACGTCCAAAGATTTGAGGGATGTCACCCAAAAAAGCACGGAAAAAGAGACATTAATAATAAAAGAGTCCTCAAAATAGAGTGAGGTGAGACGTGACGTGAGACTCAAGATTGACGACTACAATATGAATAGAAAAAATCTAAACTTGCTCAAAAACTTTGATGCCAAAATTAAAAAAACAATCATGGACGCTTCACAAAGACGCACGAGGACCAAATCGGTGTCAAGTTTGATTGCAGTAAAAACAACATAACTTTCTGCTGCAAAGTCCGTTTGCTGTAAACCTAGAACTCAAATCAAAGAGCTCGAGGAAACGAACAAGTTTTAGATGCAAAGTACCATTGTGCTTTGCTCCATGGCACTTTTCCCGGTTCTCCAAATTTTGAGCAGAAGACCCCCAAAAATTGAGACGAAGTTCAAGGTGTCAAAAGACAAATCAACAAGAAACATAATCAAGGATTCACAATATCGATTAGCCAATAAACACCACACAAAACACTGATCATATTCTTCTTAACACAAAATAACCATGAGTAACAAGAAATCAATCCTCAAAAATAAAATTTGTAGCAATTCTGAATCTTACATGTGAATTGCATACACATACTTTGTTTTGTCACCATGAATTGAATTGTCACGTGATCGTTACCTCTCTCATACCATGTTGAGATGTAGAGAGAAAGAGAGAGAGAAGATACAAGAGACACACCATATATGCTTCCAAAGACCGATTCATATTGAGGAGAAGATACAAATATATAGGTAAGACCAAGCTGAGTAGAGCGAGCCATATATAGCTCCAACAAAAAATATATGGTGTGGTGATGTGTTAGGATTTTTCTTCACCCTTTTTTTATTTTAAGGCCTTGAATATGTACATGAATACATTTCCTTCAAAAAGTATTTGGGTTCTTTGATGAATTATTTATCTTGGACTCTCCATTGTCACTCTGTGGTTCCATTAGGATGGGTGAATGGGTTCTTCTTTAGCTTGCAATCCGTGTTAGAGAAGGATCTTCTCTTACCCGAGCTATAATCTTCCTTGCGGGCGCACCCCTTTGCGGCCTTGTGCTCACACAAACATTGCTTTTTCCCACTTCACGTTGATTGGCCGGCCGCTAAGTGCACAGTCTGCTCGCAATGAGTGAGCAGAGAGCAAGGGGAGGCTTTGTGTGTGTGTGTGTGTGAGAGAGAGAGAGAGGGGGGGGGGGGGGGGGGGGGGGGGGGGGGGGCTCCTCCACCCACACTAGGATAGTAGTCCTCCTCTTTTGGGGGCATTGGGCCCCTCAAAAAGGGATCCTAGTGCCCTCCAATTTTTAGAAAGTCCAAGATTGTGACATAATGACAAGTATATGAGGATGCTAGACATTATCCTAAGAAGTCTCCATAGCCTCTCTCACTCTCTCTCTCTCTCTCTCTCTCTCTCTCTCTCTCTCTCTCAAACCCGTTTTACAAAAGGCATTAACAAGTGTTTTGATGTCTTGTGTGGCTTAAAATGGATATGTGTTGCCAAAAACGTATGGGCTTGAGTTGGGCAATATATTAGAAATGATGACTTTGTGTGCCTACTCACACATGTGGTCTATTACTTGACCTCTTTATAATATACTTGATGGGAGTGCATGGTAGGCAATCTTCCTTTTCTTTTTTTACCATAAAAAGAGAGAGATGTATTAGAAAGATGTACAGGAAGATAGACCACAAGTAGATGCTTGAGATGAGTTGAAGCAATGGTTAACAAACATACTGGATGGCATAGCCAAAGAGTATATGGAGTATCTGAGCTCAAAGTATTAGAGTCTACATCATTACTAATTATTGAGATAGATGAGAAGACCAAGAACTTTGATGCCTACATGTTTGCATTGCCATTAATGAAACATGAATCTATCATGTGTAAAAGATACTAGTACTCCCTCATTTCTATCCAAATGCCCATTGAGATTACGAGGGAGTAGCAGTAACAAAGGAGGAAGATTTACTTATCCTTGGAAGCCATCCCCTGTGGAGAAAGAGATGGTTTGAAAGGTGGCCTCAAGATCAAAAAATATAGAGGATTGCACCATTGTACCTAAGGATTGACCCGACCTACTACCCTATTTCTAGAAGGTGATCCTGTGATAGCTGTCCAACCCACTTCCCCATAGTGCAACACTAGCAATGTTGAGAGATGTCCCAGATCTTACATGTCAAATGACATGTAAAATCGCAAAAATGATTATCACTTGTATTGAGGCGTTTTACAACATTGACAAAGCAGAGTACCCATGGGAGTTTTTTATTAAGGTCACAAAGGGCATCAATTGGGATCTGAAGGAAAGTTTTTCCCACAATTTTATTATGGGCATGCATGTTTGCATCATATTTTTTCCGTCACACTACATGTAAACCTTCAAAGAGGCTTAAATGACAGGATTCTTTGATATAAATTCAAATATAATTAATCCATTGACAAGGGAGCTTGAAGAAAGAGATGTAGCCTATCAAAGTACCCTACTTAACAACGCTCTCCCATATCTCTCTTTTAAGGTGGACATCATGGCACGGCCAACAAAATTTAACAAACTACTAAAGTCCCTTGAGAAATGACACTTCAAAATTTACCAATAGATCTTCAAAAAATTCCACAAAGTAGTAAAGTCCCTTGAGATGACACTTCAAAAATTACCAATAGATCTTCTACACCATGTTTGGCCACCCTCCTAATCAGACACAGATGTTTGAGCCACAATATCTTTTATACATTTTAGTTTATTTTCCCAAGAATCCATGTTCATGAGCACATGTAATTTGATTCTAGAGTTATAGGTTTGTGAGTTGTGAAAGTTTCATTATGTACCCAAGTCCCAAAGTAGCCGGCCAATGGCCATTTTTTAAAGCTCTAGGTATATAAGACAATAGATCTAGTTTGAAAGGGATAGTTTTTCGATAAAGAAAAACCCCTCATTGAATGTGTTGTCAACTCTAATTTATAATCAACATAACTTTTGATTGGTTAACACTAGGTTGGAAATGGGACACTTTTATGTCCTGGGACACTTTTATGTCCAGTGAAGTGACCATTTTCCTTGAATTATGTCAAGAGTTTCAAAATGGATTTTGAGGTGCTATCTATCTAGAAAGTTGTCTCATGAGCTGAAAAAAACTCGACATTTTTTTGGAATATCAATTCCATCTTTAACATTGTCCTTGCACAACATTTCACAACCTAAACTGTGTGAAAAAACGGGTCCTGTTTTTGGCTTTTTTCAACTTTTTGCAACTATACCACTCTAGAATTCATGTTTGTGAGGTCTATAATGCTAGAGAACTATATTTAGTAGTCCTCAACATGTCCTGATGCTTCTAGGGAGAAATAAATATTAAAGTTGTAAGTTATGACGAAATTACAAAAATTGTCAAATCCTGTTTTTAGCCAATTTTAGCTCTTCTATGATTTTTTTGGTGGATTTCATGATATCCAAATTCATTTTTGATTTTCTATGTCGCATATTGTAACATAAAGCTAACATTCCTTGAGTTTTGGGGCACCTAATACCCTATTTTGCATAGTACACAACGATGGTTGATTTTTTCAATTATGGAAGAAAACAAAACATTCTAGTATATCAAGTAGAGCTTTTTCAATATTGTTAGTTTCTTGTGACAACTACATGCATTTTGTAGGTAGTAACCATATCTAGTCATAAGGATGAAATTTGGCTAGATATTGAATAGTTTCTATGGGATTCTACAACTCATAATATTCAACCCAGTTTTTTCATGTTTGCTGTATTTAACACTTCATCTTTGTCCCCAAGATTCCCCTTCGTAAGAGATGTATTATTCTTTTGACATGCTCCATGGCTCCTTATGAACATAAAGAACAATAGGGAACTAAGAAAACATGCATATATTATTTGTATTGAACGTGGCTATAGAAACTTTGATGATAGGTTTGCAGAATGGTAAAAATTCAACTTTTTTGTACCTATTTATTTTGGCAAAACAAAAAATAGTGAGTGAGAAGCAATCATATGTTCTGATCACCAACCCATTGAAGTTAACTAGGGAATTTATCTCAAGTCCTACAAAAATCCCTAATCTTATTTTTATGCAACAAAACGTAAGAAATGACTGTTTTGATGAAAATTCACTGGTCCATCAACTTTGGAGGCTTGGTGTGACCAAAAGATGAGAAACTTTACAAGCTTCTTATTTTTTCCATGTGTAGTAGGCCTTGAACTATAACCTCATGAAAGGATGAGTGGATCTACTATGGTTTTGGACGTTTTTTTCAAAACCCTGAAAGGACACTTTTATGTCCTGTTATGTTACCAACCTAGTGTTAAGGCACACCAAATAGCAACCCTCTTCATATCTCGTGTTTGAAAATACCATGGCTTGCCAACATCTATAGTGGAGAATAGAGATCCTAGAAAGACCATTAATTTTTGGAACGGTCTCTTTGAGAACCTAGGCGCAAGTTCAAATTTCTCTTCGGCCTATCACCCATAAACAGATGGCCAAAGTGAAATAGCTAACCTTACAATCCTAGATCTACTAAGAACCTATATCACAAAAGTAGATCAATGCTCACAATGGGAAAAGTACTTACCATTGTAGAGTATGTGTACAACAACACTCTACAAACTTCTGCAGGGAAGGCACCTTTCAAGGTCATAGAGAGAAGATCTAAAAGTCCCTTGCTACTTACGATACATGGGAAGATCTTCACGGATGCTGATGAGGATAGCCAAGATCTACAAGAATCTTTTTGAAAGATTAAAGACGCTATATCCATCTCACAAAAGAGGCAAAAGGTTGCTATTAATAAACACAAAAGATATTTAGCTTTTAAGGAAAATGTTTGGGTGCTGCTAAAGTTTCCAAAAGCTCGTCTAAGGAAAACTACGGGCAAGAATCGTACGGGCCACCAAAAGTATTATGCTAAATTAGCAAAAAGCTACTATGGTCCTTTTGAAATTTTTAAGCCAATCAACAAGATGACTTATCAATTAAATTTTTCCAATCATTGGTTCATACACAATGCTTTTCATGTGAGCCTACTTAAGAGTTACAAAGGAGAGCCACCAACAAAACCCATAAATGAAGAGCCTCCAAAGATCGAGGATCAAGAAGAGGTACTTTAACCCGAATCCATCCTCCGACATGAAGACAAGGTGCTAAGACATGGTGATATTATCTAACGGTAGCTTATTAAGCTAAAAAAGTATCCTTTTAAAGATGCTAAATGGATGCAAGGAACACAGCTTAAGGATAATATGAACCTTGTCAATGCTTACGACACTACAATAGAGTAAGAAAATGGAAATGCATTTTAAATGAACAATGTTTTTGTCTTATAAGACTCTTTTTTTCTGCACAAATTTAAGAAGTATGCATGCTTAGGATCATGTTTGTGGCGACCAAGTCTCCCAAAAACCAAGTAGAACTTATCACTCTACTTTGGGAAGTATGATATGGACTAAACAGATATGCTTGTGACAGTTGAGTCTCTCAAGCACCAAATGGATTAGTCATCCATTCTGGAATGATATTGTAGGGTAGAAAGGATCATTTACCCACTAGGAGATTATGGACTAATGGCTAGGCTTTACCTTCTGTATTTCATAGTCGAGGACGACTATGGTTTCAAGAGAAAGGTAATATTATAAAATCTAATATCCACCTATCCCAAATGATTTTCTCATATTGAATTGATTATTTAATATGGAGAGATAAATGGGAATAAGAGTTAGGATACATATTTGTGTTTCTAGACATATCTCAGCAAGAAAGAAAAAGTGAGAAAATGTTGTTTTACAATGTTTTTGTAGAAATTGGTAACTGGCAATAAATTTTTTGGCCAAACTGAGTAGGATATGGATTTTTTTAACTATCAAAGAGCTTGATGAGAGGGACAAATTCATATGAGACAGCCCGATCAATTTCGAAACCATTTGGGAGCTACAGGGCATTGAAAATAGCTAGGAATTTTAGCACGTTTCTAATTTTGCTAATTATCAATTGAATTTATATATTGATATGCATTGAGTTTTTTGTTGCATGATTCTTGGATATTATTTTCATGTATTATATGAAATTAGATTAAGATTTAATTATATTGAAATTACATTATATTCAATTAGATTGACATACTAATACACATTGAGCTTTTTTATTGCATGATTCTTGAATTTGCTTTGCATGTATCATATGCATTTCAAATTGTGTGAAAGAAATTAGATCAAAAGTTAAGCATATTGAATTTACATCATCTTTGTTGAGTTTATATGTGAAGCTACTCTAAATATAGCCCTCGATCCCCTCTATATATATATATACCATCTTGTGTGCGTATTCTACATACGGGTATCACTCTCTGCATATCATCTCTCTCTTGTCTCCTTTCTCTGTCTATTCAACATGATATTAGAGCATGGTTACTTTTTTTCACAAAAATAGATCGTTTTTTGCCTCTTATGGCTTCGGGTAGTGCACATGCAATAAAAATCTGCGATTTAGAAAGCATAAAATCATCATAACTTTCAGCTCCAAACTTGGATTTTAGTGTTTGAAGAGTCATTCTTAAGGTTTTGGGACATCTAAAAGTTATTGGTCATGATAGATTTGTCAAATTTTGTATCATAAGTAATTTATACTAAATTAATAATTATTTTCAATACGTTTTCAATCGAACTATCAAAAGGTAAGAGCTTTTATTTTTTTGAATCCATTTGTGTTAAGCTTCTTGTTATGAATGTTTTATCTATCTTTCATGCATCAAATTCAATTTAATTTACATAAAAGAAATAAGATCAAGAGTTAATTATATTGCATTTAATTAGATTTCTATATTTATATGTGTTAAGTGTCTTATTGCCTGATTCTTGGATTTTATTTTATAGATCATATGCAATGGATTTATGTAAGATAAATTAGATTAAAAGTTAAGTATATTGAATTTATGTCGTCTTCAATTCGATTTATATATTAAAATAACTACAGAAAATTAATATTTTTCTTTTTCTTTTTGTTTCGATTGGGTATGATTTATACTAAAGATCAAATCAATACTTTCTTCTATTGAAATTACTGAGAGTTATACAATCTTGTATTGTATTTGCAGATTCATGTTGAAAAATTATGTTTGGATAATTTCTTTTTATTCTTTCCATGTGAATATTAAAGTGTTATTTTTCTACTTACAATTTTGATGATTTATTTTATAATCTGCAATCGATATTTACTCTTATGCTTTGATAATTTACATTATTTATCTTCTCTATAAATGCCAATGATTATGATTTTGATGATTTATCAAAGAGTTATATTTTGATGATTTATTTGCTCTATTGATTGAAAAAATCAAAGAGATAATTTTAATGATTTGGTATCATTGATAACTCATGTCAAATTGTTATGATTTATTAATTCATGTCAATTCTTTACATATGGATGTTGAAGAATCACAATTTTGATGATTAATTATCAAAGAGATATATTTTAACAATCTATTTATAGCTAAAATATAGAAAACCTTATGATTTTTGCTCATGATAAGTTCTTATGATTGTTTGTTATTGATTTACTTTTACATGTGGTGACTAGAAGTTGCTCGTATTGATCATTTATTACTCAGATGATTATTCATTTATGGAGTTGTTTCATGATGTTAGGATATATTTTGATAGTGATTACAAATCATTTGTACTGATCGTTTCTCATTGAAATGATTATGATCTCTTAAGGTGTTGTTCTATGATACCATGATATATTTCTATGACTACAAGTTGTATGTACGGGCCATTCATTCTTCAGATGATTATTATTATTATTTCATGTAGTTATTCCATGAGGTCATGATACATTTTCATGATTAGAAGTCGTTCCTACTAACCTTTCATTATAGAGATGGTTATTATTCCATAGAGTTGCTCCATGATGCATTGTCATAATGATTAGAAGTCGTTCATACTATTCTTTCATTTTATTGAGACGATTATTATTTCATGGATTTATTCAATGATGTTATGATGTGTTTCTATGACGATCACAAGTCGTTCGTATTAATTGATGGTTATTATTCCATGTAGCTGTTCAATGATACCATGATGCCTTTTCATCATGATCACAAGTCGCTCAAACTGATCGTTCCATTATTGATATGGTTATTATTCCATGGAGTTGCTCCATGATGTCATAATACATTTGTATAATGATTAGAAGTCGTCCATATTAATCGCTCATTTTATTGAGATGATTGTTATTCCATGATGCCATGATGTGTTTTCAGGATGATCACAAGTTGTTTGTATTGATCGATTATTGAGATGGTTATTATTCCTCAAATATAAAAAGTGTGACCAATAAAGACGAGATTATTACCCGGTGGTCCTGATCTCTGTGAAACTCTAGACGAAGGTGTGCGAGAATTGAGCATGGCTAGAGAATGTGAGGTAGTTAGAGCTAGCAGCTAATGGTAGAAAAACCACAAATGGACTTCAGAAACGGCTTGTGTACTTCAAAAACACAAACATAATTAGATAAACGAAGTAAAATAACGCAAATGGACGTGCACATAGACTTCAAACATATAAACAGATTCCTAAAACGCAAACAATCTTAAAAAATGGCAGTCTGTTGAGCGTCGGTCCATATTAGATTGATCCATTTAAGCAATCCATATGTACTAGGTATTGGATCTACATACATGTATTGCCATGTAGTTATGGGTGTCTAATTATGTTGAATCCTAGAATATAGGCATTGACATATAAAGACGAGATTATTACCCAATGGTCCTAATCTTTGTGACCTCTAGACCAAGATGTGCAGGGATCAAGCATGGATAGAGAATGTGATGTAGTTAGAGCTAGTGAAAAATGGTAGAAAAATCACAAACAGACTTCAAAAATGCAAACGGTCTTCAAGTTGTTTGTACTTCAAAAATGCAAAAGGACTTCAGTAACGCACATAGACTTTAAAAATTGCAAATGATCTTCAAAAATGGCAGTCTGCTAAGGATCAATCCATATTAGCTTGGTCCATTTAAGTAATGCACATGTATGAGATTATGGTTTGTATAAGATCTACATGCATGCGTTGACATGTAGTTATGGGTGTTGAGATGTAGAGAGAGAGAGAGAGAGAGAGAGAGAGAGAGAGAGAGAGAGAGAGAGAGAGAGAGAGAGAGAGAGAGAGAGAGAGAGAAGAGACACACCATGTACGCTCCCAAAGACTAATTCATATTGAGGACAAGATACAAATATATAGGTGAGATCAAGTTGACTAGAGCGAGCCATATATAGCTCAAACACCCCCACTCAAACAAAGGTCTCTAGCTTTGGATGAAAAAACCCTTCGGGAGTTCAAGGGAAAAACCCAAGCCCCTATACAATGTGAAAATATGAACCAGTGATGATGATGTGAAAATGGATTGTGCATCTATGTACAAATATACAAGTGACTCAAAGATCACAATGTGCAGATGTGGAGTGCGCATAGTGCATGGTACCTATAGGATTACAATGTCATATGCACAAAGCTATTACAATAGCAAAGAAGCTAATCTAGAAAGAGTGAGGCCAAAGCAACTCCAAGCTCCGAGTGCAAGAGGATGAAACGAGACTCGTTGAGACCTTTGGTCAGAATGTCTGCAATCATCTGGTCACTTGGATAGTGTTCAACCATAATGGTTCCTTTGCGTACTTCATACCTGACATAATGATAATGGACAGCAATGTGATTTGACTTATTATGTTGAACATAGTCTTTTGCAAGACTAATAGCACTTTGGTTGTCACACCGCAAGGGTGTGCTAGAAAGAGGAGAGTGACCAATATCAACCAGCATTTTTTGAAGCCATATCAACTCATGAGCTGCAAGTGATGCCGCAACATATTCTGACTCAGTCGTAGAAACTGCAACACAACGTTGTTTCTTGCTGGTCCAAGAAACAAGACAACCATTTGTAAAGAAGCTGTTTCCACTAGTAGATTGCGTAGATAAATGTGAGATTGCCCAGTTTGCATCAGTGTAACCCAAAAGAGAAAGAGATTGTATAGAATCCGATGTGAGTTGTCGTTGATAGAACAAACCAAAATCTGTAGTGCCTTTCAAGTATTTCAACACATGCTTTGCTGCAGGCCAATGCTTAAGAGAAGGACGTGCAAGATGTTGTCCAAGATAATTAGCAACAAACAGAATATCAGGACGAGTGTTCATGCCAACAAACTGAAGACATCCAATCAAGTTAGAATAAGGCTGATTTGTGACAAGTTGACCGTGATTGTCAGAAGTGTTCTTCGTAGAGCTCGCAAGACAAGGTGTGTTGGTTGAATGTACAGATTTCATACCAAATTTTTGAATAGTATTTGCAATAAACTTTGACTGTCGAAGGAATAAAATACCTTTTGTACGATTGCGTTGTATTTGAATGCCAAGACACGAGTGAATCTCTCCAAGATCCACCATATCAAATGCATAAGACAATAACTTTTTCACTTGCTGAAGAAATCCTAAATCATTGGAAACAAGGATAGTATTATCCACATAAAGAGCAAGAATCACAAAAATTCTACCTTAGTGTTTTATGTATAAGTTGGGGTCTGAAGAGCAAGAGATGAATCCTTTAGAGGTGAGAAAAAGATCAAATTTTGTATACCAGGCTCACGAAGCTTCTTTGAGACCATATAGTGCCCTATGGAGTTAAGCAACAAGGTCTTCTTTACCTGGAATAGCAAACCCTTCTGGTTGCTCCATATAAATTTCCTCTTCCAAGTCGCCGTTAAGAAAAGCAGTTCGCACATCCATTTGATGAGCTTCTAAATCAAATTGAACAGCAAATGCCAATAAAACTCGAACACTTGTAATGCGAACAACTGGTGAAAAGGTCTCTTGATAATCAACAACAGCTACTTGGGAGTAACCTTTTGCAACCAAACATGCCTTGAACTTGTCAAAAGATCCATCTGCTTTTACTTTTGTCTTATACACCCACTTACACTTAATAGTTGTACGACCAGGAGGTAATTCAGTTAGTATCCATGTACCTTTAGAGATAAGAGAATCGTACTCTGCTTCCATAGACTCTTTCCATTGATCCTTTTGTGGTGAAGAGATAGCTTCATCATAAGTAACGGGATCTTCAAAAGTAGAAAAAGCATTATCAACAATATCATCGTCATAAACATGACATGAGCCATGTTCAAAATCAATAGGCAGATCAACAAAAATATCAATATCATCATTGACAGCATTCGGAATGGATGGTTGTGAAGAGAAAAGTTTCTCTATAGGAAGAGTTTCATCATCTAAAAGAAATGGAAAAGCCTGAAGCAATGATTTAGTAACATCAGAATCATCCATGGACCATGAGCCTCCCGTAAGCTGTTAGTTAAAAGTAGCATCACGATTCACAATTCCTTTCTTGGAGGAAAGGTCATAGAATTTGTAGCCTTTGAAAGTGTCAGAATATCCAATAAAAATAATTTTAAGACCAGGAGAATCAAGCTTTGTTCGTGTTTCTTTGGGAATATGAATATAAGCAATACATCCAAAGGTTCTGAAATGAGATACAGAAGGAATGTCACCTGTCCATGTTGTGATGGGTATCTTACCAGAGGGTGCAGTAGTAGGAAGATGATTCTGAATAAATACTGCTATCAAAGTAGCTTCATCCCAAAAAACACGAGATAAACCAGAATGAATCAGCATACATCTTACAACATTGAGAATAGTGCGATTCTTTCGTTCAACAACATCGTTCTGTTGAGGTGAATATGGAATAGTGTGTTCATGATGAATTCCACTGTCAACACAGTAATTCACAAACTCTCAAGAAACATATTTGCCTCCATTGTCACTACGAAGCTTCTTAAGGCGAAGATCAGTTTGAAGTTCCGCAGCCTTGTGGAATTGTTTGAAAACAGATAAGGCCTCTGATTTTTGTCTAAGTAAAAATACAGCCGTATACCATGAGAAATCATCAAGGAAAGTAATAAAGTAGCGATATTGTGATCGCAAAGAAGGTAGAGGTCCACATATATCAGTATGAACAAGATCCAATATGTCATGAGAATGAGTTGTATTTGAAAGAGGAAAGGGTTTACGATTATGTTTCCCAAGAGCACAAAACTCACAAATTCCCATATGGGGATGAGCTTTAAGATCCATGCCATGAACAAGATCACGAGATGAAGATCAAGGAGTTCTGAGAAATCAGCATGAACAAAACGCTGTTGCCATACTTTGCAATCATGATCACCTGGAGCAGTAACAACATTTGCTGTAGCATCATTGAGAGAGAGTTCAAACAAATTACCGTTTCAAGGAGCAGTGGCTATAGTCTATCCATCTTTCTCAATTTGGCATTTGGTATGATCAAATCCAACAAAGAGACCAAGATCAACAAGTCTAGAAACTGAAAGAAGATTACGTTGAAGATCTCGTACATGTAATACTCCTCACAAAATTCGAGTGGAATAAGATAAGGTATCAGGATATAAATCTCCAATACCCTTTACTTGACAAGTCATATCATCAGCAAGATAAACAACACATTCAACTGGTAGTGGATGATAGTTATGGAGCCACTTAGACTGATATGTCATATTTCCTGTAGCACCAAAATCAACAATAAAAAGTGAACCATCACGTACATGAAGTATTCTATTTGGAGCAATTGAACCTAGGACGCAGCTTGTTTATGGTACAATGTTGTTTCGATGTTCAGTAGCATATGCTCTATTACGATCTGTATCGAATCGACACTTATAGCACATATGAGTGGAATGATCAGATCGTCCACAATATTCACAAGAAGAAGAAGCATAGTTTCTAGATAAACGTGGTTGTTTCGTGGTAATATTGTGTTCTTCATCATATTGACGTGCCCAACAATCATCTTCAGTATGGCCATTTCTGTTTTTGCAGTAAGAACATTGCTTACTAGGAAATTTGAGACGAGAGAAAATATTACCACGACGGCCACCTCTGCAGTTTCCTCATTGAAATGGATGCCTTCGAGCATAGAAAACACGTTCCATCTGTTGTGACTCAGTCGCCTCTTGTGAAATCATAGTTGTATCATGACCAGCATTATGTCGTTCTTGACGTTGAGAGTATTCAATTAAAGACATGCAGGCTTGGTCGAAATCAAGACCATCTTTATTAGAGAGAATAGTAACAATGTTATCATAAGAGGAGTCCTTCACCGTATCAAGGATAAGTGTAATCAGTTGCTTTTGTGGAATAGGCTCACCGGTAGCAGTAAGTTGATTAATAATAGATATAAAAGACTCAATATGTCCCATCATGGCAGTATCAACTTCATATTGTAGTTGTTAAGAAACCCTCTCAAATAAAGTATTTCTGTAACAGATTTGTTTTGAAATTTTGCAATAAGGTACTTCCATACGTCGTGGGAAGTAGGCAGTTCATACATCTCAAGCAAAAGGGAATCACTAAGAGTAGAAAGAATATACCGATGAGCTGCTTTATCATGTCATTGCCAATCCATATACACAACACTCCAATCTTCAAATATAGGTCCTTCAGTGATAAGCACGTTATCATGATCCGTATCAATAGGCTGAGGCGGACAAACACGATTTCCAAGGACCACATCAGAGAGTTCATCGCCTTCAAGAATTAACAACATCTTTGCTTTCCACCCTGGAAATCCTTGGCCTTGGAAAGGAGGAACAGAACGTTGGCCAGAAGGAAAGCCGTTGACGAGAATAGTCATAGCCATATCTGGTTGCGAGAAGACGTATAAGATAAGACCGCAGAATTTACACACCACATATGTGTTGAACTGGAGCGAGAGAGCGTAGGTAGACGAAAGGAGAGAGAGACAACACCATCATATGTAAACCCCAAAGTGTGTCCAATGACTACACGAGATGAGTTTATATAGAGGGAACCAGGGTGCTATATATAGAGACACTATATATAACTTAACACCCCCACTCAAATGAAGGTCCCTAACTGTGGATGAAAAAACCCTTGGGGGCTTAAGGGAAAAACCCATAGCTCTATATATACCCACCATTATATTAAAATATTTCAGATGTACATTTACAATGTTCAAAAGAGCTACATCACTCCTGTTTTACAATGTGCCCTTTGAAGGGTCTTCTTATAATCCAAGATATAGACGACTGAGCTACTGCAAATTCTTTGGTAGAGCAACTTCAATATCCTTGAGCCCCCGTACATACTTCTTGATGTGATTTAAATTTTGTAAACAACATCAACTCAAGAAACATATCGAAACGTGAAGGTTAGAAATAACCACATCACACTGTCCTTGGAGACGGTTCGCGACGCCGCTCTCGAGACGACATAGAAACAAATGTAATGTCGATGCAAATCACATGTGCACACACATATACAATGTTGACATAAAATAAATGTGATGGGGCCCAAACGAATTCAAATTATGTAATCATCATGGTGTCACATACCATGGCATCATGAAATTCTCCATGGCATCAAAGACGCTCTTTTTATGTAATCATCATGGTGTCACGTACCCGGCATCATGGAACTCTCCACGGAATCAAAGACGCTCTTTTTATGTAATCATCATGGTGTCACGTACCATGGCATCAAAGATGCTCTTTTAAATTTCTTATTGGATCATCAAAGGTCAAATTCAAAATGAGACGCTAATATAGACGACAAAATCTGTGATAAGTATCAAAGTGGACGAAATAAAAATCATGTCTTCACGAACCATAGCCATGAATAGAGAGGATGAAGACGCATAATTGTAGCATCTCCTTGCATTATCAGAAACCATAGCCATGGATGAAGAAAATAAAGACGCATCACGTAATATCACCTTGCATCATCAAGAACCATGGCAATAGATGATAACATATAGAGACCTGTAATCACTGATAACAATCCATAAGAAATCGATGATAGAATAACATAAACATCACTTTTAAAATTTTGACATAGAAGTGACTGAAGCAAGTCTATAACATAAGCATGACTTTTAAAAATTTCACATAGAAGTGACGAAAAGTAATTGAGATCGAGTCCTATCGATACACAGAAGTGATGAACATTGAGCGTCTCACAACCCTGAAGCCAGATAGGAAATATGTGGCAACCGCTATGCCCATAGCAAAAAATAGTGAGATGATCACTATCAAGATATACCTAGAAGCCTAAAGGAGAAGCCTTAACAAAGGTCTGTTCTATGATGGAAAATGTAACGGACGTGGAATGTAACGAACCACATCCTGGCAAAATATAATAAAACTGGTCATGCATGCTCTTTACTCTTAAAATAATGTGATTTCTTCTTAAATTAATAGCATGATCATTAATTTAGACAAGGTAAAAATAGCATGTTCCCTGACGGCTAGCCTTCGCTGACGTGTTGCCGCCATCCGCAATGTGAGGAACCCCACGTAGCATCATCGGATTTGCGAGTGGCATCAAAGTCGCAAGGGCAACTAATTTCCTCACTCTTTGCCATCACGTTGAAAATTCGTTTGTGTGCACATGGATTGAGAACACGCAGATTCTGCAACCTTATAGGAAAGAGCGCACCTGACGTGATCGACGGCCATGGCGGCTGCAAGCTCGTCATAGTAGCGGCCCTGCTTATTAATCTAGCTGGTTCTATATATATATATATATCAACTTCGCTTTTTCAAAGGTGCACTAGTAAGGGTGAAAAAACCCATCAGCAGTCCAACACATTAATTAGCGCCCCCTATAATTAACATAGAATTTTTGCTGGCACTAGCACAGCCTTGGCAGTTCTATAATTAAGAGACCCTTGGCAGTTCTTAAAATAACGTTATTCGGGCAGCACGAAAAGCAAACGCTGATTGCCTAGCTATTATAAGAAGCAAGCGCCGTAGCTGCACGCTTCTCGCCGCTATAGAGTTGTATCGCTCAACAAGAGCTATCGAGCAAGATAGAGCTATGGAGCACGATAGATCTACAAACAAGTCTATGTTTACATATGCGATTTTTGGATTGCTGCAGTCTACAGACTTTGCTGCCATGTCAACACCAAGCACACACACTAGTCTCTGTAGTCGCTTCCTCTGTTTTATTTGCAGCCAACTCATGCCTACGACAAAGGTAGAATCTCACAGCCTCATGCTAATAACGCTTGCATCTACCTGCATATATTAACGCCTGCATCCTAGCCACCTAAAAGGATGCGACCTCTTCCAAACGAAGAACCTTGCAGCCTCAGACTTAGTGATTTTTTGCTACTCCTTACTGATCACCTCTTCTGCCAGCATCTACAAACGCATCTTCTGCATGTAGCTAAGAAGACGCTCAATAGGAAACCTTCAAAAACATGAAACCGGGCGCCGTGGCAGGTTCTATATAATAAGATAGCGACACTAGACGGTCTGACAGACAAAAGGGGGGTGTCCATGGTGAGGATATGGTCTCAAAGATAAACACAAAACACCGTTGAATTAACCCGGTCTAGCGTCTTCACCATTCCTTTTTCCATTCAAAATAGCAGCGAACAAAACAAACAGAAAATCATATGTTTCTGCAATAAAATAAAAATAAACTCATCTTCCTTGCCATGAAGATCTTTAAGATTTTCGAGTGTGTCCATGCGACCATTGCTTTGATACCATGTTGAACTGGTGCGAGAGAGCGCAGGTAGACGAGAGGAGAGAGAGAAAACACCATCATATGCAAACCCCAAAGTGTGTCCAATGACACTATATATAGCTCAACAATATGGTGAAGGCTACAATTGAGAATGAGAGAAATATGACGACTGTGTTCTATCAACGATAAACGCAAGAAGGATGCTCAATACACGTCCAAAGATGTGAGAGACGTCATTCAAAAAAGCAGGGAAAAGGAGACGTCAATAATAAAAGAGTCCTCAAAATAGAGTGACGTGAGACACATGATTGACGGCCACAATATGAACAAAGCTAAATTTGCTCAAAAAGTTAGCGCCAAAACTAGAAAAATGATCACGGACGCTTCACGAAGATGCACGACGAAGAAAACTGTGTCAAGCTCAATTTGCAGTAAAAACAACATAACTTTCTGCTGCAAACTCCAATTGACGCAAACCTAGAACTCAAATCTAAGAGCTCGAGGAGATGAACAAGTTCTAGATGAAAAGTGTTGCCATTGCGTTGCCCTCCATTGCGCTTTTTCCGTTTCTCCAAATTTTGAGCAGAAGACCCCCAAAAATTGAGACGAAGTTCAGGGTGTCAAAAAACAAATCAACAAGAAAACGTAATCAATGATTTATCATATCGATTAGCAATAAAGAACATAGAAAAAACTAATCATATTCTTCTTAACACAAAACAACCACAGTTAACAAGAATCAATCCTCAAAAAATAAAATTTGTAGCAATTTTGAATCTTACATGTGAATCGCATACACATATTGTTTTGTCACCATGATATTTACCGCTCTGATATCATGTTGAGATGTAGAGAGAGAGAGAGAGAGAGAGAGAGAGAGAGAGAGAGAGAGAGAGAGAGAGAGAGAGAGAGAGAGAGAGAGAGAGAGACGAGACAAGAGACACACCATGTACGCTCCCAAAGACTGACTCATATTGGGACAAGATACAAATATATAGGTGAGACCAAGTTGAGTAGAGCGAGCCATATATAGCTCCAACAATGGGTGTGTACTTATAACAAGAGTATAATAATAGCACCACCATTGATCACTGAAGGATGTAATGAAGAGATTGCTAACTTGTAAGAATCATCCTCTCAATGTGCCTTGGATACCATGTCCACTCCCGTGTTTCCAAAATTCCCTAAGAATCTTTTGCTACAACTAGATAATTGTGCAAGAGAGAATAAGAATTGATATTTATATGTATACTTATCCTTGCTAGTAGCAAAAGACGTTTTCAAAATCGTGCATTTGGGATTCTTAATCGAGTCAATAGTGGGGAGTAGATTGAAGCAGAATACTAAGAGTGAATAGGCATTATAAATGTGCACTACAGATGTTTCATAAAGCCCTCCATACATTGAGAGTTAATAGGTATCAAGGCATGCGACCTGCAAAGGGTATGGTCCTATGTAGACGATAATAATCCCACAAGGAGACATTATTCCCTCAAGGCAGTAGTCCCACCATGGGTTTAAGCTCCAAAAATGCCAAAAGACACCCATTCAAGGGTATACTCCCATGGGAAGTTAAACTCCAGCCACCCGGGGGGGGGGGGGGGGGGGTGGTAGGTATAATACCCCATTTTTTTATAAATGGTGCAGTGTTCCTAACTGTTTATGTATCAAATGAGGGTAGGAGAGTAAAAGAGTGCTTTTAGTATAGCGAAACCATAAGTTGATTAGGGATAGTTTTTTTAGGGGAAAGGAGGGCATGGTTCAACCTATCAAAGCATGTTAGCAATACCTGTGTGTGTGTGTGTGTGTGTGTGTGTGTGTGTGTGTGTGTGTGTGTGTGTGTGTGTGTGTGTGTGTGTGTGTGTGTGTGTGTGTGTGTGTGTGTGTGTGTGTGTGAGAGAGAGAGAGAGAGAGAGAGAGAGAGAGAGAGAGAGAGAGATTTTATTATCGTCCTAGGAGGTCAAATATGACCTATGGGACCAAAGTTACATGTGATGTAGTATATGTGTGTCTCATGAGTGATTTTCGATGCTCTAAAATTGTGGTGATGAGAGTCGCAATGGAGAGCCCACATTGTGGTTGGCAAAGGAAAGTGTGTAGGTCTATGTCATGGCTAGAAAATTGCAAAAGAAAGTACGGATGTGACCAGAATATGATTACTCTAGTAGTGTGTGGTACTCAGACTCTTGAACTTGCAGTGAGCATAATGTGTACACTCAATTTGACTCTTCTCCATTTCCCCAACACCCAATCTCGCATTGAAGGGAGTGGAAGCTAAGCCAAATGGTTGTGATAGTGAGTATCATTGACAAGGGAGTAGGCTCAAGCATGTAAGCATGATTATTATTTCCTCTTTCAGCAAAGAACATGGTTTTGTAGTCGGGGGAAATATGTGTGATGTAATGTATGAAGCATGACCCCTCAGATTTCTCCAAAGCCGTAGTACATTGGCATTGTAGAAAATCTTCATTCATTTGCAATTGGAAGTCCATTGAGGCATCATGTAGCAAGTGTAATGCATCTCATTTTCCAAACAACTTCTTTATATCTTGCATCCATCTTGTGCTCAAGATCTTGTTTTTATGCATCTTTTGAAAATTTTTGTTGCTTCCCATGCA
This sequence comes from Adiantum capillus-veneris, assembly GCF_014529385.1. Taxonomy (NCBI): domain Eukaryota; kingdom Viridiplantae; phylum Streptophyta; class Polypodiopsida; order Polypodiales; family Pteridaceae; genus Adiantum; species Adiantum capillus-veneris. The sequence goes on from NC_140954.1 coordinate 44,453,710, forward strand.
GTTTTAGGAAGTAGATGTGACGGTTTTGGTGCATCTTTATCATATACTCCACAACCCTTTCCATGCCCATAACCTCATTTGGAAAAGATCCTGACGCTAGTAGTAGGAGCATATATGGTGTATCTGTCTTAACTTGGAAAAAGTTTGTAAGAGAATGCTTGTGGACATTCTCAAACTCTTTCCAAGTAGACTTTGAGATTCTTCATACCCCACACTTCAACTCCACAAAGAATAATAGGTGTCACCAATGTGTCAAAAAAGGTGTTTCTTGAGAGTCCAATATTTGATGTTTCTCGCATTACTTATAGCACATTCATGCCACTTGTAATTGTCCAGAGCCTCAAGGACAAGGTACTTAAAGCTCTCAGCAACTTCAAGTGTCTCATTGTTGTACACAATGCATGGCTTCTCCTTATGGTTGGTTTTCACAAGCATAATCTTTATTTTGGATTCATTCACAATCGGCCCACTATGCAAGAAAAAGTTCTCAAGGACAACCATAATCTTTTGTTTTGGATTCATTCACAATCAGCCCACTATGAAAGCAAAAGTTGTCAAGGACAACCATAATCTTTTGCTCTTCCTTCAAAGTGTGTGCTAGAAGCAGTGCATCATCTATATACAACAAAAGCATGATTAACACATTCAAAACCGTGTGTGTGTGTGTGTGTGTGTGTGTGTGTGTGTGTGTGAGAGAGAGAGAGAGAGAGAGAGAGAGAGAGAGAGAGATCAAAACATGTCAAAATACATTAAATCCTTTTCTTAATTGTGTAGAGGGGTGTGTGTTTGTGTGTTGTTTTTTTTTAACTTATACTAATATACAAAAGAACATAACAATTTAAAAGACATATGTCTTTAACCAAAGGATGTTCAGCAACATACAATCAAATGTGTTGAATAGGTGCGTAAAGCACATGTAAGTAGGATGATCAGATCTTCTACAATAATCACAAGAATAAGAAGAATCTCTAGATAAACATGATTTTTTAGTGTGATAATATTGCATTCTTCATCATATTGATATGTCGACCAATCATCTTCAGTATGGCCATTTCTGTTGTAGTAGTAATAATGCTTGCTAGGAAATTTGAGACAAGAGAAACTATTACTGCAATGAACACCTCTGCGGCTTCCTTGTTGAAATGTAAATCTTCAAAAAAAAACGCGTGTTCCAACTATTGTGATTTAGTTTCCTCTTGTGAAATCATAGCTGCATCATGACCAACATTATGTTGTTCTTGACATTGAGAGTATTCAATTAAAGACATGTAGGTTTGGTCAAAATCTAAATCGTCCTTGTTAGAAATAATGGTAACAGTGTTATCATAGGAAGAGTCCTTCACCGTATCAAGGAGAAGTGTAATCGGTTGTTTTTGTGGAACAGGATCAACGGTAGAATCAAGTTGATTAATAATAGATTTGAAAGATTCCATATGTCGGACCGTCATAGCATTACCAAATTCATATTATAACTTGGTAAGAAAACCTCTCAAATAAAGTATTTCTGTAACATATTTATTTCATAAGTTTGTAAATTAATAAGGTACTTCCATACGTCATGGGATGTAGTAGGAGTCTTATACACATAAGAACGTTTCATGATCAGGTTTAACAGGCTAAGGTGGACATACATGGTTTCGAAGAACAATGTCAAAGAGTTAATTGCCTTCAAGAAGCAATATCTTTGCTTTCCACCCAAGAAATCCTAGGCCTTGAAAAGGAGGAACATAACGTTGGCTAGAAGGAGGAAAACCATTGACAAGAATAGCCACATCCATATATAAGATATTAAGATGTAGTAAGATGTATAAGATAAGATTGCAAAATATACACACCATATATGATGAAGGTTGCAACAACTCAGCACGAGGAAGAAATATCACGATTGTACTTCTTCAATAATAAACAAGATAAGGATTCCTAATAAACGTTCAAGTATTGGAGCAATAAATAGAGCCCACAACTATGCTATACATAGCTAGGGGTCCCCACTATATATATGTACTGAATATGCACTCTCTATAAAATTTGGGTTCTACATCTTGTGTCTTATCTCCCTCTCCCTTCAGCTTCTCTCTCATCTTTGCTCATCTACCTGTGCTCTCTCCTTCTAATTCAACATGTTGGATCTATATATACCAACCCCTATGCTAAATATAGCATAAGGGTTGGTATATATATCTCCAACATTCACTTGGTCTTACAATGTGGATCCTGAAATATGTAGTCAACATACTATTCCTTTGAGAGAAGATGCTTACCCAAGCAGAAAATGACCATACACCTATAATGAGACATTTGCTAAGAAGATCAAGAAAAAGATTGAAAAGCTCAACGAAGCAGTATTCATCTATGAAATAGAACACACTAATTGGGTATCACCTATTGCGGTAGTATCAAAAAAGAATGGAAGACTCAAAGTGTGAGTGAACCTCAAGAAGGTGAATTCAACTACCATAAGACATAATTATCCTCTTTCTATCACGGATCATGTGCTAGAATGAGTAGCTAGAAAAGAAGCTTATAGATTCTTGGATGGATCTTTGGGTTACAATCAACTAGCCATAGATCCCAAAGATCCGGTTTTTGAAATTGAATGGAAATTTTTTTCTTACAGGGTTAAGCCTTTTGGATAACCAATGCACGGACAACATTCTAGAGACTAATACGCTATTCTTTAAAGGAATATATGCAAAAAAATTTAGAAGTTTATATGGATAATCTTTGCATGCATTCTACAAAAAGAGAGAGCCATTTTGAGCACTTACAATGTGCCTTTGCAAAATGCCGTCTATATAGAATTTGAATAAATCTAAAAAATACGTATTTATGGTTAGACATGGCAAAATTCTCAGACATATTGTATCAAAAAATGGTATTGCCATAGATATGGAGAAAGTAGCATTAATTATTGAGACATCGAGACTAAAAAACATTAAGGAAGTTCAAGCATTTATGGGGCATTGTGTCTATTATCGTAGATTCATCTACATGTATGCAATCATTGCCAAACCCATTTATGGCCTTATCACTCATTTTGAATGAATGGATGAATGCGAGGAGTCATCTCAAAAGCTTAAACAAGCCGTGACATCGGCACCAATATTGAAGACTCTATATTGGATCAAAGTTCTCTATGTGCATGTTGATGCTTCAAATTTTTCTATTAGTTGCATTATTAGCTCAGTCGCGGGTGAGGGGACAATGGATTTTCATATTTTCTATGCCAACAAATAACTGACCTTGGTGGAAAAGAAATATACCACCACCAGAAGGGAAGGCCTTGGAATGGTATAGGCAGTTAAGAAATTTTGACACTACTTGTTACCTAACAAGTTTTTCTTTTTTGTGGAACATTCAATCCTACTCTATCAAGTGAATAAGCCATGCAATACAAAAATAGTACTTAGATGTTTATCATCCTACTCAAGTTTGATTTCATAGTGATAGTTACAAAGGGGACACACACCAAAGGTAGAACACCTCTCAAGGATCACCTCAGGGGAAGCACAGAAAGAGGTAGATGATGATGTACCCGATGCTTACCTTTTCTCCACTGTCATGACGCTTTGTGTTCATTGGGAGAAAAACACAAAAAAGAATAGGATTTCTTTTTTTTTGGGGCAAAATAATGTCAGTTTCTGTGCGGTGTTTTGAAGTACCAGCGGTTGCAGGATTGTGCTCAGCAAAGGCATGGCCAATACGTATGTCTCCTGCCTTGCGATTCAGAAGGCACAGTAAAAATGACTGGGAAAGGTTTAATCACAATGTATGCTAAAAATGATAAATTTAAGAGAGGTTAATAAGACCTTGCAAAGATTCCTGTGTCATAAAATCTAATATCTAATATCTAACCAACCCAAATGATTTTCTCATATTAAATTGCTCACTTAATGTGGGAGAATAAACGGGAACAAGTGTTAAGATATAGACATGTGCTCATAGATCTATCTCAACATGGGGCCAATGGTAAAGGGGCCCAAATGAGAGATGGTCTATCAAAGAGCAAGGCTAACAAATGGAGCATAAGACCTTAGGGTTAGCTTTATTGAAGACCTCCAATAATGTGTATAAAAGGCCTTTGACCTTAGGTAAGCTAGGGCTGAGCTTGAGGCGCGGGAACCCGACCCAGCTCGAGGTGCTTGTCATGCTTGTTATGCTTGATGACTAAGGTGCTTGAGGTGCTTGATGATTGAGGTGCTTGAGATGCTTGAGGTGCTTGAGATGCTTGAGGTGCTTAATTATTGAGATGCTTGAGGTGCTTGACATGCTTGAGATGCTAGGGTTGCACTTAAGGTGAGAACCTAGCCCAAGCTTAAAGTGCTTAAAGGCCAAGCTTGTGGTGGGAATTGGGCCTATGTATGAGGGTCTTGAGGTGTCAAAAAGTCAAATATTCAATCCGTACAAGGAGGGGGCGAGCCCTACATGAGGGGGGATGAGAGAGAACACCCACACACTCACACAAGGCATGCATGGTACAAAGAAAGCAAAAGGGACACTTGTCAAGTTCCTCCTCATGTTGCCCTCATGGTGTGCCTGAAGCCTATTGGTTGGCCACCCAAGGGGTCCAATAATAATTTAGGAGATTTAATTTAATGATTTATCATTTATCTAGCCCTCTCTCTCAAAGGGGAAAGGGGGACACTTGTCTCAAGGCTACCCTTGCTGCTTGTGATTGGCTAGGCTTGGAGGGGTCCAATGAGCTTCAAGCATGAGCTACAACGGGGGGGTCGACCCAAGAAATCTAGGGGGTTGCTTAGGGGGTATACTCACCCATACACACTCACAAACACTCTCATTGTGTGCTATGCAAAGTGCAAGAGCTCCCTCTCCTTCTTCAAGCAAGTAGAGGTTGAGAGCCTACACCAACACTCTTGGATATGGAGTGCAAATCCAACCAAGAGCCATGCTTCAATGCTTAAGCTTTCCATCTCCTTATTCTTCATTACTATGCTATTATGTATGCTAGCAAAAATAGTTATGATAAGTGAGGAACTAATTCTTTCTCCTACGAAATGTTTCTTCTTCCTCTTCTCTACCCTCATTCCCTGCTAGCTCTCTCCACCTTCGAAGGTGTTTGAGGTCTTGGGACTGAGGCTTGGGATAGTTAAAGCTTTCTTCAATTTTATTTTATGTTTGTGATGCGTGAAGCTTTCCATCTTCATTGCATCACCTAGGTCACAAGGGACACAAAGATTGTATTGTAACAAGTCTCTCTTAATGGGAGAAATCATAATACAAATGCCTGTTGGAGGGGGGACCGGCTCCACATAAATCCGGTCCTCAACTGTTGTCATGTTCTCTAAATTCTCTCTCTTGCAAAAGTATTGTTCATGCCAAGCTAACTAATTGCTATGATTATGTTGCTATCTTCAATTATGTTCACCCGCTATGCTCACAAAGTCATTTCTCAAAAGTACTCTCATTAATTTCCGCTACTCTCAAATTAAATAGGCCAATTCCATTACATTGGTATCAGAGCATTTGGTTTCTCTTTTGTTGATTAAGAAGAGAGGTCCTTAAGTAGCCTATAAATGGTTGATGTTGTTAATTATAATAGGGTAAGTGGAACTGGGCTCTATTATCGGTTTTGTTGAGCCCACTATGTGGGGGATGGTGCACACCTCGAGAGCTTTGGACTTAATAATGGAGTCTTTTTAGACTTGCCTACGTCTTTACCATTATTGATCCATAAGAAGTCCGAAAGGAGCTAGCCCTCGGCAACTTTGCTATGTTAGACCGACTCCTCTACTCTCTATAATTAACCACTTGGAGCCGTGGGTGTAGATACTTAAGAGCCGATTTTCAAAGGCTAAGAGGAGTGGCAACTAAGGTTTTGAATTTCCAAAGGATACACTAAGTACATACATAAATTTTGTTAACATGGCTGACAATAATCAAGAGAGTAGAATGAACATTGATAGCTTTGATTTTGCACATGAAGGTGCTAATGATGATGCTCCCATGTTTGTGAATTATCTCGTCACTAGGTTGCAACAAGCTATGGGCAACCCTGCTTTGCAAGCCGAAGTTACTCAACAACTTCGTGCTTATGGAATTTCCCTTCCTCTCCAAGAGGAGAGAGAGCTTAGGAGGCCTCTTGAAGAGACCCCCAAAAGAAGACTCTCTCCCATTCGAGAGGAGGAATCCAAAGAGCAAGAAAGCAATGAAAGTTTAAGTTCCTTTGAAGATGTGGCTCCATGAAGACGGCGGTCTAGACGATCGCCCACTCCTCCCAAGAGGAAAAGATCAACACATAGTCCTTCTCCTCATCACTTTGAAAGGCAAGAGAGGAAACAAAGGAAGAAAAGGGCGAGGAAGAGGTCACCCTCTTCTCCTTCTTCTTCACCTTCCTCCTCTTCCGATGAAAGTTATGGCTATTCTCCTAGAGAATACAAGAGGGGAGGACATCGGCAATCATTTCCTACATGGCGAAGGTCACAAAAGCTAAAGAAGTTCAAGGAGGGAGGAAAGAGTATCTCTTTTCTCACCTATGATGGCACCTTCGGTGCTACTGACAAAGTGTTGGCCTTCATCCAACAATTTCATGCGGCCTTTGGAGATGAGGGCTTCACAGAGTCCTCCAAGCTACGCCATGTAGCTATGCACTTCCAAAAATCAGCTCGTCAATGGTGGGCTAGCCTTCGTGGCAATGGTGAAGCCCCAAAGACATGGAAAACTCTACGAGTTTCCATCATGAAGCAATTCCTTGCAAGCGATGCAAAGGACAAAGTGCTTACCGAATGGCGCAGCTTGAAGCTCCTCTCCCATGAGTCTATCCACAAATATGTAGAAAAGTTTTGGGATTTAAATCTCAAGGTTAATGTCTTTCAAAAGATAGACGTTGCCGAGCAAAGGCAGCAATTCTGTGCGGGATTACCTAAAGAGATGGCCGAATACATCAACTCTCAACGGCCTGGTACTATTAGCGAAGTAATCCATCACACCATGGTTGCTTCACGCATCAATTTCCATCAAGGGGCTAGACGTAATGTCAAGCCCATGGAAAACAAAGACAAAAATGATGCAAAGGGGAAAACCAATGTTCAAAATACTTCCCAAGTCAATTCCAACAACAACAACAATCGGTCCAAGGAGAAGGGAGTTTACAAAGGTAAAAACAAACTCTCTCCTGAAGAGCTTGAAGCTTTTCACAAGGACCATAAGTGTTTCAAGTGTGGGGATGAAGGACATGGCTATCGTTCTTGCCCCAAGAAGAATACTCGCAATGAGACTCATAGGGATTCCACCATCAAAGCTCCAAAAGAGGATGCTCATTGCAAAGGATCATCACTTTCCTATGCTTGGGGAAAGGTAAGAGAGCATGATGCCTTCATCTTGTTTGACCCTGGCTCTACTCTCAACTTCATATCAATGGAGTTGGCCACCAAGTTGGGCATTCAAGCTTTTGAGATGGGAGATATAGTAGTGGCTGATGCAGCTTTCAAGGGACAACAAGCCTCCGTTACTCCTTTGATTGGCAAGTTGAGGCTTCATGTCCAAAGCTATGTCGACAAAGAAGACTTCTTCATCTCTCCTCTCCAACATGAGTATGTTATCCTAGGGGCACCATGGTTTGATCGCATGGGTGCCAACATGAAGTTCCCTGAAAGGAGAATCTACTTCACCTACAGGGGAAAGAACATGTATATAGATGCTAGTGAGCGTGGTCGCACTATTCCACTTGTAAATCCTCTTGCTTTTGATAAGTCAATGAAGAGCTCGGTTTCTGCGTACATGATTTTTGTCAAAGAGTCTCTAAAAGATACTAATGTTTCATCAAATGTAAATGGTAGGAATCAAGAAGAGTTAGACTTGTCTAATTTTCTAAAAGGATTCCAAGATGTGTTCATCGATGATATCCCTATGGACTTACCTCCAAAACGAGTGGATGATGACCATCGCATTGAGCTCCTTCCTGGAAGCTCACCACCTAACAAGCCTCCTTATCGAGTCTCACAAGCTCAACAAGAGGAGATCATGAGGCAAGTACAAGAGCTGGTAGACAAAGGGATGGTGAGGCCTAGTTCCTCTCCCTTTTGTTCTCTAGTCCTTTTAGTGCAAAAGAAAGATGGTACATACCGTATGTGTATGGACTATCGAGCACTAAACCTTATCACTATCAAAAACAGATTTCCCGTACCTCAGGTAGAAGATCTCTTTGATAAGCTACAAGGCTCTACCTACTTCAGTAGGATTGACCTTAAGAGTGGCTATCATCAAATAAGTATAGTGTATGAAGATATCTTAAAGACCGCGTTTCGCACAACGTTTGGTCTTTATGAATATCTAGTCATGCCTTTTGGCTTGACTAATGCACCAGCTACATTCAATCGTTTGATGGAGAAAATTTTTAGACCATACCGCAAATTCACTAGAGTGTTCTTTGATGATATCATCATCTACTCCAAGTATTTGGAGGAACATAAGCAACATCTCCAAGTGATTTTTCAAGCATTGAGGGAGAACAAGCTTTTTCTCAACCAAAAGAAAAGCGAATTCTTCCTTCAAGAGATTCAATACCTAGGTCATATTATCTCTAAAGATGGTATCCGAATGGATCCATCAAAGTAAGAGGTAATAAAAGCATGGCCTAACCCAAGAAATCTACATGAGCTAAGAAGCTTTGTTGGTATGTGCGCATACTATAGACGCTTCATAGCAAAATTCTCTCAAGTAGCAGGACCACTACACGACTTAACTAAGAAGAACGTTAAGTTTGTATGGACTGCTAAGGAGAAAAATGCTTTTGAAAAGCTCAAAGAGAAGCTTACTTCCCAACCAGTCCTCGTGCTTCCGGATCTCTCAAAGCCATTTGAGGTCCAATGTGATGCTTGTGGTGATTGCCTTGGAGCAGTTTTGCTTCAAGAAGGGCATGCCATAGCATATGAGAGCCGAAGGCTCAATATTGATGAACGAGTCTTGGGCATTTATGAGAAAGAGCTTTTAGCTGTTCTACATGCCCTAGACACATGGAAGCACTACCTATTGGGGACTCCATTTATCCTACGAACCGACCACCAAAGTCTCAAGTATTTCATGACGCAAACCAAGCTTTCCGACAAACAAATGAGGTGGGCAAATTTTCTTTCGCAATTTAATTTCCATATTGCTCACATAGCTGGTAAGCACAATCAAGTGGCCGATGCACTTTCACGACGACCCAAAGTTAATGCGGTGTCTATAGCTACTCACAATGATCTATCCTCTATGATAGATGAGTATGCTACTGACCCTGACTTTAGAGACATAATGTCAGCCTTTGCTTTGGGGAAGAAAGAGGAACCATTCACCTTGCAGGATGGTTATCTTCTCCATGGCAATAGGCTATGTGTTACCCATTCCCTTCATGAGAAAGTTATGTATGAATCCCATGCTCCTCCATATGCGGGGCATAGAGCTATTCAACCTACTCTCCGAGGAGTAGAGACATACTTCTATTGGCCTACCATGAAAGTGGACATACAAGAGTATGTTTCAAAATGTGTAGTATGCCAAAAGATCAAGTATGATAGAGGGAAGCAACCTGGATTACTCCAGCCATTGCCTATCCCAAATTCACCATGGGAGAGTATATCCATGGATTTCATCTTTGGTTACCCAAGTCTATCCATGGGAATACAAGAATATGGACAATAGTTGATAGGTTTAGCAAGCAAGCACATTTTATTCTTGTCAAAAAGACTATTAAGGCACATCAAATGGCAAATCTCTTCATATCTCAGATTTTCAAGCACCATGGATTACCCAGATCCATCGTGTCAGATAGAGATCCTAGAATGACGAGTAATTTCTGGAAAGGTCTCTTTGAAAATCTAGGAACAAGATTGAATTTCTCTTCGGCCTATCACCCACAAACGGATGGCCAAAGTGAGATGGCCAATCTTACGATACTCGATCTACTCAAGACTTATGTTACTGAAGTAGATCAACGCTCGCAAGGGGAAAAGTACTTACCTCTTGTAGAGTATGCCTACAATAATACTGTACATACTTCTACGGGAAAAGCACCTTTTGAGATCATTGAGGCAAGACCTAAAACTCCCTTGCTACTCAAAGTACATGGGAAGATCGCCGATGAGTATAGCCGTGACCTACAAGAATCTTTTCAAAAGATTAGGGAGGCTATATGCATCTCTCAACAAAGGCAAAAAGCTGTTGTTGCTGATAAGCACGGAAGAGCCTTAATGTTCAAAGAAAATGATTGGGTCTGACTCAAGTTTCCTAAGGCTCGATAACGACGGGCAAAAATCCTACGGGCCATCAAAAGTATTATGCTAAACTAGCAAAAAGATACTATGGTCCTTTCCAAATCTTGAAGCCCATCAATGAGACGACTTATCAACTCAAGTTGCCCAACCATTGGCTCATACACAATGCCTTTCATGTAACCCTACTTAAGCCCTACAAAGGAGAGCCACCAACTGAACCAATTATTGAAGACCCTCCCGAAGTTGAAGACCAAGAAGAGGTACTACAACCCGAAGCTGTCCTTCGGCATGAAGACAAGGTACTACGACATGGTAAGATTATCCGATGATATCTTATTAAGTTCAAAAATTATCCTTTTGAAGATGCTAGATGGATGCAAGGAATACAGCTTAAGGAGAGTATGAACCTTGTCAATGCTTACAATGCTACATTAGAGTAAGCAAATGTACAAATTTCTTTTAAATGACTCGTGTTTTTGTCTTATTAGACTAGTCCTCTTTTTAATTGTGCACAAATTGAACTAGTATGCATGCTTAGAATCATGTTTGTGATGACGACGTCTTTCAAACACCAAGTAGAATTTGTCACTCTACTATGGGAGAATGAAATGGACTAAAGAGCAGACATGCTTGCGACAGCTATGTATCCCAAGCACCAAATGGATTAGTCATCCATCTTGGAAAGATGTCGTAGGATAAAAAGGGATCCTCTACCCGCTAAGTAAAATTGACTAATGACTAAGGCTTTATCTCTTCTACCTCATAGTCGAGGACGACTATGATTTCAAGAGAGAGGTAATGTCATAAAATCTAATATCTAATATCTAACAAACCCAAATGATTTTCTCATATTAAATTGATCACTTAATGTGGGAGAATAAATGGGAACAAGTATTAAGATATAGACATGTGCTTATAGATCTATCTCAACATGGGGCCAATGGTAAAGGGGCCCAAATGAGAGATGGTCTATCAAAGAGCAAGGCTAAAAAATGGAGCATAAGACCTTAGGGTTAGCTTCATTGAAGACCTCCAATAATGTGTGTAAAAGGCCTTTGACCTTAGGTAAGCTAGGGCTAAGCTTGAGGCGCGGGAACCCGACCCAGCTCGAGGTCCTTGTCCAACTTGTCATGCTTGATGACTAAGGTGCTTGAGGCTCTTGATGATTGAGGTGCTTGAGATGCTTGAGTTGCTTGACATGCTTGAGATGCTAGTGTTGCACTTAAAGTGAGAACCTAGCCCAAGCTTAAAGTGCTTAAAGGCCAAGCTTGTGGTGGGAACTGGGCCTATGTATGAGGGGCTTGAGGTGTCAAAAAGTCAAATATTCAATCCTTACAAGGAGGGGCCAGCCCTATATGAGGGGGGATGAGAGAGAACACCCACACACTCACACAAGGCATGCATGGTACAAAGAAAGCAAAAGGGACACTTGTCAAGTTCCTCCTCATGTTGCCCTCATGGTGTGTCTGAAGCCTATTGGTTGGCCACCCAAGGGGTCCAATAATAATTTAGGAGATTTAATTAAATGATTTAGCATTCATGTAGCCCTCTCTCTCAAAGGGGAAAGGGGGACACTTGTCTCAAGGCTACCCTTGCTGCTTGTAATGCCTCCTTCTTGTGATTGGCTAGGCCTGGAGGGTTCCAATGAGCTTCAAGCATGAGCTACAAGGGGGGGTCGACCCAAGAAATCTAGGGGGTTGCTTAGGGGGTATACTCACCCATACACACTCACAAACACTCTCATTGTGTGCTATGCAAAGTGCAAGAGCTCCCTCTCCTTCTTCAAGCAAGTAGAGATTGAGAGCCTACACCAACACTCTTGGATATGGAGTGCAAATCCAACCAAGAGCCATGCTTCAATGCTTAAGCTTGCCATCTCCTTCTTCTTCATTACTATGCTATTATGTATGCTAGCAACAAGAGTTATGATAAGTGAGGAACTAGTTCTTTCTCCTACAAAATGTGTCTTCTTCCTCTTCCCTACCCTCATTCCCTGCTAGCTCTCTCCACCTTTGAAGGTGTTTGAGGTCTTGGGACCGAGGCTTGGGATAGTTAAAGCTTTCTTCAAGTTTATGTTATGTTTGTGATGCATGAAGCTTTCCATGTTCATTGCATCACCTAGGTCACAAGGAACACAAAGATTGTATTGTAACAAGTCTCTCTTAATGGGAGAAATCATAATACAAATGCCTGTAGGAGGGGGGACCGGCTCCACATAAATCCGGTCCTCAACTGTTGTCATGTTCTCTAAATTCTCTCTCTTGCAAAAGTATTGTTCATGCCAAGCTAACTAATTGCTATGATTATGTTGCTATCTTCAATTATGTTCACCCGCTATGCTCACAAAGTCATTTCTCAAAAGTACTCTCATTAATTTTCGCTACTCTCAAATTAAATAGGCCAATTCCATTACATCCTGTTTGGATTGCAATCTCTTGAAGAACATGGATTGACAAATTATTATCTTATTGACAATAGCAATGATGTCTTCTCAGCAAAGCTTTGATGGATGTTATGCTAAAAGTGATGATCTTATGAAAAACATTTAATTTTTTCAAAGGGCATTCTTTTCGGATAGGAAGATAGATCAAACACGCATTCGAATGAAGCACTTGAGCTTACGAACAAGAGGGCCCAATGTGAATGGTTGCATGTTGTTAATAATATAGAAAGGAAAAGCTATTTTAATCAAGTTAAATAAGGCGCTCCCCATTTTAAAAGTGTAGAATCGACTGCAAACATAGCAAGAGCCGCCGTCAGAAAAAGGCGAGGGAGTAGCACCGTCTGCAGGTTTTTCAAGTAAGCTTTTGGCCGTCGAGCAGTAAGGGGGACAAACCCCTCGAGCTGTAGTTAAGGAGATAGAGAACAACGAGGCGAGCAGAGAGGAGACGAGCTACAGAGCCAGTGGGAATCTACAGAATAAGTGCGCACTGTCTTTTGATATATACAACGGCATCTACAGAGTCGGAGGGCTTCCAGGGTCAAAGAGGCCTCAGCATCAGCAATGACAATAGAAGAAGGCTGGATCGGCCATATTTTGGGGAGCTTCTGCAAAGGCTGATGAGCAGATAAAGGAGGGCGGCCTCGATTCTGTACATGAGGATGCGAAACAACATTGTGGGGAGTTGGGGCCAGAGGGAGGAGGACTACAAATTTGAAGAGGGCCGAGCAGTGGAAAAGGGGGAGCTACCGACAGAGATAGAAAAAGAAAACACCGAAGAGTTGAATAAGCAAGCAATCCATGGTATCTCTAGAGAGTTTCTGTAGACAAAAAGCACCGACGAGTGGTCTACGCTATTTAGGGAGCACGTTAGTTTCTAGGAGAGTTGCATCACCTACAGGTCAAGACTCGGGAAGAGCGAGGGAGACAAGGTATACAGGAGTGATGAGCGGTTAAATCAAGCTAAGAAGAGCACCACTTTAGAGGCAAGAGGAAGAGAGATGGTGCGTGGTTTTGAAGAAAGTGATGACGGTTCTTTTATTTTTTAGGAGGCTGACGAGCGGATAAATCAGGGTGTTAAGAAAGGGCCGACAAGTTGCAATACAGAACATAGCCACGAGTTAAAGAGGAGTAAAAGAGATGGTCAAGACGGTTGAGAAGGGCAAGGAGGGGAAGGTGTGAGGAGCAAGTACATGGAGATTTTAAAGGACAAACCAAAGCAGGTGTAGGCAAAGTCTAAGCTCGTAGAATTGGTCGAGAAGAGCAAGGGAAGGATATAGAGGCCATCAAGCTTTGGCTTTCATACTTCTGCTCAAGATCTCGGCAGGGTTTAGAGCATATAGTGCCTAGTAAGATCAAGTTTCTTTTGTATTCAGATTTTGAGTTCAATAGGTATATCAGTTGAAGGTGTCTTTATTCCTTGTAATCTTGTCTATTGCATCATTCTCTCACGGTTTGCCACAGGGAGTAGTCCGCCGATGCTAACTTGACTCAGCTTGTGAACATAAAATTCCCCTGACATCTTTGGTGAACCTGACGCAAAACTGTGCCAGGGTGGGAATTTTTGGCAAAGAGGATGACGACGTCGCAAAGTAGAAATGATGCAGCTATTTGATGCTTTCTTGCAGGAGCAACAACATCATCATGTTACTCATGAGCAATTTGGTTTAGACCAAGAAGATTTATTGCGAGGATTTGCTCGATCGAATGAAGCCAAGATGAAGCAAGCAAAAGTGGAAGAAGCATTGGATAAGGTTTATGCTAAAAGAGATACATTTGACGATTATGATAGTGATGGATATCTTGCATGATACATGTCAAAGATGGAGCTTATGGGTATTCCAACTAAGATGAAGCTCCACATGAAAAGGAGTATAAATGGAGTAGTCTAGATCTACTGCTAGATGAGCTGGGTGAATCTATAGAGCGACGCAAACAAGTGCATAATTACAATTATGTACAGGTGCATATGGATGACCGACTAGATTCACCACTTGATGCATACATACTTTGTGATCTTGACTTTCAATCAATAGTAAGTGAACTAGAAGCACCCAAGTATACAGATTACTCAGTGCTTAGTAGCAGTTAAGAGGAGGTGTACGAAGGTGTTGTGCAATCATACAATGCTCTTGTAACCCAATCTATTATGATGATGCTCTTACTACGAAGATTAGTGACATCTCTGACATGCATGCGAGACCTTGTGATGATGCAGTTGAACGATATTTGATGGAGAGTAAAAGGGATGCAGAGTGTTTTACCAAACCAATGATCTATATGCATGCTAATAATTATTACATCAAGGTACATGGAGTTTACAGGTTTATGTGGACCAAGATATACAATCTTTACAAGATTCTTTTCCGATTGAGAAAGGATCAAAGAGGCCTCAATAGCAGCAGCGACAATAGAAGAAGTTGCTAGAGCAGCCATATTTTGGGGAGCTTCTGCAAAGGTTGAGGAGCAGATAAAGGAGGGCGGCTTCGATTCTGTACACGAGGACGCTAAACAACATTGTGGGGAGTTGGGGCGGGAGCAAGGAGGACTACAGAGTTTAAGAGGCCGAGCAGCGGAAGAAGGGGGAGCTGCAGACAGAGCTGGAAAAAGAAAACAGCGAAGAGTTGAATAAGCAAGCAGTCCTTGGTATCTCTTAAGAGCTTCTGCAGACAAAAAGCACCAACGAGCGGTGTACGCTATTTAGAGAGCACGTTAGTTGCTAGGAGAATTGCATTGCCTACAGGTCAATAGTTGGGAAGAGCGAGGGAGACAAGGTATACAGGAGTGATGAGCGGTTAAAGCAAACTAAGAAGCAGAGCGCCACTTCAGAGGCAAGAGAAAGAGAGATGGGGGGTGGTTTTGAAGAAAGAGATAATGGTTCTTTTATTTTTTAGGAGGCTAACGAGCAGATAAAACGGGGTGTTAAGAAAAGAGCAACAAGTTGCCGTATAGGACAGAGCCACGAGTTAAAGAGTAGTCAAAGAGATAGTCGTGATTGTTGAGAAGGGCAAGGAGGGGAAGCTGCGAGGAGCAAGTACGTGGAGATTTTAAAGGAAAAACTAAAGCAAGTGTAGGAAAAGTCTATGTTCCACTACAAGAGGTACTTAATGTTAGCGACGCTCGTAGTGCGACGCTCAAATGCAAAAAACCACGGCGTCGCTATAGCGACGTCGTTAGGGGTAAAAAAAATAACCGAGAGTGTCCGAAAACTCAGATCTCAAATCTGAGTGATCTGAGTTTTCGACGAGCACTCAAGCAAGCAAGGTAACACGCGCTCTCCCTCTCTCTCTCTTTCTTCTCCACACACACACACACACACACACACACACGAGGGGAGGAAGGAGAGCCAGGTATGCTCCTTCCCTCTCCTCACTCTCATGTTCCCTTCCCCTCTTTCTCTCTCCCTCCCTCTCTCTCTCTCTCTCTCTCACACACACACACACACACACACACACACATTGAGAGAGGAAGAGAGAGAGAGAGAGAGAGAGAGAGAGAGAGAGAGAGAGAGCATGCATAAACCAAAAACGCACACACACATGCATACACACATTGAGAGAGGAAGGAAGAGAGAGAGAGAGAGAGAGAGAGAGAGAGAGAAGAAGAAGAAGAAGAGAGTCTTAACATCGTAGGAAACTATCCCAAGAGACCTTAAAGATCTAGTCGACGAGGAGTTGAACTCAAGACCTGTTATTCATGAGGAAAATGGCATAACCAATCTATCACACTTGGGTGATAGAAACGTTATACCATTTTTCTCCTTTTATTGGCGTGCACACACAACCACACACACACACACACACCCGAGAAGACGAGAGTTTAATTTAACGTCGTAGGAAACTAATTCAAGAGACCTAAAGATCTAACCGACGAGGAGTTGAACTCAAGACCATTTATTCAAGAGGGAAAGGGCATAACCAATCTACCACACTTGGGTGATAGAAAGGCTATACCATTTTTCTCTTTTCATTGGCACACACACACCCACACACACATGAGAAGAAGAGAGTTTTAACGTCGTAGGAAACTATCCCAAAAGACGTTAAAGATTAGGTTAGATATAGACTTACGTTAAATTAATTTAAGTTTATTTAAGTTAAATTATATTAGATTTAGGTTTATTTTTAGTTAGATTTACGTTTGATTAGATTTAGGTTTATTTACGTTAGATTTAGATTTACGTTATATTAGATTAGATTTGGGTTTATTTACTTTATTTACCTGTTATTGAAGAGGGAAATGGCATAACCAATCTACCACACTTGGGTGATAGAAAGGTTATACCATTTTCCTCTTTTTATTGTTTAAGATAAGGTTAGATTTAGATTTACGTTAGATTAGATTTACGTTAGATTAGATTTAGGTTTTTTTAAGTTAGATTAGATTAGATTTAGGTTTATTTTTTAGTACAGCGAAGGATTATACTGCCTACGCGTTTGAGACGTTGCATCGGGGATAATCCCGTCTTGATGCAAACTCTTGCTGCGTCACTTTGCTGCCACCACCTGTCTGGATTCGTCATCCTCTCCTCCCTGATACCAGAGACGAAGCTTGGATGAGGAGACGTATGCGCGACTACATGAGGAGAGGAGTGGAGGGGTATCAGGGAGGAGAGGACGACCAGTCCAGATATGCGGTGGCAGCAAAGTGACGTAGCAAGAGTTTGCATCAAGACGGGATTATCGCATCACCTGGGGAGTGGCGGCTGGGCGAGCTTTGAGGAGGATTTTGTCCAATCACCTGTGTCATGGATCGACGGGGTGGAGAGGTGAGAGTATTAAACTCTTGCATTGAAGTATGTGTATATGTGAGGCCCATTCACATCTACACAGCTAGTAGCCCCATTGGTATGTCTTTTACCCTTCAATGGAGCGAATCACCACATGTTCAATTAGGTTAGATTTAAGATAAGATTTTGGATTGAGTTTCTATATTAGAGTCTACCTTCGAGATTACGGTAAAAAATTAGAGTTAGACGAATGGTGAAAAGATCTACTGTGAAAAGATGTTAAGATGTTGTGAAATGCTACAGCTAGAGAAGAGGCAAAGGGGTTTTGTCCACCACATGCACTATCATGTAGACGTGGGTGTGTAGATTTCTTGTACCCATAAATATAGGCATTGACCAATAAAGACGAGATTATAACCCAGTGGTTCTGATCTTAGTGCACCTCTAGACCGAGGTGTGCGGGTATTGGACATGACTAGAGAATGTGAGGTAGTTTACAGTGTGAACAAAGAGAGAGAGAGAGAGAGAGAGAGAGAGAGAGAGAGAGAGAGAGAGATAAAAGACGAAGAATGCCAATAGAAGATTAAATTTGTTGTCCAAGTTATAAAATTTTTGCCCTCGTTATGAGTAGTGACGAGGATGTGGGGCCGTCCAACCGAAACACCTATCTCTCACAAGGATCTTATGTCCTTGTAATCAATGCAAGCATGCTGTACGACGGACAAGACGCGTTCCTTTGCAGCACGTTCGCGAATTTGGTGAGTTTGATCCATCTATTACCCGATCTATTATAGATCAAGTTGTTGCCAATTATAACTCGTCTGACTCTGACGCTGGCCAACAGGCAGTAATCTTGCAACCCAATAGACGTGTTCGCAGGTGCTTTGGTCAAGCAACATATGTGAGGCCACAAGATGTAGCCTCTGAAAGCTTGGGGGATGATCATGCAGACCACATTCCCAATGAGGCAATGTTTGAGCCCGAGATTGATGAAATGATCGAGACGATCATGGATTCAGAAAGGCTTATCTATGATGATATGAAAAGTGAAGCGGATACGCCATTGTATAATGGAGCACGTGTGTCTAGATTGAAAGCGCTCCTGGTTCTTCTCAACATGCAGGCAAAGTTTGGATGGAGTGACACTAGCGTCACAGCGCTTTTCAGGCGATCTATTACAATTAGTTTACTTTAATAAAACTCTAAATGTATAATAATCTGATAGATTTTTACACAATTATACCGAATTTTTATGTTGTGTATATTGCTCAAAGAGCACATACTACCAGCTGATAATGTGATGCCAGATTCCCTAGAGGAAGTAAGAACGATTTTACGAAACTTGGGGATGGATTACAATTCGATCCATGCTTGTCCTAATGACTGCATTCTTTTCAGAGGGGGATACATAGACATGGAGAAGTGTCCGAAATGTGATTCCGAGAGATATTGAGTAGATCTCCACGGAACAAAAATTCCGCAAAAGGTTTTGCGATATTTTTCTCTGCTTCCTCGCATCAAGAATTTCTTCGAATGTAAGTCCATGGCCGCCCTAGCATCATGGCATGAGGAGAATAAATCTTCGGATGGTGTGCTACGGATTCCTGCAGATTGTGCAGCCTGGAAACATATAGATGGAACATGCTCGGATTTTTCCAGGGAAGCTCGAAATTTGCGCTTAGGCCTGGCTATGGATGGCATAAATTCATTGGGTCAAAGATCAACATCTTGCAGTGTATGGCCCGTTGTCATCGTCAACTACAACATTCCCCCGTGGTTGACTACGAAGAAGGGGCACCTATGGCTAAGCTTGATTGTGTCGGGGTGATATAAA
Organism: Adiantum capillus-veneris; assembly: GCF_014529385.1. Taxonomy (NCBI): domain Eukaryota; kingdom Viridiplantae; phylum Streptophyta; class Polypodiopsida; order Polypodiales; family Pteridaceae; genus Adiantum; species Adiantum capillus-veneris. Next base: position 44,472,924 of record NC_140954.1, read on the forward strand.
GTGAAGAATATGGATGTGTATCTTCGTCCACTATTGAAAGAGCTACAACAATTGTAGATTGGCACAATCAAGCATGGGTGGAACAGACCAGATTGGCTGGCCAAAGAAGATTGGAAGAATGCGAAGAAAGCAGTGCGCGAGAATCCCGACAAGTGGAAGCAACAAAAGGAGGCAGCCAGAGCGTGAGTAGAGGCAGGGAGCTCGCACCACTTGGGGAGTGGCGGGTGGGCATCACTTGAGGCCGATTTTTTAAGTGTTTTCGCATTGCTCTCTATGTTTGATAGTTTAGGGTTTATGGGTTTTTAAATTCTAACATAATGGATTCTTTGTATTTTGACAGTGGTCGATGACTAGACGTGATCCCACACCGTATGAGCATGAGTATGCTGGCAGGAAGGGCTTAAACGCCCTTATGGACATTCTGAGTTCTCGCGGCGGCATGGTTAGTATTAGGGTTTATTCTTTTCTCTTTGTTGTATTGTTTTATAAGCGTCGCTATATGTTTATACTTACAAAAAGCTGTCTTTTTTTTTTTTTTGCAGAATCCAACAGATACGCCGCTTGGACGCGATGAGACGTCTGATTAAACGACGTCAGTTTAGCCATAGCTAGATAGCATTAGTTTCTTTTTATCATAGCTTATGTATCATGAGACGACTTTTATACTTCTTTTTGAAAACCATGTATATTTTTTAAATAATGACAATGGTTTGTAACTATTACATTTGCAAAGTTTAACAATCAAGTGATTTTGCCTATGTGTACAATTGTCATTGATTTACTTTCATCAATTCATGCTTGTCAGTTTTGTATCTTTATTTTGCAAACATAACGTACTATGGATGATGGAGTTAATGGTTATATTGTCTTGTGGGTGACTATTTTGGGTCTATATCTACCTTTGCACTTTTTTTCAAAGGTGAATCAATTAATGAAACATTCAATTTGGTTGATGGGTGGGAGGGCATTCAATTTCCTCCCACCAAAAAATTTCCCTCTCGAGCGTCGCTATGAACGTCGCTACATAAGACTCTGCAGCGTCACTCTAAGCGTCACTATAGATGGCTCTGCAGCGTCGCTATAATCGTCGCTATAGGCGTTTCTATATAGCGACGATTATAGAGACTCTTATAAAGACTGTTATAGCGACCGCTTAAAGCGATGTTCTCGTATCGATGCTCTTAGCGACGCCGGGGGTTATAAAAATCCAGTGTATTTTCGTCGCTAAAAGCGTCACAAGAGCACACAACCTCTTGTAGTGCTCATAGAATTGGTCAAGAAGAGCAAGGGAAGGATATAGAGGCCATAAAGCTTTGGCTTTCACATGATCTCGACAAAGTTTAGAGTATATAGTACCTATTACGATCAAGTTTCTTCTGTATTCAATTTTTGAGTTCAATAAGTATACCAGTTGAAGGTGTCTTTATTCCATATTCTCTAGTTGTTATAGAATTGATATTTTATTATCTATTGCAGCTGACAGGTGGCAAAAGCATCAGTAGATAATGGATTATGCAGAAGGATATTATATTTTATGTATATCTGATTATTCAAGTGCTCTTTATGAGCTTTGGCCAATTATGTCCGGCCGGCCAGTTTATACTCATTTTGGGCATTCAAGAAATCTATAAATAAATACGTGCAAGAGGGAAATGCGCACTCTTGCACGGGGGGAGATTGCACCCACTATTTGTGTTGCTCTTCTCTTCTCACCTCTCGTCTCTTCTCTCTCGTCGTGCCGGCGTAGCACTCCATTCTAGGAGGTGCATCTGCACGTGCTCTCTCAATCTATCTTACTCTTTGTCTCTCTCTGCTCGTGTGCAACTTGGACTATGCGTTGTGTGATTTGAGGTATGCAGATTTGTTCGTTTCATGGCTTGTAGTATATTGTTTTTGCTATTTTGTAGGGCTCGCAATGTTTCCGTCTGTAGCAGTGGTATCAGAGCTGTGGCTATGCTCTTGGGCTTGCAACGGTGATGGCTATGGAGATTGTTATGAACAAAGATAAGTCATGATTCTTGAACTTAATTTTTCTCGCTTAAAATTGTATGTATGTGATTAGTACAAATCTCCTAAGACAAGCCTAAACATTGTTAACATAGTGTTTAACACTCTTAATAATAATACTAATAATATCGACGTAGCTAGTGTACATAGTTGATTAAGAGAAATTCTTAATTTGATCATGGCCCGTATTTAGTAGACAACGAAGAAGAAGAAGAAGAAGCAGCAGAACAAGAAGAAGAAGAATTTGATGTTTTACAATCATAGGGTAAAGGAGATTGTGTGCAAATCTAAATAGAACGACGATGTATAACAAACGTAAATATCTATTTTTCATTTCTTCTTGCGATGAAGCAAAGAACCGCACGGACAAAAACAAAATGTGTGATAAAATTATTGAGGGCGAAAAATTATGGCTGATCAGTTTCAAAGAGATCCCCTCAGTTTCAAGAGATCTCAAGCTTGTAGTGGGAAAGCTCTCTAAAATATATATATATATATATAGAAGAGATTTTTTAGAAAAAATTAATAATAATAAATTTGCTGGAGCTACGATAGAGCTCGAAATAGCGCATTAGTTTCCTCCTCTGCCACAGCAAGTCCCCGCTCCATGGTGCCGCTAGCCCCAACCTAGAAAATGGCAGTTTTCTTTGCCACCCCATCGGAGGCGTCAGTGATGTAGATAAAATCAATGATGTCCATGCAATCCACTGACGCATGCACATCTAAGAGAGTAGAATTACATAGCTAGCCGGTATCTAGTGTCGTCAACCCCAACCCTCATCACCCACCAATTGGTTGTTGATGACCTACAAACGGCACTTCCGCATGACATTTGAACTCTCTCCTGCCTCTACTTTCCTACTTGGCGGCTCCAGTTTTCCCACCAACCACCCAATCTCTCTCTCATTTTCTATCGGCATGCACACACATCTGCAGCTTTCCATGCAATTTGAGAGCCGCCAGTCCACACCAATTTTGCTTTTTGTGAGCTACATGGAGGTCGTGTAGCGGTTACAGGGCATCCACACACACACCCCAGTGACCCACACCCTTGCGTACTACCTGATTGCCCCATGTTGGCAGGCTCCTACTCCCAGTTCTCTCTCTCCCTCCCACCTTTTCTCAGCAGCCCTTAGTAGCCGCCATGCAGATTTTCATAACAAAAAAAGGGGGTGGCCCACCTGCAGTTTTATCTACGTGCCACCCACCATGACTGCAAAAATTTAGGCGTTTTTTTCTCTCTCTTTGGCCTATTGGCAGCCACACACACAATACTTTTTAATTTCTCTCTCTGCGACCGCTGGACCAGCTACCCATGAAGTGGTTTTTCGGCACTATCACTCTCAGTTGTCCTCTTCGTCAAGCCTCCAACTAATTACTTACACGTAATTTTTCTCTCAACCATCCAATGCTCACTGATCTCTTCCTCTCCCTGCCTCTCGGTCTGTAATCATTTCCCTACCACCAAAACGTGCCCACCCATGCAGATGATTAACTACAGCCGCCGAGTGCCTCTCTCTCTCTCTCTCTCTCTCTCTCTCTCTCTCTCTCTCTCTCACTCACACACACACACACACACACACACACACACACACACATGCGCTCCCATGCAGCCATCCACCTCTCGTCTTCAACCACCCCACCCCACTTCTCACCCCTTGGGCGCATTTGACTGCTGCGTTTGATTTGACTCCACCTCCTGCAAGTCTCCATCCAGCAGCCTCTCGGCTCTCACGCTCTCTCTCTCCTTGGCCTACAGCTAGCAGCTATACACTGGCACTTCTCCTTCACATGCGATGTAAATTAATTGTCAACTATACTATCTCTCTCCCCCTCTCACACTCTGCAATGATTACATGCCCCCAACGCTCACCAGCAACCAATCTTTGGCGACTCTCGGATACAATTGCTGACGACCATGATGTTTTGATATCTTCGAACAAACTGAGGTGGTTCTTGTCCTCGCGAATCTGAACACTCAAGTGAAGTATGATGATTATTTTCTTTGCTACACCCTAAGCACTTAAGCACTAATACCCTTGTTAATGTTGTAGCTTCCGCCTATTGCACCTGCCTGCAGTAGTAGCCATTGCCAAAAGCTCTTTCGTGCCAACCATTGACAACGCTCTTGCAGCAAACTGTCATTGACGAAGCTCTTCGGTAACATACTCTGCGGACCGGGTATCCTCCGACCTTGTGACACGACACTTCAGTCGGTGGCAACCCATGGATTCTCAGCCTTACGCCACCCCCCCCGACCTTGCTTCATCTCACGATGACCCTCTCATCACCGACACTACTTTGTCTCCACAAGAACAACTCACTCTACTCCGACGTGACTACGACCGATTGGAACACTGCTTTCGTCGACTATGTCTTCGATTTTTGGATGTGCAAAATTTTGTTCGCACTCACCAAGCCATTTTAACCGACCTCACCAAACACCTCCTCGACCGCCCATCGACCAACGAAACCACCACACCCCGTGTGGACACTCTCTAGCTCAAACCTAATTTTTTAATCGATGTAATAAGCCTACACTGGCGGCACTCGCACCTTTGTTTTTCATAGCTCTTCACTGTAGAAATTTATTAATCTTGCAATGTTGGTCTTATTTTTAGATCATCAAAATTTATGACTTCAGATTTTAATTATTGTCTATTTTCCACACTGCTCCTGGCACAAGCAAAACACCTTGTTTAAAATAGTAGGTGCAACCTATGTATGTTCGCATTTAACACACTATCATGGCCATTGCGCACATACAGACACATACTGTCTAAATAACTTAAAAATGTACAGATTGGCATCCCTACTTTCGCAAAATCTTGTTCTCCACCCCAAATTTCTACCACATTTACATCGCTCAAATCTAACGTACTACACCTAGTACAAGTTTAAAAGAGAAGCTTAAGTTTTTGGTCTTGCCAGGCATTTTCTTGATGCATATTCTACACATAGTTTGACGTTTAACTGGCAATATCTCTAAGGTCAAATTAATTTTGCGTTGTTTTCCTTGTTTGTTGGACCAATCTATTCTTTATAGTATGGCCTTTACATGATGTATGCTCGTGATATCATGACTAGACACTAGTATGCTCGTGATCTCATAACGAAACACTAGTCAATGCCCTTTAAACCGTTATAAATAATAATTTTTAAAATATTAAGCACTTTCGAGACAACAGCGCGATATCAAGGGGACTACTCCATTTATTCAAAAAAAAAACATTCTACAATTTATTACTTTCGTCTAACTTTCTAATTGATCCAAGGCTAATCTTAATAAATGATTGTAAGTCATCAGTGTAATTTTGTCTCTTAAATTGCATTATACAAATTGAAAATGGTTCTTATATTTTATGTCTGTTTGTCACTCTAGTGGATCTAAGCTATTAAAATTAAAACTGCAGAGTTTTTCTTCCTACTCAGCTGTCATCCTCTCCCTATCCAGTCTATCAATTAATAAGGTAGAATATGCTTTTATTTTATGGCCAATTATTCACACCAAATTAACACATTTTGAATTTGTTAACTATACTTTGGTGTCAGTTTTCTAGTTACAATTGTCTCCTACTTGTACCTCTCTCCCCATGCACAAACTAGTACATATTTTCAGATGGAGTACATCATCCAGAGTCCAATGATTTACGAAAATCACACTGGTGAGTTCTCTCCGCATTTTCAATTTTTGGTTTTGAAAAGTCTTCTCGTAAACACAAGCAATCATACACTAATAGGACTCTCTCAAAAATTCTATGATTTTCAAAGTCCTACACATATACCATTCCACAGAAAACAACACCGTTACATAAATTCACCACATCTGGCTTAATTATCAGCTTGATTACCATTTATTTTTTGAAAGAAGGCATGGCTCTTTTAATTACCTGTAGTCTCTAACATTGTGCCAATACTTGTATTAAATGAAATTGCTATTGCGATCATTTCACATTGAGATATGCAACTACTCACATGAGTCGAGGTGCTTTCCAATAAATACCAATTTGTCAGAACCTTGTTACTCAACCTTACTCCAATGTGTGAAACAGGTAGTACATTTTATGTCTTTATGCCCTGTCTAGTCCATTGGTCACATGCACACAGATTCGCCGATTTAGGCAATGTGTAGATACTCATCTTGGTGCAGATCCGCCGATTTAGGCAGCACATTGAGAAATTGCAAAATCATGATTTTTAAACAATATCAAATGTAGATTCGCCAATTTAGGCAGCATTAGTGCAGATTCGCCGATTTAGGCAGCACGTATATTGGTGTAGATTCGCCGATTTAGGCAACACTAATCACAAAATCATGCTACAGTGGCTGGCCACCACTGTAACTGGTATGATTTTGTTACCCGGGTACACAAATTAAAGGATATTTGAAAATTGAATTTGAAATGGATCATTTCATTTGGATTTGGAATGGATATATGTTGATTTTCTATTGCGATAGTATTGAACTTGAGAATGATGAGAATCGAATTATTGAATGATGAGTGTGACCAATGATATCCTGATTCATCAGGGTATGACATATACTGCTTATTCTAGTGGTATGGGACACTAGAATAGATAGTATGTGGATGACGGCAGGCATAAACAATGTTATCTCATTTCATAAATTTTTATTTTTCAATGTGTTATTTCTGACACAGAATACTAATCACTATTTTTGACAAGTATGGTTTGCAGATTTTTATCTTCGCAACTGAGGATAGTTGCTTTCCAACGGAGAGGTATGTTATAGAATTTATATTTTATTATCTATTGCAGCTGACAGGTGGCAAAAGCATCAGCAGATAATGGATTATGCAGAAGGATATTACATTTTATGTATATTTGATTATTCAAGTGCTCTTTATGAGCTTTGGCCAATTATGTCCGGCCGGCCAGTTTATACTCATTTTTGGGCATTCAAGAAATCTATAAATAAATACGTGCAAGAGGGAAATGCGCACTCTTGGATGGGGGGAGATTGCACCCAGTGTTTGTGTTGCTCTTCTCTTCTCACCTCTCCTCTCTTTTCTCTCACCGTGCCGACGTAGCACTCCATTCTAGGAGGTGCATATGCACGTGCTTTCTCAATCTATCTTACTCTTTGTCTCTCTCTGCTCGTGTGTCACGGGAACGGAATAATAGAGATAGGCAACAGAAGGTAGAGAAAGAGATCTTTGTATGGATGAATTTCTTTTGCAGAGTTTTGATACAACAAAGGAGCAATAAAATATATGGGCGCACTCCGTTGTACGGAGCTCGAACCTCTCGATTACCCCCGAGCTTCAGTCCGCTTGCATGCAGCGTCTCACTCGCACTGGCACTCTCACTCTCACTCGCACTCGCACTCTCACTTGCACTCGCACTCGCACTCGCAGAAGAGGAGATCTGTGAATGATCCCCAAACGCACCACCCGTCGTGCTTTTATCCTTCTTTTCCTCGAAAAGCCTGCACGATTTTCGCACCAAGTATACCTGCGAGAATAAGATAAGAACGTAATCACTAAGCGATCCATAAAGGTTAGATTTTTATCATGACACTTTGCACAGATCCTGTTTCACACACTGATTTCTGCATCGCCTACAAAATAGTCAAAAGAACATACTCGTACAACCAATTCAGCATAATAATCAAAGTTAAAAAAAACATAATTATATACCTTCATAATCTCAATTAAAATACTCTATCATGAAGAAACAATCCGCTTCTTGGTTGATAGCAGGGAGAACTGTATGATGTTGTATGTCTGTCTGTCCCTGTGTATACTACATTGCTGCTGTCTTCTGTTTGTTTTTTTCATAACTTTTACAAACGAACTCAGAACAGAGCAATCCAGGTACTCAAAACGACAGGAATAGGTCTGGTCTACAAGGCATTGCGAACAGAATTGTGAAAAACATCTGTGTTTGGCTAAAAACGCAACTTTTAGGTCGTGACTCTTAAAACCTCTATTTTTGGGTCTCCACTACTTTTACAACTTATTTTAAGCCTATCCATGCATTTTAAGCTAAAACACATAAATATAAAACATTGATATTAATAAAAATCTCAATTTTACTGTTCATAGACAGATTATCTGTTATTCATTAATCTTTATCAAATACGTCTCTAGTGTATTATTTTAAAAAAAGAATATATGTTCTCTCTTAATATCTCAAACTCATTCATATAAGCTCTATAATAGACTATTCAACAATCGTGCTAAACAAAAGATATGCCCTACTCCATTCTTTTCGACTTTTAGGAATTCAAAAATTAGTCCTATTACATTCTCCCCTTATCAAAATTAACTCTGTCCTCAGAGTTGGTAAGAGAGGAAAATTCTCTTTGCAAAACACTAAGATCAACCCATGATGCATCCTCTACAGGATAGTTCTGCTACTTAACCAAAACTTTCATAATGTCTCTATTTCTCAGATGTTTAACACGCCTATCGAGCACTAAGTCTGGTTCTACAGTCAATGTTCCGTCATCTTTCAACTTAGATTTGTCCTGTAAAACATGATGCACATTACGACTATACTTTTTTTTAATAAACTCACATGAAATACAGGGATGCACTTTAACATGAGAAGGCAATTCCGATTTGTAATCTAATGAATCAATGCGCTTCAAAATTTTAAATGGCCTAGCAAATCGTGGAGACAATCTTCTATCCTTTCCAAGAATCAAATGAGACTTCTCAGGAATAACCTTTTAAAAAAACCATATCACCAGTTTTATACTCCACAACACGATGTTTCTTGTCATAATACAATTTATGTCTCTTTTGAGCTTCTCTAATATTCCCCCTGATTTTGACTAACTCGCTATCCATTTTCTCAAGCATCTCACGTGATAGTTCTACCTTATTCCTCGAGTTAAGGAAATTAATAGGTGTGGGACAGTTGTAGCCATACATGGTCTCAAACGGAGTCATCCTAATAGATGAATGATATGAACTGTTATATGCAAACTCAACCAAAGGCAGATATTCATTTCAATTAGATTGGTTTTCATTGACATATATTCGTAACATATCTTCTAAAATACGATTCACTCTCTCCGTTTCCCCATCTGCTTGAGGATGGAAAGCAGTAGACATGCGTAACTGGGTACCTATAGAGTCAAAAGTCGCTCTCCAGAAATGGGAAGTGAACTTAGAATCTCTGTCAGACACTATACTCTTGGGCATGCCATGCAAACGAAATATCTCTTTCATAAACAAGTGTGCAATGGTCAATGCAGTATCAGTTATTTTTACAGGAAAGAAGTGAGCTTGTTTTGTGAGTCTATCTACCACCACAAAGATCGAGTCATACCCTCCACGAGTAGTAGGAAGTCTAATGATAAAGTCCATGGATATAGACTCCCACTTCTGTAAAGGAATGTCTAAAGGTTGAAGGTCACTAGGAATCCTCTTATGTTCAATCTTAACTTGTTGACATTGAAAGCATTCACGCACGTAATTCTTAACATCCAATTTCATACGCGGCCAAAAGAATGAAGTTTTAATCTTTTCATATGTCTTATTCGATCCAGGATGACCAGAAAAAGGTGAATTATGACACTCATGCAGAATTTGACTCTTAAAAGCAGAATTTGCAGGAACACACAAGCGGTCATAATAATGCAGATTTCCCTTATACAAGTGATATCTGTTCTCATACATCTCACCAATATTCTCACGCAAGAATTTCAAAATAGGCATATAAAAAGAATCATTTTCAACTTCAGCATGTATATCATCAATCAAATTGGACCGCACAATAGTCAACAGATTACACATGGGCCTACGACTCAATGCATCTACAAATTTATTTATTTTTCCACACAAATACTTCAAATCAAAATCATACTCAGCCAGCAATTCAATCCATCTCCTTTGTCTGTTGTTTAACAATGGCTGAGTGAAAATATACTTCAAACTTTGATGTGATCAGTACGCAATTCAACTTTGACACCAAGCAAAAGATGACGCCAATGTTTCAATGCATGAACAACAACAAGCAATTCTAGGTCATGTGTTGCATAGTTCAATTCATGTCGTCTTAATTTCCTAGACTCATATGCAACCACTTCTTGTGTCAAAACACAACCTAATTGTTCACCACTAGCGTCACATGACACAACAAATGGTTTGCCCATCTCAGGAACTTTTAAAACACAGTATTCCGCTATTTTATCCTTCAAGGTCTCAAAAGCAATCTCATAGGTAGAAATCCACACAAAACCCTTGTCTTTCTTGGTCAATTCGTTCAAAGGACTTGCTATCTTAGAGAAATATTTAATGTGTGCTCTCTCATATTGTGCTAGACCCATAAAGCTTCTTACATCTCTTACTGACATAGTCTTAACTTTATCAAGATCAATGTGAATCCCCTCTTTAGAAATCACTCTTCCCAAATACACAATCTGATCCTTTGCAAAAGAACACTTACTTGCTTTGGCATACAATTTATGTTTACGCAAAACTTCAAATGTTTTCTTTAAATGCAATGCATGATCTTCTTCATTCTTAGAATACACAAAAATATCATCCAAGAATATCAGAATGAAGTCATCAAGATACGGGTGAAAAATATTATTCATTAAGCACATGAAAGTTGATGGTGCATTAGTTAAACCAAAAGCAAGAACTGTAAATTCATAATGCCCATAATGTGTACGGAAAGCAGTCTTTGGAATGTCCTCGGCCTTAATGCGGATTTGATGGTAGCTAGAACGAAGGTTGACCTTTGAAAATATTGTGGCACCACTCAAATGGCTACGCAATTCATCTATGTGAGGAAGAGGATATTTATTCTTAATGGTCTGTTTTCTTAATCCCCTATAGTCAATGCATAACCTATATGTACCATCCTTTTTCTTTTGGAATAACACGGGACTACCACAAGGAGATACACTAGGTTTAATGAAACCCTTTTTCAAAAGATCATCAAGTTGTATCTTGAGCTCTTTTATAAGCTCATCAATGTTGAACCTGTATGCAGCTCTTGAATAAGGTGTTGCTCCTGGATATAGATCTATGGCATGGTCTACCGCTCTAGGCGGAGGTATACCAGGAAGATCGTCCGGTAACACATCCTTAAATTCATGTAAGAGATCCTCTATAAATTCTGGATTTGTCTCTTTCTGTTTATCCCTAGATTCTTCTTTAATCTCATTAGCAAACACAAGGAACGTCTCACACTCTTATCTAAGTCACCTTATCAATTCCATGGCCAAAACTAGATTTAGAATCTCTTTCTTTCCACGAAGGGTGTGACTTATCATCATCAAATGACTAAAGATATATTCTTTCTTAACAATCAATCAAAACATGATTTTCAATCATCTAATTGATACCAATGATAACATCATGCATATCAATGTTTATGATATAGGAATCATCTTTATGCTTCCGACTCTTCAAAGAAAAAAACAAATTTTCTACTAACTCTTTCATGAAACCATTATTATTCCTAGTTAAGTCCACAAGTCTTTTTAACTTCTCGATTTAATTTCAAGTTTAATTTCTCAATCAATTTAAACGATAAGAAGCAATGAATACTATCCAAATCAATTAAGAAATTCAAATTTAAATCTCAACTTTTACGCATAAATTCGATCACAGAAGCTTTCAAAAGACGTATCAAAGACATAAAACATGACAAAGAAGGGGTAGATGACTTACCTTTATCGTACGCATCGCCAAAAGTCTCCAATTGAGTCATCTTGGTACGTATTGTTTTATCGGTCACCTTGCTCGAGCATTCGAAAGTCTGGTGGTCGTGTTCTCGATATTGAAAGTATCATCCAAATCTTTGAGTTCTTCAATCCATGCTTCTAAATCTTCGCATATCTTTCTTATGTCATCAAACTCTGTAAACTTATCCTTCATTAAGAATGATTTGGTTGTCACTTCTCCCATATCATCATCGTTTCTTTTTTTGTGTTGACAACCTCTACGTCCACCATCATCGTTTCCACCATCAGCACTATCACCACGCCAGGTGCCCCAGCGCCGCCACGATGATTATTGTTTCCTGGTGGAATAGCATGGTTTTCGCCTTCATGTTCTCCATGAAGGTCCACATAGATATCAGGCTCTCGTGATGCTTTGCCCTGCAGAGCCTCAGCACGCTCCCGATTTTCAATTTCCAGATCTTCTCGTAGTTGCCGAATTAGGTCTTCTTGCTCCTTCATCCTCCTCTTGTATCCTTCCATGTCCAGAATCAACCGCTTGCTCTGATACCAATTGTCACGAGAACGGAATAATAGAGATAGGCAACAGAAGGTAGAGAAAGAGATCTTTGTATTGATGAATTTCTTTTGCAGAGTTTTAATACAACAGAGGAGCAATAAAATATATGGGCGCACTCCGTCGTACGGAGCTCGAACCTCCCGACCACCCCTGAGCTTCAGTCCGCTTGCATGCAGCGTCTCACTCGCACTCGCACTCTCACTTGCACTCGCACTCGCACTCGCACTCGCAGAAGAGGAGATCTGTGAATGATCCCCAAACGCACCACCCGTCGTGCTTTTATCCTTCTTTTCCTCGAAAAGCCTGCACGATTTTCGCACCAAGTATACCTGCGAGAATAAGATAAGAACGTAATCACTAAGCGATCCATAAAGGTTAGATTTTTATCATGACACTTTGCACAGATCCTGTTTCACACACTGATTTCTGCATCGCCTACAAAATAGTCAAAAGAACATACTCGTACAACCAATTCAGCATAATAATCAAAGTTAAAAAAAACATAATTATATACCTTCATAATCTCAATTACAATACTCTATCATGAAGAAACAATCCACTTCTTGGTTGATAGCAGGGAGAACTGTATGATGTTGTATGTCTGTCTGTCCCTGTGTATACTACACTGCTGCTATCTTCTATTTGTTTTCTTCATAACTTTTACAAACGAACTCAGATCCAGGTACTCAAAACGACAGTAATAGGTCTGGTCTACAAGGCAACGTGGACAGAATGCGAAAAACATCTCTGTTTGGCTAAGAACGCAACTTTTAGGTCGCTACTTTTAAAACCTCTATTTTTGGGTCTCCACTACTTTTACAACTTATTTTAAACCTATCCATGCATTTTAAGCTAAAACACATAAATATAAAACATTGATATTAACAAAAATCTCAATTTTACTGTTCATAGAAAAATTATCTATTATTCATTAATCTTTATCAAATACGTCTCTAGTGTATTATTTAAAAAAAAGAATATATGTTCTCTCTTAATATCTCAAACTCATTCATATAAGCTCTATTCAATAGACTATTCAACAATCGTGCTAAACAAAAGATATGCCCTACTCCATTCTTTTCGACTTTTAGGAATTCAAAAATTAGTCCTATTACATCGTGTGCAACTTGGACTATGCGTTGTGTGATTTGAGGTATGCAGATTTGTTCGTTTCACGGCTTGTAGTATATTGTTTTTGCTATTTTTTAGGGCTCGCGATGTTTCCGTCTGTAGCACTTGTCTATTGCATCATTCTCTCACCATTTCCCACAACGAGCAGCCCAGTGGCTCAACTCGTGAGAGGAACATAAAATTCCCCCAACACGATGGAGATGATTTCTAGATAGGCAAAAGACCTTGTATCTCTAACGACCATAGCTCAAGCTGATTTATGGATACCACTTTCCATTACACCACAATTGATTGAGGAATATTCCTTATATCAATTGTTGGCTCGAAGGCCGTATCAAAAAAACAAGGATGGGATTCTACTTTTGTGCTTAGGCCTTGAGGAACATGCAGAATCAAGCTCATACAATGATTGTAGGACTCCATTTTGCAGAAGACCAAACCATACAATGATTAACATACTTAGGGGTCTATGGGGCTACTATGAGGAAAGAAGTTCATGATTATGTGAACAATTTTTCTCAGTGTAAGGAAGGGAAGTCATATCCCATGCCATGTCATTCCATATCTTTTTTGACACCATAATGGATTGGATATATGGTAGACTATCTGACCAATAGGAAATTACCTGAAGATATGAGCAAGAGAAGACAGAGAGATGTTGAGATAGAAGCAACGAACTATGTGATAATCGGATGTCAACTCTATCAAGACGAGGAAAGGACCAACAACTCGATCCTACTATGTGAAAATGAGGATAAATATCTTTGTATCTTAGAACAAGCGTATGCTGGCATTGCAGGAGGTCATTTCTCTCATGAAACTATAGCTAGAGCTATATTGATGGCTTGCATTTGGTGTTTGCTGATGCCAAGGAATTTGTTGGACTATGTGATTCATGTCAATGAGAAAAGATGCAAACAAAAATTGACAGTATTCCATTGCGACCTATGATGGGAGCACACACATCTGCTAAGTGGGGGATAGACTTTGTCTCTCTAATATAGCCACCAGCATATAAGACTCAGACAAACTATATTATTGTAGCCACGTATTACTTGACCAAATGGGCAAAGGCAAAAGACACTAGGAAGAACGATGCTTGAACCACTGTAGAATTCTTGTATGAGTGCATATTCACGCGGTACGGGCTTCCTATTGAGCTGATAAGTGATTGAGGAACACATTTCCTCAATGAGGTGATAGAATACTTGTTGAAAAATTTTATGGTGATACATAACAAATATGCATCCTATCATCTTCAAGCCAATGATCAAGCCGAACATACAAATACGATCCTGAACTCTGTGCTAATCAAAATTGCTAGTATGGAAGAATTGATTGGGAAATACATCTTTATTCAACCTTGTTGGCTTATAGAGTGTCATTCAATTTAGCTTTTAAGGCAACTCCTTTAAACTTGGTTTATGGATTAGATGCAATATTTCCCATGGAATTCTTCTTAATCACTCTTAAAGTTGCATACAAATTAGAATGGAAGGGTCACAAGTTGTCACATAGACTCCATGACTTAGAGAAATTATATGAACAAAGTGTTGAGCTTGTATGTGAAGATACTCTAAATATAGCCCTAAGTCCCCTCTGTATGTTTAGCTTATATGCAAAGGTACTCTAAATATAGCTCTGGTCCCCTCTGTATATACCATCATGTGTACGTAACTACACTTTTGGGGTTGCACTCTGTATGTATCGTCTCTCTGTTCTTCTTCTCTTTCTTTGTCTTCTCAAGATGGTATTAGAGTAGAAAGTTATGATTATTATGATTGTTTGATGAGATCATGATATTGCTTTATTATGTTGTTGATTCATAACAATTGAGATGATCGTTTCATAATGTCATAATTTTGTTTCATGATACTTTCTATATTTGAGATATTTATTTCTTCATAGATGTTTTCTATGAGGACATTTCACGATCATTCATTTATGCTCCAAAAAGCTTTTATTGCATGGTGTTTTTTCATAATGCTATGGTGTTATTTATGACAAATCTTTATTATGGTCATAAATTTTGTTCTATCCAACTATTTTATGATGCCATGATATTGTTCAGTGATAATTTGTTATGATTGAAAGAATTATTGCTATATGAATTTTTTCCATTATGTCATGATATTATTCACAATGATTTAGATGTTTGTTGCATGATAATTAGGTATAAAAACGACTCAAAAAGGGTTGTGTAAGAAATTGGTTAACTTGCTAATTAGCGGAGCCATTGACGATCAAAACGACTCCAAATTTGGCCCATTTGAGCATTT
Organism: Adiantum capillus-veneris; assembly: GCF_014529385.1. Classification (NCBI taxonomy): domain Eukaryota; kingdom Viridiplantae; phylum Streptophyta; class Polypodiopsida; order Polypodiales; family Pteridaceae; genus Adiantum; species Adiantum capillus-veneris. The sequence continues at coordinate 44,488,567 of NC_140954.1, forward strand.
ATAGAGTATCGATGGGATTAAAGCGTATCTATGTACATATATCTAGATATTGAAAAATATATCCTTTTCACACTAGTCCTTTGTGGTACACCTCGAAGTTTTCTCTCCTTCAAGTGACTTGGTAGCAAACATCTGTTTCTTCACTTTTGAATTACCTCATTCCCTTTTCTCTCTCTCTCTCTCTCTCTCTCTCTCTCTCTCTCTCTCTCTCTCTCTCTCTCTCTCTCTCTCTCTCTCTCTCCCCCATGAACTTATGTTTGTTTGACTCTACTCCCCTTCACCAGTTTTCCCTCCACTCTTCTAATGGTAGCTTTGCTAGTGTTGTTAGCTCCATAATACCTTCTATAGCTCTTTTTGCAAAACCATATCCCCTTTGGATCTGTTATACAAAGCCAAAGTGTAGGCGAAGACCTCCATGTAGATGACATGGGTGACTTCACTCTCACTATTTATTCTTTCATGTTGTTCCAACTTCTTCTTAATGACTAAAAGTAAAATTCTAGATTTTATATAGTACATAATTCTATTTTTGACATCATCGATGTGCCCAAAATATCCAAAACCACCAAGAACGATTGGCTACATACCCTCCCTACCCCCCATTTTTGCATCATGTGGGACAAGGGCTCCCGAGGCTTCTTTTGGGTCTACTAACGGCCTCTTTGGGTGTCCAAACATGGCATGTAGCCAGTCGTTTCAAGGGATTTTGGGTCCTTTGAACACATGGATGATGTCAAAAACATTAAATTTTGGTGAATTTGAGAGTTATAGTTTTATATATTGTGAGGTAATCGAGATTTCATGTTAATGAGCTAGACAATTATGGTTTTTAGGATAAAACTTCTGTCTTGTTTTGCTCGCAAATGAAAACCTTGTACTCATTTTTCACCGACCACAAAACTCTCACCCTTGACTTTCAAGCTGTGCTTCATTCTCACACCGTAGTCCAACACAAAGCGATAGGGCCATCTTGTAAATTTTTAAAATCCCTCCATTTGCTTTGTTTGGGTGTGATATTCCCCGTATGATACAATATTACTCCTTTGTGACTCCTGGAAGCTCTTCCATCGTGTCGTTCATGCTTATGGACTCATTTTGATGACATTGTGGGCTGCTTAGCACATGTTCCTCGTTCAAGTTTCCCCTCCCTGCACAACACAATACATTAGGGAAAATTTGGACTCACAAAGGGGCCTTTTAAAGAGTTTGACTTCCTCTCTCATGTTCAAAATGAGCCTGCGGTAATTTCTTTTTGCAAATCAACTCCAAACTTGGTGGAGATTTGGCAATTAGAATCTCCTCTTCGACCTCTTTCTAACGATATATAGCACGCCACGAGATTCCTCATATTTTGAAAGATTCTCTTTTTGATACTCTAGATTCTAGATGGAGTTGTCACATCACAAGAGAATAAATAATAGAATCTTTTAAAATATGACTAATCTCATGGCATGCTATATATCAATAGAAAGAGCTTGAAGGGTAGATTCTAACAGTTAGTCAAATCTCTGCTAATTTTAGAGTTGATTTGCAAAAAATTTACCGCACGCCCATCTTGGACATGAGAGAGCTAATCTACGCTAATTTTAGAGTTGATTTGCAAAAAATTTACCGCACGCCCATCTTGGACATGAGAGAGGAAGTCTAACTCCTTATAAGGCCCCTTTGTAAGTCCAAATTTTCCCTAATGATGGGTGTTTGTGAATCTATGGCGTGACACGAGAGAGAAAAATAGATTGATGAACAAGGAAAATACAGAGTATGCACAGTAAATAGATGAAATAAAGATTTTGTATGGATACTAATAACAAGATGAGCATAGTTTGTTTCATAACCTCCTGACCACCTCCGAGCTATCTCAATCTCAATCTTGTGCACAATCTTAATCTCAATCACACTCTCACTCTCAATCACAATCTCAATATCTGGATGGCATCGATGATCATATTTTGTATCGCAACACGATCACAATCTCAATATTTTGCCACCTTGCATAGATCTCGTTTCACTTAATTGAGTCAAAATCACACTGGTTTCTTTAACGTTGTTGGGAAACAAGCAAATTGAAACACCTCTATAGCATGTCACCCAAGAGCACTACAAGAACACAAAAATCTTAGGATAATCCTTTTGAAACACCACAAGTCCAACAAGAGTAGTTCCCTTGGGAATTTACTAGTCGTCGCCCACCCAAGAGACTATGCCACATAGGAGCAAAACCCTACCAAAGCATGGCTTTATAGCACACGTCAACCAATGCATATGAAGACAAGGGCCTCCCCTTTCACCATTGAACATCACAAATCCACAACTTCAACATCAATTCCACAATTCATAGATACATGCCCTCCCAATCTGCCTGCACACAATTTGCCACTAGGCTACCATAGCCATAACTCTGCAGAGAACTAGTTGTAACCTGAAGAGCAGAACTCCAATTGGGGCACTTTACATGTTGAGAAAGATCTTGAAAAATGAATGGCAAGAAAAATGAAGATAACAAAATTTGACTCTAGACGCCGCTACATGAAAAATTGATGCGAATAGGGAGTTGTCCCAATACGACTACATGTAGAGTAGGCAAGGTGAGGACAAAAACTGCAACAGAAACCATCAAGAAGGCACAACGAGCTCAAACCTCCAATTTTCTAGTGTTTGGATGAACGTTTTTAAGTTTGTACATGAGTTTAAGTTATACACAAGTATCACTTCAAAAAGCTCACTCATGGGCACTTACAGTAGCCCGCCAACTATCACTAGACTAGCAACTTGTAGTGCATGTACATGTGATTGCTAAAGCAAGATAAAAACCCCACAAAAAGAAAAGCCACACACACTTTTGACATTGGGCGTCATGTCCATATGTCCAAATTTACAAAAAACGGAGTGTCAGAAATGCGCCCAACAACCTCTACAAAATAGTCAGAATAACATACTCATGCAGCCAATTCATTATGATAATCAAATAAAAAAACATAATTTTGTACCATCATAAAGAGTACATTCACTTCTTGGTTGGATCAAACAAAAGAGACATTACCTCTGTATATCTGTTTGTAAGCTATCATATTGTTGTTTGTAGCTTACCCTCCTGTTGCTACTAGCAATTTGTTTCTACCATAACTTTGTCATACAAACTCAGAATCTAGACTTTCAGGTACTCAAAGCGACAAAAACTAGTCAATTCTACAAGGCAACACGAGCAAAATTGCAAAAAATCTCTTCTTTTGGCTAAAAATGTAACTTTTAGATCGCGACTCATGAAAACACTTTTTTTGGATCTCCACGACTTTTTGAACTTATTCTAAGCTTATCCATGTATTCTAAGATAAATTACATAAAAATATTAATAGAAATATCAATTTTAACTATGTTTTTATTGTACTATTTATAGGCAGACTATCTATTATTCATTAATCTTTATTAAATATATCTTTAGTGTATTATTTCAAAATAAGAGAATATATTTTCTCTCTCAATATCTTAAACTCATCTACATAACATTAATACTCTCTATCTAATAGACTATTCAACAATCTTTCAAATCGTGCTCAACGAAAGATATGGCCTATTGCATCTTTTCGACTTTAAAAATTATCATAAATAAGTCCTATCCACAGAATGCAAGAATCTCACCTCTTATTATGTTTGGGCTACTGAAATCTTCTCAATGACACAAGCCCTCCATTCCACTCACCACTAAAATTCAAAGTTTGGAGATCTCATCTAAGAAAGTAAGGTGGCCAAGCTTGGATCGCCTTTCAATCCTCCATTCATGTCTGCCAATATGGTTGCCAAGTCTCCCGAGCCAACTCTTCAAAAGCCCAACTGACCACCCCTCAAGGAACCCATTGCCAAGTCTAACAATTCAACCCCTTAGGAGCCCAACTCACCACCCCCAAGTCTCCCATGCCAACCGCTCAGGAGCTCAAGTCTAACAATTCAACCCCTTAGGAGCCCAACTCACCACCCCCATGTGTCCCATGCCAACCGCTCAGGAGCTCAAGTCTAACAATTCAACCCCTTAGGAGCCCAACTCACCACCCCCATGTCTCGCATGCCAATCCCTCAAGAGGTCAAGTCACCAAAACCCCCTCTTGAACCTCTTTTGATAACATTCAATCATTAAAAAAAAAATGGGCAAAGGGTCTTTGAATATCCTGAATCATCCCATACAAAAATAAAATTTGATTTCTACGGTTGTATCAAATATATAAGCCTTTGTGTTCTTTACAGTGAGAATGGAGAATGGAATGGTCAATTTTAAGAAAAGAACATGAACTTGCCAATGGTTTTTTACTTCATCTTCCTTCATTCTTCTCACAGCATATGCACCTTTTCATGAATGAATCATTGTTACCCAGTCATTCATAGTGATATGGGTTTTCAAATACTATTTCTTTAGCGTTATGAAAATCACAAGAAGTTATACTATGAGAAGGCAACGTGTAGTGGATGACATGGAAGCTAAGAGAATGGAGAGGAAGAGTGTGTGAGTTGAAAATATAACAGAAAGAGAAAAAACCCTCACAAAATGGAGAGAAGGTGAAAAAAGTAGACGTATGAAAAAACTAGGTGATTTGTAATTAATGGTGTTGTTTGCAAAGCCTGAAAAGGGAGATTTCATATCTTCTAGCTTGATTTTGTGAAATATAAAATGGAACAAAAGTCTAGTACTTTGGACCCAAACTTTAATATTAGCCACCAAAAACACCTAGATACAGCGGTTTTAGCCAAAAGAATGGGACAATTAGCCATTCTCCACCAAAATAGGACCATAAAGACCTAAGGTAGACGAGACAAGAGTGCCGTAGTTTTGTATACATGTCAATTGACTATTGGACTATTTCCTAATCCTTAGATTAACAAACAACCCCTTTTAAGACATTTTTGGTGCTAATGATCATGTCATTGTTTCCTGATATATTGTGTCCAAGATATTTATTATGGCTCCATGATGTTGTAATGCTATTCCATGATGAATTGTTATCATTTATTATGACTAACATGACTATTACTCCAGTGTGTTGTTCCATGATTATTTGTATAATTATTATTTGATGATGATTTATTGTTTGTTAATTAATATGACATTGAATAGAGCTCATACGAATAAAAGATCCCCATGGTTAGATTTTGTTGGCTTTGTATATATGTGCATATATCACATGTATTTCATGTCAAGAAGATTCTATAATATATACATGGGTTTAATCTTGATTCTAAAAAAATTGTGTGTTACAAATCGTTTCCAAAGACATTATACCTATGTAATTCTCTCGCATTGATATTATTTCTATCTTGTGCTCTTTGATTTTGTAATATTGACATATCATACATAACACAAAGATAAAGTGAAGTATCTCAAAGATAGTATACATTTATGGAAGTTGAAGATGATCCAAAGCATTATTTCAAGTATTTGAAGAGTTAATCATATCATTTCATTGAGCTTTTGAGGCTATCATTGTATGTAACAGGAGTGATAACCATTTTTGTAAATTGAAAAATATATTAATTAAAAGGTGGGTATTTATAGAGCTGTGGATCTTTCCAATGGTTTTTTATTCATAGTTAGGGACCCTTGTTTGAGCGGGGCTATTGAACTTATATGTGAAGCTACTCTAAATATAGATTTGGTTTCTCTCTATATATATACCATCATGTGTACGCATTCACACATTTTTGGGGATTGCACTCTCTATGTATCTTCTTTCCATTCTTCTCTTTCTCTGTCTTCTCAATACTATATATGTACCATCTTGTGTGCATATTCTACACACTTTGGGATTGCACTCTTTGTGCATCATCTCTCTGTTCTTGTCTTTCTCTATCTTCTCAATATGGCATCAGAGCATGGTTGCTTTTTCTTTACAAAAACATAGTGTTTTTTACCTCCCGTGACTTCGCACAGCGTGCGTGCAAAAAAAAATTGCAATTCAACAAAACATAAAATCGTTATAACTTTCTATTTAAAACTTGAATTTCAATACTTGAAGAGTCATTCATAAGATTTTGAGGCACTTCGGAGCTGCTGATAATGGCAGATTTGTCAAATTCTACACCAAAAGTAACTTACAACAAATTGATAACTATTTTTAACACAATTTTCAATTGAAATCATTAGGAAGTAACAGCAATTACATATTCAAATCCATTCATTTTAAGCTTCTTGTATGAATCTTTGATTTAATTTCCGTGCATCATATGCCATTCGATTTTCATAAAAGAGCTTAGATCAAGAATTAATTATATTGTTCTCAATTAGATTTATATATTGATACGTGTTTATGAGTTTCTTATTGCATGATTTTTGGATTTGCTTTGTATGGATCATATGCAATTCAATTTGTATAAAAGAAATTTGATGAAAAGTTAAGCTTTTCAAATTTACATCCTCTTGAATTTGATTTATATATTGAAAAAGTAGATAAATTGATTGATCCCTATATTTACTCTTTATGTGTATCACATATATTTTGATGTTATCAGGTTTCAGGCCTGTGGCCCATTATGACCAAGTGCCACTTAGTTGAGAGGATTACTTTCACAAGCTCCACCAAAGAAGTCTGAGTATTGTTCTTCCCTTCCACCATTCTCATTCCTTTCCTTGCTCTCACCGCCTCCACTCCATCAAGTGGTATCAGAGCATGGCGGCCCTCTCAAGTCCGACGAGGACGTGTGCACAAGATCCAAAATAAGCTAAGGCCTTTAGAATTATAGTAGTATGCACAAAATTCAGGAGCTCGACATTATGTGGCTGTAAGCACGGCGTTAAAAGCTTCTAAAGGTTTTTCAAAGAAAATCAAGCAGAGCTTGCGAACTCAAAAAACTAGTGCAGTAATGCTTAAATTTTAAACTTTGGCAGCTTCTTGCCAGATTGCACTACAGAAGCAAATACAATAGCGTTTTTTAAATCTTTGGAGTAGCTAAATTTTCAACGACGGAGGACCTCTTGCAATGGTAGTGCTACAGTAAAAGAATTTGCATAGTGAACTTTTTTTGCAACGAGTGCTACAGAGAACAAAGCAGCAAATAGCATTATTTTAAACACTGGTGTTAACGCTATTGACTCGGGGGGTGCACTATGTAATCATGTTAATGTATAATGTGAGTTCGAAAGGAGAGGTTTTAAATGCAAAAAAATTTAGACAATTTAACAGAGATACATAAAATTAAGGGGTTTTTATATTCAATTTTGAAAAAAAATCCTAAAATAAGGGGTCATTTTATTCATTTAGATATGTTAAAAGAGGGGTTTTTTATTACCACACAAAATCACGTTATATAGGGGGGTATTAAACACTAAACCCTTCGAGGCTATTGAAGACAAAGTATTGCGTTAATCTTTCAGAAACACTAAGTTAGATTCATGAAGAGGGCGCAAGAGGAAGAAGTAAGCATCATTGGCTTCTTCTGACTGCAAGCTATTTAGTGTGTGTGTGTGTGTGTGTGTGTGTGTGTGTGTGTGTGTGTGTGTGAGAGAGAGAGAGAGAGAGAGAGAGAGAGAGAGAGAGAGAGAGAGTCTCCTCGTCTACAAGCCAGAGAGAGACAATTTCAGCCCTCTTTGTGTGAGCAGAGAGAGAGAGAGAGAGACACACAGAGAGAGAGAGAGAGAGAGAGAGAGAGAGAGAGAGAGAGAGAGAGAGAGAGAGTCTCCTCGTCTACAAGCCAGAGAGAGACAATTTCAGCCCTCTTTGTGTGAGCAGAGAGAGAGAGAGAGAGAGAGCTTCTCCACGTGTGAGTGTAGAGAGAGAGAGAGAGAGGAGACATTCCAAATTCTTCGACATCGGCATCTCGCATCCAGCTTCTTTGACATTGGCATATCGTCCCTCCAACTCAGGATATAAAGCATCCGTTCTCCCATACACACACACACACAAACACAGTGTGTGTGCACACCCGACATCATCCTCAACATCGGCCTAGACTTCGATGTTTTTGAGAGTGAGTTTTCTCTCAGTCTCGGCATCGGCTTTGGTTTTCGACATCGGTTCTCACGATTCGGCACCAACTCAACTTCACTTGTTATTGTGGTGAATTTTTGACATCCGACCTCGACACCGAGCGTTCTCACGGACAAGCACTTTCCCACAAATGTTCATGCCTTCCACACACATGGGTGAGGTACCGCTACCATAGAGGAGTGACACCCGGAATTGGCACCGAGTACACCAATCGTGTTGTACGGTGGCACGGTTTTTGTCTATGACACCTTTGGTGAGTATTTGACTAGCACATTTTTACCCGGTGACAAAAATAGGCACATAGCGACACCAACATAGAGGTTACAGGTTATAGGGAGCTTTTTAGCCGGTTTACACACAAAGGTTCTCTGGGTTTCCAGACACGGCGCTTTCGAAGGTGATTTAGTAGTCATTTTGACAGCAGTTTCTCTGCGGATAGATGCATTGACAGATGCATTTTGTGTGAGCACATCTAGTGCTACTGAGATCTTTTGAGAGCATATATTCCCGCAAAGATCACTTTTATTGCATGCAGCAGTTCATAGTGTCTGTTTGAGTGCGGTTCACTATGTATGTTGAATTGCGGACACTGTCCGTTGTACTACATGTGGAGCCATTTTTTGCTATTTTGGTAGTTTTTCTCGGCCGTTTATGAAACTCGGACCAAAAAAGCCCTTTCTCAGGCTATGGCTAGTCCATTTGTGTGTGTATTAGCCTTTGGAGGGTCGATAGCGTGAGGTTTTCTTTGAGCTGGGATACTCTTGAATGTTGAGATACTTTCAATGATACAAGTAGCTAGAGTTTCCCCATATAGTACCCTCACCATAGGACATGTATCTGGATGGTTCTTTGTTCTTTTGACTTTGAGTTGGCACTCACACAACAATGGTTTTGCATAGTATATGCCCGATGATTTTTCTTTTGAGTAGTTTATGCGTTTTTGAGTTGAGTTCTGACTCCTCATACAAAGGAGACTCTCCCGAATTTTTCTCGAGAGTCTATCTTATGCATTCTGGGCAGTTCTAGCAGTTCTTACATAGTGATTGGATTACATTTTGGTTTGAGTTTTCACTCCTATTCTAGGGAAAACTTTGTTGAAATTGTCCCAGGCAATTTTCCATAAGTTTTTGTCTACATTCTCTTAATCATAGGTGCAAGTAGTGCTTCCAAAAGAAAATAATACTACATCAAAAAGTTTGATGGCTCAAACTTTGTCATTTGGCAGCATTGTATGCAAGTTGTTTTGATCAATAAAGGCTTGATCGTACCCTTGTGTAACAAAAGAGAAAATGTATACACTAATGATGAGTGGGATGGTTTGAATGAGAGTGCTATGGAGACCATTCGCCTGCCTTGGTGAAGGCATTTACTTTACCATAATGGATAAGACCAACGCCAAAGATTTTTGGGATGCTCTATGTGAGGCTTGGGATGGCAACAATGCCTTGAACAAGGTTTTCTTGATGAAGAAATTGATGCACATGAACATGAAACAACACAGTAATGCAATTCTCATTTGAATGAGTTCAACAACATTTTTTTTCATAGCTTACTTCAAAGGGTCTCAATTTCAATGATGAAATGAAGGCCATTTTCTTGCTATGTTCCCTACCATCATCATGGGATACTTTCAACTTAGCCATAAGTAATTCTACACCCAATGGCAAGCTAGATTTTAGTAGTGTTGTTGGTGTGTTGCTCATTGAGGAGATTCAATGTCAATCTTTTGATGCAAGTGGGCATGGTGTGCATATGTGGCTAGTGGAAATCATGACACAAGGGAATTTCAAAGGCAACGTGGTCATAGCCACGGTCGTTTTACAGGATCGCAGGCAAGGTCGTAGCAAGAGTCGCAGAAACGACATGCGCAATGTAGAGTGTTACTACTGCCATAAAAAGGGACACTTCAAGAAAGATTGTTGCAAAATGCAACATGATAAGGGAAAAGACAAATCAAAGTCTAACAAACCTAAAAGTAGCATGAATATTGAAGGGCTTAATGTGATTGAGTCTCCAACCATTGAAAAAGTTTCTGAAGTGTCAAGTGATGTGTTGATTTTCACATCGGATTTGAGTCCTGATACATTGTTAGCTTATGATGAGTGTTATGCACAGAATCGGATTGTGGACTCAGGTGCTAGCTTTCATGTGACTCCTCATAAGGTGTGGTTTCCTACGTACACTGTCACGCATGGCACAATGAAGCTAAAAAATTCTTATGAGTTTGAAATCTGCTGTGTGAACAACTTCAAGTTTTCTATGCGTAATGGCACTAAGTTTATGCTACATAATGTTAGACATGTACCAAAATTGACAAAGAGTTTGATGTCAGTTGGACAGCTGGATGATTTGAGTTATAGTACCAGATTTGCTCATGGTTCTTGGATCATCAAGAAGGGAAATTTGTTCATGCTTAAAGGCCAGAAGTCTGGCTCATTGTACTCACTTTATGTCTCTTTGTGAAAGAGAATTCTATTTGTGTAGGCGAGCTGCCATCTATAGAGTTGTGGCATAGCCAGCTAGGACATATATGTCAAAAGGGAATGAAAATCTTGAAGCATTCTGGTTATATCTCTGTGTTAGATTACTCTAATTTTTCTTTATGTGAGCATTGTATCTATGGAAAACAAACTAGGTTGACATCAGTACCTTTGGACAAAGAGTTAGGGAGTCCTCTAGATCTCATACATAGCGATTTGTGTATGCCAGTCAAGTCTCTAGGGGGGAGTGTTATACTTCCTAGAATTCATAGAGGACTCTACTAGAAAGGTATGGGTTTAACTCTTAAAGCATAAGAGCAACGTCTTTAGTGTCTTTCAAAAGTTCGTAGCATTGGTCGAGAACCAATCGGCTAGAAAGCTTAAATATTTTTGTAGCACGACAATGGAGGCGAGTACATCTCCTCCGAGATCAAGGACTTTTGCAGCAAAAGAGTCATTAGAAGGCAGTTTACCACTCCTTACACTGCCACCCAAATGGTGTGGCTGAGAGGATGAATAGAATCATTCAGAAATGGGTCACTTGTATGTTCTCTATAGCCAACTTACCTCAAGAATTTTGGGCAGAAGTTGTTATGACGTCTTCTTTCTTGATCAATCAATCATCTAGTACACCACTAAAATACAAGGTTCCGCAGGATATGTGGACGGGCAAAGAGCCCACTTATGACAGATTATGTGTGTTTGGGTGTGAGGCATTCTCACATGTGCCAAAAGCGCTTAGACAAAAGTTGGACCCCATATCACACAAGTGAATCTTCATTAAATATGGTGTAGACGGAGAGATGGGTTATCATCTCTAGAAGCCGGAATCTAAGAAGGTCATACGTAGCTCATAGGTGATATTCAACAAGTCTAAGATGCATAAAAAGCCAGTGAAAGATATTGAGTATTTCAAAGTATGGTTTGAGGATGTATTCCCACTGGTAGTTACACAGAATGTTGGACGTGCTAGTGATGTACCTTCCACTAGTGCACACACACATGATGCTCCAAAGAGAGAAGAATCCAACAATAAGGCACTTTGGAGATCTACTCGTACATCTCGTGCACCTGAGCATTTTGAGCCTTAGTGATACTTGCTACTCAATGATTGCAGTGTACCCACTTTCTACAAAGAGGCCCGGCCCTTCAAATGGATGATAGCGTAAAGTGGGAGGAGCCTATACAATCTGAGTATAGATTGATTTTAGCTAATGAAACTTGCAAATCAACAAGATTACCTACGGATAAACAAGCATTGCCATGCAAATGGGTGTACAAGAAGAAGTATATCAGAGATGATCCCGAGCCTAAGTATAAGGCCAGATTGGTTGCTAAAGGGTTCAAGCAAAAACAAAAGGCGTGGATTTCAATGACATCTTTTCTCCAGTGGTGAAGATGACTACATTGCATCTTGTGCTTGGTCTAGTAGCCATTGAGGACTTGGAATTGGTCCAAATGGATGTGAAGATAGTGTTTCTTCATGGGGATCTTGAAGAAGATGTTTACGTGAAACAACCAGAGGGTTTTGCAATAAAGACTAAGAAGCCAACAAGGAAAGGGCTGGTGTGTAGACTCAAGAAATCTCTGTATGGATTAAAGCAAGTCTCAAGGATATGGTACATCAAGTTTGATAAGTACATTCAGTCCCAAGGTTACGTAAGGAGCCAAAACGATTATTGCTTCTAGACAAAGAGGCTGAACGATGGTTCCCTCATCATTCTCATTTTGTATGTGGATGATGTGCTCATAGCCGGGAAATCAAAAGATGAGATTGCACTTCTCAAAGATGCCTTAAGCAAGTCTTGCCATGAAATATTTGGGTGATGCACATCACTTTCTTGGTATGCGTATCAAGAGAGATCGCAAACGTGCTATACTTGAACTTTTGCAAGAACAGTATATTCACAAGGTCTTTCAATGTTTTAGTATGCAAGGGGGAGAAGAATTCAGTACCTCAATGACAACATACGAAAAAGTTAGCAAGCATGATTGTACCAAATTTGATGCTAAAAAGGCAAAAATGGTAAAGCTGCCATATTCTTCGGCTGTTACAGTCTCAAGTTCACCATGGCTAGCACACGGCCAGACATTGCATATGCAGTGGGAGTGGTTAGCAATTTAATTGGAAAATTTCAGACAGAAAGCATTGGGAAGCAATGAAGCACATCTTGAGATATGTCAAGGGCTGAACTTGCAACTAGTGCTTACTCTTTGGGAACAGTGATGCATCCATAGTTTAATACACTCATTCGGATTATGCAGGTTTTGTGGACACTAGGCGATCCATATCTGGCTACATTTTCTTGTTCTCCAAAGCTGCATTTTCTTGGAGGTCATGTATCCAAAATTGCACTTTGTCTTCCACCACTGAGGCAGAGTATATTGCAATTTCTACTTCTGGTAAGGAAGCGTGTGGTTATCTCATCTAGTGCTCGATTTTGGTTTACACCAGACTCCACTACTACATTGCGACAGCCAGAGTGCAATTGTGTTAGTGAAGAACCCTGTGTTTCACTCCAAGTCAAAACACATAGAGGTCAGGTATCATATGGTTCGAGATATTTTGGCTAGCAAATGCATTGAGTTAGTCAAAGTTCACATGGATGAAAACCTAGTAGATGCTCTAACAAAGAGCCTAGCCTCAAAGTGGTTCGTACTTTGCATAGAGATGATGGGTGTAGGGTGAAGCTATAGTCATGCTTCACAATTTTGTACATTTTTACATAGTAACCACTACATTATTTAGCCACTTGACCCATGTTGGACTTCAAGTGGGAGATTATTGGGTTTTAGGCCCATGGTCCATTATGGTCAGGCAAGCGACCGTCCACTTATTGTCTTGTGTATAATGAACAACAAGGAGGTGAGAGGATTACTCTCACAAGATCCATCAAAGAACTCTGCTTACTGTTCTTGCCTTCCCCCATTCTCATTCCTGCCCTTGCACTCACCACCTCCGCTCCATCAGATGCATGGACATCGAGTTATATCAAAGTCATATCACTTGGAATCTTTTGATTTTGTTTTTTGTTTCAATTGCGTATGACTTATGATAAAAATCAAATCAAGTTTTTTTAATTAAAATTACTAAGAGTTAGATATTGTTGTTATAAAAAGAGGATTATATCCATCATATGATATTTTACAAAGAGATTATATATATGATGTTTCACCTAGAAAAATAAAGTGAGTTATTTCTATTGTAGGTATTAAAGTATTATGGTTTTGATTATTCATAAAGAGTTATGATTGTAGGTATTAAAGAAGTATAAATCTAATAATCTGTGTTGTATTTAGAGATTCATATTAAAGAATTTTGTTTGGATAATTATTTTGATTCTTTTCATGTGGATATAAAGTATTATGTTTCAATGATCTGTGTAGTTATATCTTAAATACTTACAATTTTGATGATTTTTTTAGTAATTGCCATTCGATATTGACACTTATGCTTTGACAACTCATATTATTTCTCTTCTCTGTGAATATCAATGGTTAAGATTCTGATGGTTTATCAATGAGTTATATTTTGACAGTTTATTTTCTCTTTTGATTGTAAAAATCAAAGAGTTAGAATTTTAATGTTTTGGTATCATCAATAACTCATATCAAAAGTGATTAGAAGTCGTTCATACTGATCATTTGTTATTGAGATGGTTATTATTTCATGGAGTTGTTACATGATACCATGATACATTGTCATGATGATTGTTTTATTATTATAATAAAAGCATTAAAAAGTTATGATTTTTACTCATGATGAGCTCTTATGACCGTTTGTGATTGAGATTGTGTTTATAGAGTTGTTTCATGATTCCATGATATGTTTTTATGATTAGAAGTCATTTATACTGATCGTTCATTATTGAGATAATTATTATTTCATGATGTCATAATGCAGTTTCATAGTGATTAAAAACCATTTGTACAGATCCTTTCTCATTAAGATAATTATTCTCTTAAGGAGCTATTCCATGATACCATGATATTTGTGTATGACTACAAGTTGCTTGTACGGACCATTCATTATTGAGATAATAATTATTATTATTCCATGTAGTTGCTCCATGAGGTCACGATATATTTACGTGACTAGAGTCGCTCACACTAATTGCTCATTATAGAGATGGTTATTACTCCATGATACCAATATGCATTTCCATGATGAGTAGAAGTCATTCGTATTGATCGTTCATTTTATGAGATGGTTATTATTTCATGGACTTGTTCCATGATGTCCATGATAATCACAAGTCATTTGTACTAGCGGTCCTATTATTGATGTGGCTATTATTTCATGGATTTGTTTCATGCCATGATGATTAGAAGTCATTCGTATCGATCATTTGTTATTGAGGTTATTATTCTTTCATGGAGTTGTTCCATGATGCCATGATGCATTTCCATGATGATCACAAGTCGTTTGTACTGATGGTTTCATTATTGATATGATTATTATTCCATAGAGTTGTTCCATGATGCCATTATGTGTTTTCATGATGATTAGAAGTTGTACATACTCAATGTTTATTTTTTTAAATTGATATGCTTATTATTTTGTGGAGTTGTTTTGTGATGCTATGATGTGTTTCCATGATGATTAAGTGTCATTCATACTCATTCTTCATTTCATTAATATGATTATTCTTTCATGGAGTTGTTTTGTGATGCCATGATGCGTTTTCATGGTGATTAGAACTTGTTTGTACTTTCATTCATTAACTGATATGATTATGGCTTTACAAAGTTGTTTCACAATGTCATGATACGTTTTCATGATGATTAAAAATCGCTCATATTGATCGTTTTTATTGAGAAGATTATTCTTCCATGGAGTTGTTCCATGATGCGCTTTCATAATGATTAGAATTTGTTTCTACTAATTGTTTGTCACCAAGTTGATTATTCTTTTATAGAGTTCTTTCATGATTCTATGATATATTTTTATGATTAGAAGGCATTCATATTGATCGATCATTATTGAGATGATTACTATTCACTAGAGTTGCATGATGAGTTTGGTGATTAGAAGTTGTTCATATTGATTGTTCATCACTAATATTATTATTCTTTTATAGAGTTGTTTCATGATTCCATTATATGTTGTAGTCATTCATATTGATCGTTCATTATTGAGATGATTATTATTCCATGGAGTTGTTTTATGATGTCATGATGTATTTTCATGGTGATTATGAATCGTTCATACAGATCGTTTCTCATTGCGATGGATATTCTTCCATGGAGTTATTGCATGGTGTCATGATGCATTTCCATGGTAATTAAAAGTCGTTCATTCACTGAGATGATTATTATTTCATGGAATTTTTCCATGAGACATGATGGATTTTCCTAATGATTATATTTCATTTGTATTGATCGTTTGCTAGCGAAATGATTATTATTTCATGGAGTGGTTCCATGAGATGGTTTTTTGTTCCATAGTATTGTTTCATGGATGACTCAATATAATTGAGATGGTTTTTCATTAGATAGAATTGTTTTAATACGGTGAAATTGTTCCATGATGATTTATTATGATTGAAATAATTATTATTCTCTGAAGTCAATTGATTATACCGTGTTGTTATTTTATGCTCATCTGTAATGATTATGATATCATTTCAGAATATTTTGCTATGTTATTATTCTATGGATTTACTCGTTGATTCTATGAAGTTCTTTCATAATGACTCATTATGATCTAAATAGTTTTATTTCATATAGTTATTTTGTAATGATTTCTTATAATTTTAATGATTCTTGTACCATGGTGCTATGCCATGATGCCATGGTGTTAATCCATGATGATTTATTATGATTGAAAGAGTCATTGCTCTATGGAATCTCTTGATTATGTCATGATACTATCTCATATTGACTCACAATAATCTAGATACTTGTTGCATGATGTATTGACACTACTTCATGATGTATATTTGTTATGGTTGAAAGAGTGATGCTATGGTTCTTTTCCATGATAGTTTTCTATGATTGAAATAATTATTATTCCATGGATTTTCTTTACTATGCCATGATATTATTTCATGCTGATTTATAATAATTGAGATGATGGTTTCATAAGGTCATGATAATTTTTTATCATCTTGTTTCCTGATATTTTTTTGTGTTTGAGATGTTTATTTCTTCATAGATTTTTTCCATGGTTCCATTTCATGGTGACTCATTTATGATGGAGAAAACTTACATTGGAAAGAGTCCATACAAATAAGAGATCCCCATGATTATACATAACTAAAAGACAAAGTGAAGTATCTCAAAGATGGTATACATTTATCAAAGTTGAAGGTGACCCAAAGCATTCTTTGAAGTATTTTCAAGATTTAATCAAATTATTTCATTGATCCTTTGAGGCTATCTTTGTATGTAAATGAGTCCCCCAAGGGTTTTTTTATTTATAGTTAGGGACCCTTATTTGAGTGGGTCTCTAGCGCTTATATGTAAAGCTACTTTAAATGTATCCCTGGGTCCCTTCTATATATATAACATCTTGTGTGCATATCCTATACACTTTGAGGTTGCACTCTCTATGCATCATCTAAGACTAGCAACCACAGATATATGCGCAAAAAAAAAAAGTTCTTTAACTCACATTTGCTAACATTTTTTTTTCAAAGAGGGAGATTTGGTACTAGTTTGTCCCCTGAAACAACATATTCCTAAATTCAAGAATAAGGGACATGGTCCTTTTGTCATTGAGGATGTTTTGCCAAGTGGGGTTGTGAAACTAGCTACCTTAGATAGAGAGGTTATGGAAAATTGGATTACTGGATGTCACCTTTGGAAATAACATTTATCAGTAGCTAATGATCTCTTTCAAGGAATGCATGAAACAAAAGAATAAAAGCTTTAACGCGACAACACGTCATTGAAGAAGCACAAGAAGAAGCACGCATTTAGATCCTGATGCGGAAAGAGCCAATGCGACCAATATCTCAAGTTTTACCACTCAATACCCTTCAAGTTCACCATCCCTACTTTACTCTAACCCTAGCTGAAGATGAAGTGGAAATAGATAATATGTGACTAACAGTGACACTGAAAGATGAATTCAAGGTCAAAGCACTAGTAGACAAGGTGCATGACTCAACATTGTCAACTATTCGACATACTGAAGAGCAACAACCCAACTACTAGAATATTACAAGGCAAAGTCAAGGGTTGTCATAAGAGATTCACACCGACATTGGGTTTGATTAATTGCAATATCTTTGTGCATGAATTTTTGTGTCCACACACCTTCATTTTTCATTCTTGATGAGTATATGAACGAAGATTTGGTGCTAGGAGTTCCATGGATGAGAACACACAAAGTTGTTCGGGACTAGTATGAAAAGGTTTTAGCCTTAACACTCAAAGGTGGCCAGTTAAGAGTACCTTTTTCTCATAGATGTGAATAGTGCAAGTTTCTCCCAAGACTCTAAAGGTACCAAAAAATTAGGAAACAAACCACCGAATCCATCCTCGTAATACCAGTATGCAAGGAACCATGCACACATGTGAATCTACAACAAATGACAAACATGCATCATGGATAGAAGGATCATAAGTGCACTCTGCACTAAAAGCCCATTCTGCATCAACATTAGCATCACAGTCTCCTTTCATAGAAGACGCAACAATAACTGCATTTGTAGTGTGACTGGCCTCTTTCTTATTGGCCTCTTTTGCCTTCAACTTAGGACACTGCTTGATGCAATAATGGCAACATATCTTCTTTTTGTCCTTTTCACCAAAATTCATAGATGAATTACTGCGAGCAAAAGCATTAGGAAGAGGTGATCTACCACTCATAGAAGAAAGATGAGAAGTGGCTACATTGTTGTTACCAACTTTTCTTTGAGCAATAAAAAAGGCATGTTCAACTGCATGCTCTCTAGTCCAATTTTTTTTGGAAAGTGACTCTTGCAGTAGCAATGTACATAATGCATCAAACTTGACAACTTTTGGATTTCCCTGGGTCATAAGTCTCCAAGTACTAGCAAAAGTCTGGTAAGAAGTTCGCAAAGCATCAAGAACAATCTGCACAAGGGATCTATCAAAAATGACCATTTGCTTGGAGAAATAAGTTTCTCATTGATATCATTCACACCAGCAAGGAAAGCAGCCATACCATCTTCCTCATGCATAATCTTTGACTCAAGCTCTTTACACAGCAACGCATTTTTTATCCCATTGCAATTTGCATAATGACCACCCTAAATATCCCAAGCTTGTTTTGCATATTTTGTTGAATGAATGTGAGGAGTAATGGTGCACTTCACAAACAATACAATCAATGCATGACCATTCACATATTTTACATCCCAACGAGCTTGCTCAATTGTAGGCAAAATAGCTCTTGCAGTAGCAAGCATGCCACCAAAACCTACAACGTCCTCAACATCACCTACATACTCAGAACCAGGACGTACATCAATGCCCTGCACAATATTCCAGACACCCTTTGACACAAGGACATGTTGCATCATATAAGCCCACATAGGGTAGTTGTGCCCATCCAATCTATCCTCAATAGCAAACATCTTGAACACATTTGTGTTGTTGTCAACGAGGGTGAATGTTGCACCTGATGTAAAAACTGCTCAAATAGAGGAAAAACGAGGCCAGAACAACACATGCTATACAACACAAACCGTAGAAGATTATAAGGGACCTGTTATGTAGAAAATGACACTGACAAAAATTTTGCACAAAATGACAAAATAGCCTGCGTAGTACTGCCTGTAGTGGAAACGAAGGCCGAAATGAGCCTGAATCAGAATTTGAGCAGAGTGAGCTCTACGAGCATACTCAAAATGTTTTTTGACCTGTTGAAGCTTGCCAAAGCTCACCATTAGGGACAAAAACGACCCAAAAGGGCTGTGTAAGGAATTGGTTAACTTACTAATTAACAGAGCCATTGATGATCAAAACAGCTCCAAATTTGGTTATTTTGGTTATTTAAAGCAAATCTATGCAATCTAAAGTGTATTTAGGTACATATCTCTAAATATTCAAAAAGATATCTTTTTCTTCACATTCCTCTTTGACTCACCTTGAAATTTATTCTCATTTACTTCATTTGGCGGCAAATAGTTGTTTCCACTTTTGAATCACTCAATCTCTCTTTTTTTTCTCTGACCTTTCACAAGCTTTCTCTCTTATTTTTTGATACTGAAATCTCTGCTACTATGTTACATCCATTATGCTTTCTCTGTGTTCATTACTTACAATGAGAAATACATCTTCCATTAGTGATAATTGCAAGTTTTACTTGAACATTAAGCTCAACCAAGAATATGCTACTACACGGAGTGTCTATAAAAGACTAGTTAAAATTGCAAATGAAGCACAACAACTTCGCAAAAACGAGGGAAAGAAACACATTGATCTACTTCGCAACGAGGGAAAGAAACACATTGATCTATGGATAATGGGAGCTTGTATCCTGGATCCCAGCAATGAACGGTATCCATCTTTTCACACACCCCATGGTTTGATGAGACTTGTTGGGGATGGGGTTCATGGCTGGATATAGTTCCAGGCTATCTTATTTACACATTGATCATACACACTACATTCAATGTCTCAAAATTGCTTTGTCTTTGAATGCAACAAGAATTTTAGAACTTAGAAAACCAAATAGCGTCTATAAAACAAGAAAATCATCAGCTTCAAACTTTAAAATAAACTCCAATAGGATTAAGAGCACGATTAAAACGAATGAGAGATGTAGTAAACTTAACAGAAGGTTCTGGGCAAAGAAAGAAAGGTTAAAGATTACTAGAGAACATGTGATCAACCTTTTAAGATTTGATATGTCCAATTTTCAAGAAAGGGTGAGATTTTTGAATGAGATAATGAACAAGAGTGACATTTTGAAACGTTTGAAACTTCCCAAAAATCGAACCCAATGGAAATTGGTATTTCAAAATTTACTGAAAAATATGGGTCTATCGGTCCAACCTTCTCAAAGGCAAGAAGTTTGTGACACAGTGGTTGTGAGTAGAGCGGGTTATAGGTCCTAAAGTATTACAAGATTAAACCTTTTGAATCACCCAGGCCTCACAATGTTAGGAAAGTAGGGACTCTATTAAACAAATAAATACGCGAACATTTTGGAGAGTACTATCATATAGAAGGAACGATGCCATACGAAAAACAAAAGAAAATTTCTTCTTTTGAGTATATTGGTTCTAATCACATTTAGATTAGTATAAAAAAATTTCAATCTTCTATGCTGAGATACTATAACATGCAAGAAGTAGATTGTGAAGGAAAAATTATATTTCTTATGAAATTGGATGAAGCTCAAATTTAAAAATGTCAAAAAATGGAAAGAGTATCCATATCCCTAATGAATAGAGCATTGGATTATAGCCAGGGTAAGCTAGATTCCCCATACCACAAAACTCAATCAGAAATGGAGCTCTGGTAGATTGGAGCAACTCAAATACTAGTAAAAAATTCACGATACATTGAAATGGCTCTTTTTGCAGACCGATATCCCTTCTGTTATACAAGACCAAAATGTAGGTGAACAACTCCGTGTAGATGGAATGGGTGAGTTCATTGTAGAATGGTACTTGAGTGCCAACCTAAAGGCATTGAAGTGCATGTTTGGTGTATGTGGAGCTGCCAATACCAAGTGTCCATGTCTGTATTGCATGGCAAGCACCGGAATGAAAGGATGGCTTGCAGAACATGAGGTTGGAAAACCACCATCAAGAAATAGTGTGAACCTCATCGACTACCCATCATCTTTTATGATTTTGGATCCAGTTCTAGCAATAGATTTGATAAATGTACATATATGCTCAATGCATTCAAAGATTACAATCTTGGACAAATTGCTTTGACTCCATCTTGATTATGTATATTCTATTAAGCCAAGTAAACTTGAAGACTAGTGCATAGAAAAATCCAAGGCTTTGCTCTCTCGAATGGGTTTTCTTGGTGGTTAAGTGCATCTAAAAAAAGATCCTACACTTTCAAAAGGAGCGGGTGATGTTTTGTAAGATGTTTCAATGGGTGGAGCAAAAGTCAGAAGATTTTTGAGCAATCATGACAACAAATAACTATACGATATGTGGAACTTCTGGAAGGATCTTTGTGTAATAACAACCAATGTCAAAAGTACACTAGATGTAGCCAACAAATGCATGGAAGTGTGGAAGAAGCTCGAATTTTTTTTTAAAGTTTTGAGAAAACAAGTTAGCTCTACTACTTATGCAGATGACTTTAAGAAGACAATAAAGCTTTTAATAACTTCTATCATTGATGCTTGGGGAGAAAAAGACATCACATATTACTTGGTGAGTATTCAATTACTTCTTAAAGTCTGGATAGTTTTTTACATTGCATCCTATGAGTTCAACGAACCTTTTTTTTTTAAATTTAGCATATTTTGTACCTGCATGGACCATATTTTGCAAAGCAAGGACCCCTTGCAACTTGGAATACTCAAGGAATGGAAAAATCTCACTATCAAGTGAGGACTTCATTTTTTAGATGAAAGAGAAAGGAAGGGGAACAAAGAAGGAGCAATGCACTAAAGGAATTATTCAATTGGTTCTATAACAGGTACTTACAACGGATGAGATCAAACAACCATGCTGCTCAACCACAAGTGGAGATTAATGCTTCATTTTGAAACTTTGTATCGAGTCTTTCTAAAGAGATCCAAATTCAAAAAAGATATTTTTACGCAAAATATTGTCAATTTTACATCACTTTTTTATTTTTTTGGTATCACTAGGCATGTCACCCATATATCTCAAAAACGTTCTTCTTCTATAGCCCCCAAGAAGGTTGACATTTGTCTCCTCAACTTCCATTGCATAACTAGACTAGGAAAGAAGATGTTCTGCTCTTGACACATTGAATCCTGCAACATACCAACTATTCTAAGTGCTACAGCTCTCTCAAGTAGCATGATTTTGTTTGCATTGATTTGAAGGGGAGTTACCCCAAAAACCGTGATAATATCTTCACGGAAAATACTGGCAACTCAGGATCTTCCGAATACTGCATGTGAAAAGCACAGAAGGTGGCACTATCCAATGTAGGCATGTAGTGCATGAGAGAAGGCATCCCTTCTTGAAGTGCCCTCCATTGCTTTCCCTCTAAATCCTTTAGCTCTCCTAAGAAAATTGTCTTTGTCAAGGAGTTCAATCTGCAAAAACAAGAAGTAATGAGTAGCTATAACAAACTTGAAAAAACGGGAAGATTAAAGGAAGGGGGATCAAGGTAAAATTGAATCTACCTTTCACAACTCATCCGCGGCAATGACCTTCTCTCGAAGGAGATTGCATGATCCAGTCATCTCTCTTATGTCAACGTCCTTTTCAACTTCCTTTAACTTAAAGTCTCTGCCAAAAGATTGGATGCCAAGCTCAACAAGTCTCTTCTCAAAATCCTCATCTTTGAGAGTAGGTTTCTCCTCTTCCACTCTTTTCATGCATAGAGAAAGTGCATCAGGAGCATGAAGAAATAATTTATCGGATGCTTGTAGATCAAGCGTCAAAAACTCCTCTTTTGACTCTTCTTCTGTGTCAATGAAATCTTTGGCCACCTCTGAAGCTTCAAAAATGGTTGCAATACAGTAGTCCTCCCTGATATTAAGCAGACATTGAATATGATGGAGAGGGATATACTCTTTCCATTGATATGGAAGTAGGGAAGGTTTGGAACAGTAAGGGAGGCCTCAGATACCTCTACCTCCTCTATGGGCTCATGAATGACAATACTATCTGTAAATTGAGCAACATCAAAATTTGAACTCTCCTGATCCTCAACTACAACATCAATTTCCTCCTCCTCTAGAACTTCACTTTTATCAAGTTGCAGGACTGTGGAAACAGTTGTATTTGTTCCCTCTTTGTCTGTATCTTTCAATTTATAACCTTTTCCTTGCATATCAACTTTAAGGAATACTCAACTCAGAGCTATGCCACCTACACAAACAGCCAGAAATACGGCAACACCTATAACAAGAGGGTTGAGACAAGACCATGAGGCTTATCAATCATATCAAGCCAAACCTCAAGGCATGGCTCATGGATATTTGTCAAGTGATCATGTAGCTCACTGGAAGCCAAACCAATCAACTAAAATGCGGGAGTTTGGAAGAGCAAAAGTGGAAATTGCTGGAGACTTAGAGGAGAAGCATCCTCTAATCAACAAACCCAACGTGAGGTTCATCAAAACCAATGAAGCCACGAGAGTTCTAATGGATTACACTTATGATGGCCTTTATAGTTTACCTATTGCGGATCAAAACAACTTCTATAGATGTTTAAATTCCATCATTGAAGAGTTGACAGACTACAAGAACCTCTATGCCTTCACATACACAGATAACCAGGGAGTGCAAGTTCTAATGGTAGATAAGTATGGACGAGAGTACAAACTTATCAGCCCAATTGATCTAGAAAGATATACATACATGGGTACTCCAATCTCTGCTTTACTACTTTCAACCGAGTGTAAGCGTACCAGGGTTTTTTGAGACTGATTTGCAAGAAGCTAACATTGAAACTACGGAATCAAATGGACCTCAAACATCCAAAATAGCTATTCATGGGAGTGTAGCTCCTACCTCATTGAGTGGAACCAAGAGACCACCAATTAGACTTACAAATCCATCAGCATTTCCAAAACATGTCTCAAGGGGGATTCCACCAGGATTTGCTCCAAGACGAGAAGAAGGAATGAGGGATGTCTTTATGAGAGACCCCAACACGCTAAGATACATGGTTGAACCAGAACCAATGAGACCATATCAATTGGCCAAATGTGTCAAGAAGAAGTATGATGGATTAAGGGATCCATATGTACATGCATCCTTGTTCAAACAAGTGTTAAGAGCCGAAAAAGTATTTTATTTTCATACACAGTATGAGGGATTTGGCTTAACCTTGGAAGGGATAGCATTGAATTGGTTCCAACCATTCGACAAAAATGCCTTCTCAAACGTTGAACAACTATTGCAAGAATTTGTTGTGGAGCTCTCTAAAAGGGGAATCAAGCATAACGCAGTGTCCCAAATCTGTGCATTCAAGCAAAAAGAAGACGAGAGAGTGAAGGAAGCATCACTACGCTTCAAACAATATATAGAGAGATGTCCGGAATCCGAGTTACCACAGGATGAAAGATTATCAATTCTCTTCATAGAGGGTTTGAAAAATGAAACTCTCAAGAAAGATTTGCACTTAAAAGGATGTACTTCCTTTGAACAAGTCATGAGAGAAGCGTTATGGCAAGGAAATTGGTGATACAAAGATCACTATGGATAATGCTCCTTTAGCATCTAGTGAAACCAACACAAGGCAAGTGGTTATGTCTCAATTAATGAACAACCTAGATGAGCTAGTAGCGCAAGTAGCACAACGAATAAAATGGTGTGCCATTGAGCAAAAATGAACCAATCATGAGATGAGTGAGTGCTACTATAATCAAACCTACACGAGGGGGATACTATTTGGACATCAAATCGAAAAAAAAATGCCAATACCAAATCATCCTTTATTTCAAAATAGGGTTGTATCAAGGGCTTTACAAAGAGCTGAGGTATCACAACCTATGCTAGGGCAAGAACCTATGAGAAAACTCTATTCATTAAATGAGGTAACTCTAATGTTCATAGCCAATCAAGAGCGTAGACCAGAGACCATTCTGGCTAAGCAAGAACAACCATCAATTGTGCCACCAGTGCCTCAACAAGATGGACCATGCTACAAGTGTGGAGGTAATCATTGGGCCAAGAATTGTTCTCGTGTAGAGATAATTGGATATTTTTTGGAGTGTGCCATTACACACGTTGTTCCTAATTGTCCAAAACACCCAAACAAACAGCGAAAACAACAATGAATGTTGTGGGAGTGTTACCTTCTCCAAGTGGATCAGAGGCAGAACCCAAAATTCCTGTGAAGGTAGTGACTAGAGCCCAAGCAAAAGAAAATGCTGAGGACCAAGCTAATGAGGAGAAAGATCAACAACCCAAACAAGGGGAAACAACTAGTGTGTCAGTGAGAACTGGGAGAAAATCCTGGAAAGCCAAAAGAGACAGAATTAAAGCAAAAACAATTACAAATCAAACTGCACTACAAACAGAATTATAAGAGACAAAGGAGCAGTTAAAACAAGAACGGGAAAACAAAACGGTGGTGAGAGATAAGAAACCAAGGAAGGCTTCTTTCGGAGGATCTTTGTTGGTAGACAAAGTCCTAGAGCCATTAGATGTTGCACTGGAAGCATATGAGGCTAGATTGAAACCCAACCAAACCCTAGAGCAATGAGGGATGAAATATCCTCACGTTGAGGTAGAGACTAAGAGGTTGAAAATGTGTAAGGAATTGGTAAAAACTGCACAGGCAATGATGGAGCCTGAAGCACCAATTCCACCTCCAGAAACAAAACCAGAAAGTGTTGGATTTGAAATGCCTAAGGCAAAGGTTGTTGAAACATTAACTCAAAGAAACATTGAGCTATAATCACAAAAGGATGTGCAAGCAAAGACTGCGAAACAAGAAACCAACAACCTAGAAATTCAGCTAGATGATCAAGTAGTGGCCAACACCACTAATGATGCAAGGTCAAGATCACAATTTATGGCACCTATCCCAGAGATAGATGAGCCATGGCCAAATGAATTTTGGAAATCAATTAGAAGTGCAAAAGATGGAAGTGCTGATGGGGGCTTTTCACAAGCCAAGCTCCCATACCCCTCTTCTCTCGTCCCCACCCCATGAAAACCCCCTCTTAGGGAGGGAGTGATAAAAGGCATTGGAAAAAAGTAAGAAAAAAATAAAGTATGATTATGTAAATATATAAGAAAGGTAAAATAGGCCACCTCATGCCTGCGGGGTAGCCCATCCCCACCTTGCCTCCTTTTTCTTCACTGTTGCCCCGCCGTGTATCCCTTTTCCTCTCCTCCACTCAAAAGGTCAACCCCCTCTCTCTTCCCCTTGTCCTTTCTCCTTTCTCTCTCCCCTCAAGCTACCCCACCTCTCACCAATAATGCATTATAACTCACCAATAATGCACCCTAACTCACATGCAACTTACCCTATCTTCCAAAATAGTATACCCCACCCCCTCTTTCTCTCTCCTATCATATCCCATGACCCAAATACCCCCCTCTCTCTCTCTAAAGGGCACCATATCTCTTGTCTTGTAGCTAAATAACCTTCCCCACACTCACACACACTCAGTTTCACTGAAAAAGGTGCCCACAGACCCATCCCCACCCAGTGGTTACTTGATTTTTCTTGTGTTCACACACATCTACACACAGATTCACCTCTAAACACACTCCCCTCTCTCCCCTCTTGTAATTACTTTATTCTCCATGTCACCTCTCACTTTTTTTCATCAACCCATCTCTCTCTCTTAGTCTCTCTCTCATGAGACTGCTGTTCTGGCACATATACACACAGCCAGACAAGTGGGGCCCACAGTCACATGGCCTATGTAGATAATGATTTCTTCATTTCTAAATTCTAGAATTCCTCCCCCCTCCTCCCCTATATAAAGAGGGGTCACCATCACACTAAATACACACACAACATCACCAAAGAACACACTATGCATTGTGTGTGCCTAGTGCACACACACACACCCACACCATCACCATCACCTCAATCACCATGCTTGTCTTGAGCATGACCTCTACACCCTTGGCTATGGAAGATGAAGGGCAACTAAATGAAGGATAATGGCCATAACCCTGGTGAGAGTCTTCGCCATCAACTCCCACCTATCCGCCATGTGCTCTACCACTCTCTCCCTTCTCATTCCCCTACCCTATGCTCCCCATTTCATCGCCTTATTCTCTAAATAAAGCTTGAGGTTTTGTGAGTATGTTTTCTTGCAATGTTTTTCCCATGTGAGGTGTGCGGAATCGCCACCTAATCTTGTGTTTGGAGTGAGCTTGTGTATGTGTGAAGAGTGTGCGGATTCGCCATCCTTTTGTGATGCCTAAGTACTAAGCCGTTATACCCCCTCACTCACTCTCACTCTCTCTCTCTCTCTCTCTCTCTCTCTCTCTCTCTCTCTCTCTCTCTCTCTCTCTCTCTCTCTCTCTCACTTGATCTCATTCCCTTTCCTCTTCATCATTACTCCCAAGCATCCATCTCTCTTAGATGAAAACTTTGTTATGGTGGTGTGTTGTTTGCGTCCTAGCCGCTGAAGCTAGGTGGTGCCCCTGTTTGCTTTACCATGACAGGCTCGAGGTGCTCCATTCGGTCCCCGGTGTTTTAGAGGCCGTCGGGGGTTCGGGGTTCGCTTTGCTCCCGTCAGTGCGACTTTCCAATCTGCACCCATAATTGAGGTCAATACAAAGCATGAAGTCTATGAGGGAGACATTCAATCTCTAAATGGAGATGCAGGGATGGAAGTTTCAATTGAAAGCAAACCAGAGTCCTTGAAGACCTAGGAGAACATGAGGTAGACTCAGAGACTAGAGTGGTTCCATCTCAGAGGAAAGCCATATCCAAGATGATGGATACAAAGAGTATGCAAGAGTTGATGTCAGTTCCAATACAGTGCACCATTACTCTATCTGAACTGCTTAAGATTAGACCACATGTATGGGATGAAGTAGGCAACAATTTGGGGAAGATGGGATTAAAGATACCTCTTCAAGATCTACCCTCAAATGAACAATCAAACAAAACTCAACAAGAAAGTGCAAACGCTAAACATGTGCCAATAAACAAGGTGGGGGAATATTGCAAAGGAGAAGAAGGAAACACCACCTTACATGTGGAATACAAAGGAGTTGAAACATTGGCTATACTTGATAGTGGGGCTGGAGTAGCCATAGCCACAAAAGACATTTGGGAAAAATGGGGTAGACCAGTGCTTAGGAAAACTAGAATGAAGCTGCAACTTGCAGATGGATACACGGAAAAACCTCTGGGTATCCTAGAGCATATTATTGTGACTTCTTGTGGAATTGAATATGAACATACATTTGCAATAGTAGATTTTGGAAAAGGGAACAATTTTAATATCATTTTAGG
This sequence comes from Adiantum capillus-veneris, assembly GCF_014529385.1. Lineage (NCBI taxonomy): Eukaryota > Viridiplantae > Streptophyta > Polypodiopsida > Polypodiales > Pteridaceae > Adiantum > Adiantum capillus-veneris. The sequence goes on from NC_140954.1 coordinate 44,517,046, forward strand.
AAGACCTTTCATGCGTCAACTTAAGATGGTTCAGGATTGGGGCTATGACTAGATCTACTTGAGACATAAAAAAATCACCACAAAAATAAGCATAAAAGACCATAGCTATAGAGATGTGAATAGAACTCCTTTAGAAGAAATTGACTCTACTATAGTCAATGGGAAAGAGATACCTGCGTGGCTACAAACCAAACAAGAACTTTGGATGTGTGGTGCTTCGAAGTATGGAAGCTCAGTGAAGGAGGATTGCATCCTAGAAAGATCAATGGACGATGAAGCTTACATACTGGAACCCTTTCCAGAGCAATTATTTGAGCCATTTGGATGGACTCAAATATTGGCAACCTTGGATGTGTGTGTAAATGAGCTAACTCCAACCAAGTTTTTTGATGAAGAAGGATATGACCTAGTTTCATGTTTTATGTTGAAAGTGCTGAGAAATGCTAATGAGATTTGTGAGAATGAAAATAGAGGGACAAATAGCTATGTCATGGAGGATGCTGCACAAACACAAACTAGGAGAGCAATACAACCATGTGGAGATGTCATCATTGACATACTTGAAGAGTCAACAACATCTACTCCAAAGAAACTAACTTCAAATGATGCAGAGTTGAAAGTACAGGAAGAATCAGATGTGCAAAGCTCCACATCAACAGATGTTCTACAAACTCAAGATCAAAGGAAGAATGATGAAGAATCCAAAGATGAAAAATATCCCACATTGATCAGTTTCAATTTATGCGGACAAACAGGGCTCAAGGTTACATGTTCGGCCGCAATTGATCCTTATGCTACTAAGAATATAATGTCATATGGCACTTGGATAATGATGGGAAATCCGACAATTAAAGAAGTGGAAGAAAGAGTATACACCAGTGCCAAAACATCAATCCCAAGTTTTGGCATAGCAGAGGCAATACTCAAGTTGAGTCATGGGGAGTTCAAAGACAACTTCAACATAGTTGACTCACATCACATCAAAGAAATTCTACTCCTAACAAAGAGTTGGAAGAATCTCTTCTTCAGGCAACAACAAGAAGATCATCCTCGCAAGTCAGTTTTACCTTCGACAAGCCCACATCAAAGCTCAAGCAAAGCCTCTACGTCAAGAACAAAAGCTTCAACAATGCAATGGATTCCTAAACAAAAGGTTTTGCAACCTAAATCTCCATCGCAGCAAAGTCTTTAAAAAAAGCAAAGAAATGTCAAGCAGGTGTTGGTATCCAAGGAACACATTAAAGTCAAAGAGCCAATTTGGATACACTCTCAAGAACAATATCAACAACAAAAGGCGACAGGGTGGGTGGCCTCAAATGATGTTTGGGCCAAAAAGCCCAAGGTAACGGCATGGAACTTCTCACCCTTACAAAGAAACCCCACAAAGAACAAGCCGAGCATTCAACGCAAGACAACCAACTCAACTAGGAGAAAGAAGAAGCAAAAGAAAGGAGCTTCAAAGAAGCAAACAATACAACAAATATGGGTACCAAAGTCAGAGATTTATCAAGCTACCCAACAAGGCCAAATGAAGACAAAGAATAGAATGGTTCCCGTCAAGCTACTTGAAGCACAAGGATTCTATGAAGGTAACACCCAAATATGGTTACCCAAAGTAGTTGCTCAACCTAGAGCCACTAAGACCAACCAAGTAGCAAAGGACCCCACACAAAGACAATCAACAACAACAAAGAGCGAATGGAGACTAAGCACAACCAAGCGAGAAACAACCTCAAAATGGATCCCTCGTCTTCTACTACAAAAGCAAGGCTTTTACAATGGTAATAGCCAAGTATGGATACAAAAGCCTAGTGTCCATCAAGTCAAGGGAGCAACTCATGAAGCAAGAACAAAGTGGGTCCCAAAACCACTGTTGAAAACTCAGACTCCTCATAAAGAAGAAAAAGTAAAGGTACAACAATGCGGCCTTCTTACGGAACATCCCATGCAACAAAAGAAGCTAGAGGAGTCAAAGTATGCCAACTTACTTGAAAAGATGGTGGCATCCAAAGACCAAAGCAATGATAGAGGCCTTAATCTCAAGAACTTATGGCATTGGGTTTCAGGCCATGAACAGGTAAGTCCAAGTCGCCATTAAAAATACATGGCATAAAAGTCAAGAGTCGGGTAGTTGAGCCACGAAATGAGCAAGGCATTAGTCCAAAAGCTTCAAGTAATATTCTCTGTGGTCTAAGCGTCTTAGCTATTCTAGGTACTTCTCAAGGTGGAGGAGTTGAGCATATTTATGTTGTGTCGCTCATGCTGGTATAGGTGAGCATAAGAGTCCAAGTCTATGTATTTTAAGTTTGGTAAAGTGAAGAAGAGAGTCCAAAAGACACTCACGCACTATGCATAGTGAGTAATGAGTGGAGAAGCTTCAACATCAAAAACCCTTCTTGGAAATGTGGAAGCTACTGAGATGTCCTTGGATATCACATGTACTACATTTGTTCCTTGAAGCACCCAACAACTCATTTTTCACACCGCATGATTTTCTTGAAAGAACTCTTGTGTGCATATAGAGTGTCCCATAATTGGAACTTGCATTACTCACTCTTACTTTATTTCTCCCGAGCACTCACCTTACATGAACAGGTACTCAACTTCCAAGTGTTCAACTCCAATAAGAGCGTATACCAAAGGCATTTTTTCCCACTGGGTTTTTTCCTTTGGTCATTCAGGTTCTAGACCCTAATTTAGAAACACCCATCACTATTCTATTGTATAGATTCCTTCCATCAAATGAAACCAATAAAGAATTTGTTACACGATCTTCAAAGAGATAAAGTGGGGCCACATTGTTCTCAACTACGCTTCGACAAGAGCAGCTCTTATCTTCAAAGATACCAACAAAGCTCTATTGACAAAGTGGCAAAGAAAATCAAATTGGAGATGCTAGTGCACACATGTCAAAGTCTCAAACATTTTGAGATACGAGCTCCAATAAATAGTCAACTGCACTAGGAGGCAAAGTATCCAAAGAAGCAGGTATCATCGACCAACTGCACAAATGGAAAGGTAAAGCAGGATGTGCAACAACATGCACAAATGCCTCGCCCACAACATCCAAATCACAAAGAACACATGTTCATCAATCAAAGACAAATGGGCACCCCATTTGAACAAGCAAAACATGCTAGATATAACTCAATCAAGGAAGGGGGGAGTCTCATCAACAAGAAGACCAGACTACAAATGGTCGTGTCAAGGGACGACACAAGCTAGGAAGGGGGGAGTGTTTGGAGGTGATAACAACATACAAGTGCCCACCTAGCCAAGGCGCCCGTTGGGTCAGCCAGCCAAAGTTTTGAGGTGGTCACATTATTTTTCCGATGTTTGATACATCAAACCGTGTAAAAGCCTAATGACAATCGTCTATGTCAAGTCTAAGTCAAAGATCTAATTTTTCCAATGATGTATGTAAAGGTCCATGAGAAGTTGGCCCACGGCCACTTTAGAAAGCCCTAGGTATATAATACACTAAGGTTAGTGGGAAAGGGAGATTATTTTTTGAAGATAAGTGACTATTGATGTACGCATAGGGAGTGACCTCTTGGCTCCAACTTGTAATCATCGCTATTGTGGCTACTGTAATCCAAATTCAGTTTTTTTTATACTACTCTGCATTGTGTTCTTCCTACTCTGCTCTTTCATTCAAGTGTAAGCATTCAAGATTCGGTGTAGGTATCAAACGCAACCATTGTGGCCTTAAATCGCTGTTTTGAGTGTTTATATGCGTATTTTATGTTGTTTTGACCCTAGGAGAGGCTTTAGGGACCCAAAAATGACCCTTTAGGATCATTCGTTTACTGTTTTTGCGTACTTGGGGATGAATGATCGCGATCCGTGTACCCATCTAGAATGCTATGACAGTGATAGGATATGCTCTTGATAGTCCCCTGTAGCTTCCCTTCAAGTTTCGTGCGAATCCGATATGATTTGCATGGTAAACAGGCGTGATGACTGTAGAGCTGTGTAGAAGGACATAGGCAGATTACTTGGCTTTAGTGCGTTTGATTTGCTTGTAGAGTTAGTAGTTGCATCTCTTCGAGTTCACTTCATTAGGATTGACACCCTAGTGAGTTTCCATGCCTCATCCGAGTCGCTTCCCTGGTATTGATATTTATGTTGATGCTTGAAGGCTATGGCGACCTGCAAACATTCAAGCTTCTTCCTCCTCTTGCTTTCCTTACCCTCGTTATCTCTCTTCTTAATTACCTTCCCTTCGAATCCCTTTTTCAAGAGAGAGAAAAAAAAAACTTGCTTCCCGCTCGTGGCTCCGAGCCCTCCTCATTCTTCTCCTTTGCCAAGCTTGCCTTTGTTCAAACTTGAGAGCACCAGAACTTGGAGCTATAGTCCTCCTTTGATCAATTGAGCACGAGGGAGAGAAGCTTTGCCTTGTTTACCTTGCCGAGCATGAGAGCAAGATAGAAAGAGCTCTGCTTGCTTGCCTCGTTTTCTGTTCCTCCTAACTTCGTAACCTTCCTCTTTATGCCATGGACTCCTTCTTGCCCTTCGACTCCCCTCCTGACTCCTCGTTCAGCCTTGCCCTTCCTTGCTGCCCTCATTGGCTTTCTTCCCTCGTTTTCTTGCTTGTCATCCCCTAATACCCCTTGCTTGTTTTAAGCCCTTCTTTTTTTAATATAAAAAACTTGCACCGACGACGCCGTCGGTGATGTATCACGGGAGTCGTCGCTATGACGTGGCAGCCCAGCGGAAGAGGAGCACCAAATGCCACAAGGTCTGCGCCGAAAAGCTTCGCCTAGGCCTCCTAAGAGGTATTCGTCTCTTCAGCATGCTCATCCGACCCCTCCACAAGCCGTCGCGAGCTCGCCTTCCTTTTTCTTTGCGCTTTGGCCGCTGCCTGTTCATGCCATCTTCTTCTTATTTCCCCTTTTTCACACTTATTGAGTCCTACTTTTCTTTTAACAATTGGGCGACCATGCCCTTGGCCTTTGGGCGGGTGGCCATGCCCTCTCATAAGGGCACCACATTAGGCATACATATTGGCCCTGCATTGCTGGGTATATCTCGCAGTCAGTGCATTCCAAGAGATCACATTCCGAACACGAAGCTCTTCAAGCACTTTGTGCTTTCACAACGGCACCACATTTGTCACGCATATCATGCTTTCGTAAAGGCACCACAGTTGGTACAGATATCGGGCAAAGCATCACCTAGCTCAACAAATTTCTCCATAGTAGCCACCAACTAACATTATCATTGTGAGTTTTTGTTGCCCGTTTCAGTGTTGCGGACATTGCCACAGCCATTTAGATGCAAGTATAAGTGATTGCTTTCGCATCTGCTCAAAATAACCAATTTCTGAGCCGTGCCTCTGTTGAGTTTATCCCGTAATCATTGCATTCCAAGAGAAGACATTCTGAACATGATACTCCTAAAGCACTTGCTGCTCCCGCATATCAAAACCCGAATAAAGCTCAAAAATTCCCAGATGGCACTCCGATCAAGCAGACCGGATTGGTACGGAACCGGCCCCCGGTGAATCTTTATCGGCCAGTATCTTGGCGACCGGGACTCCGATCACTGATCCGAAAGGACCGGTGCAACCCACAAAGTGAGAACTTTAGGCCCGTGCATTCATTTCATTTCTGTCCCCTCAGCTTCAGTTGCCCAATCCGGTACGGATATGAAATCGACTCAAACTTCAAACTGCCATAACTTCTTGATTGTAGCTCCAATCGACGAGCCGTAAAGACAGGTTGGTAGATCACTTCAAGCACTACAATTCTCCCATTTGTGCTCACTTCAAGTGTAATCATTTTTGGCATCATTAAGGCATCTGTTGGCCCTTTTAAGCCGCAGATGGCATACATTAATCATTAAACTTGGACTGTTAACAAGCCCTGATCACTGACCATTAAATGTGTAGGCTTCAAAGAAGCTTAGCTTGCATTTCTCTGCTCTATTTCTCTACATGGCAGCGGAGCTGCACGACAGCATCCTTCATCTTCCTCCTATTATGAATTTACCTTTTTTTCCAATGCGACACTATTATGATGATTTACCTGCATGGTTTGGTAAGCTAAAAGCAAGTCCTTTCACTTTGTTTGGGCAATTTTATACAAAATGGTTATATTTTTCCCATCTACCTGCACGACGCGATAGTGAAAAGTTTGAAACTTTGGAAACACCTCCTCTCGTGTTCTTTGGGTAATTTTTCTCAAAGTCATTATTTTCTTCTCATCTGCCCACATGACATGATAGCGAGTAGTTTTAAACTTTGGAAACACCTCCTATCTCGTTCTTTGAGCATTTTTTCTCAAAGTGATTACTTTCTTCTCATCTGTCCATATGATGCAATAGTAAGTAGTTTTAAACTTTGGAAACATCTCCTACCGCATTGTTCGAATAATTTTTGAAGCATCTGACACTTTCATCCAATCTTCCCCATGACGTGATAGCATACCTTTTGGAAAGTCTTGGGAACCTCCTATCGCATTGTTCAAGAATATTTAGTGGAAAAAACAAAGCAAACCCCTTTTCAACTATCAAATGGCAAGGACAAAGCAAACTGCAAGAAAATTCCACCAAGCTCCAAAGGATTTAGAGAAAGATGATGACAAGCAACAGGAATCAGTCAATCGAGAGGTTGGAAATAAAGAAGAAGAGAAACCACTTACACAACCTTGTCAGAGGCCTACTGGTAGAAAGAGAATGAGTTATCAAGTCAAAACTCTAAAGGAGATAAGGAAAGCACGAAAATCTACTTATCTTCTTATTCCAAGGCTACCCTTCATGAGAGTTGTCAAAGAGATATAAGATAGATTTGTGAGCATGATGAAAAGCAAATCTTTTGTTTTAGTAGGTGGAAATATCAAGCCTTGATGTGCCTTCAGAAGGTTGGTGAGAATTTCCTAATACACTTGATGAATTATAGCTACATTGCAGCTGCATTTGATCATTTGATCACAGGGTGACAATGATGAGCAAAAATTTTGTGCTTGTGTCAAGGCTGAGGTACAAGTTTGATAAGGCTTTGGAGCTAATTCCTAGTGAGGATCTTAGGGCCTATCAAGTTTTAAACATCCCCTTCGAGGCAGTAGAAGAAGTCAGGGGTTGTCATTGAAGATGTTACACATCAGTATGAGACAATAAAGGCCAAGGATATCAAAGCACGCAAGGAGGTTGAGAGGGAGCAAGACATGATGCTAGAAGATGCTATCATTACAGAGCAAGAAAATATTTTAAGAGCATCCAACTCTCTCCTTTATGAAAAAGTTACAGGCCAAATGGTTGTGGATGTCTCCATGTGTGGGGATGATGAGGTGTACTCTGACATATTCCCTCAAGAAACAAGTATGCTTGTAAACTCCAACATTGAGCTTGGTGATATTGTGATCTTTATCTATCTCAGGTTTGTGTTTCCCCTTTGCTAATTATTAGTGCATGTGCACCTACAAGGGCCTCATTGGGAGATGTGTTTTCTTTGACTTCAGGTGTCTTATGAGGGAACTTTTAGAGGCTATAGCTATGCAAATATCTAGACTTGATCCTCTAATGACACAGTGCCTATTCAACAAGCAAGGAAGACTTTCAAGATTTTTTGAAGATTTTGACATGTTGACCTGCAATTAAATAATATACCCCTATGTTGAAGGGTAAGTCTTAATCCCTAACAATTTTTAATATTTTATGGTATTCCTGGCTAATTGTTATTTATATGTAGAGGGCATTGAAGTCTTATTATCTTCAATCTAGAGAAAGATATTATATCTATGAATTCATTTGCAAGTTTCCATGGAAGAAGTAAATTGTAAGTATGAAGTATGATCTTTGCTTGATGGCCTATTGTTTTCTATTAGTAGCTTTTTGATTGACGTCTTCTTGCAGTGCTGCCAACCTTATCATTGGTCACCTTGTGGATGGAGGGTGCTTGCCAATGCATTGAGATATCTTGAGTCAAGGTGCAGGATGACTACACTCACTGTAAGTGTGCAACTCATGTGCCATTGATTTTTTTTGACTTCTTAACTTATGTATGTACTCATGTTGTTTATTTTCTTTTTCTATTTGCTGCAGTTGCATGAATATCCAGAGTCTTGGGTCACATGGGTGAGAGAGAAGGCCGTTTCTATGGTTTTGGAAAGATCAATAAACCCAAATGATCCAGACTCTCCTATGGCACCAACTACAGATAAAATAGAGTTTCCTTTGCCACCAAAGAAAGGTAGAGCCACCAAGGGTTTGGATGCAAAGAAAAGGGATCACAAGAATAAGAGCCCTACAAAGAATATCCATACAAAGAAGATCCTTCAAAGAGGAGCCATACAAGTAAGAGCCCTTCAAAGAGAAGCCATACAAAGAGTAGTACTTCAAAGAAGAGCCATGCCAAGAAGAGCCCTACCAAGAGGAAAAGCCCCACCAAGAAGAAGAGCCGTGCAAAAATTAAGCAGATACAAATGGCCATCCATTCCACTCACCATTGAAATTCAAGGTTCAAAAGCATCGTTCAACTAAGAACAGTAAGGGGGAGGCACCTATCTCACCTTTCAAACTACCATTTATGTTGCCAAAGAAGGTTTCCAAGTCACCCAAGCCAACCACTCCTTAGGAGCCCAAAGCACCAACCCTTGCCAAGTCCCCTGTGCAAGCGTTGAGTAGCCCAAGTCAGCACCACCCCCTCCTAAACATAAAAGAAAAAGGGTCTCTAAGGATGCAAAATCCTCTCAGGAAAAAACAAAAGTGGAGTTTCATGATTGATTAATTCAAAAAAGTTATGTACACTTTTGTTCATTTTGTCCTTATGAACATACACCCTTTGGTGGTTCATAATTTTGTACTTCAATATTTAATACCAACTATTCAATTCTTAACTGTGTATCATGGGGGTGTCATGTAAATTTAAAAAAACATAAATAATGATCACAACAAGGTAGAAAAGACAAATATATTTGCAAAATGCAATGATTACAACATTGAACTTGTTTTTTCAAGTCCTTGCAAGGGGCTCAAATACAACTCTTTTTGGGGCAAGACATGTGATGCAAGAGGTTAAATTCTCCATCCTTGTGCTCGCCACAATTACATCCACTTAGAATCTATACTTAGGAGATGTTTCATCAAGAAACTTAAGAGATTCTCTAACATCCTGTAGTCTACGATTTGTTATTACTAAGGCCTCTATGCTCAGTGTGTGAATGAACTATGACCTTTAGTTCAAAATTTGGACAATTTTCCTCAAATCGAGAGGAACCCAACTACCTAACTTGCTTCTCCATCTCCTATAGTCATAGCCCAAAACTAATGACTGACGACATAGTTGATATGAGATAGACATAGAATTTGGGCCTACTCTACAAACTAATACTATCGCGAATATGGAAAGTTTATTTGGTACTCCATTCGTCTCCAAGTACATTATCCAATTAAGCCAGAGAAAGTCTTCTATTAAGACACATTGTCTTTGTCCTCTGCAAGTCCATTGTTTTGAAAGCATGCCACAAAGACATGTATAGGCAAGAACCATTGAACTAATCCTTTTTATATCCTGTCGGGAGACATATCTTTAAGGATGTCTTCTTTGATCTTGGATTTGAAGCTTGATATAGTACATGCATCAGGGGCTTCCCAGCTAAGTGAACTTATGGTGGGAAGGGGTAATTGATGTAATTCTTCATATGCACCTACTTGTGATGGAACCTTGTATTGTGTAAAATAGACAAATTTGATAAAAATAAGATGGCTTGTCAGCATAGCATCTGCAATCAAGCTTTATGCATTGCTTTGAATGTCCCACTTAGGCTCTCCACAGGCTTCCATTCCACAGTTGTTGAAGGAAATATATCTGGAATGGAATGAAAAAATGAGAAAGAACAATGGGAGAATGAAAAATTCATTGTATCAAATAGATAAGTTTATTTTTACTTACAGTAAGAATGTAGTGTGGGATGTTTGTTCAGGTCTAACATCATATCCTTAGCCATGTACACATGTTGAACCTTAGCTAGCTAGCCATTGTCTGTCATTTTGAAAGCACGAACACGCCCTTTCTAATGGTTTTTTACTTTATCTCATTTGGTTCTCTTCACTCTGTGTACACCTTTGCATGAGGCAAGCATTGTTACCCAGTCATTCACATGAAATACATGGGTTTCCAAAGACCATCCTCTGTAACGTTATGAAAGTCCCAAGAAGTTAAGCTATGTGAAGGGAGACATGCAAAAGACACCATGAAACCTCAGAGATTAGAGAAGAAAATAGAAAATACAGAGATGGAAATACCTAAACCTGTCACAAAATAGAGGGAAAGTGAAAAGGTATAAGTTGAAAAAAGTAGGTGATCCTTCTCACATAGATTTCGTATTTTTTTAAAACGATTTTGTGAAATATAAAATAGAATAAAAGATGAGACTTTATTACTATGGGCTACAAATTTAATGAGCTTACTCCACTACAACAAAAAAAGGTGTCATTGACGCAGATATCGATGCACCGCGTCGCTATATGCGTCGCTATATGCGTCGCTATATGCGTCGATATACGCGTCCCTGTAAACCTGTCGCTATTTGCGACGCAGATATAGACACAGATAGCGATGCAGATATAGATGCAGATAGCGACGCAGATAGCGACACGCATAGCGACGCAGATAGCGACGACCATAACAAAAAAAAAAATTCTTGGGCAGAGGGCAGGTAGCCTGGCGTGTGCCCAGTTAAAAGATGGACACAGCCACAACCAGACTTCCTGCCCTCTGCCCAAGAAAGCGAGCAGCACCAAAATCAACCATGCTCCCGCGCGCAGAAATTTCGGTAGAGTTCCCTTTGTTTTTACATAAACTTTTCAAAAAAAACCATATCATGTATACGCCTCCTACATGCTATCCATGTAGGATCTCACATGAGATTTAAGGCCAATGAAAGACAAGTACCGTACCAACTGAAAAGCATAACCATAACGAAACATAACCATAACTTAAAAGCATAACCATAACGAACCATAACCATAACTTAAAAGCATAACCATAACTTAAAATCATAACCATAATGCAGATAACCATAACCATAAACAAAATTAACAATAACCATAAGCATAACCAGAAAGTTAAACATAACCATTAACAAAACCTGAACCATAACTATGTCTATACAAGAAATAGCTATAGGCGCGCCATGGTCCACTTAATTTTAAATCAACGTCTTCACACAAACACTTACAGGCCTAGGCCTCGACGAGTGAGTCATCATCGATAAGATCTTGCACCGTATCATCGTCTATCTTTAATTGCAAACATAACTCTGCCCCAACTCGTTCTGGCAGATTGTCTTCATCCATTGCATCTTCATCTACAAGTGTCAATTCTGGCTCGTCTGCGTCATCCCTCGTATATCTGTCAGCTTCCTCTGTCATACCTTCCTCCATCTCATCTAATGTCACAGGAGTATGGACGTCGTCTAACTGACTTTCCTCCAGCAGATCTTGCCCTTCAAATACTTGTTTATTTCCTGGAGCAACCTGAACCACAAACCACCATTGTCGCTCTCGAGGGTCCGGTACAAAGACCACTTGCTCGCAATGTTCGGGGAGAGCAAATGTGTCGCTCGCATCTGTCCAAATCTTTGTAGAATCTATTTGCACAAGTTTGTTTCCATCTCTGCGTACCGTTGCATTGCGACCAGAAGTAATCACCTTGAACCACTTCACATCCAACAAAAACATCTCAAACCGCCTGAAGCTTACTTTCAGGATATCTGACACCAGACCACAGTAATCCAGGTTGCTAGTGCTTTCATTCGTGTCTCTAGCACTGGCCCTGCTCTTTTGCATGAAACTAACCATTACCCCACTGTCAAACGTGTTTCTTCTGCTGTCAATTTGTTGTGTTTTGAAATGCTTTCCATGCGACCACAGTGCCATGTATGTATGATACTTCCAGTCACATCCAATAGCCAGCTCTTCCTCTTCTAGAGATATGAGTTCTCCGATCTGTCGAGCTGCTCTCATTGTCTTGTCCAACCATGCCATTGTAGGGAATTCAGGTAGAGGAGCGAGAATTCAGGCAGGATTTGATACTTGCAGAGCGTGCACGAGCATGCAATCTTTTCCTCCATGTTAGTTGATGACGTTGCCATCTACAATGATTATGAATGTTGTTTTAATATATATATATATACTCCTCCATGTTAGTTGATGACGTTGCCATCTACAATGATTATGAATGTTGTTTTAATATATATATATATACTCCTCACAATGTAAAGTACCTCGCATTCTCTAGTCTTGCCCAATCTCCGTACACCTCGGTCCAGAGGTATACGGAGATCAGGACCACCGGGTCAAAATCTCGTCTTTATTGGTCAAATCCTATATGGGTAGACACATACGTGCACTCCCAGGTGTACATGGCAATGCATGTAGCAGGCAAAACCCCTTTGCCTCTTTTAGTTCCATAGTTTCTTCTCTGTCTACGTACCCTATCTCTCGTTCTTTCTCTCTCGATCTCGCTCTCGCTATCTCTCTTTCTCTCTCTCTCGATCTCGCTCTCGCTATCTCTCTTTCTCTCTCTATTTCCCTATTTTCCTCTCTCTCTCTCTCTCTCTCTCTCTCTCTCTCTCTCTCTCTCTCTCTCTCTCTCTCTCTCTCTCTCTCTCTCTCTCTCTCTCTCTCTCTCTCTCTCTCTCTCTCTCTCTCTCTACTTACCTCTCTCTCTCTCGCTCTCTACTTCCCTATCTCTCTACTGATCGAGCGAGCGATTGAGCTAGGGAGATCTAGACGCCCACGACTGCGGAGGACTACACAACATCGACAGAGGCTGCATCATAGGATCTAGCTAGGTCACTTTGGCTCGACATGCACAACGCCCGGTCAGACTACTGACCATGGAGGAGATTGATGAGATCCGCCAGCGACAGATGTTGGATCTCCTATGATCTACCTATCTCAGCTAGCTAGTTTAGCCGTTTAGTCCACACCCAGTAGTTTATGATTCCATAATTTTTTATTTTGTCATCTTCTTACTCTGACTTTGTATCAGATCCATCACATTGTAACTTTCTTGTCTCATGTCTCATAGGTCACTTTGGCCTTTCGAAGACGTTAATATAACATTTAATTTCATTTCTCTCTTTATTTTTTTTTCTTTAATTTAATTTCCTAAGCATACATTAATTCTCTCTCTCTCTCTCTCTCTCTCTCTCTCTCTCTCTCTCTCTCTCTCTCTCTTTCCTACACACACACACCTCTCTCTCTCTCTCTCTTTCCTACACACACACACACCGCTCTCTCTCTCTCTCTCTCTCTCTCTCTCTCTCTCTCTCTCTCTCTCTCTCTCTCTCTCTCTCTCTCTCTCTATTTCCTACACACACACACACACACCTCTCTCTCTTTTTCCTACACACACACATGCACACACACACACACCGCTCTCTCTCTCTCTCTCTCTCTCTCTCTCTCTCTCTCTCTCTCTCTCTCTCTCTCTCTCTCTCTCTCTCTCTCTCTCTCTCTCTCCTACACACACACACGATGTAGAGAGAGAGAGAGGGAGGGGTTGGGGGGGGCGGAGAGGGACATAATACCTGCGCAGCAGGTTTCGACCAAGATCTGAGCAGGCGAAAATGGCCCCTGCGCGTGGGTTTCGCTTTTTTCCCCCAAATTTTTTTGCGTCGCTATATGCATGGCTATACGCGTGGATATACGCGTGGCAAAAAAGCCTTTCCACACATATATTGACGCACACTGCGACGCGTATATCGACGCACGCTAATCACGTCGATATACACGTGGAAAAGCATGGCCGTCGATATATACGCGTCGATATCTTCATATAGTGTTGTAGTGCTCGTCGAAAGCACCTAAATATAGCAGTTTCCACCTTATGATCAAGACATTTAGCCGCTCTATGTCAAAATAGGACCATCAAAACTGAAGATAGAGGAGACAAGTGCCATAATTTTGTATACGTGTCAAAATGACTATGGGACTATTCCTTGATACTTAGATTAACAAACAACCCTAAAAGGATGGTGGTAATGCATGTACTAATCTCCACCCATCCGTGCTATCTTATAGCCTCCCCCTAGTGTACATACTATCCGGTCATGCCGGTGGCCTTGCCCGTAGGACCCATGTCCTTACATTACCCCAACTTGGAGAATCATTTTCTTCCTCAAAAATGAATGTAGGAAAATGTTTCTTAAGTGTGGAGACATTCTCCCATGTAGAACCTTCTTCAGGTCTATGTAGCCATTTTACCAACACCTGTCGTCTGACATGATGTCTGGTGTGAAGCTCATGATAATCCAAAATCTTTTCGGGCTCATGAGGAATGCTTGGCGTTCCGATAAGGTCAACTAAAACACCTATTTCAATGACATTATCATTTTGTCTTAGCTGTTTTCGTAAACGACTAACATGAAAAGCAAGATGAACTTGTGAGTGCTCTAGAAGAGCTAACTTATAGGCCACTTGACCTATACATTTGAGAATGGTAAACGATCCACAATAGCGTGGTGAAAGTTTAGCAGAGTTTTTTGTCTTCAGACTTTTTGAATGCTCCGGAACTTTGAGGAAAACCTTGTCTCCTTCTTCGAAAGTAGCAAGACGACGATGCTCATCTGCGTACTTCTTATATCAATCTTGAGCTTGCTTAACATTCTGTGTACCACACACTACTAGAGTGCTTATCTTTTGGTCACATCCGAATTTGCTTCCCTCACTTTTTTAGCCATGACATAGACTGTCAATGATTGAATCATCCCTTGGATACCTGTCTTGAAGCAATGAGACCCACATCACTTCAGGATGCTCTCTTAAGGTAAACACCTCTAGCTAAAGAGATGACCACAAATCAGTGGAGAGAAAACTTTAAAAATCAAAGGGGTAGGCCCAACAATTGAAACCCTAGACTTGCTAATCAAGTTTATCAACCTCACCATGTAGTAGCTGCAAGTACAACAACTTAAATTGAGCATCCTAATGTTCATTGTTATGAGTGTAATGAGCTAGAACACTATAGGAACATGCATCCTAGAAGAGGTGTAGGAGCTACTCCAAATGAAATTGTTGTAGCACCGAATGGTAGAGTTCAACCGGTTCGTTGTGGAGGAAGGAATGCAGGAAGAGGCCGTGCAAGAGGAGTTGTGGCTCAAGCTCATGCCCTGATTATGGAAGAGCCAACAATAGGAGACCTAGCTAATGAGAGAGTAACTTTGCACCCTTGGTGACTTGAGAAAGGAAGCTTAGGAACAGAAGAATCATCGAGCACCTTGTCAAATGGAAATATTTCCCTAAAGACAATACAACGTGGAATGAAAAATCATGTCTCCTTGAAGATCATCCGGACTTATCTTTGAGATGAGGACATCTCAATTCTTCAAGGTGGGGAAAATGTAAGGTCTCCGGCACCTTTGCAGAGGAGACTCCCATGCAAAGGAATAAACATCGGACCATTTTGGTCATACACAAAAAGTTTCTATTTTTGGTAGCTTGTCCACCTTTGATGAGGTAATGATAAATATATTGATGTAAGATTCTCAAAATTGAAATGTTTACTTTTTTATCGTTTTTGTCCAAAAATGGTAAGTTTTGAGGTGCTTGCACCCACCTAGACACGATCGCCTCGTCTAAATCTACAGCGATCTAAATTTCCATAAAAACAATTGCTTGCTTCAAAAACTACTAAATATAGCAGGTGTGTGCATCTGACATCTTAACTTGTCATCCTCAAGCTTATATTTTAATAGCAACTTTCAGATTTAAATTCTAATAAGCTAAGCTCACTCTAGACAATTAAATTCCATCCTGATGTTAATAAACTAATTCAGAAGTCTAAGGTATGTATGTGTATGCATGTGCATGTGTATGTATATGTATGCATGTGCATGTCTATGACCATAAATGACCATATCCATGGACCCATGTCTTATGGTATGTTGACTCTAAGCATGGGTAAGTACATGAGGTGTATCACTCAATTGGGTAAATTGGGACACCTCTAGTGGTAAGTGAGAGGCTTGTGACACCTCTACTTCTTCATTTGGCAAGAGGGGGCGAGCTAGGGACATATCGGCATGCCTTGAGATTCAAGCAACCCATAAAACTCTATATAAAGGGCATTCACACTCAATTTTACACAGACTTGAACACACTTGGAAGAAAGGAGTTCTGCTATTGTCGCAAACAACTTGTTGAATACCGCATGTAAGCTTTGAGCGATCAATAACTCCAAAGCACATTTGGGGTAATGTAAATATATTATCTAATGAAGTTATTATCAATATATTCTCTCAATTTGAATCTTTTTCAATTGATGCCATATTTTTGTTCAATTGGAATCCTTTCCAATTACTACCATATTATTATTCAATTGGAATCCTTTCCAATCGCTACTCTATTTTCAAATGCTATACTCTTATTTAACTATCCTAAATTGGAAATCAACAATCATTTTACCTATTTTATGGTAGTCTCCGTACATTACAAAGTAATGAAAGACTACTCGATTACATAACCAATTGCGTTGACTGCATGCACAGTTCTTCATCAATATAACCTAGATGCTTGCATGAATTAGCTAATCATATTCAAAAAAATTGTCCAACTAAAATGATGATTGTTCTTGCAAGTAGATATAAGTGATTAGTCATGTGATAATTGTATGGGTTATAACACATGTTTATCATAATATTATGATAGGATTAAGCAAGCATATATTTTTGTTTTCATGTGTGGAATAACCATATATGTTTTGGAATTAAAACACCTATAATCATTTACCTACTTCCCTTGGATTCTTATACTTTACCTTATAATTTTTCAAGTTAAGTTAATCCACAATCGATGAGCAATCAAAAAGATTCAGCTTAGTGTGACCGTTGTTTGATTAATTGTAAACTTTTACTGAGCCCAGGGATTATCAATAGCAGCATGGATGGTCACTCTTTCCATTTATTCCTCCAAATGGAGTTTATACATACCGCATGAGCACGCTTTTGAACATGTCTTTCTCTACCATAAGCTCTGGAAATTCAGCCAAGGCCTATTCCACGTCCGTATGCATGTCTTGCAGTCCTTCCTCCCTAATGATTCTCACTAGGTCTAGCTTGAGTTGATGCATTAAATGCGATGCGAGGACGGGATTGCCTGTAATGCCCTAGTTCATTGCACTCAAAAAAGTGGATCTCTATTTGTCCTTGGGTTATTGTAGGTGTTGCATAACCTTGGGGTCTTCTCCCTTGGAATATGGCTGGATTAATTCTTCTCTGGGTCTCACTAGGATTGGTTGGCTAAAATATCCTCTTCTTGGCCAAACGCTTCACACGCAACAATGCACCTTGCAAAGATGTGGGATGCATGGCTTCAAGCTGAGCATCCAAAGGTCCATTTAACCCTTGGAAAAATTGGGCCACTTGTTGCTAATTTGTCAAAACCAGTTCATACCTCCTCAATGTAACAAACTTGGAGAAATACTCCGTCAAGGCAAACCCCTTTCGCTTTAAATCAAAGAACTCATTCATCTTTAAATATTGGTGGGCACGAGGAAGATACCTTCCTTTGGCTGCCTGTTTGATTTTATCCCAAGACTGGGAATCTTTTGCAGCACCCTTGTTACGGAAGTACTGTTTCCACCATCGCTTCGCTTCTCCAATCAACCAAAACATTCCCAGAATTGATTGATTGTCTTGCACCGTCCTAGTGGCAGTAAATTAGTCATCTGTGGATTCCATCCATGCCTCAACATCCTTTTCAACATTAGCCCCTTCACCCTTGAAAGAAGGGGGCTGCATTTGCTTCAAGAGCAGCTTCTTCTTGTGTACTTTCATGTAGAGAGCCGCTTGGGCTTCCATTTGTCCCTGGTTTTGATTACACAAGATAGAAGTTAAGTATATCTTCAACAAGGTTATCCATTAATCATATCCCATCAATGACAATAAAAGTTTTCTAGAGCATTCATCATTTTATATGCATCGATATGATTTCTGCCCTCAACATTAGTGTCATCAACAACTTCCTTACAACATACAGGGATCACCAAATTCCAACAAGCCTTTGTACAAAGATTTTCTTATCTATATTCAATTATTCAATTTAGGGCAACAACCCTGTTAGGGCATCAACCCAGCATTGTGCACCAACATAGCATCTTGCAACAACGTGGCATGGACACCAACCCGCATCGTGCAACAACGCAGCATGGGCACCAACCACATCATGCACCAACGCAACATCAAGATGCCATCCAATTATTTCAGACTCTATTAAAAAATGTAATCCATTTCTACTTCACCCCAAAATTGATGCAAACAATATCTTTAACAACAGACAATAAATCCTATTTATGTTTCTATGAACAAAGCATGTGTTTTGTTTATATAGTCAGTGTTCTTCTTACGGTCTCCTAGGATCATCTAAGTCATGCTTATCTACTATGCATAAACTTTAAAATAATTGATACTTGGTTTGGATTCATGACAACATTTTGTTGCGGTGGCTTATTTTCTTTGACTATTGGAGTATGGCTTGGGCCAACTCCATCGTTGTTCTTCCTTGCTACTTTAGGGGCCATCGCGCAACTTATAAATAGAATTAATAGAAAAGGAAAATTTTTCACGTACTAAGTGGAAGTTTGAGGACTAAATTTAGTCAAAACATCCAAGTAATTCAATAACCTTTATTTGTAGGATCTACTGAATTTACTTGACCCATGAATCAAGTGAAAAGTCAATTTTTGTAGGTAATTTAGCAGCAATTTATTTATAGAAAAAGTTTATTCACATAAAACTAAAAAATAAAATAGAGAGAAAAGAGTCTTAAGAAATTATATAAAAATATATGGAAAATATAGGATGTATCTATAAATTTTTCCTAATTTTACTAGGCTTAAATTGTCTATTTCTAGTGAAAAGTCTATTTATTTTACCCTAAAAGTTTTTTTAAAGCTAGAAAATTCTTTTAAAAATTGAAAAAAATTCAGAGTTAATTTTTTAAATGAAAAAAGTAGTTTTAGAAATAATGATAACAAAGATATAAAAACTTCAATCGGATGCATACTTAACCTTTAATTAGCTTCGATTAGTAAAATTTATGGTCTTAGCTTATTTTTACAGTATCTAATTACTAATTTAATGAATCTAATGACCCATGAATGATTATGTATAATGTTTTTGATAATACAGACATATCTAGGTCTATGTATGCATAGATAGAGCAACTATGAGTGCGCAATGGGCATGCATGTAAGATTTTCTATAATCTTTATAGATCCCTTTTATTCCTAGAGATTTCATGCATGCAAGAGGTCAAGTGATCCAAGAAGGAAATGCTATCAGTTCATACACACGTAGACTCTCTTGTTGAGAGAGAAGGAGAGAACACAGAAGTAGAACCCCAAAGTGTGTAGAATACACACATGAGATGATGTATATATAGAGGGGACCTGGGTGCCATATATAGAGAAGCCATATATTGAGTAGCTTCACATATAAGCTCAACACCCCCGCTCAAATAAGGGTCCCTAACTGTGGATGAAAAAACCCTTGGGGGATCAAGGGAAAAACCCACAGCTCTATATACACCCACCGTTATATTATAAAAATCATTAAATATACAAATGTTTACGAGGAGCTACATCACTCCTTTTACAATGAATGTTTTATGAGGAGTTACATTACTCCTATCCTATCAAATACAATAATGAATACAAAGGTTCAATAAAGAGGTATAAAAGCTATCGATTAGCTTGTAATCAAAAGTGTCTTCGTGAATCTGCTGTGTAGCTTGTCATCAATATCGCATCACCAAACATGTCTTCATGTTGTCATCAATATGGCATCACCAAACATATCTTCATAAATCTTTTATTGTCACCAAGTTTGTCTTCATAAAATCAATTCTTTGATCAATCCTACATAGATCATAGACTCCAAAAAAAACATGTCATGAAAATTATTAGCATCGTTAATGAAATAATTACGTTCACAATGTCATAAGAGATGGTTCGCGACGCCACTCTTTTGACGACATATATACGCACGACAACATATGGTACATAAAGTATAAACGTAAAAGTACAAAATGTGTGATTACGTGATACAAATGATATGTGTATATACTACATAAAACAACATTTATCAATGTAGTGATCAATGAATACCATCAAAGTATTAACAAAATATCATCATTATATCAATAAAAATGAATAAATGACCATGGTATCAACGAAAAGCATCATGATATCACCGAGAATAATCATTGTATCAACGAAACAACATCATGGCATCACCGAGAATAACCATGTATCAACGAAACATCATCATGGCATCACCGAGAATAACCATGGTATCAACGAAACAACATCATGGTATCACCGAGAATAACCATGGTATCAACAAAACATCATCATGGTATCAACAAAAATCACCATGGAATCAACGAAACAACATCATGGCATCACCGAGAATAACCATGGTATCAACGAAACATCATCATGGCATCACCGAGAATAACCATGGTATCAATGACATATCATCATGGTATCAACGAAAATCACCATGACCAAAGTATTAACAAAACATCATCATGGTACCATCAAAATCACTATGGTATCAATGAGAATTATCAATAAAACGACGTAAACTATATCTCTAAAAGAATAATTATACGAGAATCAATGAACGAGTATATCATATAACAAAAGATCATGTACCAACAGTAGCTCGATAGAATTTGGACGATCATCAACGGCTCGACTGAATCGGAACGATGTGTAACTGGCTTCTGCAGCAAAGTTACGTCAGTAACAAATATATAATTGATGAAGAAAAATATAATTGAGAAGTTTTCAATTATGAGAAAAATCAAAAGCAAAAAGTAAAATTTTGATTTTCAAACATATTCGCAGTCCGAAACGATAACCCAAAATCGGTGCAGAATTTAGAGAAACTTTCTTCTGCAAAGTTATAGACCACATCGATTCCGGTCTCCCATAGCGGATAGTTTCTTCTGCAAAGTTGTAGAACACATCGATTCCGGTCTCTCACGCGGGTAGTTTCTGCAAAATCGTTTTCAATAAGCAGAAAAATCAAAAACAAAAAAAACGGAAATTGCTTTTTATGTATGTACGCAGTCCGCGAATGATAACTCAAGATCGGTGCAGAATTTGAAAACACTTCCTTCTGCAAAGTTGTAGACCACATCGATTCCGGTCTCCTTGGAGGGTAGTTTTTGCAAAATCGTTTTCAATTAGCCAAAAAAAATCAAAAAACAAAAAGCGAAAGTTGCTTTTCAAGTATGTACGCAGTCCGTGAACGATAACTCAAAATCGGTGCAGAATTTGAAAACACTTTCTTCTGCAAAGTTGTAGACCACATCGATTCCGGTCTCTATGGCGGGTAGTTTCTACAAAATCGTTTTCAATTAGCAGAAAAATCAAAAACAAAAAGCAAAAATTGCTTTTCAGGTATGTACGCAGTCCGCGAACGATAACTCAAAATCGGTGCAGAATTTGAAGAAACTTCCTTCTGCAAAGTTGTAGACCACATCGATTCCGGTCTCTTTGACGAGTAGTTTCTGCAAAATCGTTTTCAATTAGCACAAAAATCAAAAACAAAAAGCGGAAGTTGCTTTTCAGGTATGTACGCAGTCCGCGAACGATAACTCAAAATCGATGCAGAATTTGAAAAAACTTCCTTCTGCAAAGTTGTAGACCACATCGATTCCGGTCTCTCACGCGGGTAGTTTTTGCAAAATCGTTTCCAATTAGCACAAAAATAAAAAACAAAACGCGAAAGCTGTTTTTCAGGTATGTATGCAGTCCGCGAACGATAACTCAAAATCGGTGCAGAATTTGAAGAAACTTTCTTCTGCAAAGTTGTAGACCACATCGATTCCGATCTCTCACGCGGGTAGTTTCTGCAAAATCGATTTTGATTAGAAGAAAAATTGAAAACAAAAACGTACTGCTCTGATACCATGTTGAGAGAGAAGGAGAGAACACAGAAGTAGAACCCCAAAGTGTGTAGAATACACACATGAGATGATGTATATATAGAGGGGACCTGGGTGCCATATATAGAGAAGCCATATATTGAGTAGCTTCACATATAAGCTCAACATCTCTCTCTCTCTCTCTCTCTCTCTCTCTCTCTCTCTCTCTCTCTCTCTCTCTCTCTCTCTCTCTCTCTCTCTCTCTCGCGGAGCTAAATAAATTTCGTGTGGAGAATGCACTTGCGACAAATGAGGTGACGCACGAGCGACAAAAGAGGCAAAGATAACGCGACGAACGAAGTGATGCGGGAAGCTACTCATTTAATTAGAGGTATATTTCAAGTTAATTTTTTGCACATATTCTAAGAGAGACTCTCTCTCTTCTCTCTCTTATCAAAAATTGTGATTCTTCTCTCTCTAGAATTTTCTATAATCTTTCATGCTATGTAATATGCAACTGCAGCATGCATGATTTTTGCATGCATGAAGTCTCTAGAAATCATAGAGACCTTTACAAAAATCTTGCATGCATGTCTATTACGCACTCGTACTTGCTCTATCTGTACCTACATGAATCTAGATATGTTTGTATTATCAAAATAATTATACATAATAATTTATGGATCATTTAAATAAGTAAATTAGTAACTAGATACTGTAAAATCAGCTAAGACCATAAATTTTACTAATCAATAGCTAATTTAGCTAATTAAAGGTTAAGTATGCATCCAATTGAATTTTTGTATCTCTACCCATAATTTTTAAAACTACCTTTTGAATCTAAAAAATTAATAGTAAACTTTTTTTAATTTTAAAAAGAGTTTTTTAGCTTTAAAAATACTTTTAGTCTGCAATAAATGATTTTTTTACTAGAAAGAAACAATTTAAGCCTAGTAAAATTAGGAAAAGTTACTAGATACATTCTAGACATTTTTAAAGATTTTTCTAGAATTTTCTTAGACTTGTTTCATCTTTGAATATTTTTTTGGTAAGTTTTTTGTGAATGCGAATTTTTTAATTAATAAATTTATGCTACATACTTATATCTACTTACAAGAACAATCCATCCATTAGGAAGAGAATGGGGTCTAGGAGGGCCTCTTTATTTGGCAGTTTAAGAAAGTCAAACCTTTAGTATTAAGAAAGTAATCAAAGGACATCTTTTTAATTCAAATAGGCAAAACGACTAGTTTATTTGAATTCAAAGTTTTCCCCCAAAATGGAATTTAAAATCTAGGAGGTAAAACCATATCATGTAGCATATCTATGGAAAGATCTCGACGCATAGATTGCAGATCTATGATCTCCGCTCAAATTGAAGATCATATGTGGGAGTTATGGAAGGTCAAAATCATAAAACTTTCCACCTCCTTTTTGGGCGGGAAAGTGCATCCTTTGACCACTCTTACACATCTCTTACACACCCACCATTCTTGCACACATGGAGTACACCTATTCGTCAAAATGTGAATCACCTCCATACGCTCATGGAAAATAAAGAGGCCCTCCTATACCCCGTCTTCTTCCTAATGATTTCAGTCACGTAAAAAATTCTTGAATATGATTAGCTAATTCATGAAAGCATCTAGGTTACATTGATGGAGAATTGTGCATGCAGTCAACACAATTAATTATGTACTCAAGTAGTGAGACCTTCATGACTTTATAATAATGTAGAGAAATTATCATTAAATAGGTATTGTTGATTTCCAATTGAGGATAGGTAAATAAGAGTATAACATTTGATAATAGAGTAGAAATTGAAAAAGATTCCAATTGAATAATATTATGGTAGTAACTGGAAAGGATTCCAATTGAATAATAATATGGTAGCAATTGGAAAGGATTCCAATTGAGAGAAGAGATTTATAATAACTTAATTAAATAAAAGATTTACATTACCCAAATGTGCTTTAGAGTTATTGATCTCTCAAAGCTTTGATGCGGTAGTCACCAAGCTGTTTGCCACAGCAGTAGAGATCCCTACTCCCAAGTGTGTTCAACTGTGTGTAAAACTATGTGGAAATGCTCTTTATATAGTCTGTAGGTTCCTTGGTGCCCAAATCAGCCCCATACCTCCCCTACTTGCCCCCTCTTTCTAAATGCATGTATAGAGGTGTCAAAAGCTCCCACTTACTCATTAGAGGTGTCCCTCTTTACCCTTTTAGGTGATACACCTCATGTGCTTAAGCACCCATGCTTATAGTCAACATACCATAAGAGATGGGTCCATGGCTATGGGTCATTTATGGGCATCCATGGATATACATACTCATGCACATACATACATATACATATCTTAGACTTAGGAATTCATTTATTAACTATAGGATGAAAATTAATTGTCTAGAGTGAGCTTAGCTTATTAGAAATTAATTCTGAAAGTTTCTATTAAAAGACAAGCTTGAGGATGACAAGCTAAGGTGTCATATGTAGAGATCTACTATATTTAGCAGTTTTTGAAGTAGGAAGCTAATTTTATGAAAATCTAGGATGGGGTAGATTTAGACAAGACGGTCACGTCTAGCTGGGTGCAAGCACCTCAAAACTTACTATATATGGACAAAAGTGGCAAAAAAGTGAAAATTTCATTTTTGAAAAGCTTATATCAATACATTCATCAGAGCTGGAAATTTTCCAAAAATAGAAGCTATTTGTATATGACCTAAATGGCCCAATATTTATTCCTTTGCATGAGAATCCCTTCTCCAAAGGTGCCAGAGACCTTACGTTCTCTCTAACTTGAAGACCTTACGTTTGTGTATGACCTAAATGGCCCAATATTCATTCCTTTGCATGAGAATCCCTTCTCCAAAGGTGACAGAGACCTTACGTTCTCTCTAACTTGAAGAATTGAGATGTCCTCATCTCAAAGATAATTCCAGATGATCTTTGAGGAAAGATGTTTCATCTTCTCACGTTGCATCTTCTTCAGGGAAATCCGTCCATTTGACAAGGTGTTCAAGAAATTTGCATATAATGCATTTGGAGTTTCTCTCTTTTGGAAGGTGAGAATTGGGAACATTAGATTGTTGTGTTAGTTCATTCTTTCCCTCAAGACAGGGCTGTCCATTAGAAATCTTCTCTATCTTGACTATGTTTTTCTCAATCGATCATGCAATCCATTTCTACTTCACCACAAACATGACGCAAACAACATCTTTAACAACATACAATAATTCCTATTTAAGTTTCCATGAATAAAGCATGTGTTTTGTTTATACAGCCAGTGTTCTTCTTACAATTTCCTAGGCTCATCTAAGTCATGATTATCTACTTTGCATAAACTTTAAAATACCTAACACCTGGTTTGGATTCACGACAACGTTTTGCTGCGATGGTTGGTTTGCTTTGACTATTGGAGTAAGGCTTGGGCCAGCCAACTCCATCCTTGTTCTTCTTTGCTACTCTAGCAGCCATCGCGCAGCTCAAAAATAAAATTAATAGAAAAGAAAAAAAATCTCATACTATCTGCAAGTCCAAGGACTAAGTTCCGTCCAAGGACTATTTAAGTTTCTATGAATAAAGCATGTGTTTTGTTTATACAGCCAGTGTTCTTCTTACAATTTCCTAGGCTCATCTAAGTCATGATTATCTACTTTGCATAAACTTTAAAATACCTAACACCTGGTTTGGATTCACGACAACGTTTTGCTGCGATGGTTGGTTTGCTTTGACTATTGGAGTAAGGCTTGGGCCAGCCAACTCCATCCTTGTTCTTCTTTGCTACTCTAGCAGCCATCGCGCAGCTCAAAAATAAAATTAATAGAAAAGAAAAAAAATCTCATACTATGTGCAAGTCCAAGGACTAAGTTCCGTCCAAGGACTATTTAAGTTTTTATGAATAAAGCATGTGTTTTGTTTATACAGCCAGTGTTCTTCTTACAATTTCCTAGGCTCATCTAAGTCATGATTATCTACTTTGCATAAACTTTAAAATACCTAACACCTGGTTTGGATTCACGACAACGTTTTGCTGCGATGGTTGGTTTGCTTTGACTATTGGAGTAAGGCTTGGGCCAGCCAACTCCATCCTTGTTCTTCTTTGCTACTCTAGCAGCCATCGCGCAGCTCAAAAATAAAATTAATAGAAAAGAAAAAAAATCTCATACTATCTGCAAGTCCAAGGACTAAGTTCCGTCAAAACATCCAAGTAATTTAATAAGCTTAATTTCTTGGGTGTACTGAATTTACTTGATCCAAAAATCAAGTGAAAAGTCAAATTTTATAGATAATTTATTTATAAAAAAACTTATATTCACATAAACATCACAAAAAAAAATAGAGTTTAAAATTAAAATATTTTGTAAAAATATTTTAAAAATCCCTAATTTTTTCCAATTTTACTAGCCTTAAATTATCTATTTCTAGTGAAAAATCTCTTTTTTAAACCTAAAAATAATTTTTAAAGCTAAATGAACTCTTTTAAAAATCACAAAAAATTTATAATTAATCTTTGACATGTAGAAAGTAATATTGAAAACTATGATAAGAGAGATATAAAAACTTTGATCTTATGCATACTTCACCTTTAATTAGCTAATAATTACCTATAAATTAGTAAAATTTATAATTTTAGTTGATTTTATGGTACTAACTACTAGTTTATTGAATATAATGACCCGTGAATGATTATGTATAATTATTTTGATAATACAGACATATTTAGGTCCATGTATGGACATATAGAGCGAGTACGAGTACGTAATGGACATGCATGCAAATTTTTTGTAATTTTTTGAGATCCCTATCATTCCTAAAGACATGCAAAAATCATGCATGCAAGAATTGCATGTTAGAAAACAAAGGGGGTGGGAACTTCCACGGGACTGCGAAGGTGGTATCTTCTACATCAATGCAAGGAAGCTCGGATGCCTCTTCTTTGATCTAAAGAAGCTTTGATGGGGAGAAGAGCTGCAAGTTATCTAGCTTTGCTACTTCCTTGATACTACTAGGAATGACTACACTGTTATCTATGAAGATGGCCTTGACATGACCTCAAATGAATGGATTTTCAATCAAGTGGTGAAAATGATCCCTACTTACAACATCAAACCCATTTCTGTCCTTGACATCTTTACTCAAAATAAGAGTCTTGTATTCTATGAACCCCCCAAAGATGTGTAAAAAAGACAAAATAGTAGATTGTAGAAACTTAACTACACATACCTATCGATTGTATCACTATGTCCCTAGGAATCCATCTCTAGGAATCATATAGCTTTTTAGCAAAGCTAAACTTTGTATACATTGTAATAGAATAAAAAGATGCTCATCTAGCTTCTCGATGAGATCTCAACTTTGTACATATCTTGATATAAATAAAGTTATAGTATCTTGAATTTAATAAAGATAGTTGCTTTCCAGATTTTGTCGAGTTGTGGAAGTTTAAAGCACTTGATATTGCGTTAAGTCTTTAAATCGAACCATCGACAAGCACATTATTGCGTAGGTACCATCAAATTTTAAATACATTGCCATACAGGAGAAAAACTTCTCCTGAAGCAAGCCCAACCACCCACATTCAAAGGTGAGGGAGCCCATATCGAGCGCAATGCTGAAGCCTGGATTAAGGCAATGAAAGACTATTACAAAGCTGCAGGGACCCAATATATAAACCAAACAATGCTTGCAATGTTTTGTCTTACAGGTGATGCAAAAATATGGTGGAAACAACATTGCAATGACTTGGGTGTTTCAGAATCTTCCCAGTCTTAGGAGGATATTAAAGGAGCAGTTACATCACGATATCTTCTACCTACTCATCGAGACGCCAAAATGAATGAGTTCTTTGCTCTATAACAGTTATCCTTATTGGTGGAGGAGTATTACTCTAAATTTGTAGCCTTGGAAAGATATGCCCCAAAAATGTCCATTGAATAGCAGGCAGCCTAGTTCTATCAATGATTGAATCATCCCCTAGATACCCATCTTGACGCAATGAGACCCAAGTCACTTCAGGATGCTCTCTTAAAAGAAGCACCTCTAGCTAAAGAAATGACCACAAATCAGTGGAGAGAAAACTTTAAAAATCAAAGGGGTAGGCCCAACAATTGAGACCCTAGACTTGCTAATCAAGCTTATCAACCTCGCCATGTAGTAGTTGCAACTACAACAACTCAACTTGAGCATCCTAATGCCCATTTTTATGAGTGTAATAATCTAGAATAATATAGGAACATGCGTCCCAGAAGAAATGTAGAAACTACTCCAAATGAAATTCTTGTAGCACGGAATGGTAGAGGTCAACTGATTCGTCCTGGTGGAAGGAATGCAGGAAGAGGCCGTGGAAGAGGAGTTGTGGCTCAAGCTCACTCCATGATTAATGAAGAGGCAACATTAAGAGACCTAGCTAATGACAGAGTAACTTTGCACCCTTGAAACTTGAGAAAGGAAGCTTAGGAGAACAGAAGCATCATCGAACACCTTGTCAAATGAAAAGATTTTCCTGAAGAAGATACAACGTGGGAAGACGAATCATCTGAATCATCTCTCCTTAAATATCATTCGGACTTACCTTTGAGATGAGGGCATCTCGATTCTTCAAGTTGGGGAGAATGTAAGGTCCTTTTCAATTGCTACTTTATTTTATTAAATCTTATACTCTTATTTACCTATCCTCAATTGGAAATCAGCACTATGATGGTAAGTTCTCTACAATACAAAGTAATGAAGATCTCACTACTCAATTACATAATCAATTGTGTTGACTGCATGCACAATTCTTCATTAATGTAACCTAGATTCTTGCTTGAATTAGCTAATCATATTCAAGACTTTTGTCCGACTAAAATGATGATTGTTCTTGCAAGTAGATATAAGTGATTAGTCATGTGATTAATGTATGGGTTATAACACATGTTTATCATAGGATTATGGTAGGATTAAGCAAGCATATGTTTTTGGTTTAATGTGTGGAATAACCATATATGTTTTGGAATTAAAACACTTATAATCATTTACCTAATTCCATTGAATTCTTATACTTTAGCTTATAACTTTACAAGTTAAGTATCTAGTAGTGGGAATGGCACCCAAGAGAACTCACTGTGGTTGATCACACAATCACAAAGCCGGAACCAATGATGGTAAAGGCAAAGGAAATGCCCCGATGAATGAGGATGTGCCACTTATCCCACGAAGTGATGTTATTGCTCATGGTGAACAGGTAGGGAACTTCTTTTTTGTTCAATGCATCATGAGTAATTAGGAAGGACAAAACTACCTAAACATTACAGCTAGTCCCAATTCAAAACCACATCAGTTGAACTTGTTAATTTTCTTTAACTTGTATTAATATGGAAGGATTGTTTGAGGATATACTGTCTTAAGTAGGAAAGAAATGTTCTCCTAGTAAGAAAACTCTTGAATATTCTTCATTCAAAATCCTATACTAATATAGTCAAAACTCCCTTTGATATCCAAGAAGGAGGTCTTAGCAAAGTGGACACTAAAGCAATGCATATGGGTGCACACATCTTGCAGGTTTGTGCCTATAATGAAAGTTAGTCACTGTGGGTTTGTGCCCAGATTGCATGACAATTTAGTTATATGGGAAGCTAAAGACACCGAGAGCTACAAACTCTCGCCAACAATTAGAGGAGTGAACTCTTGGGGTTGGGATATTATTATGAAGAAGGGTGGTATGTTTTTTTTCTTTTAGAAAAGATTGTTTTGGTGCCACTTTGATCATGTTTAAAGGGTTGTTCTAACAAACTTGTGATGTAAATCTTAAAAAAGGACCGTGAAGTCGATCTAGTAATTTTTTGATGCGAGGGATTGAGTACTTGTTCTTTATTGTAACTTGGTTCAATCCTCTGTAGTCAATACGGAGTCAAAAATTTTTGTCCTTCTTCTTTTGAAATAGAGTAGGTGCTCCCCAACTTGAATTGCTGGGTTGAATATATCCTTGTTCCAATAACTAGTGAAGTTGTTCCTTTAGCTCAATCACTTCAGGTAAGGACATTTTATAGTGTCTTTTTGACACGGGTACACTTCCTGGAGGAACTTCAATCTCATTATCTATATCCCTTTTTGGTGGTAACTTGGTGAGTTCCTCAGAAAATAAATCAGCAAACTCACTCAACCATGGGTTTTCATTTTTTTCTATCTCAGGGTCCACTTTATTAAGCTTTACTACATTTTTTTGTCCTAATTTTCTATGAGCTTTTAGGAGTTGAGTAGCTTTAACTAACTGAACCTTTGGAGTTTCCTTCTTCCCTTGGATTAAATATTCTTCCCCAATTTTATCCTTAAAATTT
Source organism: Adiantum capillus-veneris (assembly GCF_014529385.1). Classification (NCBI taxonomy): domain Eukaryota; kingdom Viridiplantae; phylum Streptophyta; class Polypodiopsida; order Polypodiales; family Pteridaceae; genus Adiantum; species Adiantum capillus-veneris. The sequence continues at coordinate 44,547,252 of NC_140954.1, forward strand.
ACCTTTTCTTTTGGATAGATGATTCTCACTTTGTTTGCTACTAATAAATCCATTCCCAATAGCCCATCATATATCCCAACTGGTAAGGTTCTAAACAATGCAAAAGTGGGTCTTCCCACTAATTCAAAATCTAGGACTCCCATCGTGTGTCTAGATATAATTGATTTTCCATTTTTCATTTCAGCTATCATAGGGTTGGTTGCATTTTGGGATAGCCTTAACTTTCACATGCATTTAGGGGACAAAAATGAATACATGCTTCCACAATCAATGAAGTGGTTGATCGATGTTTGACTAATTGTAAACTTTTACTGAGCCCGGGGATTGTCAATAGCAGCATGGAGGGTCGCTCTTTTCTTTTATTCCTCCAATATGGGCTCTATTATTACCACATGAGCATGCCCTTGAATGGGTCTTCCTCTACCATGACCTCTGGCTATTTGACCAAGACCTCTTCCACGTCCATATGCACGTCTTGTAGTTCTTCATCCCTGATGATTCCCACTAGCTCTAGCTTCATTTGCTGCATTAGATGCCGGACAAGGACACTGTCACCTGTAATGCCCTAGTTCATTTCACTCAAAACAACCGATCTCTCTTTGTCCTTGGGTTATTGGATGTGCTGCATAACCTTGGGGTCTTCTCCCTTGGAATCTGGCTCGATTAATACTTCTCTGGGTCTCACTAGAATTGGTTGGCTGAGATCTCCTCTTCTTGGCCAAAGGCTTAGCATGCAACAATGCATCCTGCAATGATGTGGGATGCATGTCTTCAAGATGAGTATCCAAAGGCGCATTTAGCCCTTGGAAAAATTGGGCCACTTGTTGCTCGTTTGTAAAAACCGGTCCATACCTCCTCAATGTAACAAACGTGGAGAAATACTCCTCCAAGGTCAACTCATTTTGCTTTAAATCAAAGAACTCATTTATTTTCAAAGATTGGTGGGCATCAGACACATATCTTCCTTTGACTGCTTAATTGATTTAATCCCAAGAGTGGGAATCTTTTGCAACATCCGCGTCACAACAGTACAGTTTCCACCATAACTTCACTTCTCCAATCAGCAAAAACATTCCTAGTATGGATCGATTGGCTTGCACTGTCTTAGCGCCAGTAAAGTAGTCATCCATGGACTACATACATGCCTCAACATCCTTTTCAACATTAGCCCCTTCACCCTTAAAAGAAGGGGGTTGCACTACAAGAGGTTGTGTGCTCTTGTGACGCTGTTAGCGACGGAAATACACTGGGTTTTTATAACCCCCGGCGTCGCTAATAGCGTCGCTAAGAGAGCGTCGCTATATGCATCGCTATATAGCGACGCTCATAGCGACGGTTATAGCGACGTTTACACAAAAGTCTATAGTGACGCTCATAGCGACGCTACAGAGCCATAAATAGAGACGGTTATAGCGACGCCCGAGAGAAAAAAAATTTGGTGACAGGGCATTGAATGCCCTGCCACCCATCAACCATATTGTACTTGATTCACTTTTTTAAAAAAGTGCAAGGGTAGATAATAGACCCAAAATAGTCACCCACAAGACGCATTGTTTGCAAAATTGACAATTGTACACATCATAGGCAAAATGAATTGATTGGCAAATGTAATAATGAAATTGTACAACATCATAGGCATAAAGAATTGATTGGCAAAATGAACTGCGGTGACAAATGTAATAATATACATGGTTCAAAAAGACGTATTGATGCCGTCTCATGATACATAAGCTATGAGAAACCCTAAACTAATGCTATCTAGCTACGGCTAAACTGACGTCGTCTAGTCAGACGTCTCATCGCGTCCAAGCGGCGTATCTGTCGGATTCTGCAAAAAAAAACAATAAGACAGCTTTCAGTAAGTATAAACATATAACGACATTTATAAAACAATACAAAAAATAGAAAAGAGTAAACCCTAATACTAACCATGCTGCTGCGAGAACTGAGAATGTCCATCAGTGCGTTTAAGCCCTTCCTGCCTGCGTACTCGCGCTCGTACGGTGTGGGATCACGTCCTGTCATCGACCACTGTCAAAACATACAAAGATTTCATTATGTTAGAATTAAAAAACTCATAAACCCTAAACTATCGAACATAAAGAGCAATGCGAAAACACTTACAAAATCGGCCTCAAATGATGCCCATCCACCGCTCCCCAAGTGGTGCGAGCTCCCTGCCTCTACTCGCGCTCTGGCTGCATCCTTTTGTTGCTTCCACTTGTCGGGATTCTCGCGCGCTGCTTTCTTCGCATTCTTCCAATCTTCTTTGGCCAGCCAATCTGGCCTGTTCCACCCATGCTTGATTGCTTTTTGCCATTCGGAACGCTTGTGTTTGCAGTATTCGCGCATTCGAATCTTCATCAGGTCTTCATTGAAGCGTTGATCCCGTGTTGGAACGGGAAACTCATCATGAAGTATGCTGATGACTCTGGCTTTTAAATCACTTGGTACTTCACTCCATTTGTTTAGTATGTAGTGTCTAAACAGCTGAGAGCAAAGACCACGCATGCGCGAGATCACCTTCTTGCCGTCATCATCCATGATGATGCCGTCGCTGAAGTCGACGGAGTAAGGCAAGCCCTCTGGCCGGTGACGCGTGAACCTGGGTGTCCCGGCAGGGGTCTCTAGCGGCGTGTCGATGGGGGTACGGACGTCAGGTGTCTCCACCGGCGTCTGGGCCCCGAAGCAAGGAGTGTCGAGTGGGGTGGCTCCTGGCGGAGTAGGTAGAGGTGTGTAGCTGCTAGGAACAGTCAGCCACGCAAAACCTGGCGTAGATGGCGATGTTGTGGCTGGTGTGGGGGCGGGCAAAGAAGGGGAGGGTAAAGAGCCTCGTCGAACACGAGGCGGTGTGGAGGCATCGGCGGCGGGACCCCCACAACAACCGCCACCGCCACCACTAGAGCGCCGGTGTCTAGACGAGTGTGAAGATCGTCTCGTCGACACCGAAGTTTCGGAGCGCGCCGAATGCTCCGAAAGAGAGGGAGATGCGGATGGAGTAGGAACGCGCGATGATGCGCCAGAGCGATGACGCTCCACGTACCACTGTCTCTGCTGCGGTGAGAAAGAAGAAAGAAACTCCTCATCATCCATACCTGCATTAAACACACGAATATTTAAACTTAATATTGAATGAATAGAGTAGACAATGACGCAAAGACCATTAAATACAATGACGTAATGACGCATATAAATACAATGACGCAATGAATTGAGTGATAGAAGAGGCAAGTCGAAAACTCAGAATTTTCAATCAAAAGATGTGAGCGCGAGTAGAAAAGAGCGTTATACACCATGGAAGGTACTTAGAGAGACAGAGCTTTTACAACACGGAGCAAAATTGTTCAAATACAATATTTGTGGCTTTAAGAGATCTCTCTCTCATCCTCGCATAACTCAGCATAACTTCCTATATCTATATAGAGCTCTCCGTTTAAACACATATCCTCTGTTTCATTTTGTAGCTCCTCTGCATGCACCCCATATAGAGTAGTAGCATCTTGATGCTCGTCTGGCACCACCGCAGCGGCTTCTGATTGAGCATCTTCTCTGATCTCCTCCATTGATGCCGTTGTGATTGGCACATGGTAGCCTTCATACGTCCTTGCACTACGAGGGGCTACTTCTATGACGTACCACCAGTTTGATGTAGACTTTGAAGGATGAAATATTACCTGCCAGAGCCACATAACTTACATGAGAGCTTTCAAGCACATAACTTGTAATAGGGGGATGTTAACTATTTACATACTTACTTGTTCACAATGCTCGGGTAGTACGAAAGTGTCTCTTAGGTCAGTCCATTTCTTAGTAGAATCCACCTCAAGAAAACCAGACTCTCCTCTACGCACAGTAGCGTTGCGACCCTCCATGATTATCTTGAACCATTGCACGTCGAACAAGTCAACAAAAAATCCTTTGTAATCGATCCTCAAAATCTCTTGTAGCGTGCCGAAGTAAGTGAGTTCCACCACCACAGGATCTGCATCAGAGGAACGTCGTCGACTAGACTGTTCAAATTTTGCCATGATTCCACAGTCTTGAGTAAAACACTTTTTGTCGATCCGTTCCACCCTAAAATGTCGACCTTTACACCATGCTGCTGTGTATGACTTATACTACAACGAACAAAGATTATGAGTGGCCGTTCAAACGTTTAGAAATAAAGTCACTAGCTAGTCGTACATTGCAAACTTACCTTGGTCGCGCAACTCCGAGAGTACTCCCACTCTTCCTCAGTCACTTCGTCACCGCATTGTTGTGCGCTTTTCAATTGGTTGTGCAACCATCTTAAGCTCATGAATGTTGGTAGGCTCTCCAGACCCGTTGGATAGTGCATCGGTGGTCGTCTTCCCCGTCTCCACTCGATTCGTGCCCTTTGTCGCTCTTGCTTTGCATCCTCATATTGTGAAATCCACTTTTGCATCACTGGATTGTGAAGCATGCAAAATCGGTTGATTTTAGCCTCTAGATCTTCCGTCATCTTCTTCTCAACACCGAGATTGCACATGAAAATCCCAGATATGCGCTCATCATCTATGGTTCGCCATAGCGTGTCCCGGGCTTTATCAAATCCGTCTAGCCACTCTCCAATGTACACTAGGGACTCTGATATCAACCAACCTTCTGCCATGCTACCCTCCGGGCGTGCCTTTTGACGCACATATCCCTTAAGCGTTTTCATGAAACGTGAACATCCATCTGGAATGAACTGTGCCAGCTATTTCCACCTCATCAACTATGTGAACAAGAAGATGCACCTGAATGGTTAGCATGGTAGTAGGAAAATGTTTCTCAAACATGCACACAAGCTCCACGGCATTTAGTTTGGCGAATGGTATGGAGTCTACGTTGATCTCCTTTTGTGAGATCCATTGCACCAGCTTTGCAAGTTTGTAGATTGTGTTACGGACGTCGAGAGACAAACATCCCTCAATGGCAACCGGTAAAATAAACTGTAAAGTATGTGCAACAATGATATTAAAGTCCACATTTTATGCAATGATATTAAAGTCCACTATGAACGTACCTGACACATTTTATGCCAATCGTGTGACTTCAAACCGGTAAGCTTTCCTTCTTTAGTAAAACACGTTCGGAGCGAGTGCATTACGCCAGTGGGGGTCCGCAAAGATTGAATGGTCTCTTTTACTTTGCGTTCTTGGGCTCCTGTGAAAATCCATGGTGCTTTAGGGAGTTTTATCGATCCATCAGACGCTCTTTGCGGCCAATATTGCTCCATACGATCCACATTTCTAAGGTCAACTCTGGCTCCCAAAGTATCTTTCTTGCCGGTCAGATGGTCCCATAGTAGATTACCCACATTCTTGAATATGTGCATTGGATCGAGCAAGTGATTGATCATGAGTCGGGGCCAGTATGGTAACTCGTACCATAGAGATAGTCTCTTCATCCCTAGAGGCAATCCGTCATCGCACATCTCCTTCTGCTCTAACCATGCTTGTGCAGACATCCTTGGTGGCTCTCTTCCCAAAAAGCCATTGCGTAACACATGATTCTCTGGAAGATACGCTTGATGACCTTCATAGATTTGCTTCTTCAGTGAGGGCGCCCTACGTGCATTCAGTCTAGGTCCACATGTGACACATGCTCTGTATCCGCTTGTTTGAAGCCCTGCATGTATACACATGATAATAGATCAACTATGGGAAAAAACAAGATTTACAGTGTCTGAATGAGGAGTGTCAATAGATCACCTGAGCATTCTGTTAGCCTGGGATAGTCATGCATGGTCCACATTAGAATGCCTCTGATCAAAGCATTCCGTCGTCCTGTGTGTCGGCTCATATCCACCACCTCTATGCCAATCCATAATTGTTGTAGCTCTTCCAATAGTGGACGAAGATACACATCCATATTCTCCACTTTATATCGCCCTGGCACAATCAAGCTTAGCCATAGGTGCCCCTTCTTCGTAGTCAACCACGGGGGAATGTTGTAGTTGACGATGACAATGGGCCATACACTGTAAGATGTTGATCTTTGACCAAATGGATTTACGCCATCCATAGCCAGGCCTAAGCGCAAATTTCGAGCTTCCCTGGCAAAATCCGACCATGTTCCATCTATATGTTTCCAGGCTGCACAATCTGCAGGAATTCGTAGCACACCATCCGAAGATTTATTCTCCTCATGCCATGATGCTAGGGCGGCCATGGACTTACATTCGAAGAAATGCTTGATGCGAGGAAGCAGAGGAAAATGTCGCAAAACCTTTTGTGGAATTTTTATCCCGTGGAGATCTACTCGATATCTTTCGGAATCACATTTCGGACACTTCTCCATGTCTATGTATTCCCCTCTGAAAAGAATGCAGTCATTAGGACAAGCGTAGATAGAATTGTAATCCATCCCCAAGTTTTGCAAAATCTTTCTTGCTTCATCTCGGGAATCTGGCATCACATTGCCAGCTGGTAGTATGTTCTCTTTAAGCAATCTACACAACATAAAAATACGATACAGTCGTGTAAAAATCTATCAGATCATTATACATTTAGAGTTTTATTAAAGTAAACTAATTGTAATAGATCACCTGAAAAGCGCTGTGACGCTAGTGTCACTCCATCCAAACTTTGCCTGCATGTTGAGAAGAACCAGGAGTGCTTTCAATCTAGACATACGTGCTCCATTATACAATGGCGTATCGGCTTCACTTTTCATATCATCATAGATAAGCCTTTCTGAATCCATGATCGTCTCGATCATTTCATCAATCTCGGGCTCAAACATTGCCTCGTTGGGAGTGTGCTCTGCATGATCATCCCCCGAGCTGTCAGAGGCTACATCTTGTGGCCTCACATATGCTGCTTGACCAAAGCGCCTGCGAACACGTCTATTGGGTTGCAAGATTGCTGCTTGTTGGCCAGCGTCAGAGTCCGACGAGTTATAATTGGCAACAACTCGATCTATAATAGATGGATCGAACTCGCCAAATTCGCGAACGTGCTGCAAAGAAACACGTCTTGTCCATCGCACAGCATGCTTGCATTGATTACAAGGACATAAGACCCTCGTTGAGAGATAGGTGTTTCGGTTGGACGGTCCCACATCCTCGTCACTACTCATAATGAGGATAAAAATCTTATAACCTGGACAACAAATTTAATATTCTATTGGCATTCTTCGTCTTATCTCTCTCTCTCTCTCTCTCTCTCTCTCTCTCTCTCTCTCTCTCTCTCTCTCTCTCTCTCTCTCTCTCTCTCTCTCTCTCTCTCTCTCTCTCTCTCTCTCTCTCTCTCTCTCTCTCTCTCTCTCTACCTCACATTCTCTAGTCATGTCCAATCCCCGCACACCTCGGTCTAGAGGTGCACGGAGATCAGAACCACCGGGTTATAATCTCGTCTTTATTGGTCAATACCTATATTTGTGGGTACAAGAAATCTACAGACCCACGTCTACATGATACTGCATGTAGTGGACAAAACCCCTTTGCCTCTTCTCTAGCTGTAGCACTTCACAGCATCTTAACATCTTTTCACAGTAGATCTTTTCACTGTTCGTCTAACTCTAAACCCTAAACCGTAAGTAATTCTTGCGTGGACTCGATCTAACGTAAATAAGCGTAAATCTAACTAAAAATAAACCTAAATCTAATTTAACGTAATTCTACATCTAACCTAATCTTTAACGTCTTTTGGGATAGTTTCCTACGACGTTAAAACTCTCTTCTTCTTGTGTGTGTGTGTGTGTGTGTGTGTGTGTGTGTGTGTGTGTGTGTGTGTGTGTGTGTGTGTGTGTGTGTGTGTGTGTAAACCTAAATAAACCTAAGTCTAATCTAATATAACATAAATCTAAATCTAACGTAAATTATGTTATATTAAAAACAAAGAACTAAACTAGCAGGGATTATAAGAACCTTAAAACTGATTTAACACATAATTTTTCACATAACTCGGCAAGAGTTGGCATTCTCATCACTAAAGATGTGAGAGTTAACTTCCAGCGGTGACGCTGCCTCATCTCCATCCACATCTGACGACAGCAATTGGCCCTTTGGACCGTTCTTGCTCTTGTTACTAACTTTGAAGTTGCTGTTGAATGACTAGAGGTTGTCTAGATGGTCATTGTCGGGGATGTAGTGACTCTTGCCGCCTTGAAGATCCACCTTCTTCCCTATCTTCTGAAGACATTTCACCAGTACTTTTGGATCGACGGAGCCCACCATGAGTGAAGGCAGCAATACCCTATATTCCATTGAGGGCTTTCTTCACCCGCTTCATGCAGACATCGCAGTCTATGGAGACCTAAATCTAATCTAATATAACGTAAATCTAAATCTAGCGTAAATAAACGTAAATCTAACTAAAAATAAACCTAAATCTAATCTAATTTAACTTAAATAAACCTAAATCTAATTTAACGTAAGTCTACATCTAACCTAATCTTTAACGTCTTTTAGGATAGTTTCCTACGACGTTATAACTCTCTTCTTCTTTTGTGTGTGCGCGTGTGTGGATGTGTGTGCCAATAAAAAGAGATAAATGGTATAACCTTTCTATCACCCATGCCAAGTATGATAGATTGGTTATGCCATTTCCCTCTTGAATAATAGGTCTTGAGTTCAACTCCTCGTCGGCTAGATCTTTAGGTCTTTTAATTTTAATTAGTTTCCTACGACGTTAAATTAGTTTCTCTCTCTTTCTCTCTCAATGTGTGTGCATTTTTTTGTTTATGCATGTTTTCTCTCTCTTTTCCTCTCTCAATGTGTGCGTTTTTTGTTAATTATGCATGTTCTCTCTCTCTTTTCTTCTCTCAATGTGTGCGTTTTTTGTTTATGCATGCTCTCTCTCTCTCTTTTCCTCTCTCAATGTGTGTGTGCATTCTTTGTTTATGTATGTGTGTGTGCGTTTTTGTTTATGTTTGTACTCTTTCTCTCTCTCTCTCTCTCTCTCTCTCTCTCTCTCTCTCTCTCTCTCTCACACACACACACACACACACAAAAACACTATGTGTGTGTGTGTGTGTGTGAGAGAGAGAGAAAGAGGGGAAGGGAACATGAGAGTGAGGAGAGGGAAGGAGCATACCTGGCTCTCCTTTCTCTCCTCGTGTGTGTGTGTGTGTGTGTGTGTGTGTGTGTGTGTGTGTGTGTGTGTGTGTGTGTGTGTGAGTGTGGAGAAGAAAGAGAGAGAGAGAGAGAGAGAGAGAGAGAGGGAGAGCGTTACCTGCTCCTTGCTTGAGGGCGCCGAAAAACTCAGATCTGAGATCTGAGTTTTTGGGCGCTCTCTGTTATTTTTTTTAGCCCAGCCGGCGTCGCTATGAGCGTCGCAAATTTACAAGTAAATTTGCGACGCTCATAGCGACGCCGGGAATTTTTGTTATGAGCGTCGCTGTGTGAGCGTCGCTAATATGAATAGCCTCTTGTAGTGTTGCATCTTCTTCAAGAGAAACTTCTTCTAGTGTAATTTTGTGTAGAGAGCCACTTGGGCTTCCATTTCCTGATTTTGATTACACAAGATAGAAGTTAATTCTATCTTCAATAAGGTTATCCAATTATCATTTCTCAAATTTGACCATCAATGATGGTAAAATTTTTCTAGAGCTTGATTCATCATTTTATATGCATTGATAGGCTTTTTGCCCACAGTATTAGTGTCACCAACAACTTCTGTAAAACATACAGGGGTCACCAAATCCCAACAAGCCCATAGTAAACCATTCATCACCACTCAAGAGACAATTCATGAGAAAATCAATGTATTTTATTTATGTAAGAATCCTTTACAAAGATGAGGTCCATGACCTTATTACAAAAATAGGATAGTAAGTCTAATTTTTTGGCGTATAATCATAGCCATGATATTCTTATGCGCTCATTAGATAGAAACAAACACAATATTAGAGATTTTGAGACTTTAGAGACAATTTGGCAATCACCAATGTCTTAAATATTTGGCCATATGGAAAAATCTCAAACTAGTTTTTAAGGACTTTGGCTAAGATTTGACCACGTGGTCAAATCTTAAGATCATTTTGGAAATGGGAGTTGGAAAATTCCCAAATTCACTAATATGGTGTTAACACGAGGTTTTTGCAGCACAGGCTAGGAATCAATAAGTGGTGAGGAGTTGCAGTAATCCGATTGTCCATCCCTTTCCAGAGAAGTCGCTATGTCTCCCCGTAACAACCACTCTATCTTCTGGAACGGCTGTAATGACCTTGTCATACACCCACCGGTTGAGGTTAACGCTTTCATCTGCGATCATTGTCCTGAAGTTGGTTGGCCAAAAGATATAGTAATGGACCAGCTTCATCTCTTCACACCATTTGAGGCGGTGAAAATCATTCTTCAAATTGACTAAGCTTCCGGTCCTAATGATGAAAGTCCCTCCACAAACCACCAACTTTTTTACCTAAACACTTATAATCATTTACCCTACTTCCATTGGATTCTTATACTTTATCTTACAACTTCTCAAGTTAAGTTCAGTATCTAGTAGTGGGAGTGGAACCCAAGAGAGCTCTCCATGGTGGATTACATGATCACGAAGCCAGAACCAGTGATGGTAAAGACAAAGGAAATGCCCTGATGAATGAGGATGTACCACTTATCGCACAAAGTGACGTTATTGCTCACGAACAAGTAGGAAATTTCTTTTTTGTTCCTTGCATCATGTGTAAATAGGAAGGGGAAAACTACCTAAACATTGTGTCATTCCCAATTCGAAACCGCATCAATTGAACTTGTTAATTTTCTTAAGTTGCATTAATCGGGAAAGATTGTTTGGAAAGTAGTCTATTTTCTCACAAGAAAGAAATTTTTGCCTAGTAGAAGAACTCTCAAATCATTTTCATTCAAATATCCTATAATGATATAGTCAAAACTCCCTTTGATATACAGGGAGAAGAGCTTAGCAGAGTGAACGCTAAAGAAGTGCATATGGTTGCACACACTTGCGGGCTCTTGGCCCCGATCCATCTAAGATTGGTGAGTGGGAGAGTTCAACACATCTGCTCCAGCTCTGCAATGCAAAGAGGAGGAACAATCGAGTGAGCTATCCTAACTCTACGTATCTTGTAGCGTGGTCACCCTAAGAGGGGTTTCTTATCTATTTCCAAATCCGAATGGCTAGAACCCTTGGTTCATAGACTGACACTTTTTTCCTCATTGAGTGTGAGGCACCACCATCAGACAATTCCCTAAGGTTGGGACCTAATTATATGCTAGCTAACGTTGGAGAGGGGGAATGGGGGAACACGCCCAGCACAAACAAAAGGGCCTCTCTATAGCTCAGGGTATCCACAGCACCCCTATCCTCTCAGAAAACACCTTCAAAGAAACACTTAACACTAGCAGACCACCGCCTGCTCAATTGCCACTACCCACACACTCTACAAACCACCACACAAGATACACCTACTACCACTGCCTGTCTCCACCCTTGCACACGCACACAACCACTCAATCTCACTCTCTCACTCAAAACACCATCGGTCAGGGGGGGGGCACACACTTCCACACAGTCGGCACCGAGGAGAGACATGAAAGCAGGAGAAAGAGAAGGGGGGAAGGGGAAACAACAGCACGGGAGGTAAGTGTGGCTTGATTGCACTTCAGAAAACACATACACCGGCTTGCAATGCCATCACCATGGCCATTTTCAAGCTAAAGTTACAAAGGGGCTAGCTTGCTAGAGAACTCCACTTTGCAGGCTTCAAACGGCACTTCAAAAGGCCAAGAAAAAATCCCCAAATTTGATTCATTTTTTATTTTTATAGGGGGGGACTTTAATTTGGGAATTTACAATTTAATAGGTCCACTTGGCACCTTGAATTGGTATCTTTTGGGAAAGAGAGCACCGCTTTGCTCTATCTCACTCTTCTTCACTCTTTGCCTCTTGGTTTTTTTATTTTTTTACTTTTACCTCTCATTTTTACCCCTTTGGGCTCCATTTTGCACTGCCCCTTTGGCTTGAATTTGACTCTCCCTCCTCTATCTATCCGACTCCTTGGCCTTCATTTGCCCTTAGCTTTCATTTCCTCCTTTAGCTTTGGTTTGTCCTACCCCAATTGGTCCTTTTACTCTTTGGTCCACTTGTCCGGACACTCTTTGGAGTGGTCTTGCTCTTTGCCTGGTACACATTGTGGCCTTTGGGCTCTCTCTCTCCTTCTCTCTGGCTCGTTTACTGCCTCGGGAACCCCTCCCCTAGCGAGCAATAGCGACCTCGCTATTGGTGGGGGGGTTTTCCTTCAAAAAGAACCAAGCGTTGTGGGCACGATCCCTTCTCGGGTATTGCCACATCATCACGGGGTCTCACCACCACGCGGGCGTGCCGCTGCGCCGCCTCGCCTCGCAGGCCGCCAAAACTGGCCCGTCTCCACCCCGAGCAGCCAAGTGGGCTCAGACCCGGCCCCTGAAAAATCTTCTAATGGCCATAACTTGCCATCCAGAGCTCCGATTTGCAATCCGAGAAGACAAGCATGCTCCACAACTCGAGCACTACACACATATACACTGACATCAGCCCGGGCTACCCATCCCCAGCTGCCCTGTTCGTCGGGGATCTGCTACACACTCTTTCTTTAATACTGCAATATCTTGAGCACCGGGGCTCCGTTTGACGAGCCGTCTGGACCGGCTTCTAGAGCAAAGTGATCACTACATTTTAGGACATAAAACCCACCGATCAGGCACAGAAGGACACCCACCTGCTTGGCTCTTTGCAGCACACCTTTGGCCTAAAAAACCACTTTGACCATACACCTCCGCTATCCTTCGGCTGCCTTGGGCTTTGGTACCTGCCCTAGCCTTTTGCACTGCACTCACATGCTGCCTCTACCTGGCATTGACCATCTTCCAGCTTGGACCAACTTTAGCTGCACCATCATTGCCCAACCCCCTCGTCGAACATTTATGTTCGACCAAAAGCATATGTACAAACTTTAAAACTGGCACACCAAACTGATGATTAAAAGCACTGAAAAAAGCATAACTGTATGTACAGGCTATGTACAAAGCTTCGTCTTCTTTCTCCTGCACACCGCATGCTTTAGGTGGGTTGCCCACCCCCCTTGACCATAATCTGTTGCACTTCAGGTACTAGATTCCTCTCGAAATATAGTTTAAGCCGCACACCATTTACTCTGTTTCTGAGAAGCTTGCCATTTGCCCTTACCAGTTGATATGTCCCATTCGGAAAGGCCTTCTTCACTTTATATGGACCCGTCCACTTCTTCTTGAACTTCTTCTGGAGTGTGAAATCCAAGTAGCTTTCGTACTTCATGACCAGGTCTCCTTCCTCTATTTTCTTGTCCGGCAGGTTTTGATTGAACTTGGCAACCCGCTTCTCTCTCTGCTTCACGTAGTAGTCCGCTGCTGCCTCTCTATCCATATGCAAAGCCTCCAAGCTGGCTATCCGATCCTGTAGAACCCCTTGTTGAGTGGCATTGACACGCCACATACCCTTTAAAGCACCTAGTTGTGCATGCACTGGTAACACAGCCTCCTTACCATAGACAAGCTCAAATGGAGTGAAGTTTGTAGCCACCTTATAAGATGTTCTATATGCCCACAAACACTTCTCTAGATTTTCTTCCCACTCAGCTTCTTGCTTATACACATACTTTGTTAACATTTTGACAATTTGACCATTAGCACTCTCGACTAGACCATTGCATTGGGGGTGATAGGGTGAGGAAAACCTGTGCTGAATCTTTAACTTTTCCACTAATGCACTCATGAGCTTGCTTCTAAACCCTTGACCCCTATCAGAAACTAACACCCATGGAACACCGAAACGGCAACATATGTTATCAAACACAAACTGGGCCACAACACTAGAATTTACTTCTTTCACTGCTTTGGCCTCGACCCACCTTGTAAGGTAGTCAATGGCTACCACCACGTACTTCTTACCACTTGTAGACTTTGGGAGAAGGGCCTATAGCATCCAGACCCCACTTCTCAAAGGCGCTTTGTGCGATGATGGCACCCTGTGACTCTGCTACTAGTCGTCTTTCACCTATAGTCTGACACTTGTGGCACGTCTTGCACCAGTAATGCACGTCCTTCACAATGGAAGGCCACCAAAAGCCTGCTCTAAGCACTCGAAACAGAACCTGATCTTTGCCCTGATGTCCGCTTTCTTCATGGCATTGCTCCAGCACCATCCCTATCTCTTCTTTGTACAACACCCTTCTAAGCACTCCGTCACGTCCGTATTTCATGAGATCCTCACCCACCAGTGTGAATTTGCGGGCCTTTTGCACCACTCTTCTCTTTTGTAGCTTAGACAAACCCTCTGAACATTGCCCTGTACTCAAAAAGCCTTCAATCTCCTTTAGAGTCTCTCTACCTGCATAAGTGGCTGGGGCCACATATAGACCTGCAACATGCACCTGTACTTTGCTGCTAGCTAGTTGATCCGCCTCTTGATTCTGCTCTCTCCTCACATGTTTGAATTGGACTTCTTCAAAAGACTTCAGCATCTTCTTGATGGAAAAGAACCAATGCTTCAAAGAATCGCGCTTTACCTACCATTGGCCTAACAGTTTCTTGATCACTAGCAATGCATCTCCCTTCACCACCAACATTGAAATGCCGAACTCTATGCACTGCTTCAAACCTAAATACAGAGTGAGATACTCTGCCTCATTATTGGTGTGGACATCCTCTGGATCATATGCCTTCAAGAATATAGTTTTGCCATGTGGGTCGTGTATCACCACACCTCCTCCTGCTTTCTGCACTACCCTTCGATATGCTCCATTGAACCACATAGTGAAAGCATCTTCCAAGTCGGGTTCCTCCTTGGCTTCATCTCGTACCACCCTTGGATAGGCTGGCAAATCGATAGCCTTATTGACAAGAATATCTGCCAGGTGAGACCGACTCGTGTGATCCACCTTGAACTCGAACTCGAACTCCTGTAGCTCCAACACCCACTTCATAATCCTCCTTCCTGGCCTCAAATGTAGCACTACCTCTGGCAATAGATTATTAGCCGTCAACACAAAAAACTTACGCACAATCAAATGGACTTTAAACTTCCTGCAAGCGAAGACTAGAGCCATCACCCACTGCTCCGCCTCGGTGTAGGTAGCCTCTCCTGGGCTAATCACCCTGCTCTCGAAGTATATCGGCTTGTAGCTTCTTCCTACCTTTTGCAGTAGAACCGCTCCAATAGCAATTGTGCCCACTGTCATCGACACATAGAAGTCGTCCTCTCGATTGGGAGGACACACCGCTGACAACTGACACAAAATCTCTTTAACCCTATCAAAAGCCTCTTGAGCTTCCTCATCCCACTCATAGCCATGCACTTGCTGAGCCCTCTTTTGAAGAGGATGCACATATTGCGACAGCATCCAAAAGAAATGCGACAAGTACTTCAACTTATGAACAAATGAAGCCAAACCTTGAGCATCTGATGGTGGCTCCGTCAACACCAATGCCTTCACCTTCTCGGGATCAGCCTCTATACCGTTTTGCGACACCATGTGACCTAACAGCTGTGCTTGAGGCTGTGCTAGCTTGCACTTCTTGGGGTTCAACTGACCTCCTTCTTCATCAAGCCTTTGAAAGCATAGTTGGAGTTTCGATAGGTGCTCCAACCTTGAACTCTAGCAGCCGATATCATCCATGAAGACCCTAATAAAACGACCCAGGTATGGACCAAATACCCTATTCATCCAACCTTGGAACGTGGCATATGCATTCACTAATCCAAATGGAATCCTGCGGTAAGCGAAACAACCCCATGGCGATATGAATGTGGTCTTCAACTGGTCTTCAAGTGCAATCCCTATTTGAAAGTACCCCGAAAATCCATCCATAATCGAGTACCTCTCATGCCCAGCCACCTGGTTTAGGATTTTGTCTTGAAACGGCAAGGGGTAGTGATTCCTCTTGGTCGCGGCATTCAATGGTTTGTAGTCGACACACACTCTCCATTTCCCATTCTTCTTAGGGGTTATGACCACTGGCGAGACCCACTCTGACTCCTTCACAGGATATATGATGCCTGCATCCAATAGCTTATTGATCTCCTGCCAAAGGGCCTCTTTTTGAATTTCCCCTAGTCTTCTCAGCTTCTGTGCTTTAGGTTTATGCCCCTCCTTAAGAATAATTTTGTGCTCCACCCCTTTTGCACCTCGCAAATGCTTGTACTCCGTAGCAAATAGATTTGGATAGGATTCACACAGTTGAACATAGCTCTCCCTTTCCCCTTTGGTAAGGTCTTCACTTATCATACTCGAAACCTCCTCTATGCTTAAACCATGAGCTTGAGGCTGCATACCTTCTTCTTTAGGTGGAGAGTCGTCTATGGTGACTCCAAATAAGTCTGCATCTATCTTCAACATGTCATCCTTGCTCTCCTCTTCCTCTGTGCTAGTATAGCCTTCATCGTAGCCCGTCTCGATCTCGTACTCGTAGCTCGTCGTGTCCCCCTCATCTTTAACTGCCATAGGACGAGAACTGCTCTCCTTGGTCTTCAAATCAAGCACAATTTTCCTGCCTCTCTCTTTGTCAGGCAAAGTGAACACTTTGCTCTCCCAATCCTGCTTTGCACCTATTGCCAAAAGCCATGGCCTACCCAAAATGATAGGGTAAGCATTATCCCTGCTCTCATCACAAAGAAGTCAATTAGGCACTCTATGCCCATCACCTTGAACTTTACATCCTGCGCCACACCCAGACACCTGGCTTTAGTATGGTTGGCCATCCTCATGCGCACATTTGACCTGACTACTGCCTTGACTCCCGTCTCTTTCATGGCTGCTTCCGTCATGACACAAACCTGCGCTCCATCGTCTATGTAAGCTTGTACCTACATCCTCTTCTCTATAATCGCAACCACCAATGGAAGAACATCAGTGGGGCTACCTACCCTCAAAGCCATGTTTTGCATTGCTTGGACATTTCCCTTAGCTCTTGGCAGCCTGGTGCTAACACTTGTGGACCACTGCCTTCTTAATTTTGGATTTAAAGCCAACAACTGGCCAAACGTAATATTTTCTTTTTGATTTTGAACGTCACTTACCAGATTGTACTCGGGATAGCCACGTCCTAGCTGGAAATCCGCTTGCTTGATCTTGCGACGCCTCCTTCTTTTGCTAGGCTCAGGCTGCTCTCTGCCTTCGTACACCTTCTCTTTACCCTTGCGAGCTCTAGTTTCCCGTTCTACCTCTGTCTCCCTCTCAACTCTTGCCCTCTTATTGGCCAAAACTTCGACATCCTGCTTGTCCACCCCTATGATGTTCACTCTTGGAACTTCACCCCCGTTTTGCGGAGCTGGCTGCACAGGATTCTCCACCGCTTGCTCTCTTGGACCATTGTATTGCCCTTGACCTCGACCTCTACCAAAAAGCGGGTACATACCTCCTCTTTCTCTCTACGGTTGAGGACAATCAGGCGCATAGTGCCCTTCTTCTCCACAATTATAACACCTACCTGGCAGTGGCCGTGCCCTGCCCCTTGCTCCTCTTGGCTGTCCTCTATCCATGACACTGAGCTGCAACTCCTGCATCTGCTCGGATAAATCTTGCACTGTGCGCACCCAATTTTGCGGCACAACAGCTACACCTCGAATTCCCTGATTTTCTTCATGTCCAGCCTCTCTCGGACTCTGCGGTTGAACATGGGCCATCGTCTCATAGCCTGACACACCCTACTCTATCTTCTTCTTTATCTTTCTGCTCTTCGACCATGCAATGGCTACCGCACCATTATAATTCTCTGGGCTCTCGAAGTCAACTTTTTCTCTCACCTTGGGATGCAGACACGCCATGAATTTGTCCAGCTTGAAGTAGTCTCCATTAGCCAATTGCATGGCTGCTGCTAACTCTGCCCAACACTCTTCAAAATGACCCAAAAACAAATTGAACTCTTCACTTACGTCTTGCTTAAATTCCTTCAGCTTTGCATCCATTTCGACTGGGGAAGTCTCCTTGCGAAAGTCGTGAAGAAACCTCGCCCGTAGAGCCGGCCATGCTTGCTTCGGCTCACCTTCCAATGCGTCGTACCATGCTTTAGCTCTACCTCGCATCACCAAAGGAAAAGTCTGCATCTTGCTATCCTCGTTCCGCAGACGCAACGATAGCATGTATAGCTCGAAATCTGACATCCACTCGTCAGGGCTCTCTTCTCCTGTGAAAATAGGTCCATAGCTTCTACCTGCCATGACTTCCAACGCGAAAACCGCTTCTTTTCGATCAACTGGGCGCAATCAATGTGCTCCTCCATGGGGGCACCAAAAAATGGACAGGGGGAATGGGGGAACACGCCCAGCACAAACAAAAGGGCCTCTCTATAGCTCAGGGTATCCACAGCACCCCTATCCTCTCAGAAAACACCTTCAAAGAAACACTTAACACTAGCAGACCACTGCCTGCTCAATTGCCACTACCCACACACTCTACAAACCACCACACAAGATACACCTACTACCACTTCCTGTCTCCACCCTTGCACACGCACACAACCACTCAATCTCACTCTCTCACTCAAAACACCATCGGTCAGGGGGGGCACACACTTCCACACAGCCGGCACCGAGGAGAGACATGAAAGCAGGAGAAAGAGAAGGGGGGAAGGGGAAACAACAGCACGGGAGGCAACTGTGGCTTGATTGCACTTCAGAAAACACATACACCAGCTTGCAATGCCATCACCATGGCCATTTTCAAGCTAAAGTTACAAAGGGGCTAGCTTGCTAGAGAACTCCACTTTGCAGGCTTCAAACGACACCTCAAAAGGCCAAGAAAAAAGCCCCAAATTTGATTCATTTTTTATTTTTATAGGGGGGGACTTTAATTTGGGAATTTACAATTTAATAGGTCCACTTGGCACCTTGAATTGGTATCTTTTGGAAAGAGAGCACCGCTTTGCTCTATCTCACTCTTCTTCACTCTTTGCACTTGGGAGGGGGGGGGGCAATAGCGATGTCGCTATTGCCTCTTGGTTTTTTTATTTTTTTACTTTTACCTCTCATTTTTACCCCTTTGGGCTCCATTTTGCACTGCCCCTTTGGCTTGACTTTGACTCTCCCTCCTCTATCTATCCGACTCCTTGGCCTTCATTTGCCCTTAGCTTTCATTTCCTCCTTTAGCTTTGGTTTGTCCTACCCCAATTGGTCCTTTTACTCTTTGGTCCACTTGTCCGGACACTCTTTGGAGTGGTCTTGCTCTTTGCCTGGTACACATTTTGGCCTTTGGGCTCTCTCTCTCCTTCTCTCTGGCTCGTTTACTGCCTCGGGAACCCCTCCCCTAGCGAGCAATAGCGACCTCGCTATTGGTGGGGGGGTTTCCCTTCAAAAAGAACCAAGCGCTGTGGGCACGAGCCCTTCTCGGGTATTGCCACATCATCATGGGGTCTCACCTCCACGCGGGCGTGCCGCTACGCCGCCTCGCCTCGCAGGTCGCCAAAACTGGCCCGTCTCCACCCCGAGCAGCCAAGTGGGCTCAGACCCGGCCCCTGAAAAATCTTCTAATGGCCATAACTTGCCATCCAGAGCTCCGATTCGCAATCGGAGAAGACAGGCATGCTCCACAACTCGAGCACTACACACATATACACTGACATCAGCCCGGGCTACCCATCCCCAGCTGCCCTGTTCGTCGGGGATCTGCTACACACTCTTTCTTTAATACTGCAATATCTTGAGCACCGGGGCTCCGTTTGACGAGCCGTCTGGACCGGCTTCTAGAGCAAAGTGATCACTACATTTTAGGACATAAAACCCACCGATCAGGCACAGAAGGCCACCCACCTGCTTGGCTCTTTGCAGCACACCTTTGGCCTAAAAAACCACTTTGACCATACACCTCCGCTATCCTTTGGCTGCCTTGGGCTTTGGTACCTGCCCTAGCCTTTTGCACTGCACTCACATGCTGCCTCTGCCTAGCATTGACCATCTTCCATCTTGGACCAACTTTAGCTGCACCAACGTCGTCTAATAGTTCAAGGCTTGTGGAAAGGACCCAACTTACTGGGTCCACCCATCCAACGATTGGTTCTAGACCATCCCCTACTTTCTACCCCAAACGCATCTACGACTTCTTTTCCTAATTACTACCACACTGTGTAACATTTACAAGCAATTCCTTTTTGACACAATTTTTGTTTTAACAGCCATATTTCAAACATCACCAAGATAGTCTTTCCTCAAACAGTTCTACTAAAAGCAACCTACTTAGTTAACTTAATGGCTGATCACGATCGACACTATAAGAGGAGTAATTTATAATCTCTAGCATTGCTTCAAAAAAACAAAGGAAAATAGAAAGAGAAAATATTACGTACGCGGCAATAACCGCGGCTAAAATTGTAGTAGTTGTTTACAAGCAATAATCGCTATAATAATTACGAGAATATACCCCCCAGCTATTACCGCATCATTTGCCGCTCATATTACCATGCTAATTACCGCTAATCATCTATTCAAAAATAAAGGTGCTCATTGGGGCCGCCCAAAAATGGGGTGGCCCAAATGAGCACCTTTATTTTTGACCTGCACAAAACAATAAAACATCAATTGTTTTTTGAAAGAGTGTACAAAAAAACAAAAAATTGAAATTGAATTTACTTTACCTTGACAATTTAATGTGAAAAAGATCAACTATTTAAAAAAGTTACAAATAAAACAAAAATAATTGTATATACATTGTGTCACATAGGGACTTTATGAAAGTTTGGACAAATATTTTTCTATCTTATCCTCCTCCTCCTCCTCGTTGTCTGGAGGCACGTATGTTTGATCACATTGACTCTACATAAACCCAAGCCAAATTAAGCAAATATCAACATCTCAAAACAATTGATACAAAGTTATTTGCTTAAACTTACCGCTTGTAGTGATCCAACAGCTACGTCAAATTGCTCATGAGAGATGTTGTTGTTCTCGAACAACCATCACCAAGTATCAAATTCTGCATGCCACTCCTGATACTTGACCATCTCTCTGGTTGGTCGACTAAGAGTGATATTTTTGTAAGCTAGCAATAACAATAACAAATCATCAACTATAATCTTTATAATCACCGATTTAGGTTGTAATTTAATCAATCTTACATATTTGTCCTTCCACGCTTCTTTGCCTCCCAAGCCATAGTGCATGGGAGTTTGTCTAGCATGAGCTTCGCGTTGTTGTCTATAGGATGATTTTGTTGCATCCTAATCGCTATTTTCTTGCATTTCCCACTCCGACTCCGCATCTGCCATGTTGCCACCGCGATAGCTCCTGTTTGGATCTCTAACCTGGTTGGCTACTACGTACCTACATTGGACTGCTTGTTTTTTAAAAATGTTTTTATGTAGCCCTCCAACTACTGTTGTGAAAAACGTTGATCCGGGGTATTTGGAAATCTAGCATGCAGCACGTCCTCAATGTAGCGTGCATAATCGGGCAGTTGGTCTCTAAACTTTTCAAAACAATTCTTATATGCCAAATGTATAAGAATCTAAAGATGGCATCGAAACGCCATGTCTTGTGCTGTACCAAAGTCCCCCTCCTTGCCATATTTTACCCTCTAGTAGCGTCCATGCGTGTCTAGCACGGGTGCATCAGTATCCTCGTCCTCTGTGTCAGGGGCATCACACTTTGAAATAGGGGACTTTGTTCCCCCGCCACTACTAAAACACATGAAGCCACAAGATCCCCCGCCGCTCTGTCTCTCTTGGTGCTCGCTACCTTGAGACGAGCGTCGATGCACCTCGCTAGAAGAAGTGCATCGACGGTGTTCTGGCAAAGCAGGAGTGGAATGGAGTGGTGTGGGACCCTGTGATGCCATGGGAGTGGGACCCTCCAATGCCACAGGAGTGGACCCTGCGATGGAAGGGGAGTAGGACAATAAGAAGGGGCCATAGATTGAAGGGCCATCGGTGCGAGGATCTGGATGTACGGATTCCCTCCCTGACTACCCCATGGTGTGGACTGCAGAGGAAGACTGTAGCTTGCAAGCTGCTACGGAGTGTAGTGGCCAAACAAACCCTCTGTCCAATGGAGGTACTAGTCTCGTAAAGAGATAGTTCGTTGTAGGTCTAGATCTACGATCGATGGAGGAAACTGAGTAGAGTAGGTATAGGATGGCCATGCCTGCAATTACCAAAAATAAACCTATAACAATCATGGTTTAGGTTAGCTAGCCACAAATAATCTTTATTTCTTTGCTTGTTCTCATCACCTCAAGACTCGAGTCCACTAAAGGCGATATCCACCCCGGGTGGGAGCCCACCTGCGATGTGAACCAACCAAAAGAAGAGCCAGATGGTTGCTCCACACCAGATGGTCTCTTGTCTGAATTCTACATTACAAAGAGCAATATGAGATTTCGCTTTTCCCCCCTACTCACTCATCTATACATACGTAGACAAGTATATATGCACACAAGCACATAGATACATATACATACTAGTGATGGGGAGGAGCTGGGAGCACAACGAAAGAAGAATACGCACTCACACACTCACACACACACCACCATAGCCACACACAGGTTGAAGGGGGAGAGCCAATGTACTGTATGCCCCCTTTCTTTCTTCTCTTATCTTATGCACTAAGGCACAATACACATTGTACTTAGTGTTAGTGGCTCACACAAGTGTATAGTTGTACACTTAGGCTTAGCGGCAGTTAGTGATGGGCGGTTGGCCACATGGCCATTAAACCTAACATTCTCCCACTTGATGGCCAATGTGGGAGACTATAAAAATGGAAGAGCAACACTCTTCACCCAATGCCCATCAACTTACGACACTGTTGAAACTGGTGGCTGGAGAGACTCTTAGTGAGTGCATCCGCTGTGTTCTCTGACGTAGGAATCTTCACTAAATCAAGGCTCTTGTTTGCCAGGCATTCACGACTGAAGTGATAGCGCACATCAATGTGTTTCATTCTGGAATGAAACAGTGGATTGTTAGCCAAGGCAATAGCACTTTGATTGTCACAATGAAGAACTAGTGTACACTGCTCCAATCCAAGATCTTTCACTAGGCGAGCAAGCCAAATAGCTTCTTTACATGCTTCACTCAATGCAACATACTCTGCCTCTGTGGTAGAAATGGATTTACAATCTTGAAGAACAAATCTCCAAGAAATAGTAGAACCAGCAAATGTGTAAATCCAACATGTTCTTGATTTACGACTGTCAACACAACCTGCATAGTCACTGTCTACAAATCCCTGAATGGATGACTCTCCACGACCATAGCATAACTGTCTATCTGCAGTGCCACTCAAGTATGTGAGAATCGACTTGACAGCATCCCAATGCTTTTCCCAGGGTTAGACATGAATCTACTGACAACTCCCACTGCATGTGCAATGTTAGGTCTTGTAGCCACCATGGCATACACGAGACTACCACAAGCTAAAGCATAAGAAATTTCAGCCATCGCAGCTTTTTCCTCAGCAAATTTGGGACAATCATTCTGCATGTTGAAACGATCAAGAACCTTGTGCACATACTCTTTTTGAGAAAGGTACAACAACCTCTTCTTACGATCCCGAGTAATGCGCATACCCAAAATGTGATTGGCTTCACCCAAATCTTTCATTGTCGAATTGACTTTTCAGCTTGCTTTTCAAGTCAGCAATGTCCTTCTTAGAATGACCAGCAGTAAAGCATGTCATCTACATAAAGGATAAGCATAATAAGTTGTCCATTTGATTGTCTTTTCATGTAAAGACATGGATCCTCATTACTGCGCTTATAGCCTAGGGAACGCATAAATGCATCAAACTTTTGATACCATTGTCTGAACGATTGCTTCGAGCCATAGAGACTTTTCAGAAGCTTACAGACCAAATGTTCCTTGCCCTTGACCACAAACCCTTCAGGTTGCTGCATATAAATCTCTTCCTCAAGATCACCATGTAAGAAAGCTGTAATGACATCCATTTGATCAAGCTCCATATCTTCAGTGGCAATCAAAGCAAGCAACATTCTTAGTGTCGTCATCTTGACCACTGGAGAAAATATTTCCTAGAAATCTACACCATATTCTTGCTTGAAACCTTTGGCCACTAAACGAGCTTTGTAATTCTCAACATTGGATGCAATCTTCTTCTTGTAAACCCATTTACAAGGCAAAGCTTTCCTACCTTTTGGCAATGGAACAAGTTTCCATCTTTTGTTCTTTGCAATACTGGATAGCTCCCTCTTCATAGCATGTTCCCATTGAACCTTATCATTGGCTAGCATAGCCTCTTTGTAACAAGAAGGCTCACCACTATCTTTCAGCAACACAAAGTCCACGCCTGGAACAAACCGTTCTGGTGGATGTGAGACTCTCTGATATCTCCTTGGCTGATCAGAGCTTATACTAGCCTGTGTAGTAATTGGCTCTGGAGCTATCTTTACAGGAGGTGATACATCAAAAAACGTCACTTTCCGGAATTCAACCTCTTTCGTTGGCTGCCTATGCATCTTGGTCTCATTGAAGACAACATCACTGCTACGGATTACTGATCGACTTTCCGGATCCCATAAAGGATAGCCAAATTGACCATCTACACCATAGCCAATAAAGATGCATTTCCTGGACTTAGGGTCAAGCTTAGCACGCAACTCCTTGGGTACATGTGCATAAGCTTCGCAGCCAAATGTACAAAGTTTTTCATAAGACAACTTATGTCCTGACCATAACTCCAAAGGTACACGAAACTGTAATGAAGCATGTGGTGATCTATTGATCAAATACACAGCAGTGTATAATGCTTCAGCCCAAAATGCTTGCGGTAAATTAGCCTGTGATAGCATAGACATAATCCTCTCTTGGATGGTCCTATTCATTCGTTCGGCAACACCATTTTGTGCAGGGGTATAAGGAGCTGTAAACTCGCGCTTAATTCCCCTACTTGAACAGAAGTTTGCAAACTCTTTGGAGACATATTCTCCACCATTGTCTGAGCATAAAGCTTTCAACTTATATTCAGACTGAGTTTCCACACTAGATAAGAACTTTTTGAAACAAGACAAAGTCTCATCTTTAGACTTCATGGCATAAACCCAAACATGTCGTGTTGCATCGTCAATGAATGTAACATAATAAGACGCACCACCATGGGATTTAGAAGGCATAGGTCCACATAAATCACTATGCACAAGCTCTAAGGGCTTTCTTTCTTTGTCAAAAGACTGTGTACGATGTGCTCGTGTTTGCTTACCATATTGACAGTGTTCACAAAAGGGAAAATCAGAAAATGATAAAGACAGTAAGTAGCACAAACGAGAAAGAGTTTCCATTCCCTTCTTTGACATATGACCTAACTGGCTATGCCACAAAGCAACAGGTGGCAGCTCGGTTACGAAAAGAACACTGTTCTTGTCAGATACATAAAGAGGATAAAGTGTACCAACTTTAGAACCATGGGCTAAAATAAGATGACCTTTCGCAATACGCCAAGACTCCTGATGAAAAGTGACTTTGTAACCCAAGTCATCAAGACGTCCAACCGAAATCAAATTTCGTGTCAAAGCTGGAACATGACTCACATTATGTATGGTAAACCTCACCCCATTTTCCATAACCATAGCAATATCACCTATGCCCACAATGTCACAAGAGTAGTTGTCACCTAGCGTAACAATGCCAATGGTTTCTTCATATGTAGTAAACCAATGCCTATGATGTGTGACATGCAATGAAGCGCCCGAATCAAGAATCCATGTATGGGACACTTCACCACTAACAAGTAGCTCTGCTGGCATAGAACTCTGCAAAGATAGAGTTTCTTGTGCATCATAGAATACATCATTATTTTCAGTCAACATATTGATGTCTTGTGCATCACAATCATCTTGCACTATGTTCAGTTCTTCAATCTTAACCGAACTCTTTGGTTTCTCCTCTTTATCATCATTATCTTTGCCTTTGCCTTTACCTTTGTCACGCTTCCAAGCATAACAATCCTTCTTTATGTGACCAAACTTATCACAATAATGGAATTGAACATTGCGACGACCAGGAGACTTTGATCTACCCTTTGAAGCATCTCTATTTCCCTCTTTCTTGGATTCACGATTCCAAGAACGACCTTTACGCTGTTTTCCATCCTTTTGCACATAATGAGCTTTGCCATGATGCGAGCTATCCATAGCCTTGCGGCGCGTTTCCTCTGACAAAAGAGAACTAGTGACATCAATGTACACTAGCTACCATTAGGAGCAGAGTTATTGACAGCTGTGAAAAAGATATCCCATGAGGGTGGCAACGAACAAAGTAAGAAGATTGCTTTCATCTCGTCATCAATATTGATCCGTCGTGCACGAATCTAGGAAAATAGAGAATCAAAGTCATTAATATGACTAGCAACATTGGTTGACTCCTTCATGCGAAGGTTAAACAGTTTTTGCATCATGAAAACCTTATTACTTGCAGTATCCTTCTCATAAGTGTTGCATAACTTTTGCCATAAATCATAGGCAGATTCACATTCTAGCACTGAAAAGTACACTAACTCAGCAAGGTGCAATCTAATAGTAGATCTGCATAGCTCATCAAGCTCCTCCCACTGAAACTGAGTCAAATTCATCTCTTCAGTCTGTGTCGCATAAATAATAGGCAATTTTTGTTTCTTTTGGACAAGCACATATTGCATCTGATTCTTCCAAAGCTGAAAATTAGTGCCATCAAACTTCTTTATGTCATAAATGTCACGGTCTTTGCTAATAGACATGGTGACAAAACTACCAAAAGATTCTGGGAAAATTTCGACAGAGTCTCCTTTGTATTTGGGACTATGTCAACCAAAATACGAGACAAAATGACCAAGTATGTCACTCACAAAGCATAGAAGAGAGAAATGCCTCTCAAAAGCACACTGTATAGGGACCAACTGAGGTGCATAAATAGTCAAACTGACCATAGACTGCCAACTCGGCGTCAAAAGCACCTATACCACTCTATACATGTCCTATGGCGAGGCCTCGTAAGGGACGCTCCAGCTACCTGTATCACTGAAGGTATCTCCACATTTGAGAATACCCCAACTCAATGAAAACCTCACGCTATCGAACCTCAACAACGTAGGTTATGCAGCAAAAAACGTATAGCCAAGTCTCAGAAATGGCTATCTTCCGGACCAAGTCTCAAAAATGGTCGGGACTGCCGTACTAGCCAAAAGATGGCTCCACAAAAGCGTACAATGGCAGTATCCACAAAGACGTACAAGTCTGTCAAGACGCTCAAACAGGCGTCAAAAGCATGTGCCGACAAGTAAACATCCCTGCGGGGAGTCAATTTGCTCTCAAAAGAGCTCAAACACTGTCAAAAGTTTCAACATATGCATGTACGCATAAACAACTGCTCCCACTAGAACCATAATATCGCAAGCACTGAAACCTATAGCCTGTACCTGTACCTGTAGTCGAAGAAGACAATGCTATCAAGCTCCCACTCTATGTGTGTGTATGAGGCCACTCCGAAAGAGGCTACACACTCCCGAATGAGCCGTGGGCTCTCGTAGATGGAAGAGACTGCAACAAAGGTACCTGTAACTGGCTATGGAAGCACTGCAGCACAAATTACCACAAGAGGGCTGAAAATTTCAGCTCCTGAATCGTAGCTCGAATGGTGTTTCTGATGGCTTGAATGGCTCCAAAAGGGGGGTAAAACCCCCGGACACCTACTGGAAACTCTCTCGAGAAGCTGAACTTGCCAATGGTGAAATCGGAATCCTGTTTGCACTCTTGAAAGTGCGCGCGCGCGGAAACAATTTCGGGAATGAAACCGCTCTGATACCAGATGATGGGGAGGAGCTGGGAGCACAACGGAAGAAGAATACGCACGCACACACTCACACACACACCACCATAGCCACACACAAGTTGAAGGGGGAGAGACAACGTATTGTATGCCCCCTTTCTTTCTTCTCTTATCTTATGCACTAAGGCACTATACACATTGTACTTAGTGTTAGTGGCTCACACAAGTGTATAGCTGTACACTTAGGGTTAGCGACAGTTAGTGATGGGCGGTCGGCAACATGGCCATTAAACCTAACAACTAGTAGACCTAAGTAGAGGCTAGTAGTGCCAAAGGTCAAGTGGCACCTCTTTAGATATCATCACAGTTTCAACCATGGTGAAGCCAAAGGTACATTGGGGAAATCCATGCATGAGTGGATCAATGACCGCAACGCCACGATTAAAAAAGGACTATACCCAAGAGGAAGCATCTAACCTTTGGGTGGTGTGCTCCCGTATGTAGTGCCTACATACATGCATAGAAAAATATATATGTACACACAAATACATATACAATTACCTAAATGTAGCCACCATTTTGAGTAGAGACCGATAAAGAGCTATGGCTGTAAATGTAGCCATCATTTTGTGTCGTGCACAGTGCGAGAATGCTCTTGCTTTTGTAGAGTGCTTTGAAGAAGAGCTTCTTTATTGTGCTTCTTATGTAGCATCTCTTCATAGCAGCTCCTTGTTCAAGGGATTACTGTGCACATTGCATGCCTGCCTTCGTTCTGAAGAGGTATGGTACCTTTGAAAGGAGTCCAACCTAATGCCACGTCCATGGGGAGAAAGAGAGAGAGAAAGATAGAGAAGGTAAGGAGAAGAGAGTGGAAAGTAATTTTTGAATTCCATCAGCTTCACGTAAAGAAGTCCTTTTTCAAAGCACTCTACAGAAGCAAAAGCATACCCGCATTGTGCACACCACAAAATGGTTGCTTCACCTACAACCATTGCTCTTTATCTCCCTATTTCCTTCTCTCTCTCTCTCTCTCTCTCTCTCTCTCTCTCTCTCTCTCTCTCTCTCTCTCTCTCTCTCTCTCTCTTCCCCCCCCCCCCTCTTTCTCTATTTCTCTCTATCCCTCCCTCTTTCTTCCCCCCTCTTTCTCTATTTCTCTCTCTCCCCCCTTCCCTCTCTCTCTCTCTCTCTCTCTCTCTCTCTCTCTCTCTCTCTCTCTCTCTCTCTCTCTCTCTTCCCCCCCCCTCTTTCTCTATTTCTCTCTATCCCTCCCTCTTTCTTCCCCCCCTCTTTCTCTATTTCTCTCTCTCCCTCCTTCCCTCTCTCTCTCTCTCTCTCTCTCTCTCTCTCTCTCTCTCTCTCTCTCTATTTCTCTCTCTCCCTCTATCTCCGCGCCCCTCTCTCTCTCACACTCTATTTCTATCCCTCTTTCTCTCTCTATCTATCTCTTTCTCTCATAATCCATTTCCTAACAAATCTACCACGCACATGCATTTGAAAACAAAGCTTACATATTACAACAACATACAAGAAGATTGCATTTATGTCACTAAGCAACCTACATCAAATGAATAAGGTATGTATCTCTCTCTCTCTCTCTCTCTCTCTCTCTCTCTCTCTCTCTCTCTCTCTCTCTCTCTCTCTCTCTCTCTCTCTCTTCTCGCTTTGTTTCTACATTTATGCATGTACATGTGTGTGTGTGTGTGCATGTTTGTATGTGTGTGTATGGAGTAGAATACAATAGGGAAAAGGGGGGGGGGGGGGGGGGGGGGGGGGGGGGTGATTACTTAAGTTGTAGAAAGGTTGTCCGTTAGGTTGAGCGTTGTTGGAGTCCACGTCTCTCTAGGGTTGACCGGGAAAGCACCGAACTTCTTCCTGTAGACGAAGAAGCAGTCAAAGTGCAAACTATGGGAAATGAGTGCTATTAAGAGCGATTTAGTATTAATAAGATGATATAGAGATGCTTAGAGAGAATTGCAAGAGAATATCACAGATCGGAACAAAGTTAATGGCTAAAATCCAACTTAGAAAAGTTATTAGTACTTAATTGAGGCTTACAATCAGAAGATGTTTCCATTAATCAGATAACTAGAACCCTTGATATAAATCGATTGCATACGCTAATGTCGGTATGCCTGTTGATTTGAAATTCCCTAATCAAATAACGCAAACCCGATGGAAACAATCCATAACTTGCCAGGTAAACTTCATCCTGCTTAGCTCCCTTGCTTATCAGAATTTAGAAGAAAAATTCATTTCACTTAGTGCTCGGATGAGATTTGCCTGCTTTCCATAAACTGCCCCAATCTAATCTCCTCAAGGCTGATAAAGAAAGAGAGAAAGAAAGAACAAAAGGTAGAAGCTCCGTCCTCCTCTTTTCTCGTTGCTTCTTCCGGGCCTTTATCGAGGGAGAGATGGAGAGAGCCAAAAAGACCAAGAGATTCGTGATCTTACTGCTCCCCCCCCCCATTACTCTTCTTCCTCACGCTCTGTTCTTGCTTTTCCTTCTCCGACTCTTCACACACAAAAATTCCCCTCCTCATGACAAAAAAACGGTGCCCTATGGGCATGTGTATCCTCTCTTATTCTTTTTTTGTCGATCCCCACCCTTATTTTTGCCTCTCGACTGCATTTGAAGGCACCCTCTTTTAGCGGCTTCCTTGAGCTTCACACCACACATTTTCAATCCCTTAAGTGAGAGGCACCAATGGCACCGTCACACTCTCCCTTTGATCTCAAAAGAGTTGGGTGCGGTAACCAGCCACGTGGCCTGCCATGTCATCACATGAATAGCATCAACAAACGGCACTGTCACCAACAACCCACGGGATCACGGCCACTAGCGCTGCACTTGAAAAGTCAAAACAGCCGCCACAACAGCACCCGCCGCAGGCAAGGAGCCATCGCCACCAAGCTCCTCGCGCTTCTCAGGTGACCTCTAAGGGTGCCCCCTTGTAGCATATATACCGTGTAGGCCTTGGAAAACTTTGCGCATGTGGGATTATCCTCAACCACGTGTCATCACCATGTGCATTGGCCTCCAAGGCTTCCCAAAATTTCACACAAAACTAGTTTTTTAAAAGAAAAAACCCCTTTTTTTTATTTCCCTTGATTGGACATACTGCCACAGAATGCTCAGAGCCCCTAGCACTGAGCCACCAAAACCATCTCAAAGCTCGCATACCAGGTTTCAACTCCACCTGCTTTCCTCAATCTTGGACCTCCATTAGGCCTCAAACGACGAGCAAAAAATGGCACAAAATCATCTGCTAACATACGATCAACAACTGGCACACACTTCAACTTGTTATATCTTTCTGACCTAGGTGCCGATTGATGCACAGTCACTTCTTGCTAGCCCCATATATTCACCACTACTCTCTTGAATCGTGTCGAGCTCAAAAACAACCCCAGATGGCACACCTATCGAGGCGACCAACCCGGCACAAATGTGGCCCCCAAAAAAACTTTGACTCTACTAATAACTTGACATCCGAGACTCAGATTGACAATCTAAAAGACCTGCAGGCTCCATAAATCAAGCACTACACATCCATAGATCCAAATTGGCTTGAACTACATGGCAACACTTGGCTTATCCGTCTCAGATCTGCAATCGCTTCCAACTTCAAATCCCCGTATCTTACACACTGTGTCTCCATTTGATGAGCCGTCTGGACCTGTTCCTTTAGCACTCAAGCTCTACATACTTGGGCCAAAAATTGGCACCTTGGACATTCTTCACTTGTCACCCTGTGAGGACCTATATGGAGTTCATCTTGGTCTAGAAACCCACATAAAGCATACATCTCCAACCTCTTGCTGACATAACAGGTGTTAACATTATTCATGAGTTGGCAAAACCTCAAATATGTATGCAGATTTGCATCTTTCACCCCATGCTTGCAAAGAGGCACGACGTCCACCCCCTCTAAACCTGCACATCCTCGAGTATGTGCCAATCTTTAGAAGTCCACCAAGGTAGCATCATCGTCAGAAGACGCACCTTCATCTTCTAAATCCCTATCTTCAAACACATTGAAGTCTCCATCTCCAATTTGAAGCTCCACATCCCTTTTCTTACACATTTTGACACATTTTCTTGCAATTGAAACCTTTAACTCCGTACTGTCCATTTCACATAACTTGTAGGTAGCATTAGGAAAAGCATGTTTGACCACATAGGGGCCAAACCACCGCTTAACCATTTTGCGCATAGTGTGTACTGATTATCTAAATTGCTATCATAAACAAGAACCCAATCCCCTTCTTGAATAGCGTTTGGTCTCAGCCTATTTCATTTATCAAAAGTATCCTTGTTCTTTAAAAGAGCATTTCTCAGTTTTTCCCTTGCAGTTTCCACATCCTCATTTCTTCTTTCTGGTTTTTGAATCTTCAAAGCAAGTAGATCTTCTCTGCTCATCTCTGTATCCCAAGGTAATATACTCCACGTAGCTACTATCTCCTCAAGAGGCATAACAAGTTTTTGACCATACATCAACTCTGACGGCATGAACTCTGTAACAGTACTGTGTGTTGTGTGGTCAGCCCATAAAGTATATGGTAGCAATCGAGGCCAATCTCCAATATGCCCTTTGCATGCTTTAGCTAATAATGGGGGGATGTCCCTTCTTACTTTTACCATTTCCTTCCGTGTTATATGCGGTAATGAGACATAACTTAATACCTAGACGAGCAAAAAATTCTTTGGCCTCATCAGCATCCAGTTCTCCTCTATCCGCGGTAATTTTACTAACACATCCATATCTGCATATTACATCTTCAAGTAAAAACTTGCATACCGTACTTGTAGCTTTGGTTCGCAAAGCTCTGCCTTCAACCTGGTTTGTCAAATCTTCACTGGAAAGCACAATACACCTCATTTCCCATAATCTTGTAGGCATTATAATCAAATCGACTACCCATTTGAAATGCATACGCACTGGATATGTTGGATGTAACCCATCACAGTGCTTTACATTTGAGTACATTTGACATACATTACAAGTTTCAACAAAGTGTACCACATATTTATACATTCCCTTCCACCAATATCGATCTTTGATTCTAGCAAAAGTGGCCCAGACTCCCCTGTGACCTGCACATAATGACTCGTGGAATTCTTTAAGTACTTGGAATTGTGTAACCCTATCACAAACCACTCATTGAGGGTTCCTCTTCACTTCTTTGGATGTTTTCATAAAAGCCCATCCTATAAGAAATACCCATAAGCCTTCTTACAGATTCGCTTGAACTCTTGTTTGGTCCAATCCTCCTACTTCTCCAATGTACTCAAATATTTCCCAATCAGTAACCATTCACCTTCATATTTATCCTCTACAAAGGACTGTAATGCAAAAACCATGCTTTTACATTCTACGTGCAGTTTTTAAGAGGTAAAGAATCTCAAGCCCACATCTTCATTTTCAAAAATCATAGTCTCCTCATCCTCAAATCTAGCCCTGGATAGCATATCAGCAATCTGTCTCCACTATTACAGAAGAACCAATAAAGTAATCCTTTTTGTACCTTAGGCCAGTTTCTACGCCCCAAAGTTCCCTTTTTACTTGCGGATATGCTCTATGCTGAGCACTTAATACTTTGGGACCAAATTTGATAGTATACCTTTTCCCCTGGTTGTCATCTTGTACAATAGCCCACCCAATACCTGTGGGACTCGTGTCAACCGTCACAATGATTGTCTTTCCACTTTTGTAGTCTACTTTCCTTAATGTAGGAGCCTCTTGTAACATCTTCTTCAGTTTACAAATAGCCTTTCAGTGTTCTTCTTTCCAAATGAACTTTTGTCCCTTTCTATGCAATTGGTATAACACCTCTGCAACATGTGAAATAACCATATCAAGTAGAAAACACATGCACCTAAAAATCTTTTCACTTCTATAATTGGATTGCGTGTCTCTTTCACCTTTTGAATAGCATCCACTTTGGCATGACTGGGTCTTCTACCAGGTGGTCGACATAAGTGTTCCACAATCAAGTCTTGTTTTTGAAAGTGCGGTGGTAATGCGTATGCTAGTCTCCACCCAACCGTGCTATCTTATAGCCTCCCCCTAGCATACACATTGTCCACCCGTGGCGGTGGCCTTGCCCGTAGGACCCATGTCCTTACATTTACCCCCCCTTGGAGAATCGTTTTTGTCCTCGAAAACGAACATAGGAAAACATTTCTTAAGTGTGGAGACATTCTCCCATGTAGAACCTTCTTCCGGTGTATCTAGCCATCTTACCAACACCTGTCGTCTGACATGATGTCTAGTGCAAAGCTCATGAGAATCCAAAATCTTTTTGGGCTCATGAGGGATGCTTGGCGGTTTGATAAGGTCAATTAACACACGTGTGTCAATGAAATTATCATTCTGTCCTAGCTGTTTTTGTAAATGGCTAACATGAAAAACAGGATGAACTCGTGAGTGCTCTAGAAGAGCTAACTTATAGGCCACTTGACCTATACATTTGAGAATGGTAAACGGTCCACAATAGCGTGGTGAAATTCTAGCAACTTTTCCCGTCTTCAAACTTTTGAATGCTTTGAAACTTTGAGGAAAACCTTGTCTCCTTCTTTGAAAGTAGCAAGACAATGATGCTCATCTACGTACTTCTTATATCGATCTTGAGCTTGCTTAACATTCTCTCGAGCGACTCGAAGCATGTCAAAATGGTCTTGGAGAAAATCCTTTGCTTGTTGTATCTTCTCCTTAGCCAACCCCACCAAAATGGGTGATCTAGGTTGAATACATAAAAACGCATAAATGGACTAAACATTGTAGTCACATGCTTTGAACTATTATAAGAAAATTCCAGTATAGGTAAGTAGTCTTCCCAATTGGTTTTCTTCTTGCTAATGTACGCTCGTAGCATATCCTCTAGCACTTGATCAACTCTTTTGGTTTGACCATCTGTTTTTGGATGATCAGCCATACTTAGATTAAGTTTAGTTTCAAACTTTTGAAACACAGCTCTCTAGAAGTGATTATCAAACTTTCGATCTTTGTTACTAATGATACGAGCTGTAAGACCGTAGAATTTACATATATGCTCTACAAATAGCCGTGCTAATTTTGATGTCTTAACCACAGTATTAGTGGGAATGAATTGACCCATCTTTGTGAGACGGTCTACAATTACCCAAATGGCATCATGGCCACGATTTGTAGTAGGTAGTCCTACTACAAAATCCATAGAGATACTCTCCCACTTACCTTGTGGAATCTCTAAAGGATGTAAAAGGCCACCTACCTTGAGGCACTCTGCCTTATTAACTTGGCACTGTTGACAATTTAGTACGTACTCTTGAACATCATGATGTAAGCCCCGCCAACAAAATTGCCACTGAACTAAGGCATATGTCTTACGAATACCTGGATGACCAGCAGTTGGACTATCATGACACTCAAATAATATTTGGCGCATAGTGTCTGAGTCCTTTGGCACGCATACTCTACCCTTGTGGAGTAAGTAGCCATCATGCATGGAAAATTTCTTCCATCGCTTAAGCTCTTTCTGAGTAGGGGTGGAGCTCTGTGTGGTGGAGTTTTTATCTATGTGTGCAAAGATGTGTGAGTGTGAGGGATCCCTTTTTAAAACTGCACTCCACACTCTATCTAGCATATGATTGATCTTGTGCACACTTGCCACCTAATGACTCCAAAAATCCACTCTTTATTTCCATGAAAGCAAGTAAATTAATCTGAGACATCCGAATTAGGGAATCCGCTACTACATTATATCGCCCCTTGCAATATTGTAGCTTACAATCATAATCTTAAAGGATTTTTGCCCAACTAGCTTTATGGCCCTTCAAGTCTATTTGAGTAGTAAACCATTTGATACTATCATGGCCAAAAACTACTTCAAACTCGGCACCGTATAAATATTGTCGCCACTTTCGTAAAGCGTGAATTATGGCATAGAGCTCTCATAGACATAATAATTCTATTGAGCTCTATCTAACTTTTTAATTTCAAAGTCTATAGGTCTTCCCTCCTGGAGAAGTACCGCACCAATTTGGTGACAGTGGGTCATTTTGAGATTGATGAATATCATTTTGTGTTTACAAAAAATCCTTGAATTCCCTGTGGAAGCCCGATATGGGGTGGATGGTTTTTTTGACAATATACGCGTGTATAATCTCTAAGCTGAAAACACTTAAATCCCTTGTGGGAACCCAAGACAGTGTTTATGGTTTAATTTGAAAAATTGTGCTCCATACAAAGGAGACGCTGGTGTTTTTTTTTTATACATGTCATCTATTATATTATTGCATGTAGGTGCTTTTCAAAGTGGATGATGCCCTAAAATTCTGTAGATGGTTTATGCAATGCATTGAGACACATGAATGGATTGAAGCGCCATTATTCACTAGAGAGTGGATTAATGTGCATGATGAGAATACAATGTTCTCTCCCTCTTTGATTGAAAGGAATCTGAAAACATGGAAAGCCAATTTTTGTCCTTGGTGGTTGGATTATCCACTAGGAGTTATTCCAAAGCAAGAGTTTGAATTACAAAAGAGTAAGTACCTTAACACTTGTGGCTCTTTTCTTTTGAGAATGTGTATGTCTTACTTTAGTGCTAAATTATGTGACATTGTGCTATATGGTTGTTGAGTGAAGGGTTTCAAAATGACAGTAATGAGTACTTAGAGGAGACACAAGAAGAGTCTCTCCTTCCCGTTTCTCATGGAGTTACACAAAACACCATTTAGAGTGACTCTCAAGGTACTCCACTAGCAAGCAATGTGCTCAAGAAGGGTAAAGGGAAAATGGAGCCTCCAAGTACATCAAGGATACCCACTCCTTCTTCAATGCCTCCCATTGTGCCATCTACGGAGCCCGGTATGTCCTCTTTGGCATCCACTATACCCCATATGGCACCCTCTTCTAATGTGCTCACTACATCCTCATTAGTGAACACTACTTCATTTGTTGCAAAGTCTTCACTTGGCTAAGGAGCTTGGGAGAGAAGGCCGATCACACGATCTGCTGGTAAATTTAATAAAATTGCTAGCAAATATGTCTTCCATATTTCCTAATTCAAAGCTAATTTGGATAATGCTTGCAGGGTTCCTCTACCAAACCATTGTAGATGTTTTGCTTATAGATATATATCACAAATTGATAAGTTTTCCTTTGTTGGGTAGCTTAATTATTTTTATTTTCTTATTCAGTGTCCTATGATTTTGATCATGATTCATGTTTGGTTTTCTTGTAGCATCAACAAATTTTTTGCAACACAGAATACAAATCTATATAGCAAAGATGGTTTGCAGATACAATTTGTGTCCACCATAGTTCTCCATCAAAGGAAGCCATCAGTATTTCTTTGCTGGTGTTGCCACCATCTAGGTTCTTGTGGAAGCCAACTACGTGGACAAGAGATCCCAACTCACACCGCCTTTTTATACGAAAAGTGACTTTGACATCTGTCAAAGAGATCCAACAGATTCATATTATGATATGCAACAAATAGGGGAAGACGACGATAAATGAAAAATTAAATGGCTCGCTGCTGCTGTAATCCCCTCCCTACGCCTTCGCCCTCCCCCCTCCCCCCCCCAGCGCTACCCGCCTGCCCCCCCCCTAGCCCTCGCTACCCCCCTCACTGCTCTGCTCGCCCACGCGCTGCCCTAACCCTGCTGTAGCAGCTCACGCTACTGCTACTAGTGCAGCCCCGTCCGGCTTTTCCGCCCCTGCCGCCTCTGTCGCCAGCTGCCCTCCCCTTGGTGCAGTCGCTCCCGCCATTGCCGCCCCCGCCTTTTGCTGCCAGCGCTCCCGCATTACCCCCCCCCCCGGCCCACCTGCTTTTTATTTCCTCCCAGTTGCATCCTGCAAATCGGTACCTACATCATTGAGTCCATTTTGGGGCAGTGCTTTGCGTGCCAAGTTGCAGATTCCGCCCGCCGTCCTCTTCTTCCGCCACAGCAGTAGACACAGATGGAGACTCCAGCTTCGCCACAGAGGGACTCGCCTGAAGCCCCCTCGCCCGACCCCGCTGAGCCCACCATTCGACTTGCTCTTTCGCCGACAGAGCAAGCGAGCCTTGCCGCAGAGGTAGAGCATTTGCAGGCGACTTTGGTCATCTACAAGGTTCTCGGCACCCGACCTAGCAGAGGAGAGCTGCGAGACCTTCTCCAGGCCCGCCTTCTCACAGAGGTAGGCAAGATCTTGGATGTCCATATTCTCGGACGGGGGTACTACCAGATCGAGTTCGAGACCTCCGAGATAGCCTCCAAGGTCATAGCTTTGAGTCCACTGGCCATCCGAGCATCGCGCGCCCACTTTCAACAGTGGCGACATGGTTTTGACCCGACTTCGGATGTGCTAGTAGAGGAGGCAGACATACCCATCTCAGTCTGCTTTCCGGTTTTACGGAGGGAGTACCTACCACTTCTCTCCAAGATTGGCTCCGCCATTGGGACTGTCCTGGAGACACCTCGTACGGCAGCATCAGTAGCTGCCAAGGCGGCTGGCATCCCCTCAGTTAGAGTTTTGGTCAGAGATACCCACACGCTCCCGAAGGTCATACTTCTGCCTCGGGTGAGTGGGGGTTGGTTTACACAGAGTGTGGAGTACTCGGATCTCCCGAACCAGTGCTTCATTTGCAGACAGATGGGCCACCTAGCGAAGGCCTGTCCATGGAGGAGGCCACGACCTGCACCTCAGCCTCAGTCTCAGCCTGCCAAGGCTGGGCCGTAGCTTCAGCCAGCGGCACAGTGCACAGATTCAGAGCCACCCTCCGAGCCTGGGGCTCCAGCGGAGGAGGGGTGGCAGCAGGCCCGTGGCCGTCAACGCCAGGGGCCACAACGACAGCCTGGCACTCAGAGTGGCCCTCAGGTGCCTACTCAGCAGCAGTGGGTTCCCACTGGGAACTGCTTTGGTCCTCTTGAGCAGGAGGAGCCCCTACGCCAGCCTCCACCTCCGCTTCACCCTCGCCAACCGCCCCACCTTCAGAGTTCCCCTCCTCCTCCTCATCCTCCCCCCCGCCCTCTACTCCCACCCACTCCCCACCTCGCCCCTCTACCTCTGTCACCCCACCCCACTTTTCTTCCCCTCCCCCCCCCCCCCCCCCCCCCCCCCCCAGCTCCTTCTCCCCCCCCTCCTGCTCCAGTACCACAGTCGACTCAAGAGACTGGTCCCTCGCCGGCGGCTAGGAGATCTCTTAACAGCGCCTTTGCCACGAGTCGCCTAGCGAGAGAGGGTCAGCCCTTCTTGCGGCCCCCTCTGCAGATTTAGACATCTTCCCTTGCAGCTATCCCTCATGGTCTGACGAGCATTGACCTCCGACGCCGCTGGGATTTCTTCGACTACGGGTTCACTCGCTTTCTCGGCGATTCCGTAGCAGACCACGAGGCAGCCTGCTTCAGGGTCCATGCTTTCTTCCTCACCGCTAGGGGGACAGAGGCCTTGGACTCGGCAGTTGGTTTCTCCTTCCCCCTCTGTGGTAGGACTGAGACAAGTGGTCCCTCGACTCAATGGTGGGATGGTTGCATACACAGGTTCTCGAGTTCTCTCACCACATGGGAGAACTTGGAGTTACAGATTTGTTGCAGACTTTGTGGCCACTGGCCAAGTTTGTGGTGACACCCCCAGACTCAGCAGGATGTAGGCACATTGTGGTGTACTTTTTTGCTGATACGCAGTGTTTGCCTTGCTATGTATACATTCATGAGGACTCCTGGACAGAGGAGGTTGCTTTACGCACGGCTCGCTCTGCTTGGGCTTGGGCTATGCACTCACTGCAGTCTCGCCTATCTAGAGGACACTCGGATGCGGATTACTCCCCATCCAAGCCAGCCTCGAAGATAGCCCGTCTTGCTACGTCGGCAGTATCTGTTCTCTCTCGCTCCCCATGAGGATCATCTCGTGGAACGTGCAGGGATTAGGTGGGCCCCAGTTTCAGCGACAGCAGGGCCGATTGCGTCAGGAGCTTCAGCGTTGCCTTGTGGGAGGAGAGATTGATCTCCTTATGCTTCAGGAGCACCATCTGTCTGAGAGCCGCATTCGGCGATGTGGTCAGATTTTGCATGGACGATATGATACCTTTTGGTCAGCTGCTTTTGGACCTGGAGGCATCCAGGGTGGGGTATGTATGACTATTGCGGACTCATTGCAGCAGGCCATTATGGGCAAAGGGATTATTGTGCCAGGCAGGGCTCAGTGGATAACTATGCAGGTTCAAGGTGGCCTTGTGGGCTTCCTGAACATCTATGCGCCCAATGTGGCGAGTGCTCGTGCAGAGTTTTGGTCACAGATTGTTGAGCCTTTGCCACAAGCTGACCATTGGTGTGTAGGAGGGGACTTCAACATGTTGGAGGACCCTTCTGACAGGATCAAAGGCAGCCATGCTACTGTGCATGGAGTCGAGTTAGCAGCTTGGGAGAGGTTGTGTATGACTTTGAGGGTCTCGGATACATGGCAGCATTCTGGCTTTGTGAGGCCTCCAGAGAGTCTTGCCTTCTCTAGATCGGACCGCAGAATGGGAGGAGTGAATCTATTGCGGATAGATCGATTCTACACTAGTGACCACTTCAGTGACTTGGGGGGATCAGTGGGCATCCTGGCTGGGACATCCTTCTCGGACCATGCACCAGTGATCCTCAAAGTGGCAGACAGGTAGAGGAGTGGGAGCACGATGCTTTGCACCCCAGAGCGGGTCTTGTTGGACTCAGCATTCAGAGAGAGGGTAGAGGCTCTCTGGACAGAGGGCATGGACAGCCAGGCTCTACCTGCAGACAGAGTGGCCTTAGTCCTAGCTCAGCTTAGCCACTTTTTTCTCTAGGACTCTCTGGCTCGACGGGCTGCAGCAAGAGAGGAGAGCAGCGTCTCAGACGAGGCATTGCTTCACTACAGAGGATGCAGGAGCAGCATCCAGACAGTCCATGGTTGGAGGAGTAGTTATAGCAGGCTCGATAGGAGCTTGCTTGCACAGAGGAGAGGCGTCATGAGTTTGCCTTTCACAGACAAGCATCTCAGTGGACTCAGGTGGGTGACAGAGTGACAGGTGATTTCTTTGAGACAGTGGGACCTTGGCACTCGCATGCCAAGGTCAATCAGTTGAGGAGTCTCGATGGGTCAGTTGTTTGTGAGCCCGAGGATATGCGTGCAGTTGCTATTGACTTTTACCGTGAGTTACTGTCGGTGAGCCCTAGTCAGAGCGGCAGGATGCATGCAGGGAGCAGGTTTGGGCACAGATGCCTTGTCTTGTGACTGAGGAGATGTGCCAGAGGCTAGAGATGCCTCTTCAGCTTGAGGAGTTGCACACGGCTCTTAGGGCCCTCCCTCGTGGTAGCTGTCCAGGTGAGGCTGGGCTGACTCCCAGCTTCTTCTTGGAGTACTGGGACCTGCTTGGCCCAGATCTTTGTAGTGCCTTTCAGTACATTCTGCACATAGGAGTGATGCCGGATAGCATGAGTGAGGGCCTGATTTACCTCATTCCAAAGGAGGGTGGCTCCTTGGATGAGATTCGACAGTGGCGCCCCATCACCATCCTCAACTCAGCCTACAAAATTCTTGCCAAGGCTCTGAGTTTGAGGATTCAGCCACTTTTGGAGAGCCTTATACATGGGACTCAGACAGGTTTTGTCAAGGAACGCAGTTTCCTTGACAACATCTTCAATTTCTGGGAGGCTTCTGCCCTAGCACGGCTCCGTGGGGAGGACCTTGTGATTCTTCTTCTCGATTTTGAGAAGGCATACGACAGAGTTGACTGGGACTTTCTAGAGGGCACTCTACGCAAGACGGGCTTCTCAAATGCTTGGATCATAGGGGTGTCAGCTTTGTACAGACAGGCTCACAGTCAGGTGCTTTTGGCAGGAGGTAGAGGTGAGCGCTTCATGCTCACACGATCGGTTAGACAGGGTTGTCCTCTTGTCCCCTTTCTCTTTCTGTTCTATGCGGAGGCGATGAGCAGATTTTTGGTGTCACAGCAGGTTGGTCTGAGGGGCTTAGCACTCCCTATACGGGGGGATGAGCTTCTGGACGCTAAGTTTGCCGATGACTCAGCCTTGTACTTAGAGGGCCAGGAGGCCAATCTACACAGATGTGAGCAGGCTTTGGAGACCTTCTGTTGTGCATCGGGCGCACTGATCAACTGGAGAAAGACAGTGGCTTTCTCGGTTGGCAGTGCTCCTGTGCCAGATTGGATGCCAGGAGAGGGTTTCAGGTGGATTCCCCCAGGGACTGAAGTTTGGTACTTGGGTTGTCAGGTTGGTTTGGACTTGTCCCCCGAGCAACAGATTTCTCCTCTTCTCCTGTCCATCAGGACAAAGGTGTTACATTGGAGCTCAGCATGACTTTCGATGGCTGGTAGAGCAGTAGTTGCCAAGGTGTTGTTGGCGACTATGTGGTACATCACTTCTTGCTGGATCTTCTCGAGTTCTTGTATCAGTCAGGTTGAGAGGCTGATCAGGAACTTCCTTTAGTCAGGTCGTGATTCTCAGATTGCCCGAGCCAAGGTGGCTTGGTTGGTCATCACACTTCCTTGTTCTCGGGGAGGGCTTGGGATCATTGATCCAGCACAGCAGAGCAGAGTCCTTCTTGGGAAATTCGTCTCGTCAGAGGACTTCTTCCAGGCAAGGAGCCCTGGAAGGAGTTCTTGCTACAGAGGCTTCGTGCCAGGGTGCCTCAGTCAGGAGGCCCTTGGCAACCTTCGACCAGATGGATCTTTACAGAGTTGCGTCGAGTTGGTTTGAGCAAGAGACTGGAGGACCGCTTCGCTGTGAGTTTGCTTTGATCTTGGGAGCTCTTACAGCGTGGCCTAGAGCAGAGACAGCCGACGTGCACGGAGGAGCGCCTATGGAAGCCCCTCGTCTGGAACCCCATGGTTAGCACTCAGAGAGGCCACTTGGTTGGGAGTCGGCCTCATGTTTCTTGGGGTCCCATGGCAGCAGGTCCAGCGCGCTCTCTAGGTGACTGGCTAGAGTTCACAGGTTTGTCAGAGGAGGTGCAGGGTTTACAGCTACAGGGCATGAGAGGGGTGCAGAGTATGTGTCAGGACATCTCACAGTCAGTTCCAGTTGAGTGGCTCACGCCTCTCGAGCGAGTAGCACCCCGGTGGATGGGAGCCTGCACACGACTGGAGGTTCTCATTTTAGTCGCCTGCTCAGAGACTGTCCCAACCCTTTTCTTTGAGCTTCAGGGTGGGGGACGATTACAGTGAGTTGCAGTAGAGGCCCCGCAGGTAGCAGAGTGTTGTTTCCAGAGGATCCGAGTTGTGAGCATCTGTGGGAGGACTTGCGTCATAGACCCTGACCCAGCAGCTCTTGAGACTGGACACTGGAGGCTATGGGCTTGGGAGTGTTGTCCACTAGCACGAGTACAGCGGGATCCTGGTGAGTGGCTATGGAGGGACCCCCTCTCTTCTGCAGACCGCCTAGGAGTCCCCTTCTTTCAGTACACTATTCGGCTTGGACGTCATATA
Organism: Adiantum capillus-veneris; assembly: GCF_014529385.1. NCBI lineage: Eukaryota > Viridiplantae > Streptophyta > Polypodiopsida > Polypodiales > Pteridaceae > Adiantum > Adiantum capillus-veneris. The sequence goes on from NC_140954.1 coordinate 44,590,351, forward strand.
CTTGCATCACTGAGAGAGGCCCGCCCCGCTGCAGCACGTCATTGGCAGGAGGAGGGCCTCACAGTCGAGTTCTTGGGTAGACTTTTGGCAGAGGTTGTGGGACTCCAGACAGCCGAGGCGCGTCACTTTGTTTCAGTGGTTGGTTGCACACAGAGCCACGGCAGTAGGGAGTTGGCTTGTGCATTGTGGTCTCTCGGCCGCATGTGCAGCCTGTGACCAGTTGGTGGAGAGTCAGCGTCATTGTCTTTGGGACTGTCCCTCGGCCCAGCAGGTGTGGCTCTGAGTTCTTCGACTGATGCCTGCTCTCTCCACGGCTCGACAGTACACTTGGGGGGCAGCTGCCTGGTCCACACTCACCGGCCCGGCACTTCAGTTTGAGCTATCTTCCACCAGCAGGATGATAGTGATGCAAGGGGGGTGACCTACACTCCAGCCTGCTACAGAGCTTACTCCACAGGAGTGGTGCAGTGAGAGAGAGGAGTGTTGGGATCTCATCAGTGTCCTGACACTTTGGTTCATCTGGCGGGCCCGCTGTTTCCGCATCTTTGAGGCTCGCCCTGTGCCACCAGCAGAGACTGTTCGTGACTTTTGGCTAGAGCTGATCCATAATCTCAGAGGACAACTTGAGGGACTACAGGGTAGCTCCGACCGCATGTGGGAGCGCCGCGAGGCTTTCCTTCGACTCTGGCGCCCTGGGCCTTTCTACACCATAGTCCAGGGGGTGCTCAGATGGCACTAATGTCCACCTATGTGGCTCTTCCCTCCTCCCATCTCTTGATTTAGCCTCATTGTATATATGTTGTTTTTTCATTGGGAGAGTCTCCCCATCATGCTTGTTGTAGCCCTCTCTTGCAGAGGTGGATGTAGCCCTATGGGCAGTTTTCATTAACTAATAGAAGGATCTCTTTCTCGGAAAAAAAAAAGATGGTTTGCAGATTTTCCTACAAGTTTTCTTGTGGATGGTCTAGGACCAATCTAATTGGGTAAAGTAACTTTTCTTTGGGTTAGTACCTATAGTTAACTATGGTTGTATGCTTACATGTCATCATTCACTTTTGAAGAGGGCATGAGTGTTCCCAGGTGGAACACATTTTCCATGGGTCCAGTGACAGGGTGCATGGATGTGGCTTGTGAGATTTTGGCCGATGAGGGGTTTTTAGTCACCATGTGCATGGCCGAGCATATTGGAGGTTTTATTGCAGATGCAACTAGGGTAGGACTTGTGCTCTTCATACAACCCTCATGTGTAACAAGAAGGCATATCGGAATCCAGTCAAGGCGGTGAGATAACAAAATTAGTTTCATGGTTTAATTTCCTAACCAAAAACATTGTAGCTATGACATTCATTCTTTGAGTTATTTATTTATGCAGGTACTTGATCTTACCATGTGTCTTTGGTATCATATTGGCCATCTTGTGCCACAGTATGATAGAGAGGTAGGGGAGCAAATTGTCGGGAGATTGTTTCCAGTAGATTGTAGCTACATGATAGATGATGTAGTCCTTCCCCATTGAGATTGATGGTGTTATTCTTAGAGGTGGGTCAGAACGGTCTTCTTTGTTCTTTCGGTAGACTAGTCCAAAGTGTGATACTAGTGAATGTTATGGTATATATGTGTTTGCATTAGGTTTCTAATTTACTTTTTATATGGCTAGGTTTTTATATGGCTAGATGGTTGTTGGCAACATTTACTGAGCCTCATGACTATGTTTTTGACTTGTTTACGGGGTGTGGTGGTTTGGGCCGAGTCTGTGTGGAAGATATGAGGCATTGCATGTGTCTAGAGCTAGATGATGTTCTTTATGAAAGATGTTTGACCGACGTTGCATGTGGACCTGTGAAATGTTGATTGCGGATGCACACTTGGTTGAAGAAACTCTATTCTAACAGTACACATCTTGATGTTTTGATTTATGGTTTTATGTACGTGGCAGCCACATGACATTCACATGGCATTTTGGTATGCTACATACATTTCCTTTGGATGTTTCTTTTGTGTTTGTTTGGTACATGATGTGGAGATTACTTTGATTGGAGCTTTCCTATGTAGTTAGATTATGTAGACATCATTGGCTTGTGTGTTGATTTTTTTGACATAACAAAATTGTTAACACTAGTTTGGTACCAAACAGGACACTTAAATGTTCTTTTTTTACAAATTTAAACTAAATGCTACTTGCATTAGACGGTTTATTTAACAAAACCCTCTTGATATGCTTATTTATGTTTAGCTAGTGGGTCTTTTAAAAATATAACCTTGCATTTTAGAATCTACCATGATCAAGAACTATACTCATCAAGTTGACCCTCGTAAGACTGCGATTGACACTTTGAAGAAATTGAATTTTATAAGCTGAAGAAAAAATGAAGCAACCTTGTAGAAAATTTTACGCAACTTTTCCAAAATTTTGCTGTAGATAATTGAAAGTTTCAATTGCAAAAAATTTGACTTTGGAGTATATAAAATAATGGAAAGCTCCATGTGTTTGATATGGCCATTTCAAGCATATTGTTGAATACAAAGAAAAATATTCTTTTGATATATTTGTGAGTTTAGAAAGTGATACATTGCTTTCCATTTCCATTGAGGACTCAAGGTGGCAAGTAGAAGGGCTTTGGTTTGCAAAAATCATTGGATCATTTCAAATATTCAAAACTGCATAAGAGAAAATTTTGATATTTTCATTCTTGAGACATAAGTATTCAGAACCTCAAATAATATCAAACTTTCTATGTAGATCAACTAAACGTATCAAAGTATGTGGTACATTCACAATTGGGGTGCCTAAAACCTTGGTTTCAATGTTATTATGGAGAACTCAAGATTTCCAAGAGTTTTTTCATGATAAAAAATTAAAGATAGAGTTCAAGCAATGAGATTTAATTGAATTAGGGAGCCCAAAAAACACATAGTTTCTTGGTTTAATCATGTAAAGCCATTTGTAGTTGTCAAACTACACTAGAATAGTACCAATTTCATGAGGGGACCTTTGGAAGACCAAAATTATATATATGCTCTTATTCAGCACATGCTAAAGTATGAACTATTTTTATAACTTGCGTGTGACTTGGAAACTTGTCTTTGAAGTGCATTCCACTATTTTGTAACACTAAGTGCTAACACTTGGCTTTTATAAACATAAAAAAGGTCATCTCTATAAAAAGATATAAGAATTTTATGATTTTTTGGCAAACAGCTTGAAATTTTTACTAAACTTTATGCCTTAGAACTTACCAAAATTCTCTCCATACGGATTGTATCTTGACATGGAGAAAAATTTAGTGTTTTCTTTCCCTCATAACCAACCTATGGTAGAAGCAAGGTGTAAAAAAGCTTTTTTCTAGCTTGGCAAATAAATTTCCAAAACTTGGTACGAAAAAAGGACGCTTAAAACTTGGTACGGAAAAAAGACGCTTAAGTGTCCCATAGAAAGGAGACTCTGGTAAAAAATTTTGAGAATCATGTTTTATGTACAAGCTCAAAAATACATACAAATGGTGCTTTTTATAAAGTTTCATTTTGCATAAGCATTGTTGTGCTTCCATATTTCTAAAAAGTGTTTGGTAGTTGAAGGATTGTACTATGAGGTTTTGAGTTTTTCCACTAAAAAATTATACTTAAAAATATCATTAGTGTAAAATCAGGGTTCAAAAGCTTGAAAAAATAGCTCCAATTGTAAAAACTCAAAACTAAAAGCTCACAAAAATAAAATCCCCAATAATAATACGGAAGCAATTGGGGATTCATATTGAAAGAAGAGATTGATAATAACTTGATTAAATAATAGATTCACATTACCCAAACGTGATTTTAAGTTATTGATCTCTTAAAGCTTTGATGCGGTAGTCACCAAGTTGTTTGCCACAACAGTAGCGCTCCCTTCTCCCAAGTGTGTTCAAGTGTATGTAAAACTGACTGGGAATGCCCTCTATATAGAATTTGGAGGTTCCTTATTGCCCAAATCAGCCCCATACCTCCCCTATGTGCTCCCTCTTGCTCAGTGCAAGTGTAGAGGTGTCATAAGCTCCCACTTAGTCATTAGAGGTGTCCCTCTTTACCCTTTTGGGTGATACACCTCATGTACTTACCCATGCTTATAGTCAACCATATCATAAGAGATGTCATTTATGGTATCAGAGGCCTAGGTTAGGAAAGTGAAAAAATCACTATTGTTTGAAAATTTGGAGCAAATGAATTGGAGACTTAAGTTCAAGAACTTACCAGCATTGATGTTTCGAGAAGATGCTGACGCTGAGTATCACAAGTTCAAGACCTTTAAGATAATGTATTTTGAGGCTTTTCACTCCTCAAATTTTGCTTTTGATGCAACATGATGAAGATTTTGATGAAGGCTTTCTCTCCTCCATCAACAAGAATACAAAGGGGATGGGAACTTGCATGTGACTACAAAGGTGTTATCTTCTATATCAATGTGAGGAAGCTCGAATGCCTCTCCTCTGATCTAAAGAAGATTCCATGGGGGGGGGGGGGGGGGGGGGGGGGGGGGGGAGAGCTGCAAGTTATCCAGGTTTACTACCTTAGTACTACTAAGGGATGACCACATTGTTATCTCTGAGGATGGCCTTGACATGACCTTAAATGAATGGGTTTTCAATCAAGTGGTGAAAGTAATCCCTACTTACAGGATCAAACCCATTTCTATTCCTGACATCTTTCTTCAAAATAAGAGTCTCGTATTCTATGAACCCCGCAAAGATGTGTATAAAAGATACTTGTCAGACGAAATAGTGGATTGTAAAAACTTAACTACAAATACCTATCAATTGTACCACTATGTCCCCGGGAATTTAGCTCTAATAATCATATAGCTTTTTGGCAAAGCTAACCTTTGTATACATTATAATAGAATAAAAAGATTCTCACGTAGCTTTTTGATGAGATCTCAACTTTGTACATATCGTGATATAAATAAGGTTATAGCATGTTGAATTTAATATAGATAGTTGCTTTCCAAAATTTCTCTTGACTTGTGGAAGTTTAAAGCACTTGATATTGCATTAAGTCTTTAAATCAAACCATCAACAAGCGTATTATTGTGTAGGTATTTTCAAATGCTTTATACACGTCGACATGAGAAAAATTTTCTCCTGAAGCAAGCCCAACCACATTCAAAGGCGATGGAGCCCATATCACGCACAATGTTGAAGCGTGGATTGAGGCAATGGAAGATTATTTCCAAGCGGCAAGGACCCAAGTTGTAAACCAAACAAGCTTGCAATGTTTTGTCTTACATGCGATTTAAAAATATGGTTGAATCAACATTGCAAGGACTTGGGTGTTTCAAGCTCTTCCCAATCTTGGGAGGATATTAACGGAGCAGTTACAACACAATTATCTTCCACCCGCTTGTCGAGACGCCAAAATGAACGAGTTATTTGCTCTAAAACAATTATCCTTATTGGTGGGGGAATATTACTCCCTCTTGAATCAATGAGACCCACATCACTTTAGGATGCTCTCTTAAGGGAAACACCTATGATTAACACTAGAATGGTAACCTAACAGGACATAAAAGTGTCCTTTCAGGGTTTTGGGAAAAAATTCCAAAACCATAGTAGATCCACTCATTTTGAAAAATCCTTTCATGAGCTTATAGTTCAATAACTACTACATATGGAAAAAATGAGAAACTTGTAATTTTTCTCATCCCTTGGTCACTACAAGCCTCCAAAGTTGATGGATCAGTGCATTTTGCCCAAAACAGCAATTTCTTACGGTTGATTGCATATAAATAAGAGTGGGGATTTTTGTAGGACATGAGATAAAATGCCCCATTAACTTCAATGGGTTGGTGACCAAAACATATGGTTGCTTTTACCTCACTATTTTTTTTTTGGGAAAAAAAAATAGGTACAAAAAAGTTGCATTTTTGCCATTCTGCGGACCTATCATCAAAGTTTCTATAGTCACGCTCAATACAAATACTATATACATGTTTTCTTAGTTCCCTTTGGGCCTTTGGATTCAAAAGGAGCCATGGAGCATGTCAAAAGGATAATGGATCTCTTACAATTGGAACCTTGGGGGCAATGATAATATTTGATGAAACCAGATGTTTATGCAGCATGAGACTAGATTTTTATACTGTCCAATGTGATTTTCCCTTTTGGTGCAGGGAACTAGTAAGTTGAGTTGAAGGAAGGCATAATGTGCTTGAAAAGTTCAATTTTAGGTTCATCTCATCTTTTCCAAGGTTCTGGAGTGCAGAAATAGCCTAATTATGCAAAAAAAGGGTGGCCACAAGGGCCCACATATGGCCCATCCAGCAGTTTTGGATGGCTCACTACGCGCGCTTGTGGCCACCCCTTTTTTGGCATTATATGGCCTTGTCTGCACCCCAGGATACCAATTTTTTTTTAGATTAAGTGAAAGCAAATCTTTATGCAACATGACAGTACAAATTCCACTTCTTTTCACTCAGATGTAATTAGAGCTCCCCCCCCTCCCCCCCCTTTCTTTGTGTTCAAAGGTCCGGAGCATAATTTTCCTATATCACGCGCGTTCACTAGAATGGATTAAAAGTACCCCTTATAGGCCTAGTGCTAAATACAGCAAACATGAAAAAACTGGGTTTAGCATTATGACCTCTAGAAACCCATAGAAACTACTCAATATCTAGCCAAGTTTGTAGTCTATGATTAGATATGTTTACTACCTACAAAATACACACAAATGGCCTAAGAAACTAGCAATATTGAGAAAGTTATACTTGCTACTCTAAAATGTACCGTATTCTTCAACAATCAAAAAACTCAACCATCATCATATACTATGCTATATAGCATAGTAGGTCCCCCAAAACTCAAGGAAGATTAGATTTACGTTATACATTACACTTACACAATCAAAATTGAATTTGGATATCAAGAAAGCCACCAAAAAAATCATAAAAGTGCTAATTTTGGCCAAAAAACAGGATTATGCAATTCTTGTAAATTGGTCATAACTTTCAATTTTAACACTTAGCTCTCCCTACAAGCATCAAAACATGTTGAGAACTATGAAGGCCTAACCTCTAGCCATCTAAACCTCACAAACATGAAGTTTAGAGTGGTATAGTTGCCAAAAATTGAAAAAAAGCAAAAAACAGGACCCGTTTTTTCACACAGTTTAGGTTCAAAAATGTTGTGCAAGAGTAAGGTTAATGGTGAGGTCGATACTCCAAAAAAAATGCTAAGTTTTTTTCAGCTCATAAGGCAACTTTGTGGATATATAGCACCTAGAAATTCATTTTCATCCTCTTCAAATAATTCAAGCAAAATGGTCACTTAACACGACACAAAAGTGTCCAAGGACATAAAAGTGTCCTATTACCATTCTAGTGTTAAAGAAATGACCACGAATATGGGGAGAGAAGACTTTAGAAATCAAAGGGGAAGGCCCAACAACTGGAACCCTAGACTTGCTAATCAAGCTTATCAACCTCTCCTTGTATAGTAGTAGTTGCAACTACAACAACTCAGCTTGAACATCCTGATGTTCTTTCTTATGAGTGTAATGAGCTAGGACACTATAGGAACAGGTGTCCCAGAAGAAGTGTAGCAACTACTGTAAATGTAATTCCTGTAGCATCGGATTGTAGAGGTCAACTAGTTTGTCGTGGAGGAAGGAATGCAAGAAGAGGCCATGAACTAGGATTTGTGGCTGAAGCTAGCTTTTTACCCTTGAAACTTTGCACCCTTGAACCTTGAGAAAGGAAGCTTAGGATCAGAAGCATCATTGTACACCTTGTCAAATGGAAATATTTCCGTGAAGAAGATACAAAATGGAAAGATGAATCATCTCTCCTTAAAGACCATCCATACTTACCTTTGAAATGAGGAAATCCCAATTCTTCAAGTTGGGGAGAATGCAAGGTCTCTAGCAGCTTTGGATAGGGTATTCCCATGCAAAGGAATAAATATCGGGCCATTTTGATCATGCATAAAAAATTTTGACAGTTTCTTTCACCTATGATGAACTTATGATGAATATATTGATGTAAGCTTTTCAAAAATAAAATTTTCACTTTTTTGTCACTTTTGTCCAAATATAGTAAATTTTGAGGTGCTTGCACCCACCTAGAGGCGATCGTCTCGTCTAAATCTACCTCGTCCTAAATTTCCATAAAAATAGCTACTTGGTCCAAAAACTGCTCAATATAGCAGATGTGTGCATCTGACACCTTACCTTGTCATCTTGAAGCTTGTATTTTAATATAAACTTTCAAAATTAAATTCTAATAAGCTAAGCTCACTCTAGACACTTAAATTTCATCCTAGTGTTAATAAATTAATTCCTAAGTCTAAGGTATATAAATGTATGCATGTGCATGGGGATGTATGTGGGTAGAAGCATGTTAGCATTGTCATGCATTTTTTGGGTGAAAATAAAGTCTCTAATCTATGCTAAAAACCTTGCCCACTAGCCTCGAGTACATACGTGTACATAGTGCTTTGAGTCCCAAGAGTACTCTTGTAAAAATTCATGTACAAAGGCTTGGTTTTTGCTAAGTTATTTGATGAACTTTTGGGTTGGTTGAACTTTCAAAAGATGGTTTTCAATGAGCATTTTCAGTTGTGCTTGATAGCCTGTGAATCGGACTCATACATCATGAGTTACATGCATTTGAAGTGGCCGGTCCCTTAGAAAGAGGTTGTGGATGCATGCAAGGAAACACAAGTGGGCCAATTTGATAGATTTAATTAGAAATGATGTAGTCAAGGATTTCTAGAGATAGCCGAAGTGATAAGCTCCGAGCCGTTCTTTACAACATCGCCTTTGGTGCTCGGAGTCATCCGCCATGCTTCCACCAAGATTTCTCGAAGTGGGGAGCAAAACAGGAAATTTGTGTGTTGAGGTGGGGAGGTAGGAGGATGGTGCCGAGTGGCAAAATAATCCCACCGGGGGGGGGCGGGAGCAAGTGGGAAATGGGGGGTATAAGGGGGGGAGTGGGTACCCCCTAAGGTTGAATCAAAGGGGGTAATGGAGCTCTCTTGCCTTGCCCATGGGGGCTCTTGGACTTTGGGGGAGGAAGGGGCGCCCATTCTCTATTCACACACCCTACCCAGGTTCCTGGTGAAGGTTTTGGTCCCCTAGACACTTCCCCCTACCCCTTTCCTTGATCAAAAAGTGACCGACATGCCATTTTTTACCCAAATAAGGCCCAAAATGAGCCAATAAAAAGGGGCCTGCAAGGAGAGTCATGTCAACTAAGAGGAGAGAGAAAATTCCTTGGGATAAGAGCCAAAAAATCCCCCTTTTTAATAGTTGCAACTCTCTGCACACCCTTTTTGCTTACAGAGACTAGGTTTTTTGGAGCTTTTGAGAGATACCCCATCTTCGAAAGCTTGTAACTCTCTCGTCTGTTGTCGGAATCAGGCATATGGATACTCAAGTCTACACGACACAAGATTCATCTTTATGGTCTTGGTTTTTAGTAATTTTAATCATGGTTTGGGTTAGAGCTGTTTCCCGCCCGACTTGCCCGACTTTATAGGTGTTCGACATAGGTGTTTTCTACAGCTTTATGGTGTTTCTTTCTGACTGTGTGGTGTGTGCAAGGCTATAGAGGTTCTCATTTTCCTTTTTGTTGCATGCCAACAATGTTTTGGTGCCCCCACTGAGGAGAAAGTGCCCCTATGGTCCAATTCTTGTGAAATATGTCCATTCTGCAGGCAGTGAATGTATAAGGGATGTGGGTCCTTATGAATGACGGCCGGTTTTCGAAACCGCGACCGCGAGAACCATACCCCCATAAGGGAGAGCATATTACCAAAGAAAAAAAAAAGAGGAAGTTCTTTACCATTCACCACCCTCTAAGCTTAACCACTAGCGGGGCGCCACCAATTTGGCCACACCTCTCCATTATCGCCAGAAGACAGAGCCTCTCTCTCCTACTGCTCGGCTCCGCCAATTCTCTCTCTCTCACTTACTCTACCGCTGCATCACCTGGCTAGTGGGTGCATAAGATGGGATACCACTATCACACCCCTCTGGAAGGCCGCCAGGTTTATAAATATTCTCTCTCTCTCTCTCTCTCTCTCTCTCTCTCTCTCTCTCTCTCTCTCTCTCTCTCTCTCTCTCTCTCTCTCTCTCTCTCTCTCTCTCTCTCTCTCTCTCTCTCTCTCTCTCTCTCTCTAAATTCACTTTCCTACACAGCCATCCTTTCCTTATCTCCCCCCCCCCCCCCTATCCCCCTCCACTCACACACTCCCTCTCACTCACTCCCCCCCCCCACGGTGGGAACCCGCCATAAGGACACCCTCTCTCTCTCTCTATAACACCAACCCCCCCCCTTTTTGTTGACTATACCCCCCCTCTCGCCCTTTGTCGGATACGGGCCACACCCCCCTCTGTCGGATACGGGCCACACCGCCATGCTCTCTCTCTCGCTCTCGGACCCAGCCTATGCGGGCGCATTGGAAAAAACGCTACACACACACCCTATCTCCCTCTCCCTCCCTTGCCACTTCACCTTGCCTTCACTCTCTCTCTTGCGCTATGCGCAGGCGGCCATACTCCCTCCCTCGCACTCAGCCCGAAGCCGTAGTTTTTAGGCGCTCCCTCTTACACACACACGCACTCACACATAAACACACACACCTACCCACATGCACCCATACATACACACGCATGCATATATGCACACACCAATAAAATACAAAAAAAACAAAGGATTGAACGACATCGACGCCATCAACAAGAAGGAAGACGACCTAAATCTTGCGACACCGACACCAAAACAAGCAAAGGCACCGAAGGCATGCCCCGGCCGACCCCGAAAGTGATGAACGTGCTACACCGATGCACCTGCAAGGCTGCCATTCATCAACATCACGTCCACGACGCCCTTTTCAGTAAAACCGTAGGTTATTATCATTTTTTCCAAGTTTCGAATCAAATCTTGTAAAAAATCCCAAACTTGTAAATTCTCATCTCTCTAGGTGATGGTCACAAAGGCCCACTTAGAGGTTTTCCTTATAATATTTCCCAAGACAAAGCAAGGGTCAACCACCCAAGGCCCACCGCCTTGCTTTGTCTCCCCTGATTAGATTACCCTAATCACACCCGATTATCCTAATCTAAAGTAGCCAGCACCTATAAAAAGGCACTGAGAGGTGACTATTGGGGGGGGGGCAAGTTCATCAGAGGTCAGCACTTGGTAGTACTTTGGTGGGAGGATTGGCAACATTTGCACCACGAGAGAGGGGACTTAGCGTAGTGGTTTGCTTTGGGAAGTGTATGATGTAAAGGAAGCTATGTCCACATCTCGACTCCAACGGTCGATACACACACACTCATCTTAGCAAGGTTTCATGTCAATGAGTCATCTCTAGAGAACGCACCAAGTAGGTTCACTATCTCTCCCTCTATCTCTCTGTCACCATGATGTGCCACCTCGCCGGAAATAAGGTTGCTGTAAATATGGCAAGAGAATAATTCTCCCTCACACTTCCGAGGGTTTTCGTTACCTGTCTATTCTCTTTATTCTCTCTCTCTCTCACTCTCTCTCTCTCACTCTCTCTCTCTATCTCTTGGTGTAGAATTCGTGATATTTCAAATCACCGCTGTCTGCGTCCTAGCCGCTCAAAGCTAGGTGGTGCCCCCTGTTCACTTTATCATGGCCGGCTCGTGGCGTGCATCGGCTCCCTGCATTTTAGAGGCCGTCGAGGTTCGTGTCGCGCTTTTCTCCCGTCATTTGGTGCCCCCACTGAGGAGGGTTTCTAAGAAACCTTCAGTTTACAATGCTGAAAGAAACGCGCATCATCAATCATGGACGAATGGCTGAAGGAGTTCTCTAACTGGAGGACGGAAGAGGAGGAGACTAAGGAGGCACTAACCGCCTTCATTGAAGTACTACTGCCAGGCTGCAGTGTCGTTAGTATTCAAGAGGTAAGCTCCCCATCTCGTGTTGCTCGTTCTAACCACAAATTGAGAGCATCAGGTGGGAGTCCTATGAAGTGCTATCACTGCAGTCAACCAAAACACACTGTCAATGAGTGCCAGCAACGCAACAACGAAGGCAGCGAAGGGGCTGAAATCGTCTACATCGACATTCACCGCGAGGAAGTCATCCATATCAAAGGAGGAAAGAAATTGGTAAGGCCTCTCTTTCCTAAGGAAACTGCAATCAAGGTATAACCTCTACTCCAAAATGGCCTAAAGGGGCTGCTCGATCCAAAGGTAAGGAAAGGCTAAGCCAGTCTGGAAACACATGACCCTAAAGGAAGAAGCGTCTGGCCAAGCGAGTGCTTCAAGTTCGAAAAGCCGGGTCGTACCCAGTTTGCCAAAGAGAAGGTCATCCGAGGCTAAGCGGCGGAAGGCGCCTACCGATTCACACGATGCATGTGAGTACTGCCAGTCCATTTCAACAATTCGAAAGTAGAAGTGGTAAGAAGGTTCCCATGCCCTAAGGAAGAGTGGTTCGGCTACTGCTCTTTCTGCTTTGGAAGATGGGTAGAGGGTCTTCCTCTTCTCCTCGTACAGCTCATCCTGAAGAAGCTCTCCACCACGGGTGAAACCCAGTAGACTGGAGATGAATTACAGCTGAATGGAGTGGAATTCATGCAGTGCACCGACTACAGTAATTATCTACAGTTGTTGCTAGCCAAAAGGCTAGGAGTAGTCAGCCACGTCGCCATCACCCCGTACGTGCTGAGCGACGAAGGAAAAGTAGAGCCTATGAAAGGCGACGACCTCTTGTGGATGTGCCGACTCATCAACACCGGCATGGTAAGAGTATAAGTAAGTGCTCCACCCTTTTTTTCATGATGGAAAACGGGCTGACAGCATTTCCATTTAGATTCTTGCAACATATGCATGTGAATATTTACGTAGATAGAAAAATCTTCTACCAACAGAAGATCGTGTATCTGTTTGGTGCTGCGGTGCTAAGAGAAATCCTTAATTCCCCAAACCCTATCATTCTCCCCATATTGGACTACCACCACTTCTTCAATGTTTCCATCTTTATCTTGTTTTAATCTATCCACCCAACTCTATAAAAAGCCGCTATGAGCCGCTACTGTCATTAATATATTAAAAAAAAATTGTAACTTCCTGAGTCACTACCATGGCAAGTGTTTCTTTCCCCACGTTCAGTGGAAAGAAGGGAGAAGACGTCACCACCGACTTTCTGGATGATTTTGACATCTCTTGTGCGGTTTCCAACAAGGATGACGACGCCTCACGGCTTCGAATTTTTCCTCTACTGATGAAAGTAGAGGCCAAGTCTTGGTACAATGCTTTGCCCCAAGCTACCAAAAATGCATGGGATGTGTTACGTGCTGCCTTTGTGAAGAGGTTTGGTGGAGGCACAACCTCGGAGAAGCTATGGCAGCTACTGACGGAATTAAAGAAGGGAGGTCTGCTAGAGTATGCCACTTACGAGTCCAAGTTTGTGGACTTATGGGAGAGATGGGTTGCCTCACTGGAGGAAGGTGAAGGAGCACCTAATTTCCCAAAGAAGGAACATTTCATTGTTGGCCTGTGGTCGCCGCTTAAAAAGAAGGTGAAGGGAAGGTTTCCTGCAGCATATGAGTTGGCAGTAGAAGTAGCCCGCCTTAAAGACAAGAAGCTGCGCATGCAAGCAAGAGTCAACGAGTCAGAGGAATCAAGCTCAGTCCGACTAACCCCATTGACTGCAACAACCGTTCATAGAGCCCAACCACAAGAGGCATCAGAAGAGCAGCAAGACCTACTGAGTCGCATCACTACCCAACTCGAGAGTTTATCCCTGCATCTGGTGCAGCAAGGGCATGCACCTATCAGAAATCCAGAACAAGGAAGAGGGCAACAAAGGCAAAACCAAGAGTACCACTGCTATAATTGTGGGGAAGATGGACATGGTATGTACTACTGCCCACATCCAAGAAGGCAGAATTTTAATAGAGGAGGGAGATAGAATCAGATCTCTCCGCCAAGGCAAGACCACCACAACCCAGTCAAACAGGGCCGATTCCACCGGTCCAAATCCTTCGACCACCTGTACAACAACCACAACCACAACCTCTTATTCCACCGCTACCCCCACCACCTGCTATAAACCAAGCGGTGAGTGTCATTAGCTTGGAAGCTAAAGGGAAGGAAAAGGTAGAAGAACCAGTTTGAGAGAAGCACAAAGGGAAAGCAAAAGTAGAAGGAAAAGGTAGAAGAACCAGTTCGAGAGAAGCACAAAGGGAAAGCAAAAGTAGAAGAAGTGTATGCCATGGGAGTGAAGCGTGCCAGGCACGAAGAAGCCTCTCAAAAAGAGGAGAGAATGAAAGGGAAAGGGGAGTCTAGCAAGCAAGCAGCTAAACCGCGACGGAAGATAGACATCGTGGATTTCTCACTAGGTGAGTATACTAAACCCTATGACTTAGTTCAGGATGTGTTGATGCAAGGCCCGAAGATAACTTGGCCACAATTACTCCATCTTGCACCAAGGATAAGGAGGCAATGGACGAAGATGGTAAGTACAAGGAAATCAAGACCAAGGATAGCTGGGGCTATCTCTGGCAGGGATCTCGATGACATCCTACCAACCATGGATGCCCACATCAAGGGGAAACAAATCTCAAATGTCTACATAGATGGTGGCGTGCAAATATGCGTCATGAGTGAAAAAATGATGCACCATCTAGGTCTAGAGGTGAGTAGGCCGGCACCCTACCAAGCCAAAATGGAAAATAATGTAAGAGTGAAATGCATAGGCATTGTGAATGCGGTCAAAGTAAAGGCATTCAATACAGAAGTGGAGGTAGACATCTTTGTCATGCCACACAAAGGGGAGGCCTACCTTGTCATTCTTGGGAGACCCTAGCTCATGGCTATGGAAGCTAAGCAAGACTGGAGTACCGAAATGATTCAGATGAAGGATGCTAAAGGAAAGCCCATATTCTATGACATGAGGACTGGGAAGCAACACAACATGATATTGGAGGCTTCAGAAGATGAGTCCACCAGTGACTATTCGTCCACCTCAGGAGAAGAGACAACAAAAATTGAAGAGAGTGACAGTAGCATCGAAGTGATGGGGGTCATCCTTACAGACCCAAAAATATTGACACAATCTGAAGCACCCCCGACAAACCGAGAGGAACCATCAGGTATGCAATCCTTAGAGGATGCAAGTAAGTTACATCGAATGCTCTCAAATGAGTTAACCGATGAAGAGAGGAATGAATATGTCTCCATGCTAGGTAACTTCATTACATTGTTCATTGATGGTTATGATAAGATCACAGGAATCACGATAGTACAACACCACATAAAACTTAAGGAAGGAAGTGCAGAAGCTCAGAAGACTTGGGGTAATCCAACAAGAGGCACTACTCAAAGAAGTGAGGAATTTTCCACATGCAGGTTTCATCTACCCCGTCAAAGACTCAGAATGGGTCTCTCCAGTAGTAGTCACAGCAAAGAAGAATGCCAAGTGGAGAATCTGTGTGGACTATAAACCTCTCAATGCAGCCACAAAGAGGGATCACTTTCCCCTCCCATTCTAAGATGAAATTCTCAATGAAGTGGCAGGTCATGAGCGCTACACAGTATGTGATGGCTACTCAGGATATTTTCAGATTAGCATTGCGGAAGAAGACCAGAAAAAGACAACTCTCATAACACCTTGGGAATGCTTTGCTTACAGAGTGATGCCTTTTGGCCTCACCAACACTCCGGATACATTTCAGTGCTATGTGACCTTTGTCTTCCAACCATACTTTGGAACGTCTATACGTGTTTTCATAGATGATTTTTGCATCTATAGTTCACGCTCCCTCCATTTGAGCAAATTCTATGATAGCGTGACCAAGCTGCAAACCTTGGGTGGCCAGCTCAATGTGGATAAGTGTCACATTGGTGAAAGCAAATTCACTCTCCTTGGCCATGTAATTTCAGCAAAAGGGATTGAGGCTGACCCTAGCAAGATTCAAGCTCTAGTATCTTTGTCAGCACCCACCATAGCTAAGTAGTTGGTTTCTTTCCTTCAAAAGGTAAGATACTTAAGCAGGTTCATCCATTTTCTATCTCAAGTGGTTCGCACTTTACAACAATTCAGACAGAGGGATGTCTTCTCATGGAGTGAAGAAAATGAGCAGCAATTTACCGAGGTAAAGCAAATCCTAGCTACGCTTCCCTCCATTTCACCCCCCAAGTGGGACGAGCCATTTTATGTGAACCCCAGTGTAGGAAGTGATACACTCGGAGCCGTACTAATGCAAAAGGACCCCCAAACTTCTTTCATGCATCCTATTTACTTCTCTAGTTGTGTCATGACCCCATCAAAAAAAGGATTCACCGCAGTAGAACACATGGTTCTCGCACTAATGTTTGCTACCACAAAGTTCCGCTCCTGTCTTCTGCCTAGACCCTTTGTAATTCTGAAAATGGAGGAGGTTTTTCCGTATATAATGCGACACATGGATGTCTCATCTAGGATCTCTAAATGGCTGGTTAGATTACAAGAGTTTGACTACACCATGCAAGTAGAAAACTCCACCAGGGCTAGTCTAGCGGGTATCCTCACTCATCGCCACTATGAGAAGAAGATGAAGGTCAACACGGAAGCAAAAGAAGAGACACCAATGGTAGAGAATCCTAAGCTAGAAAGAGCTCACTCTTTTTTCTTTGACGGAGCATACAAAAGAACAGTGGACCAGTTTGCAACTGGCATAGTCATTTTCAATGAGCAGCAGGAAAGGGTATTCTCCATCGAACAGCTATTACACTCCCACTCCAACAACGAAGTAGAGTATGCAGCTTTAATTCTTGGGTTAGAATAGTGTATTTCATAAGGAATTCAGCGCCTAAATGTGTTTGGCGATTCTTTGCTTTTGATAAGGCAGATAAACGGCACTTGGGTTAGTAAAAATCAAGTTTTACTTGGTCAACTACGCCAAGTTAAGGATATTTTAAGGAAGTTTGAAGGAGTGCAACTATTTCATGTCCCCAGGACAGAGAATCAGGAGGCAGATGCTCTAGCCAAGGAAAGAATACAAGACGTTCCCGTAGGAGCAATCAAACTGAAACTACCCCTCTTTCAAGGTAGTGATGCTATGCCTGATATCATTTGCTTTCTAGATACAGGAGAATGTCCAGAAGGGTATACTAAAGGCCAGAAACAGTGGCTAGTAAGAAAGGCTACCAGATACCGCCTTATAAACAACCACTTGTATTGTAAGGGCAAGGATCAGATTCTCAGGCGAGTGCCAACCTCCAGTGAGATCACGGAGGTAATTTCAAGTTGCCATGATGGCGTCTGTGGGGGCAGTCATTTTTCTTTAGATATCACCAGTAGGAAGATTCTACAGGCAGGATACTCTTGGCCTAGTCTAAACAGGGATGTATATCATTGGTGTAAAACATGCAAGGCCTGTTAAGTGGTCAGTGTGATCGCACACTAAACTATGAGCCACAGACTCCTATCATCTCATATGGTCCATTTGAGAAGTGGGGGATAGATGCAATCGGTCCTCTACCAAAGGCCCAATCAGGTAAACTATACATTCTAGTTGGTGTAGACTACATGACCCGATGGACAGAAGCAGCAGCCAACACCCGCATTACAGCCCAAGAGGTAGCAAAGTTCATATTTGAGCACATATGTTGCCATTTTGGAACTCCTCTTGAGATAATATCAGATAGGGGACCAGGTTTCAGAGGCGATTTGGTGGGAGAACTGATGAAAAAGTTAGGCATCAGATGCCAACATTCCACACCATACTATCCACGGTGTAATGGCCTGCTAGAAAAGGTAAACGGATGATCTGCAAAATCATCACAAAGCAGGTGAATAACCACACAGGAGACTGGGATAAACATCTCATGGCCGCTCTATGGGCCAACCGAACATCATTAGGTTTCACCCCTTTCCATCTAGTTTACGAAAAGGAGGTAATTCTGCCCATTGAGGTACAGATAGCCAGCTTACGAGTCATGGCTAGCCAATTACAATGCCCAATTTTAATTCTCCGCAACCACATCTTGGACCTAGAAAGGCTCCAACTAGATAGGGGACGATGCAACTTTCAATCACTATGCAGCACAGGCAAAGCGACATCGGCTCACCTTCAATCAAGGGCTTAAGGAAAAGGGCCTGGAAAAAGGCATGTTAGTATTGAGATACGACAACAGATTTGACACCAGGAAGGACAAGAAATTTCAACCCCGATGGGACGGACCATTCATTGTCAAAAGACACTATGACAATGGCAGATATAAGCTGATGGAATCAGATGGGAGAATTCACAAGACCAGAGTCAATGGATGGAGGCTGAAAAGGTATTTCCTTAGGTTTGATCCAGAGTTCATGCTAGATATTCCAGAAGAGGGAGAACCCTCCAAATCCACAACTAAAGAATCAGAGGTACGGCTAGAAGCATGAATGCCTCTAGCCAGATGGGAGGGCTAATGACAACCGGTTTTCGAAACCGTGACCGCAAGAACCATACCCCAAGAAGGGGAGAGCATATTACCAAAGAAAAAAAAAGGGGAAAGTTCTTTACCATTCACCACCCTCTAGGCTTAACCACTAGCGGGGTGCCACCAATTTGGCCACACCTCTCCATTATCGCCAGAAGACAAAGCCTCTCTCTCCTACTACTCAGCTCCGCCAATTCTCTCTCTCTCACTTACTCTGTCGCTGCATCACCTGGCCCAGTGGGCGCATAAGATGGGATACCACTGTCACACCCCTCTGGCGGGCCGCCAGTTTTGTAAATATTCTGTCTCTCTTCCATTTTTCCTCTCTCTCTCTCTCTCTCTCTCTCTCTCTCTCTCTCTCTCTCTCTCTCTCTCTCTCTCTCTCTCTCTCTCTCTCTCTCTCTCTCTCTCTCTCTCTCTCTCTCTCTTTGCTTGTCCATATCCCAGCCCTAGCGGGCCGCCACACTATACCCCCCCCCATCTCCCCTCTTGTCCACACCCCCTTCAGCCTCACTCTCCATACCCCCCCCCCCCCTCGTTTTCTTCCCAGCCCTGGTGGACCGCCAGCCTAACCCCCCCCCCCCCCCCCCCTATCTTTCCCCTCCCATTAGCTCTCACTCTCTCCCTTTGAGGGAGCAGCCCCACAAGCAATAGGAGAGAATCCAATCTCTCTCTCTCTCTAAATTCACTTCCCTACGCAGCCACCCTTTCCTTATCTTTCCCCCCACCCCACGGTGGGAACCTGCCATAAGGACACCCTCTCTCTCTCTCTCTCTATAACAGCAAACCCCCCCCCCTTTTCATTGACTATAAACCCCCCTATCACCCTCTGTCGGGTACAGGCCACACCGCCATGCTCTCTCTCTCGCTCCCAGACCCAGCCTGCGAGGTCGCATTGGAAAAAATGCCACACACACACACCCTATCTCCCTCTCCCTCCCTTGCCACCTCACCTCGCCGTCACTCTCTGTATCGTGCTACGCGCAGGCGGCCATATACTGTCCCTCGTACTCAGCCCAAAGGTGCAGTTTTCAGGCGCTCCCTCTTACACACACACACACTCACACATAAACACACACGCCTACCCACACGCACCTATACATACACACCCATGCATATATGCACACACCAGTAAAATACAAAAGAAACGAAGGATTCAATGACATCGACGCCATCGCCAAGAAGGAAGACGACCTAAATCTCGCGACACCGACACCAAAACAAGGAAAGGCGTCGAAGGCATGCCCCGGTCGACCCCGAAAGTGATGAACGTGCTACACCGACGCACCAGCAAGGCTGCCATTCCCCAGCATCACGTCCACGATGCCCTTTTCAATAAAACCGTAGGTTCTTATCATTTTTTCCCAGTTTCCAACCAAATCTTGTAAAAAATCCCAAACTTGTAAATTATCATCTCTCTAGGTGATGGTCACAAAGGCCCACCGCCTTGCTTTGTCTCCCCTGATTAGATTACCCTAATCACACCAGATTATCCTAATCTAAAGCAGCCAGCACCTATAAAAAGGCACTGAGAGGTCACTATCGAGGGGGGGGGCAAGTTCATCAGAGGTCAGCACTTGGTAGTATTTTGGTGGGAGGATTGGCAACATTTGCACCATGAGAGAGGGGACTTAGCGTAGTGATTTGCTTTGGGAATTGTATGATGTAAAGGAAGCTATGTCCTCATCTCGACTCCAGCGGTCAATACACACACACTCATGTTAGCAAGGTTTCATGTCAATGAGTCATCTCTAGAGAACGCACCAAGTAGGTTCACTATCTCTCCCTCTATCTCTCTGTCACACCATGATGTGCCACCTCACCGGAAATAAGGTTGTTGTAAATATGGCAAGAGAATAATTCTCCCTCACACCCCCAAGGGTTTTTGTCACTTGTCTATTCTCTCTATTCACTCTGTGTGTGTGTGTGTGTGTGTGTGTGTGTGTGTGTGTGTGTGTGTGTGTGTGTGTGTGTGTGTGTGTGTGTGTGTGTGTGTAGAATTCGTGATATTTCAAATCATCGTTGTTTGCATCCTAGCCGCTCAAAGCTAGGTGGTGCCCCTTGTTCGCTTTACCGTGATCGGCTCGCGGCGTGCATCGGCTTCCAACGTTTTAGAGGCCGACGAGGTTCGTGTCGCGCTTTGTCCCGTCATGAACAACCACCTATGTATGTGCAAATTGTGGATAGGCGGTTGTATAATTGGATTACAGCCTTTGGAGGGTCGTGAAGTTTTTTGAAGTCAAGCACTAGGGGCCAGGTTAGCCAGTGTGAGGTGGATTAGGTACTGGAGCGATCCATTGACATTCCTTGAGCTTTCAACGTCACATGTAAGTGTTTTTTGGGAATCAAACATGGCAGAGGAGGTCCCTCAGTTTCATGGATTGCTTGATGAAAATGCACAAACGTTTATTGAAAAGTTGGAGTCAATTGCTTGCTGTGAAATATACTAGGCCAAGCTATATTGTTGCGGTTGCTACAATATAGTTTACAGGATGAGACAAAAGTTTGGTTACACAATTTTGAGGAGTTGGTGCAGGCACAAAACCCTAGTGTGACAAGCCTATACAAAGCTTCGTAGGCCTTGAAACTTATTCCTGCATTGTCACACACCTCCATCATCTCCTGAGGTGAAACAATGTTCTTCAACTCACTGAAATACTTCTGGCGCAAAACTTTAGCAATGCCAGCATTGGATGGCTCATCCAATAGCTCCACCAACTCCTTTGGTTTGATCATATGCTGCAGCAGAGTATGTCCGATCGTTTCAGCATTGGACTCGATTCCCATCATCGTCCAAGCCAAGTTCCTACATATTGAAATAATATTACAGCAACCTACAAAAAATGTACGAAATTAGAAGCTTGCATTTGTATTCTTACCGAGTTTGACGGATACATTTCTTTCGAGCTCCACCGCTTGAAGATAGCATAGACATCGCATGTCTCTTGCGCTTGCGAATGTGATAGCCCAATGGAATGTGTGTGAGATGATCGATTAGCCGGTGCATATTACGTGCAGTGTGTTGTAGCTGAACATAATTGTCTAGACAATGCTCTTGCTCCATTTTTTGATGCTCTGCCTTTGTAATAAGCTTTGACATCTCGTCATTAAGCTGCTTCGTCTTCTCATTGGATTCCTCTCTGACTTGCTGAATGTCTTTCACGTACTTCTCTTGCAATGAAGAATAGGCAGCACAGAGATATTTTTTTGCTTCCCTTTCATTGAAAAAAGCGGATGTAATCTCCAGCAGTAGCCAAACAGCTCGTCTCTCCCATCTTCAATAAATCGCAGTATGAGTGACATTACGGAAAGGTGGTGATGCATTGGTCATTGGATCACAAGGGTAAACATGGCCATCAACCCATACGTTGATTACCTTGCATCCATGGTTCCGTAGTTGGTCTCCAGCATTGGGATTAGATGTGCCAAGTCACACAGTTGCATACTCCTGCTCTAAATCAGTGTTTAATCAATATCGTTTTGATTTGTTAGTAATGCATGTCTTGCAGTGGTGGGGGATTTAAGGACATTGTGTTAGTTAATCAAGCAAATTAGTGAGAATGTGTAATGGTGATTGCTACAAGCAGGTAAAGGTGGCTATGGAGGAAAGAAGTGGAGAGTACTCAAAGTTAAGAGAAAAAGATTATGTTGTGGAGGGAAGAAATAGAGGGAATGCAGCTCAATCACTTTTGAATTCGAATTGTTGATCATGACTGTAGAGAAAGAAATGCTGCAGCACACAGAGGTAATGGAGTTTTCCATTGCACTCAGCTGGAGCTGGAGTGGGAGAAGCATGAGGGGGGGGGGAGAGAGAGAGAGAGAGAGAGAGAGAGAGAGAGAGAGAGAGAGAGAGAATAAAGGAAGAGAGAGTGGGAGAGAGGACATATCTGCAACCTTGGAGGATCTGCACTTTTTCAGAAAGAGACAGCCAAGAATGCTCCTTAATGATTGGAAGAGGAAGTGACATGAGAGAAAACGGGGGAAATAGAGAGCGAGAGATACATAGAGAGAGAGAGAGAGAGAGAGAGAGAGAGAGAGAGTTGGCTCACATTTTAGAGAGAGAATTTAGTGAGAGAATGTGAAAAATCTGCTTTTTTTGGCAGGGGGGCTAAAAAGTGCCTCCTTTAATGAGTTCTAAGTGAGAGAGAGTGTTTTATATGCTAGAGAGAGAAGAGGGGTGGGGAAAACACATTTGAAAATTCATTTACCCCCCTCTCTTTTGGGTTACTAAATAAACTATTTTCAAATTCAAAATATGAAAATGGCTTTTTTTAAAATCTCAGCATAGGCCTTTTTGCCCTCTCTTTTAGGCTTGGTCAAACTTGGCTTAAGATTTAAGCATTCCCTTAAACTGCCAAATAAAGAGGCCCTCCTATACCCCATTCACTTCCTAATGAAAACTCCTTTGTTAATCGTGATCTCCACTTCACAATCTTACCATCTCTAAATTTGGGACGGATGTCGCTAGCAACTCTTTGGTTCAATGGAATTGTTTCATGCATTCTTGTTGTTGATGCCACTCCTGCTTGCAAAACAAAACCATTGGCTTGCAATTGCGTTACCTCTTGAGGTTTGCAAATTTATGCTTCTGCGACCATCCAAACATCGGGAGCTGGACTTAGCGGCCCTTCAACTATGCTGTGAACCTTCCAAGTGTGCATGTTATTGGAGTTACAAAACCAAATGAACCCTTTTACAAGGCCACCCAAGTGTGAAACAGATGTTATTGGATATTTTGACACTTCCAAAGGCTACAAATTCTATGACCCTTCCTCCAAGAAAGTAGTTGTGAATCGTGATGCTACTTTTAACGAATAGTTTATGGGAGGCTCATGGTCCATGGATAATTTTGATGATACTAGATTGTTGCTTCAGGATTTTCCATTTCTTTTAGATGATGAAAATCTTCCTATAGAGAAGCTTTCCTCTTCACAATCATCCATTTCAAATGTTTCCAATGATGATATTGATATTTTTGTTGATCTACCCATTGATTTTGAACATGATTCATGTCATGTTTATAATGATGATATTGTTGATAATGCTTTCTCTACTTTTGAAGATCCCGTGAGTTATATTGAAGCTATATCTTCACCACAAAAGGATCAATAGCAAGATTCTATGGAAGTAGAGTACAATTCTCTTATCTCTAAAGGTACATGGATACTAACTGAACTACCTCCTGATGGTACATCTATTAAGTGTGTATAAGACAAAGGTAAAAGCAAATAGATCTTTTGAAAATTTCAAGGAATTTTTAGCTGCAAAAGGTTACTCCCAAGTTTCTGGTGTTGATTATCAAGAGACCTTTTCACCAGTTGTTCGCATTACAAGTGTTCGAGTTTTATTGGCATTTGCTGCTTAATTTGATTTAGAAGCTCATTAAATGGATGTGCGAACTTCTTTTTTGAATGGTGATTTGGAAGAGGAAATTTATATGGAACAACCGGAAGGGTTTCTTATTTCAGGTAAAGAAGAACTTGTTAATCAACTCCATAAGGCACTCTATGGTTTCAAACAAGCTTCATAGGCCTCGTATACAAAATTTGATCTTTTTCTCACCTCTAAAGGATTCATCTCTTGCTCCTCACACCCCAACTTATACATAAATCACCAAGGTAATAGTTTTTTATTCTTTATCTTTATGTAGATTATATCATCCTTATTTCTAATGATTTGAGATTTCTTTAGCAAGTGAAAAACTTATTGTCTTCTGCATTTGATAGAGTGGATCTTGGAGAGATTCACTCTTGTCCTGGCATTCAGATTCAAAGGAACCAGATAAAAGGTATTTTATTCCTTTGACAGTCAAAGTTTATTGCAGATACTATTCAAAATTTTGGTATGGAATCTGCACATTCGACCAACACACCTTATCTTGCGAGTTATACAAAGAACACTTCTGACAGTGGGGGTCAGCTTGTCACACAAATCAGCCTTATACTAACTTGATTGGATGTCTTCAGGTTGTTGGCATGAACACTCTCCTTTATATTTCGTTTATTGCTAATTATCTTGGAGAACATCTTGCACGTCCGTCTCATAAGCATTGGTTTGTAGCAAAGCATGTATTGAAATACTTAAAAGGCACTAAAGATTTTGGTTTGGTCTATTGACAACAATTGACATCGGATTCTATGCAATTTCTTTCTCTTTTGGGCTACACAGATGCAGACTAGGAAAGCTCACATTTATCTATGCGATCTACTAGTGGAAATTTCTTTTTTATAAATGGTTGTCTTGTTTTTTGGACCAGCAAGAAACAACATCATGTGTTGCAGTTTCTATGACTGAGTCTGAATATGTTGCGGCATCACTTGGAGCTCTTGAGCTGATTTGGCTTCAAAAAATGCTCATTGATATTGATCATTCTCCTCTATCTAGCACACCCTTGCGGTGTGACAACCAGAGTGCTATTAGTCTTGCAAAAGACTATGGTCAACATAGTAATTCAAAGCACATTGATGTGCATTATCATTATGTCACATATAAAGTACACAAAGGCACCATAATGGTTGAACACTGTCAAAGTGACTAGATGATTGCAAACATTCTTATCAAAGGCCTCAATGAGTCACGCTTCATCCTCTTGCGCCGGAGCTTGGAGTTGCTTTGACCTCACTCTTTATAGATTAGCTTCTCTGCTATTGTGATAGCTTTGTACATATGAAATTGTAATCATATAGGTAGCATGCACTATGCACACTCCACACTTGCACATTGTAATCTTTGAGTCACTTGTATATTTGTACATATATACACAATTCACTTTCACATCATGATTGCTAGTTCATATTTTCACATCTGTATAGGGGATTGGGTTTTTCCCCTGAACTCCCCAAGGGTTTTTTCATCCAAAGCTAGAGACCTTTGTTTGAGTGGGGGTGTTGGAGCTATATATGGCTCTATATATAGCTCACTCTACTCAACTTGTTCACACCTATATATTTGTATCTTGTCCTGAATATGACTTGGTCTTTGGGAGCATACATGGTGTGTCTCTTGTATCATCTCTCTCTCTCTCTTTATCTCTACATCTCAACAATTTTTGTGTGCTTTCACTATTGCACGTATTCAAGGACCTTAAATACACAAAGGGAAAACTAAAGTCTTCCAAGATATCCCACCATATAATAGTGAAAGGTAAGGCACAAAGGTTGCCAAAATTAGCCCACCTCATATTTCCTTGGCCCTTACATGCACAAAAAACCCTTAACATTTTTTGGAAAGTGTTGCTCGTCCCCTCTCTCACTAATTTTTTATTCAAAGAAGGTAAAATTGGATTACTTTCCATTTGTTCCATCTGGTGAGTTTTAAGATGCTTGAAACAGTACAACCCTCAAGGAGAGCCTCTTGGGTATTCTTACACAAATTTAGAGATAATTGTTTGAGCTTGTATTGAAGAAGCCATTGAGAGTAAGAAGATGTTTTCTTAAAGACAGAGGCATTCCACCAATTCCACATAAACCATAATATGTATGCCCTTTATAAATTCCACAAACGGATGTCCAATCCTTTACGGTTTCCCAGCATAAGGTCCTTTATGTCCAAAGATTTTATGTTAACTTGACTGATGAGAACTTGCAAAGACAACAATATTCCCTTATTTTCTCTACAATTGAACCAGATATGGGCACAATCCTCTATTGTCTTGTTGTATCATGTGCAGATTCCATTACTGACTCCTACTATGGGTGCTTTGTCTCCATTCCAAACACCTTGATCCATAATGATCCACATGAGAGTGGAGTGTTTATTTTCCTTAGGAAGGTCCTAGAAGAATTTGAACCTGTAATTCCATTGTTTGCAGCTCCAAAAGACTTTCCATAATTTACTTAACAATTTTTTAACTTCATTCTTTACAACATATTTAGGCTAGAGGCTACATGGAATAAGTTTAGAAGCTTTTAGAAGATTTTAGAAGCTACATGGAATAAGTTTTTGATCACTTGAAATTCCCTTGTTGGAACTCTAAGTGCATCCAACAATCTTTTAGCTCTTTCCTGACACCAATTTGCAAGTGGAAGAGGGATGGAAAACTCTCTTTGATGAGAAAAAACTGATTTCAATATGCTCTGGTGTATTAGATAAACCCAAACCTTGATGCTAGTTTTAAAGTACTTGTGGGATTTTTTGCATAGCTGAGCCTTTGCTTTACTTTCAAAAACCCAAAACCAAAAAGAATCTTGCATGAAAGTCAAATGATTATAAAAGAACTCTTTGGAAGGTTTCCAATTTTCTTTAATTGAGTCCCAAGCCTTCCACATTCTACACACCAGCTTAGAGCCGAGTGGGATAATAGAGACATGAGATATCATGATCTTTTTGGGCCTAATATTGGTACAAGTGAAATTCCTTTTCTTGGTGATGAAGATCTTGGAGTGCTATGAGAGCAAGTCTAGAGGACTCATCAAACATAGCTATGGATTGCAAGATATCAAAGTTTGAAGTTGGAATGCATTGGAGGTCCTAGACGGATAGGGCACATGATGACAGGTAGTCAAAGCTAGTTTGAAGTGATACATATGTAGAGTTGAGTTGTGGTGCATGTCAGTCTTCACGGATCTTCAACCACAGCTAGGATCAGAGAGCTATGACCATTTGAAGTGGGCCGATTCTCTGTCATTTTCACTGTTTTGGAGGTTGTGCCATCTGATGTTTTTGGGAGTTCAACGCGATTTATAGAGGTAATATGCACTGTATGGAGTTGACATGAAGTCACAGCTAGTAAAATGGAGCCTGGATCAGAAGGTTATAGCAGGATGGAGCTGGTGGAAAATACTAGTAGAGTAGTACCAAATGGTTTTTGTGAGTTTTGATCGCTTTGGTTGGAGAACCCGTCAAAGTCAGAATGTGGCAGGACTTGTACAAACTAGAGATTGGAAATGAACTTTTCAAATGGACTTGAGGGCTTGGTGATCAGAGCCTGAGCAGTGAATGGCTAAGGGTCAAAGTTGGGGGTTAAAAAGGTTTTTCTTAAAAGGCTTTTTAATGAGCTTGAAGGTTTTTTGAAGGAGCTTTAAGGGGGAGTTACATGGGGAGCTTCCACGTGGATGCTATGTCATCCCACATGCAAGATCGAAGGCTACATGTAAGGCCAAAATCATGAGGTCCTTTGGGTGTATCACTTTGGGGGGGGAGAGAGAGAGAGAGAGAGAGAGAGAGAGATCTTTGAGCTCTACATCCATGGTGGGAGCGTTGGGCATTGTTATTAGTGATGACGGGCGGCCCACGGCCCTCTGTCGAGCAGTGTTGTGGTGATTTTGGCCGGATCTGGTGTCATGGTGGTTGTGTTGTCCATTGACAGTGCTCGGATTAGTGATTTCATGGCACCTAAGAAGGTCGGATTCATGTGACCATAAAGGGAAAAGTTTTCTTGAGGGTAAAGGAGGGGAGCAACGACGGCACTGTTGATGCCCCACTTAAGAGATAGCTCACACAGAGACTTGGAGACCAAGGAGTGTCAGGATTGGAAAGAGGTACTTTACATGCACAATGAGAGAGAGAGAGAGAGAGAGAGAGAGACAGATCAAGAGAGAGAGAGAGAGAGAGATGAAGTGGAAAGTTGACGAGCTATTCACAACATGCAAGGGATGTTAAATGGAAATATGTCATGTGTAAGAAATGCAATGAAATGCTAAATGGAGCTCCTAGAGAGCTGTACGAGAAGAACTAAACCAATTTTGTTTTCTTTTAAGGTTTTTTCCTAATCATATACGATGAGAATCTCATGATTTTGTAAGGTTCCTTTCTGTGTGGTTGTGCGGGAGGACCATTGGTATTTTGCTAGTTTTGCTTCATGGTGGTGCATGAGCGGGGGGGTGTTGCAGAGTGAAGGCTATTGAGCCCAATGGAGCCTATGTGGAGCCAAGAGGGCTGCTAGGTTTTGTCTTGAGCAATCATTTCCATGTTCCTTGTTCCGGTTCCCCCATCCCCCTTTTCTTCCCTGCATATGTGCATATGCCCCCTTGCAGTCTATTGTGCAAAGTGGGATAGAGAGGGGTTGTGTGTGAGTGGAAGGTAGAAAATTGAATAGTGCAAATTGATTGGGCTTATTTGGTGTGATGTCAAGTGAGTGCATATGGTTGTGTGCAAATGATGGTTTGCATGTGGATTGTGTCGAGTTTTGATGGTGAAATCTAGTGGATTGGGGTGTTGTGTATATCCTGGGCTATAGAGTAGCATGTTTGTTGTGTTCCAGGTGTGTTCTCCTTTTCCCCTTTCCAACGTCTTTTTAATATCCATTGTGATTGGGCTCGAGTGTTGGTTGGAGCTCTTTTTCCACAATAGAGTTTCTTGCTTCATAAGTGGCAAAGAAATCATGTTGTGGACAAAGTTCTTATCCACTTTGTCAGGATTTATCATCAGTAGAGGAGCAAATTCCAGGACCTTGAGTCTGTATAGCATAATTTCCTTGTGTGAAGGGTCTGGAATCTCCACTATCCTCTTCTTCATCTCCTCTCTGGCATCGATCAGCTCCTCAGTGTCTCCAAAATCATGTAGCTCATCCTCATCCACTAGTGTTGTTGCTTGCTTAATTGGTACTAATGTCTTTGTTTTCAATGCACTAACTGCCAGCTCTTTTCCTTGAAGGTCTGGTGTATGGCTCTCAACTTGGGTGGCTAGATCAGCTTGTTCCTTTGCCAGATGTTCCTGTAATGCCTTGATTTCTTGGTCCTTATGACCCTATATGGACATATGACCGGCTATCATGATTTGTATGTCATACTTCTCTTGAGCCAACTCTGCCTTGATTGATTTAAGCTCTTCTTATATTGAAGTTGGTGCTTGTGAAGTGGTAGCTAGAGCAAGTGTGTCTTGCATTGCCAAAAGCTGTGATAATGTGTGTTTGACCAAACAATCTGACTCTCCTATATTTGTATTCTTTTATTGCTCTCTTTCTAGCTATTCTTCTAGCCTCTGTTGCTCTAGCTGCATCTTTCAGTTTTCATTCATGTGATCTTGAATATCTTGAGCAAGGTTGGCATTGTGTGTGTTTTTGTGTTGTAGTTCATCTTGCAATTTGATTTGGCTCCCTAGGAGGCTCTTTACCTATTGTTGGAGCCTTGTATTTTTTGTCTTTGTTGCTTAAGCTTCTTCTGTTTCATTGTGTGTGTCGCATTCCCTAAGCTATGAAACTACTCGCTGACACTAGAAATGAAGCTTGATAGCTTTCAAGTGTTGTTCAAAATCAAACTCCCTTATTAGCCGATCAACATCTTCAATAACTAGTCTTGAGGGTGGTGATTGGATCTGTTTCCTAATTTGTACGTTGTTAAGAGGTCCCAAGTAGTACGAACTCATTCTTTTCTTGCGGATTTGACATGTGGTCCTTTCCCTCTTCTGTTGTGGGTAGACCAACCTTCACGGTGTCCTCTTTCTTTGTCAATTGTGGCTCCACCGTAGCTTTTTCTTTGTCCTCTAGAGCTATGCTTGTCTTTTCTTGATCTTCATTACGTTTTCAAGGTCCTTTTTCTTTGAAGGAGCCGGCTCTTGATCTTCAACCTTATTTATAGACTTTGTTTTCTCAATGTCCATAGGAGGTGGTATTGTTGAATTTGGTGAAAACCGTTGCTCAGTCTCACTAGTAGTATCTTGATTGTTTGCAGTCGTCTCCTCCCATGGTAGTTCATCTTGAGTGGTGCCTTGCCCTTTTGGAGAGTCTTCTGGTAGCTCCAAATCATCCACTTTTGTTGTTTTGAATCTTCTTCCTTTTGTTGATTGCCTTTCCTTTTTAGCAATTTGTGGATGTGCTCTCAAATTATTTTAACAAGCTCCACTTTCTCAACCGCTTTCCTCCTGCAGAGTTACTAATTGCAGTATTGAACGTATCCCAAGAACAAGTCAAAGAGCATACCACTAAAATGGCCTTCATTTTATCATCAAGATCCAGTGCTTCTGTTGTACGGTGAGAAAATATTCTATTGAACTCATTCAAGTGTGCACTAACACTACTACCTTCTTTCATATTCAAGCACATAAGTTTCTTCTTCAACAGAAATTTGTTAGAAGCAATTTTTCTATCCCAAGCTGTGCATAGAGAGTCACAAAAGCTCTTGTGTTGTAGTCTTGTCCATAATCATGAAGATTATGGTCACACCAACATCTCTTCCAATTGATCATCAATGTAAGCATTCTCTCTATGCCCTTTAAATCTCTCAATCTCTCTCTCTCTCTCTCTCTCTCTCTCTCTCTCTCTCTCTCTCTCTCTCTCTCTCTCTCTCTCTCTCTCTCTCTCTCTCTCTCTCTCTCTCTCTCTCTCTCTCTATATATATATATATATATATATATATATAATATATATATATATATGTGTGTGTGTGTGTGTGTGTGTGTGTGTGTGTGTGTGTGTGTGTGTGTGTGTGTGTGTGTGTGTGTGTGTGTGTGTGTGTGTGTGTGTGTATGCACACACATGGCTGAAAATCTCTCTCAAATAGCACCACAATTTGTCATACATGACTAGAGTTGGAAACCGCATCATGATCTGCAATGTAGGGATCAAACTGCCAAGCTTCGATATGTCAATATTGTTGTAGATTACTACAAGAAATTTGACACCCAAAATTTCAAAATTTTGATATGAATAGCGCATCCTGAACGTGCCAAAACCCTAGAATAAACTCCTACATTATATGTATCTTGCTATGTATGTTGGATATATGCACAAAATGTTGTTTTTCAGGAGCCAAAAACAACATAAACGAGCTACATCACTTCTTGTTCCTATCGTTTCTTTGCAAAGTTCAGCAATGTCTTGCTACACAAGCTCTATAAAAGCCGAATATACATGCGTAAGCTTAGATCTAAAGTCTAGGCTTCTCTTGTAATGTTGTCATTAATGCCCTTGTCATTGCGTAGCCATCGGCTCAACTGTCACACTACACTAGCACAAAACCAAAGCTTTGATACCACTTATGAGGTACAGTGTGGAGCATGTGCATGACAGTATAACTGCAGAAGCAATTGCCACTAGTAGATCTCTTAGATAATGCGAGCTCATCCAATCTCCATCTATGTAACCCAAGAGAGAGAGAGAGAGAGAGAGAGAGCTCATCCAATCTCCATCTATGTAACCCAAGAGAGAGAGAGAGAGAGAGAGTGTGTGTGCATAGAGTTTGATGTCAATTTTCGTCGATAGAGCAAACCGAAATTTGTAGTGCCTTTAAATTATTTAAAGACAATCTTTGTTGCAGATCAGTTCTAAAGAGAAGGGCGTGCAAGATGTTATTCAAGATAATTAGCAGGTTGCAAAATATCAGGGCGGTAGTTCATGCCAATAAATTGAAGACATCCAAAAACCAAGACATGAGTGAAGCTCTCTAAGATCCACCATATCAAATGTTGAACACAACAACTTCTTCACTTGTTGAAGAAATCCCAAATCATTGGGAACAAGGATGGTATCATCCACACAATGAGCAAGAATCACATTGGCATTTTATAGATAAGTTGGGGTGAGAAGAGCAAGAGATAAATCCTTTGGAGGTGAAAAAATATCAAAATCTATATACCATGCCCGCGAATTTTTTTCGAGACCATATAGTGCCTTATGAAGATTAGCATCAAGATCTTGCTTACTTGGAATAACAAACTCTTCTTCTAGCTGCTCCATAAAAATTTCATCATTCAAATCACAGTCAAAAAGGAAGTTTGCATGTCCATTTGGTGAGTCTCTAAATCAAACTAAACAGCAAATGCCAATAAGACTTGAACACTTCTAATGTGAACAATTGGTGAAAAAGGTCTCTTGATAATCAGCACCAAAAAATTTGAGAATAAAATTTGGCATCTAAATGTGCCTTGAATTTAAATATGTCTTGAATTTGTCAAAAGATCCATCTGCTTTTATCTTCATCTTATACACCTACTTACACTTGATAGTTGTATAACCAGGAGGCAGTTCAAGAGATAAAAGAATCATACTCTACTTCTATAGCCTCTTGCAATTGATCCTTTTGTGGACTAGAGATAGCTTCACTATATGTGGTAGGATATTCAAAAGTAGAGAAGATATTATTAACAATATCGTCATCATAAACATGACAGGAACCATGTTCGACAGATCAACAAAAATATCAACATCATATCATAGTAACAATTGGGATTGATGACTATGAAGAGGAGAGTTGCTCTTTAGGAAGAGGTTTATCATCTAAAAGAAATGGAAAAGCTTGAAGCAAAGAGTTAGTATCATTGGAATCATCCATAAACCATGAGTCTCCCATAAGTTGGGCATTGAAAATAGCATAATGATTCACGATTACTTTCTTGGAGGAGGGGTCATAGAATTTATAGGCTTTAAAATGTGAGAATATACAATGAGACTAGGAGCATCGAGCTTTGTTTGTGTCTCTTTGGGAACACGAATATAAGCAATACATCCAAAAGTTCAAAAATGAGATAGACAAGGAATTTCACATGTTCATACTGTGATGGGTATCTTATCAGAAGGAGCAGTAGTAGGAAGATGATTTTGAACAAATAATACTATCAAAGTAGCTTTAGTCTAGAAAACACGGAATAACCCAGAACGAATAAGAATACATCTTACAACATTGAGAATAAAGTGATTCTTTTGTTAAGCAACATTGCTCTATTGAGGTGAATATGGAATAGTATATTTGTGATGAATACCACTGTCAATAAAGTAGCTTGAAAAACTCTCAAGAAACATATTTTCCTCCATTTTCACTACGAAGTTTCTTGAAGCAATGACCAATTTGAAGTAATGATGTTGTGATCTTGATGAAGGTAGAGTTCCACATATATTAGTATGAAAAAGATCCAATATATGAATGAGCTATATTTGAGAGAGGAAAGGGTTTGCGATTGTGTTTTTCAAGAGCACAAAACTAAAAAAAATTCATCTGAGGATGAGCTTTAAGATCCATGCCATGAAAAAGATCACAACGATGAAGCTGAAGGAGTTTTAAGAAATCAACATGGAAAACGCCGTGATGATGTACCTTGTAATCATGATCACCTAGACCAGTGAAAATATTTTAGTACAACATCATTGAGAGAGAGTTCAAACTGATTACAGTTTCAAGAAGCAATCGCAATAGTCTGTCCATGTTTCTCAATACTACATTTGGTATAATCAAATCCAACAAACAAACCAAGATCGACAAGTCTGGTAAGATTACGTTAAAGATTTGTAACATGTAGCACCCCTTGTAAAACTCAAATGAAAGAAGATAAGGTACCAAGATAACAAGTCGTATCATCAACAAGATAAGCAGCATGCTGAACATGTATGGATGATAGTTATGTAACCACTTTGACTAATATGCCATGTTTTCTGTAGCACCAGATTCGATAATAAAAAGTGAACCATCACGTACATGAAGTATTCTGTCTCGAGGAACTAAAAATAACACAAATCTTTTTTGTAATACAATATTCTTATGATGTTCATCAGTATATGCTCTATTGCAATCTGTGTCAAATCAACGCTTAAAGTACATGTAATTGAGATGATCAGATCATTCACAGTAATCACAAGAAGAAGAAGAATATCTAAATAAACATGATTATTTAGTGGGTAATAATGTATTCTTCATCATATTGACGTGCCCAACAATCATCTTTAGTATGTCCATTTTTGTTGCAGTAAGAACATTGCTTGCTAGGAAACTTGAGACGAGAGAAACAATTAACATACGACCACCTCTGGGTTTCTCACTACGTCATGATTGGTACTACGTTGTCCATGATTGTTGGGAGTATACAATTAGAGATATACAGGTTTGATTGAAATCTAAACCATCCTCATCAGAAAGAATGATAACAATGTTATCATAGGACGAGTTCAACGTATCAAGGAGAAGTGGAATTATCTGTTTTTGTGGAACATGATCCCGGTAGTAACAAGTTGATTAATAATAGATTTGAAAGAGTCAATATATCGCACTATAGCAGTATCAAGTTCATATTGTAACTTGGAAAGAAAATCTCTCAATAAAGTATTTCTGTAATAGATTTCTTCTGAAAGTTTTCAATAAGGTACTTCCATATGTTGTGGGAAGTAAGAAGTTCATGCACATCAAGTAAAAGAGAATCAATAAGAGCACAATGAATGTATGAACAAGCTGCTTTATCATGCCATTGCCAATCCGTATAAGCAAGATGCCAGTCTTTAAATATAGGTCCTTCAGTGATAAGAACATTATCATGATCTGAATCAACAGGCTAAGATCAGCATACATGATTTCCAAGAACAACGTTAGAGAGTTCATTGCCTTCAAGAATTAACATCATCTTTGCTTTCCAACCAGGAAATCCTTGGCCTTGAAAAGGAGGAACAGAACGGTGGCCAGAAGGAAAACCATTGACAAGAATAGTCATAGCCATATCTGGCGGTAAGAGGTCGTATAAGATAAGATTGCAAAATCTGCAAACCATAGACAATGAAGGCCGAAACTGAGAACGAGAGAGAAATATAGCGGTTGTACTTTGTCAATAATAAATGGAAGAAGGATTCTCCTCAATGAATGTTGAAAGATGATGAGAGAAAGGGGACATCATGCAACATGAATAGAATAAATGGAAGAAGGATTCTCCTCAATGAATGTTGAAAGATGATGAGAGAAAGGGGACATCATGCAACATGCAACATGAATATGTTGTGTTTTTGAAGAATACTCTACCCTCTTCCTCTCCACCATCACGCTTCCTCCAAGCTGCCTCCTCCCTACTCCACCTCCCACACCCTCACTCTCTCTCTCCCTTGTCCATCTCTCTCCACCTTCTCCCTCACACAAAAACAACAACAAACACACACACACACACATTTTGGATAGGGTTCGAGAAGGAGTTTTGGTTCCCTTGCAATAGAATCATTGAAGGGGGTTTACCGCGATTGCCTTTGGACACTATGGTGCCGCTTTGCAAGCACGGGGTGGAAGATGCAAATCTACATATATGTTCGAGGTTTTTCCAACTTATGAATAATGTTAATAGCTGTTATGTCGGCAAGAGGTCCAAGATGTACGGGTTTCTAGACCAAGATGGGCTCCAAATAGGTCCTTACAAGGTGAAAGTTAAAGAATTTCCAAGGTGCTATTTTTTCGCCCAGGTACGTAGAGCTTGAGGAGCTAAAGGAACAGGTATATACGGCTTGTCAAACGGAGCCATGGTGTGCAAGATACGAGGTTTTGAAGTTGGAAGTGATTGCAAATTTGAGACAGATACACCAAGTGATGCTAGGTAGTTTGAGCCAGTTTGAAACTATGGATGTGTAGTGCTTGATTTATAGGGCTTGCTAGTTTTTTCAAATCGGCAATTTGAGTCCCGGATGTCAAGTTATTAGTAGTCGAAGTTTTCCCGAGGGCCAAGTTTGTGCCAGGTTGGTCGCCTCGATAGGTGTGCCATCTGAGATTTTTTGGAGGTCGACATAGTTCAAGAGGGTAGTGCTCAGTATACAAGGCTACCAAGAAGTGACCGTGCATCGATCGGAACCCGGTTTAGAAAGATATAGCAAGTTGAAGTGTGTGCCAGTTTTTGATTGTACGTTAGCAGATGATTTTGTGCTAGTTTTTTGTTGGTCGTTCCAAACCTAACGGAGGTCAGAATGCAGGGAGCGCAAGTGAAGTTAAAGCCTGGTATGCAAGCTTTGAGGTGGTTTTGACAGCTGAGTGTAAGGAGCTCTGAGCATTCTCTGGCAATATGTCAAATCAAGGGGGAAACAAAAAGGTCTTTTTATTATAAAAAAGCTAATTTTGTGTGAAATTTTGGGAAGCCTTTGAGGCCAATGCACCTGGCGATGACACGTGTCTGGGGGTAGTCCCACATGCGCAAAGTTTTCCAAGGCCTAAGGGGTATATATGCTGCAAGGGGGCGCCCATAGAGGTCACCTGAGAAGCATGAGGAGCTTGTTGAGCTTGGTGGCAATTGCTCCTTGCCTGCAGGCACTGCACAGGTGGCGGTTTGAGCTATTGAGGGTGGTGCTAGTTGTCATAATGTTGTGGGTTGTTGGCGGCAATGCCATCTATCAATCCTATTCATGTGATGAGGCCCCGT
Organism: Adiantum capillus-veneris; assembly: GCF_014529385.1. NCBI lineage: Eukaryota > Viridiplantae > Streptophyta > Polypodiopsida > Polypodiales > Pteridaceae > Adiantum > Adiantum capillus-veneris. The sequence goes on from NC_140954.1 coordinate 44,626,777, forward strand.
GGCCGATTCCCGTGCCCAACTCTTTTGAGAGCAAAGTGAAAGGGCACCGACGGTGCCGTCGGTGCCTCTCACTTAAGGGATTGAACATGCTTGGTGTGAAGCTCAAGGAAGTCGCTAAAAGAGGTTTCCTTCACATGCAACTGGGAGGAAAAAATAGGGAGGTTGATAAATAAATTAAAAAAGAGAGGATACACACACCCATAGGGACCCATTTTTTTGGCATGAGGAGCAGAATTTTTGTGTGTGAAGAGTCGGAGAGGGAAAAGCAAGAATAGAGCATGAGGAAGAAGAGGAATCAGAAGAGGGGGGAGCAATAAGATCATGGCTCTCTTGGTCTTTTTGGCTATCTCTATCTCTCCCTTGACGAAGGCCTGGAAGAAGCAACGGGAAAAGAGGAGGACGGAGCTTCTACCTTTTCTTCTTTCTTTCTCTCTTTCTCTATCGGCCTTGAGGAGATTAGATTGGGGTAGTTTATGGAAAGCAGGCAAATCTCGTTCGAGCACTAAGTGGAAGGAGTTTTTTTTCTAGATTTTGATAGGCAAGGGAGCTAAGCAGGATGAAGTTTACCTGGCAAGTTATGGATTGTTTCCTTTGGGTTTGAGTTATCTGAATAGGGGATTGCAAATCAACAGTCATACCGACGTTGGCGTATGCAACCTATTCGTATCAAGGGTTCTAGATATGTGATTAATGAGAAAATCTTCTGATTAGCCACCTCAATTAAGTGTTAATATCTTTTCTAAGTTGGGTTTTAGCCATTAATTGTGTTTCGATCTATGATATTCTCTTGCCTTTCTCTCTAAACATCTCTATATCGTCCTATTAGCAGTAAATTGGCCTTAACCACTGGTTTCCCTTGGTTTGCACCTTGAATTCTTCTTTGTCTATAGCCAGAAGCCCGGCGCTTTCCCGGTCGACCTTGGAGAGACATGCACTCTGACAATTTGGTGAACCTGATGTGAAATGACCGGGGTAAACAGAAGGAGCAATGTCGGCAGGCCAAGATAATGTATGCAATAATTTGCTTCACTTATGCATCAACAACATCTGCACCATTAGCAAATGATGACTCAAAGTTCGAAAAGGAAAATGGAAGTTGGATTCGTGAAGCTAGACAAGCAGTATGACGATAAATTGGGGCAATTTTAAGGACGTAATATTTCCAAATTTTGCAAAGTTTATGGTGGACAGGTTATAGAAGAGAAGGGAGCAGAGGAGCATGCTGCAGTGGAGAATTTTGTACTCGTTGTTGTGCCTGAATTACCTACACAGATTGATGAACTGAGAACTACACATGGTGCTATGTGGGAGGTATTTAAACCAGATCTCAAACATTAATATTTTCTTGAAGATAAGAAGCGCATTACAAAGAATAGATTTTTGAAGTGGGTGTAGCAGCATAATAAGGGGCTATTTGCTCTTGAATTGTTAAGAGAATTTGAAAAGAGATTTTCCATCTGCAACCAAACGGGTTGCTCTTAATTTGAAGAAAGTAGAACTTTTTGTGCAGGCTGCAGATCCAAAATTTCAAAAAAGCTTAGTGGATCTCCTTGAGGTCCCATAGAAGAGTTAAGGCTAAAATCAGATTGGAAAAAAGTGATTGAAGAAATCAATATGGTGGTGAAACGGAAAAAAAGACTTGATAAGTTAGTTGGAATGAATGCAAATGTGGAAGATAAGGAAGAAGAGGTGTCTGTGCCAATAAAGGAGAAGGTTCCAAAGATAGAGGAGTCATTCATGGACAAGCTTGTGAAGGGGATCCAAAAATTGAACATTAATCTGAAAGCTGTGAAGCTTGAAGAGAAAGGTTCAACCTCCACAAAGAGGAAGTGGGAGTCAAAACTGTATGTGGTGTGACAAAACTGTATGTGGTGTGACAGTCTTGATCATGTTAGGAATGAGTGTGAGCAGTTTGTTGAAGCCAAGCGAAAAGATGTGGTTTTTTGAAAGAATGGTATGATACACTTGTGAGAAATAGGGTTGCCTCTAAAGACCAATATAGAAAAGGTTGTATGAAGAAAATAGATGTTGTAGGAACACCATGCAAGTGTAGCTGAAGCATTGACTTACAATGTGAAGATTGAGGATAAATTATAGAAAAAACCAATTGAGGGTTCTAGAAAAGATGGGACCTTCTGGCCGTATGCTATGACAACAACAAAAAAAGGAAAAGTTGCGTATCAATAGTTGTGTCAAGTGGGAAATTGTATTAGAAAGACTACTGGGTGGAAAGACCCTCTAGATTCCCTCGCAGTATATGCATACATAGCTGAATCTCAAAACAATGAGGCTTTTGTAGAAGAAAATCAAATGAGGGAAGAGGATCTAGCAGGAACTTCAAAGAGGACGACGAGGTCAGAGGTACCAAAGGGAAAAGATTCTAGTTCAGGAATGCCTCCTACCTCATCCTATGTCTCAATGGATGAGGCCAATGCGTCAGAAGTAAACCTTATGTCAAAGAGATTATTCTTGAAATCAAAGTGGCATGTTGATGTGAAACATGGGTGGCGTGTCCGAGCTGCCAATGCACAATCAGGGGATTTGTATGGTGCATGTCCTAATGTTAAAATAGCCATAGGGGATGTAAGCGATGAAAAAAATTGTTTCATACAGGAACACTCTACATATCCAGTCATCTTAGGGTAGCCTTACATTGCAGCGTTGCGGATGGAAACCATGGTTTTGGATGATGGATCTGCGTATGCTAGGATCAGAAGTTGTGATGGTAAGAGAGCAGTACAATTTCTAGTTGTTTGTGTGGACCATGCTAGGAACAAGAATACCTTAAGAGATTATCCATTGCCAAGGTTGATGAAAGCATTCAAAGAGAACAAGGGTTTTTAGGATTTTTTCCAAGTGCCATAGCAAATTGGGACTACGATGGTGCTTTGGAGGAGAAGTTCTCGCTGACAGCAAATGTCTATAGAGAGACTTTTTCTTCAATATTTCTGGGATTGGCTTCAAAGGTTCGGTATCTTATAGAAAATTTAATGATTTGTGCAAATTGGAGAGGAAACATGTTTGCAATGTCCAAGGCATACTTCAAGGATGTGAACTATTGGACCCAGATGAAGCAATTTCATGTATTTTTTAAGAATACGCGTTTATGGATACAATGGGGGGAATTGGATATAGTCATGCAATCTAATGATCAAGCTGGGATAGATATGATTAAGGTAAACTCTCTTAACATGTATGATTTTATTTTTCAATTCAAAGAAGAGCTACATGCAGAAGAGGTACAAGTGAATACAAAATACAAAATGGTGGTGGCAAAGAAGGTCACACTAGTGGCCATTCCGTTTCCAGAAGAAAGTAATACAGTTATGAAGAAAGCATCTCGACAACCTACCCTCTGAGATCTAGGTAAAATTGGGCACTCATTTACTGATAAATCTCTACAGGAATTAAAGATTGGAGATGCATATTTTCTAAATCAAGCAGAGATAGAATGTTTTTGAGAAATGTTAAAGAAGCATGGGATATTGAGGTTCATAGAAAATATACTCGGTAAACAAGGTAACTATCAAAAATGTGGGAACATGTCCGGTGGTCGATGATTTTGCAGAAGCTTTTGCAAGAAGAGCCATCTATTCCATGGGAGACTTGTATTCAGGCTATGATCAGTTTCAACTGTCTATGGAAAGTAGGGATCTAAAAAACATGCATACTCCTTTAAGATTAGTGAGAATGTGTACGCCACAAGGTGCAACCAATTTAGTTGCTCACATGATGAATGGGATGATTAAAGTGTTGATGGATTTCATTCCTCAGATTATCATGCCTATTATTGACGACGTGCCAATAAAAGGGTGTGAAGAGGGTGAAAAAGATGAAGCCAAAGATAAGAGGGGTGCAGACAGTTTGTGGCTAACCATATTGTTGATTATGATAGGATATTATCAAGTCTTGAAGAGGTCAACCTTACACTCTCATGGCAAAAGTCTATGTTTGGGGTAAAAGTGTAAGGACATAGGTCCTACGGGCAAGGCCACCGGCATGGCCGGACAGTGTGTACATTAGGGGGAGGCTATAAGATAGAATGGCTGGGTGGAGACTAGCACACGCATTACCACTACCCTTTCACTATTATTTGAGCTATTTTTGGAGAAGGGAAAAGTGGGTTGCATGTGCATGTGACACGCTGCTTCACTCCCACGTTTCGCAGACAGTGATGTCTCAGTTGTGCAGTAAAAAGAAGACATGCACGGTTTTTTGTGGGTGCCCCGAAGACAGATAGCGACAGTCGATCGCCCCATCTACGCACACAAAGGTGGGCAACCAAGGCAAACTCGACCGGCAACTCTATGGCACTGAGGCTCCGAAGGCTTCCATTGGTGCCATTGGCAACGCGCATAGGAAGGCCCGTTTAACCCTTGCATGAAGGAGGGTCAAACCCACTCCATGAGGGTAAGATGCCAACACTTTACCATCAAGCTATTGACCCTTGTTGTGTATAACAAGGCAAGATAGCATACTTGTGTTGAAAGGAAAGCTAGAAGGAAAGGAAAAGCTTCAAACTTCAAGGAAGTAGTTTCACCCTTCCTTTTCACTTCTTGGAGGAAGGCAAGTTTTCCTGGAAAATTTCTTTTTTCCTCAAGAAGGTAGATTCAAAGTGAACAAAAGCCTTCACAAAAACGACGAGTTTTTGTGAAGAATCAACAAAGGTGTTCTTACGACGAGCGACACATGAAGCGATACAATTTTTGCAAGGCAAGGTTCGCATGCAACACAAATCATGGAGCATACAAAACACAAAGACTTCAATTTCACAAGGTACAAGTTGACATTTTTTTTCTCTCTTTACATTAGTGTGTGTTTACCATGGCTAGTGAGGATATCCCACCTACACACACTTTTGATTTTGAGCACGTAGACCAAAATCAAGGCACCACAGGTGCTGCTGACACTATTATGCATGACGACCATGATCTAGGAGATCATGGCCTTGTAGATATGGCTTCTTTCAAGACTTTGAAAACTCACCAAAGCGTACTTGAACGCAACCTCTCTGTACTCAATGCAAGTGTTGTCAATCTTACGGAGTTACTTATGAAATTTATGAATTCACAGATGGCTCATGGAGCCACAAGTGGCACGGTTCAAGGGAACCAAGCTCGCACGGCTGTTTCACGGGAAAGAGAGTGATCACAACAAGGATCCGGTCAATACGTTCTTACACAAATAGAGTGATATTCATAGATTGAGACGCACCCAGAATATAAAGAGGGCTATGGAAACAAGTCTATCTCTTAAAGGCAAGGCCTATAAGTGGTGGATGACATTTCTGATAGATGCTTGTCCTCTGCCTTGGGCTGCGTTTTAAGCTTCTTTCTCCAAAGAGTTTTTGGACTCCAATGAAGAAGATAAGGATTGGTTAGCATGGGATGCATGCTAACGAATGAAGAAGATAAGAATTGGTTAGCATGGGATGCATGCCGTATTTCTGGCCTCTCTCTCACACAGTACCTTTCAAAGTATCAGGAAATCATATTAAAACTAGAAGGTCTAGATGAATTCCAAAAGATATGGGGTTTTAATAGGGGTCTTGACATAGACTATCGTCTTTATGTCAAGACCCAACATCCAAAAACTTTGGAAGAATCCATCAGGCATGCCCAAAGATATGATGATGACCGAGAGAGGAAAGAAAATGTTCCCTAGGCTAAGAATAATTTTAGTAAGAGCAATGTGGCTAAGATCCAATGGTGAGGTAGATCTCCCACACATTCCAAGAGGAATAAGAGACAATCTACCTCTCCACGCTTACAAGAGGATAAGAAGCCTAAGAAATCATGAGATACTCCACGTGGGTCTCTTAGCACTGCTAATTTTGAGCGTGCAAAGAAACACAATTTGTGTTTTAAATGTCTTTTGGACCAACATAACAAGAAATATTGTCCTCTTTCGCAAGGCAAAGAAAAAGCCATGCACACGCTGCAATGCCTCTCATTAGATTCATCTCCTAAATATTGTGTTATAGAGGTTCTTCATATGGAAGAAAAGCACAAGTGTTGTGTGCCTGCCATGGTTTAGGAAACACATTGCACACTAGTTATGAACACAGCTCCTTATCCTTTATGGACAATGGTAAACATGTGCTTTTTCTTGGTGAGAAAAATATACCATTTGCACCTCTTATATGTACAGCCAAGCTTTCTATTTTACAGAAAGCAGATTTATTAGATGAAGTCTTTTTGTGTTACTGTTTGTCTCCAAGTCTTGTGTATTCTCAAGAGAAAAGTGCAGTGAATTCTAGTAATGGTATGCAAAGTGCAATGAATTCTAATGATAAACAAAGTGTTAACAAATCTAACAAGCAAAGTGCTCTCAATTTTAATTATATAGAGCAACGTGCAAATGTTGTAAAGAAAACATTATAGGAATTACAAGATTCTCCATCCCAGCATAACTCTAATTTACTTTCTCCTTTTGCACGGAAAAAGCGGACTCACTTACTCCGGAGTATAGTGATGTATTATCAAGTGATACACCGCCGAGTTTACCCCCTACATGTGATGTGCAGCATGGCATAGATGTCTTGCCAGGCACTAAACTGGTGAGTAAACCACCTTATCGTATGAGTGCTAAAGAAGCCAAGGAGATTGAGAGTCAATTGGATAACTACCTTGCCCGTGGTTTCATTAGACCTAGCACTTCTCCTTGGGCATCACCAATTCTATTGGTAAAAAAGAAACATGGTACTATGTGCATGTGCGTAGATTATTGTGGATTAAATGCCATAACCATCAAGAACAAGTATCCTTTGCCTCGAGTGGATGAGTTGTTTAATTAGCTCCATGGGGCAAGATTCTATACAAAGATAGATCTTCGTTCAGGTTACCACTAGGTGCGTATCCTTTAGCAAAATATCTCCAAAACTGCCTTTAAGGGCATTTTGAATATTTGGTTATTCCTTTTGGTCTAACCAATGCTCTAGCTACATTTATGACACTCATGGATAGTGTCTTACGTCCCTATCTTGAAAAATTTGTTGTGGTTTTTCTTGATGACATTCTCATTTACACTAAGACTAAAGATGAACACATAGAACACTTACGATTAGTGTTTGAACAACTATGAGCTCACGAGTTGTATGCTATAAGAAAATCAAGTGCAATTTCTTTAGAACAGAGATACATTACCTCAGCCATGCGATATCTTATTCTGGCATCAGGACAGACACTGACAAGGTCGCTGCCATTCTTTGATGGCCACACCCCAACACGGTTGAGGAGATTCAAATATTTTTATGCATGGCTGGATTTTATTGAGAATATATCCGTGATTATGCCGAAAACATTGTTCCTATGACGGGTCAACTTAAAGAAAAAGGTAAGACCTTTTCTTGGGAAGAAGCCCAAAAACGCAATTTTGAACAGCTCAAGGTAGCTATATCCACTACTCCCATCCTAGAAATTGTTGACTCACTTAAGCCATTTGTGGTATGAAAAACAACATAAATTTCTACTACAAACTCCGTTTTTTGCAACCCTCATAAATTTGTACGAACTTTGTTGAGCATAATACCCACAAAAATATAAGATGAAGTTGAGGGTGTCAAAATACAAATCAACAAGTAATTGTTGTAATCAACAACTCAACATATCAATAAGTAATAAATGCTACACAAAAAACTAATTATATTTCTCTTAACACAAAACAATCACAATGAACAAGGACCGATCCTTAGAAATAAAATTTACAACAATTATGAATCTTACAAGCAAACCTCATACGCATACTTTGTTTCTTCACCATGAGTTAAATCGTCGTGTGATCATTTTCACTTTGATACCATGTTGAGATGGGGAGAGAGAGAGAGAGAGAGAGAGAGAGAGAGAGAGAGAGAGGAGGGGGGGGGGGGGGGGGGGGGGGGGGGGGGGGTATTATCGTCTTCGAAGGTCAAATATGACCTTTGGGACTACAGTTACATGTGATGTAGTATGTGCATGGCTAATGAGTGACTCTCAATGCTCCCAAATTGTGGTGATAAGAGTTGCAATGGAGAGCCCACACTATGGATGGGAGAGAAAAGTGTGTAGGTCTAAGTCATGACTGAAAATGTGAGAGAAGCAAGTTCGGATGTGACCAAAATCTGAGCACTCTAGTAGTTCTTCATTGCCCCAACACCCTGTCTTGCATCGAAGGAAATAGGAGCTAAGTCGAATGGCTGCGATAGTGCATATCACCAACAAGGGGATAGGTTGATGCATGTAAGTGTGAGTACGGTTCCCTCTTTTAGCAAAGAACATGGTTTTTTATTTGAGGGCAATACAGGTGGTGTAATGTATGAAGCGTGACCCACCGGATTTCTCCCAAGCCGTAATACATTGGCATTGTAGAAAAGCTTCATCCACTTGGGAGTCAATTGAAGCATCATGTAGCAAGTGTACTCCCAAACCACTTCTTTATGTCTTGCATCCATCCCGTGCTCAAGATCTTGCTTTTATTCGTCTTTTGAACCTTTTTGCTTGCTTCACATGCAATTGTAGGAAGTCGATGTGGGGGGGTTTTGACGCATCTTTATCATGTACTCTACAACCCTTTTCATGCCCCTAACCTCAATTGGAAGAGATCTTGACTCAACAAGTAGGAGCATATATGGTGTTTGTGTCTTAACTTGATAAAGCTTGTAAGAAAACACTTTTGGACATTCTCATACTCTTTCCAAGTAGATTTTGAGATGCTTCCGTCCTACACTTCAACTGCATAAAGAAGAACCGGTGTCACCAATGCATCAAAAATGTACTTCTTGAGAACCCAACGTTCATGTTTCCCGCATTACACATGTTCTCAAATGCATAATATGCTCTCTTTCCTGCTTCCAAATGACACATAGCACATTCATGCCACTCGTGATTGGATGGAACCTCAAGGCCAAGGTACTTAAATCTCTCAACAACTTCAAGTGCCTCATTGTTGTACACAATGCATGGCTTCTCCTATGGTTATTTTTCACAATCATAACCTTTGTTTTGGATTCATTCACAATCAGCCCACTATGCAAACAAAAGTTCTCAAGGACAACCATAAGCATTTGTGCATCTTCTAAAGTGTGTGCTAGAAGCACAACATCATCCACACACAACAAAAGCATGATTATCGCATTGCAAATAGTAACCTCTTCTTGCATAAAGTCAAGTACCATTTGTTCCAATTGATCAATGCATAGACCAAAGAGAGTTGGTGAAAACGGACATCCTTGTTTAACCCCAATAGTTCTTACAAAAAAAAAATTAATTCCTCTTCTCATGTGCCATTGACACATCACCTTCTCATAGATTTGAGAAATTTCAAGCTTAAACTTACTTGTCACTTGGAGTTCTTCCATCCTTCTCCACAAATTGTTACGTGGAATCATATCAAATGATTTCTTAAAGTCCACAAAACAACAATACAATCACTTGCCTTTCAACCTACATTCCTCCATGAGAACACAAAGAGTGACAAGATGATATCTTGTCAATAGTGCTATGGCATCGACAAAAACCTGCTTGTCCTTTTGCATGCTTGTTATTCTCTTCAGCCCAATCACTCAATTTCATTTCCATTATACATCCAAACAACTTTTCCATAAGAGATTCAATCATTATAGTCCGGTAGTTTTTACATTCTTTATATCCCCTCCTTTATGCAAAGGCTTAACACTAGGGTTGTGTGAGCATGAGCCACTTTTGTGGCTAAAAGCATCTTTTCTATAAATTCTTATTCTCATGGACCACAAAAAAACTCCTCAAAACCTTTCAAGGATTTGTTCTCAAGGCATGTAGGGAGTTGAAAAAAAATAAATAAGTAATAATTTTGTTATGTTTCAAGAGCCATCTTTTAGGTATAATCGAACAAAAATCACTCAAAAGTTTTGATGTCCCATGTAAACCCCTTAAAAACCTTCAAAGCACATTGAAACTTTTTTGAAAAATACATGGATATGTGTACAATGAGAATCTATGCATATACTATTTTTAGAAAAAAAAACTATCTCTTGACTTATTTTAGGCTTAAAAAATGTGTCTGTTAAATTAAAAGCCAATTTTGTGGCTTCTTACTATTTTTAAAAAATTAAGAGTTTTTACTTTACACTTTTTTGGGATAAATGTTATACTATAATTTCCCTCTGTACCATAGGATCTCAATCGTATCCTATGATTGTGGTTTCTTGAAAAATAGACAATCGTAGAGCCAATTTTATGGAACGAGATACCAAGCCACTGTTGTGGCTCAAGCCACTTAAGTGACTCAAACACAAACTTAGTGTTAACCCAATTAGTAATCTAATTATAAGGCATTTGATATTGAAGTGCAAGGTTGAACATATCACACATCCACTCATGGGTAAAATTTCCCATCCGGCTTGATACCTTGAAGATCTCGAGTGGCCAACTTTTCAAGCCCACCGCATACATCCTCAATAGTAAAAAAAAAGAGGGCATACATGGGAGTGAACCATAAAATGGTATTTTTTCAGCATTTGGCTCGGGGGATTCACTCTATATACAAAATGTGATACCACCTGCGAGCGGACAACTTTGATAAAACCCTTATATATGACTCATATTAAGGAATATGATCACTCTTTCTATGTTTATACGACAATCAATGAAGAAAAATATCATACCCCTATCTTACATATAAAATTTAGGTCTCACATGATCTAATTGAGTCAAACTAATCAAACATTGTGTAGCATAGTGACTAGCAATGTACTAAAGAACCACTTCCGTTGAAAACTAAATCCCGAGAAATTCACTTATACTTATGAGAGACATCACCTGCATGCAACCATATAAAAAAAAACCTTTATCTACAGATCCTTTAGCACTAACCCAAGCCTCTATCTACAAATTCCAAAACAATTAAATAACCCCTTTCTACGATGTATATATAGTCAACTTCACCCCTCCATAATATATTTACGAGAGAAAAAACGTTCTTGAGATTCTCATTTTAAAAATTTTGCCAAAATGTTCATATAGTGTCAAAACATTATCAGAAAGCAGACTCTTACTTACAATTCATGGGGTGAAGTGATTTTCAATACTCTAAGCTAGATTGTGGTATTTGAGAATCACATTAGAGAGCCCAAATTGTCGCTAGGAAAGTGAAGTGTTGGTTTAAGTTATGGTTGAAAATATAAAGGAAGCAAGTCCATTTGTGAGCAAAAGAGGAGCCCTCTAGTAGTATGGCACTCAAACTCTCAAACTTGCAATGAGTATAATGTGCAACACCCCTAGCTTGCATCGAAGGGAGGAGTTGAACCAAATGGCTCCGGTAGTGCTCTGTGTGTGTGTGTGTGTGTGTGTGTGTGTGTGTGAGTGAGAGAGTGAGAGTGAGAGAGAGAGAGAGAGAGAGAGAAAACATCATGATATCCAAGCCTAAGTATAAAATATCCAATAACTTTTTCTTGTCTTTGAAGATTGCATAAGGCTACAATATCACATAAAATAACATGATTTAGCTTTAAGTAATTTTGTAGATCATGCCAACAATCCATCCAATACGTATCCTAATCCCTCCATACTTATACAACACAATGCATATATCTATTAGTGATTCTAATGGCTATTACTCACTCCTAATGGCTCTACTCTTTTTGTTTTTCATTAGATAGAATCTCCACAAGATCCCTTAGGATCTCCAATTAGCATGTCCATGCACGTTACCATCTAAAACCAACCTTAATGAGTAACATTTGAACTCATCACGTAGATACTATGAAACTCAAGCTAAACCATTAGGCCATACGCCTTGCGTGCTCTTAGGCCTCCCTTAAGCACTAAAAAAAACAAATATGCGCCCCCCCCCCCCCCCCCCCCAAAACCCAACCCCAAACTAATTAATTAATGCCTTTGTGAAAAAGTTGTTTCTCCCTCCATACTTCAAATTGACAATGAAAAAATTTTCATATTTCAGTTTAAAAAAGTAACTTGCTCAAAAAAAGGACCCATGATACCTTGGGAATAGTATCTCAAAGGTGAGGCCATTTTATCTCATCATTTTAAGATCTTTCTCAATAATAACCCAATACATCCAAGACACGTCTAGATCAATAAAATCACAATGTTCACATTGTCGCAAGAACATATGCATCGTTATGTAGCCCAACACTCAATCAAATAAAAAAATTTGATTCTCTCTCCACAAACACAAAGCAATATAAACTTGAGAAATCATCAAGCCCTCTTTGGAGACCATCACACTCACAATAGATGAATCACCAAATACATGTGCACAAAATGGTAATGATATAATTAAAAAACCACTAAATGGATGAACTACAACCATTCAAAAATAAATATAAGAGAAAGTAAAAATTATCATGGTGACATATTCCCACCTTAAACAAGGCAAGAGAGAATGCCTCATAACAATAGCATACATGGTAGAGACACAAGGTAAAAAAGGCCTTGCTCTTTTACTAGCAGCAAGGCTCGGGTAGAGACACAAGGTAAAACATTTAGATTAGGTGTTGCTTTCTCCTGGAGCTTGAGGACTAGGCTAAGTTGAAATAAGAGAAACTCAGATTCAGATGAGGCTTAACAAAAGCATGAGATTAAACATTGGAGAAACACAGTCTTCCCTCAACATAATGAGATTAAGAATTTGCAAACTTCCATGAATTTGAAGAATCAAAGAGCTACAAAAAGGAGCTTGAGCATGATGCTAAGTTGAAACAAGTTGTAGGCACAAGAGAGAGAGAGAGAGAGAGTGGCATAGAGAATGGTGAGACTTGCATGCGAGATCACTCTCACTTGCTCCTGTGCGTGAGGTCGCCTGCAGTTGTGCTACGCGTGGTGGCCCTCTGCCCCTATGACTTCGGATCCAAACCTTGTGTGCTAGGCTCCGCCCTTTGTGAGTGCTCTGCTATTGGTGATGGCCCATGTTTCCTAACCCTTTTGTGTCTCCTTGAAAACTACCAAAATACCCCTCTAATTTTTTGAAATTCCCAAAATACCCCTGATATTTTGTCACAAATTCCCAAAATGCCCTTCAAATTCTCCAAAATTCCCATGGTTGTGAGATTAGATATCTCCAAAGACAAAAACTTATGTAGCTTTTCATAAGAAGACTTGGTCTATAGGGTTCTTCAAAAACGATCTTCTTTTGGGAGGAAAGGTACTCAAGAGCCAAGAGATGCTTATGGCTACACAAATTGTTAGATTTTGCTACTTCAAACAGGTCTAGAAGGCAAGGAGCTGTCGAGTATTTGAGAACACCATTGAAACAGCGAGGTTCATAGAGATAATGCAAGAAAGCAAGGAGGCGATTTTGTACTATGGGAAAAGGAAGGACTCCGAGGAATGGAACAAAATAACTAGCAATGTAGTAACTGGCTTTCTAGGGTAAGGAAGTGGATTTACCGGGGTGGCCTCCCTCTCAGCTAACGTAAAGATGGTTGTTTGGAGATAGCCATGGCAAGATTTTGTAATTTCATGGGGTTAATCTAATCCACTCACCATTGTGAGTCCCCCCCCCCCCCCCCCCCCCCCCCCCCCCCCCAAAAAAAAAAGACTCATTGTCTATCAATACAATATGCTAAAACTAGCAGTTGAGTCCGCTATGTGGGCTTTGGAGATGAATCGCTTCATTATTTTTAGACATAATTGCCATTTTTTGTAGCACTGAGAAACGAAACTCAATTGTCACAAATGAATAAAGCTTAGAAAATCTTAAACAATTCAATTAAAATAGATATAAGGGTATTTTGGGAATTTTCACAAATTTGAGGGGTATTTTGGTGATTTTCCCTTTATTTTATACAGGGTGTTTGTGTGTGTCTTTATGTGGGTTTGAGTAGATTCGCACAGATGGAAGTGCGTGGGCAACTATGCACATAACAAATTTGGAAGCATTTGCTCGACAAAGATTTTGGAAGTCCAATTTTGTCGCTTTTGGCACAGTTGGCTCAAGCATTCTTCATTTGGGAGCTACTTGACACCGCGTCTAATTGCAACAAGTATTTTGCAGGCAGAAGCAAAGAAATTACATGACGAACGCTTTACCCCCTCCGACTCAGTGTGCGGATGCGCCTGAAGCTTCACCTACCTACCTGCAATCTATGATGCTTCCACTCGCTTACTTTTTGCTTGTTAGAGGGCATCTCCCCTTGATTCTGCTCTTCTATTCTTTTTTAATGATTATTGACACATACGGGGCTCTTTTTTTATTAAAGGCTATCTAGGTGAGGTTGGGTTTAGACAAATAGAATGAGCACAAGGGACACCTGGCCAAAAAATGTGTGATGTGAAGGCCACTTTTTGGCTGGCTACTTTTTGCTCTAGCTAGCAATGGGATCTTTGCTACCTCACACTTATTGGCTACCTCTGCAATGTGCTCAATCGTGCAATCCTAGTGGCCACCCCTTCGACCATGTTGAGGGAGGGTTGGAGCTCCTTTGTGGTGGCACTCAAAGTGGAAAAAATCAACAAAAGCTGAGTAGACTCCACTCATCTACATGCCACTCATCCAAAACTCTACCACCCACCATTTTTTCCCAACCCTTTCCCCCTCAGAAGAGAAAAATGTCATCTCTAAACGCTACAAAATGCATGCCACGTAGGAATCGAGCTCTTGCTCCATAAATCAAAAACACTGTAACATAGTGTTAACCATGTAAGCGCCTTATCCTCTCTACTGTTGTCTCTATTTCTTGTGGACATACATGAGTAGCGGCAGTCAAGTAAAAGAGTTATTTCATTGACTTGTTTGAAGCCATCTTAACTATATAACCCATGCATTCCATAAGATAAATTGTACTTCTTAGGCCATAACACTTTTCGTGGATATGTAGTTTGTAATTAAGATTGTGCAATAGTAAGCTCCTCAATTTCTTAATGTAAGAACTACTCCAATTTTTTTGCTTGACACTCTTTGCACATCTTAGTAGTTACAAGTATGTTCTTCTAATTTTGCAAGCAAGTCTACTTAAGGAGTATCTTGGGAGATGCCATGTGGAAAGTCCTCGTTGACATTCAAGTCTAGTAAAGCATCAACAACTTCTGTGGATATACATCCAACACAAAGAACATCCTTGTTTTGAAAATTTATAAAAAGTTCGAGGGTATTTTAATATTTTTGTCAAATTTGAGAGGTATTTTGTAATTTTTTGAGATTTGAAGGTCCCACCTCCCCCTCTTCCTACGGTACACATGATGAAATAAGTGGGGGTTACCCTTATTGTATAGGCTTATGGGACCTCTATTCAAAACCCCTCTTCCTTACACTCACCTAATACCATACGGGACTACATTGTGAATCCCCCGAGAACTAGATGTACCCTCAATGTGTTTTAGTTTGATTTTCAAACTATGTGCCCGATCAGCCTGCACTCTGGCTACTTGTTCAATTCTGACCCATCCAAAGTTGGTATAAATCAACCCTTGACTTGCTCCAAATCAGCCCTTATCTATGATTGGTTTGATGCAGAATTTTATGTGTGATTTGATACAAAACTCTCCCTAAATTCATCCAAGTTCTAGTGTACATCGACGGTGACCATTTGTTACAATTAATCAGCCTAGGTCCCATTCTCCCTCCCTTCCTTCTCCCCATACATATGATACTCCCCTCCCTTAGTTTTAAGCTTGAGAGATAAATTATTGGGGGCCTCCCCCTAATTTATACGCTTATGTAGCTTGTAAAAAAACCCTCTCCCCTGTCCTTATGTGGTACGATAAGTTTTCCATGGTGAATCCCCCGGGGCATTTGGTTGCTCGTATAATTGACTAAAATGCGTGTACATATTCACAAGACTCAAGTTACTAAAATTCTCAACCCGCTTGCCTCTCAAGTTTCTCCAAGATCTTCCACATGCACATGCCTTTTCTTGGACTTGAGAAAGTTGCTACTTTACCTCCCATCTTCTTCTCTTCTTTTGAATCAATGCCTTGTATGTATGCAAATGACTTTGATAGTTGTCTTTGTCCATAGTTGCATCAAGATTTATCAAGGACTTTTGAGAATCTTGACATTCTTTATCAAAACACCTTATGTGTAATCTATCTTTGGTGATACCATGGAGATGCTTTATGGCAAAGCATTCTTCGGCACAAGAACAAATAACTTTCTTGAAATATTCCCATTTAGTTTCTAATGGTGTATCATATTGAATCTTTGTCATCCATATCTTTTGCTCAACCATTTTGATTTACATTGGTGCCCGTTTGAAATCCATACATAGTGATAACTTTTCCTCCCTTTGGTTGAGATTATCATGCTTAGTTGATTCTCCACATGCAAAGTCAATACGTAAGGTCTAATGGTTTGATTCCAAGGTCCATTGGCCAAACACAAAACTCTTTATGCAATACATGGTGGCTTTGGAGTGTAGCATATTGTCAATCACACTATCCCCATTATGTTTTCTACATGTAAATCTATTGGTTCCACTCCACAAAAATACACCATTGGCAATGAGCATACCCGTGCTATTAAACATGTGTAAAAGTAACTTTTCATAGTGATACGGATCTTTCTCATCCATTGAAGTACAATCATACAAGTGACCTTCCGCCAACTCCCTTGAAATGTATGGCATATAAAATTGTTCAGTATCATGTTGCAATTTTTTTGTGTGAGCATTCACATCCCCAAATACAATAACATGACCTTTGCTTTTGAAATAAGCAATGTCCTCTTCTAACTTAAAAAATGACTTATCTCTATCCATGCAAGCATAAAAGGGAGAACCATGACAAGGAATGTAGCAACCGGCTATAAAAATGGATGCTCTTTTTGGTGTCATAATTTTTAGCCATACATAACGTTTGTACTTGTCATCTTTCACAATTGATACAAAATCTTCCAATCTTTTCTTAACCATACATGCTACCCATCCTTTTCTCCTTCGTTGCTTGAGATTCTTTGACCACATCAATGGATGTACATTGTAATCCTCCAAGTCGTTAATCCTTTGTGTATCATGCTCCCAAGTTTCAACAAGAAGTACAACATCGGCTTTTGCTTGTTAGTTCATCAATGCCAACCCCCACATTCGATGGGTATTCATTGCAATTCCAAAAGCATATTTTCAATTGTAACTCGGCCTCATAGGGTGTGCATCCGTATTTTCTCGAGAGACTTGCCTCCTCCTTGGGAACATTTTCTTCATGAGAGATCTCCTTGTTTTTCTTATTATTTTCCGCGTATGCCTTTTGACGTATATTTTTTTTCTTAATAGTGTGATCTTCACATACGAAACATTTTGTATCCCTCAAAAAAATCCAACTATTATCAAGGATAATCTTTTATTTGGTATCATCCGGCATGGTGTATACAATTGGTCGTTCTCTTGAGCGAGGAGCTCCTTGCTTACCCACTCTATGTGCTCCATAGACCATAACTCCAGACATGCCAAAGTGGATTTTGAAGAAATCTTCGATAACAATGGCAAGAGAAGGAGGCGTCTCTACTCATTCTCAACCACAAGTACCCTTAGCATGCCATTATCCATTGCAAGTGCTCGTAAGTCTTTGTCCTGTTTGTTTACGGTCTCTTACAATGATACCAAGTATGCCACAATCATGGTGTTCGATGTCACTGGTTGAGTGGTTGTGTTGCTATCTCCACACTTAGAGAGAGAGAGAGAGACGAGACAAGAGACACACCATGTACGCTCCCAAAGATTGATTCATATTGAGGACAAGTTACATGTATATAGGTGAGACCAAGTTGAGTAGAGTGATCCATATATAGATCAAACAAGCACAAATGTCATAAATTCCAGAGAGAGACTGTGATTCTACCACTTGAACACTTTCTTTCTGAATTTATCCAAAATCACCTCCCATGTTTGGTTGAGGGTGACTTTAAATCCCATTAGAATCCCCAAAATATTAAACACATATCCATCCGAAAAAGGAGTACAACAACGTATTCAAAATTAGCTGAGGAGTAGTCCCTACAGAGCTCTTATATCTTGTTTTAGAGTGGTTTATGACTGAACCACTGGTCACACAAAAAGTATGTAAGCACTCTCAAAAAATTGTTATGGATTGTTGATCATTCCTCATCATAGAATTTGTATCAATTGCATATTGTTGTAAACATAGATCCTTAGTGGCATTAGAAATAGGAATTCCCTTTAACACTCGTCTTCTCATAGCATCCTAGATAAGCCGACCAACGTCTTCTAAGCACATAGCATACAAAAGGTGGGAAATAGGGAAACCTTGTTTGTTTGAATTTTTCATGGTAAAAACATTATTGAAGTCCCCGTTATCATAGAGTCAAATATAAACATGCCTCTAACAAATCCTTTTCGTTTAGGTAGAATAACGTTATCCATTAAGGGACTAATTCTTGTAGCTAGAGATAGGGCAAAGATCTTAGAAATAGAAGTCAGACATGTGATGGGTCACCAATTGCCTAGATCCCTCTTTTCTTGTTTTGAATGAGCTTAACTACTCCATTGTTTATGGTAGAAGACAAAGTACCAGCTCTAGGGGCTTCCATCCATATAGACAAGAGATATGGGACCAAGAATTCATGATAGTGTTGGAAAAATTGACTAGGGATACCATCCAGGTAAGGTGATTTACCTGCCTTAAGATCTACAATAGTGTCTCTAAGCTCCCCCTCTATGATGGGTTGGTCCAAGACTCTAGCCATGTACTGAGTACAGTTTCCCCCCTTGTTTTGGCTATTTTTGCCCTGAAAGCAGTCTGACCAATCCCTCCTTGAGAATATTTTCATAAAGTATTCTTTAACAAAATGAAGATTTTCAAAGTGAGATTAAACCACAGGAACAAACTCCTTGCTCTTATTTTCTTTTTAACAATGAAATATTCTTTAACAAAATGAAGATTTTTAGAGTGAGATGAAACCACAGTGCCATGTTGATTCCTTAGAAAAGGAACAAAGTTCTTACTCTCTTTTTTTTAAAGAGTGCAATAATATTTTTTTCAAGTTTGTGTACCTTCTCGGCCCAGAAGTCCCTTGTCCAATGGATGGAAGACCTAGCATCCAGTAATTATTTTAGTATAAGTTTTTCTCTAGTACATGGTTTGATAATTGGGGGAGAGAAAGGTCCTTAAAGCATCTTATCTGCCAATGATCCTGTACCAGCTCAAAAGACATATAAACCCTATCTAGTCTAGCTATTCTGAAACATTCTCCAACTTGTCTATTTGACCAGGTAGTCCTTATATCAACAAAGATATCCAGCAGGTTTAGAGATAGGACAAAATTGGAGTTAACCTTCTCTATGCCATTGACAGCTTGCCCTTTATGATTCCACATGTCACATATATCCTCAACCATACCAATGTACCCATCATAATACAAGATTTATAATAGGTAGACAACTCCTGCCACAAGTTAGCACTCTCATAAATGGACTTAGAGGCATAAACAAAGATTACAATATAACTAAAAGGAGTGGACAAGACAAGGCAATCCAGCTCCCATTTTCTTCTTTGGTAACCTCGGTACAAACTAACTGTATTTATTCAATATTGTTATAGTTATTCCCCCTTTGCCTTGGGAGTGGTAAGTGTGGTACCAAGAATAAATGCTACCAAATCTTTGAATTTTATTAATCAGAGGCTATCAAGAAGCTTTAATCTCCTAGAAATAGAGAATGCTAGGCTAACAGTTAGTGCTCACCATCCAATTTTTTAAAATCTAAGATCTGAGAGGGTAAGTACGGCGTTTGCAATTTATTGAGTATCCTTAAATACTTACGCACTTCATTTCTTACTACTT
Organism: Adiantum capillus-veneris; assembly: GCF_014529385.1. NCBI lineage: Eukaryota > Viridiplantae > Streptophyta > Polypodiopsida > Polypodiales > Pteridaceae > Adiantum > Adiantum capillus-veneris. The sequence continues at coordinate 44,646,481 of NC_140954.1, forward strand.
TTGGAGGGTTTTTCCATGGCCACAAATGCTCTAGTAGAATCTTTAGAATATTCCTTTTTTGTTTTTGGTTTGTAGGGTTTAGGCATTGTAAGTCTTTCCTCTTCAGCCTGAGTCATAAGTATGTCAACTAATTGGTCTGGGGATGGAGCCAGTTGGGTCTTACTTGCTAGATCTTATTCCTCCAATTGTTTTTCAAATTACTCATCCTCATTGTGTACCTGATTAGTACAAGCAGTTTGTGTATTGGGAATGGTTTCTCCCTCATCTTTAGAGGATGAAGAGGAGGATATCCCCTTGTTTTGTCCATTGGGCTATCACACATGGTCTAGGAACCTCTATCTGTATATTATTTGGGATGTGCCTGAGGGCGATTCAAGTTCTCCTCCTACGTCTGATTTGCTCTATCTAGGACTGGACTTGACTGGTTGTCTTCAGGGATTTCATAGTTGAAAGCATCAAACACCTTCTCCAGCGAAGGGTTGAAAGAGTTTTTGAATCTGTTAGAGGCCTTATTTCCCTCATTTCCTTTGACTCTATTTTATCTTAATACTGGTTAGAGGCCTTATGGCCCTTCATCTTTGCCATCTGAACAGTTCTGCAAAACTTTCACACTTTGTACTATTAAGGTACTTTTCCCCACCTTTGAGGTCTTGCATATTTCTTATTTTTAATTAATTTTTGTTTATCTAAAATAAGAAACTTTTGGGGTAGGCCCTCTCTCTTTTGACCACAATTCCCTTTATCCTACCTTAGGGGGGTTTTGTACTTTCCTTTTTTTCTAATTAATTAAAATGGTCTTCTATTAAAAAGAAAATCAAATCAAACGATGATTAGTAGATTACCTACTTGTGTGTGTCGTTCTAGGCTATGGTCATATTCGCACGCTAAGAAAGCAACGTTCTGCTGACGCAAGAGGTCTTGACAGGTTTCCCTCAAATGCTCTACAAGCTTTGTTATCGTCTCCTTTATTGCAGTGCACATGATGAGAGCAGGTAGAGAGAGGAGGGCAGTGTTTTGCCAACCCTTCCAAAATAGGCCAAGTTGAACACTCCAGGGCAGCGTTTTTTCTAAACAAAAGAAGTTGCCTACGCTAAGGCCAATGTCACACACGGGCGTCGGACGAGCTATGAAATGACCTCTTTGGGTGCCTGGTTTGTCACATGAGTGGTAGACTTTGTATTGTTCACGTTGGCAAAAGAAGTGGAGCTCTTACCTATAAAACGGCTTCGTGCCTTGCTCTTTTTCCATGTCCGCAGGCTGCTCCAGATGGCGAGGGGGTAGAACCGCCTCCTCTCCGCCCTCAAGTGACTACTCATCCAGCCAATGTCTTTTTGCCATCTCATTTGCACACACGTCCAGGCGGATGTGTGTGACAGGGGCCTAACAAAACATTGCCTTCAGTAGCGTGCGAATACACCCTATGTCATGCTCTAACAAATTGCTCCCAGCATCTTTCCTCTCTCTGTCCTCCTCAATCAATAATTTTCTCAAGGGGTTTCAAGATGTCTTTATTGATGACATCCCTTGTGAGCTACCTCCTATACGAGGCAATGATGACCATGCAATTGAACTTCTTCCAGGAATTTCACCGCCTAACAAACCTCCTTATAGAGTTTCTCAAGCTCAACAAGAGGAGGCTATGCGGCAAGTGCATGAGTTAGTTGAGAAGGGCATGGTAGGGCCTAGCTCATCTCCATTTTGTTCTCCTGTTCTACTAGTGCAAAAGAAAGACGACATATATCATATGTGTGTCGACTATAGAGCACTAAATAGGATCACTATCAAGAATAGGTTTCGTTCCACGGGTAGAAGACTATTTGATAAGCTACAAGGGTCCACCTACTTCAGTAGGATTGACCTAAAAAGTGGCTATCATCAAATAACGATAGTTGATCAAGACATTGTAAAGACCGCATTTCGCACTATGTTTGGTCTTTATAAATACATTGTCATGCCTTTTGGCTTGACCAATGCACCAGCCACATTCAACCGCTTGATGGAGAAGCTATTATCAGGCCTCACTGAACCTTTACTGGAGTGTTCTTTGATGATATCATCATCTACTCTAATTCATTAGATGAACACAAGCGACACCTCTAGGTAATATTTCAAGTTCTAAGAGAGAATAAACTTTATGTTAATCGAAAGAAAAGTGAATTTTTCTTACAAGAGATTCAGTATTTAGGTCACATTATCTCTCAAGATGGCATCCAAATGGATCCATCAAAGTTAGAGGTAATAAAAGGATGTCCTAAACCAAAGAATCTTCATGAGTTAAGAAGATTTATAGGTATGTGCGCATACTATAGACGCTTCATAGAAAAATTCTCACTAATAGCACGACCATTACATGACCTAACAAAGAAAAAAATTTAGGTACACATGGTCTGCCAAGGGGAACAATGCTTTTGAAAAGCTTAAAGAAAAGATTATCTCTCAACCTGTGCTTACATTACCGGATCTCTCAAAGCCATTTGAGGTCCAATGTGATGCTTGTGGTGATTGCCTTGGAGCTGTTTTGCTTCAAGAAGGGCACGCCATAGGCTATGAAAGTCAAAGGCTCGACCCTGTTGAGCAAGCTCTAGGCATATATTAAAAGGAACTCCTTGCAGGGAAGATCAAAAAGTCCCTTGCTACTTCAGGTACACGGGAAGATCTTTGCTACAGATGAGTATAGCCGAGACCTACAAGAATCATTCCAAAAGATTAAGGATGCTATCTCTATCTCACAGCAAAGGCAAAAGGATGCTGCTAACAAGCACAGAAGAGCCCAAGCCTTTAAAGAAAATGATTGGGTCTTACTCAAATTTCCCAAGGCTCGATTAAGGCACACGACGGGCAAGAATCCTACGGGACACCAAAAGTACTATGCTAAGTTAGCAAAAAGGTACTATGGTCCCTTCCAGATTCTTAGGCCAATCAATGAGATGGCCTATCAACTCAAGTTGCCCAACCATTGGCTCATACACAATGCTTTCCATGTGAGCTTACTAAAGCCTTACAAAGGAGAGCCACCTCAAGAACCAACTATTGAAGACCCACCGAAGATTGAGGACCAAGAAGAGGTGCTACAGCCCGATTCCATTCTCCGACATGAAGACAAGGTACTAAGAGGCGGTAAGACTATCTGACAATATCTTATTAAGTTTAAAAATTATCCTTTTGAAGATGCTAGATGAATGCAAGGCATACAATTAAAGGATAACCTAAACCTTGTCAATGCTTACAATGCTTCCCTAGAGTAAGCAAATGTACAAATGTTAAAAATGAACAAAGTTTTTGTCTTATAAGACTCTCTTTTTTTTTATTGTGCACAAAAATGAAGTAGTATGCATGCTTAGATCAAGTTTGCAGAGACGACGTCTCCCGAACACCAAGTAGAGCTTGTCACTCTACTATGGAAGATGACAGGACTAATGTGTAGACATGCTTGCGGCAGCCTCAGGCTCTCAAGCACCAAATGGACTAGTCATCCATTGTGGAATGATGTCATAGGGTAACATAGGGATCCTCTACCCGCTAAGAAAAGGACTAATGAATATGCTTTATATTCTCTACCCCATAGTTGAGGACGACTTTGATTTCAAGAGAGAGGTAATGTCATAATAATCAATATCTAATTCTCCTAAATGATTTTCTCATGTTAAACTGATCATTTAATATGGGGAAGTGCCAGGGGAGAAAAAGCTAGAATATTGGTTAAGCTAGCAGACCGGCCACAGTAGGGATCCAAAGGAGGGAAAATAGGGATCCAAAGGGGGGGGGGGGGGGGGGGGGGGGGCATCTGTAAAAGATCCATGTGCAACAATGGTCTTAAAAGACCCTAAGGTTCAGCCCATTAAGACTTCCAAAATGCTAAGGTTCCAAAATTCAAAGGTTGTGTCCAAAGGTCAAACATTGGGGGAATTGGATGCTTTGTGTGTGTCCCAAAAGTCTTTGGCAATCCCTACATAGGAGGGGGTGAGCCTTGCAAGTAGGGGATGAGAGAGAAACTCACACACACACACACACACACACAAGCTCCATTTACACAAAGGGAATGAGGGACACATGTCAGCTCCCTAGCCCAGATGCCCACAAGGTGTACCCAATTCCTATTGGATGGCCTTGGAGGTGGACCAATGAGAATTAGGCTAGAGTAAATCTAGTTTAATTAATTTAAAAACACTTAATAAAAGAATCAATAAGAATTAAGCTCTCTAGAAGACTATTGGACAGTCTCCCAAGGGGACCAATGAGCATTCAGCAGCCCAATGGCTTGCCTGATTCCTATTGGCCAGGAGGCAAAGGGGTCCAATGAGAGTTTAGTTGAATTAAATAATTACCTAAAGCTCTCACAAAAGGGGAAAGGCGGACACATGTCAGAAGGCTATCACTTATGCTGCTTAATTACCATTGGCTAAACTTGGGGAGGTCCAATAGGATGCTAGCAAGAGCAAATAGCAAGAGGGGTCAACCACGAGAGAGAGAGAGGGGGGTGATTTAATGCATTATCACCTACACACTCACACTAGCTCATGTGTGAAGTAAAGAAGACTCTCTCTCCTTCTCAAGCTTTAATGGAAAGCTTATCACCTACTCCAAGCTTGTGAGAAGGGAGGCCTACACCAACAACTCTTGGCTTTGTGATGCAAATCCAAGCTTCAATGCATGCTCATCTCCTCTACCATGCTAATTACTAAGTTAAGCTATGCTAATATACGTGATTATGTGAGGGGATGTACATCTTTCTCATAAGAATACTCCTTCTTCCTCTCAAATCTACTCTCATACCCCGCTAGCTCTCACCATCTTTGAAGGTGTGTGAGGTCTTGGGTCTGAGACCGTGAGGGAATTGATGTTGTGTTTGATAAGTGTTTTGCTTAGTGCATGAAGTTTCCATCTTCATTGCACTAGCTAGTATTGAATGAACACAAGAAATTGTATTGTAAAATGTCTCTCTTGATGGGAGAAACCATAATACAAAGCCTTTTGGAGGGGGGACCGGCTCCATGTAAATCTGGTCCTCAACTGTTGTCAATTGCTTAATTTCTCTCTCTTTTGAAGTATTGTTCATGCTATCTAACTAGGTGTTATGCTTTTTGTTGCTTTCTCCACCCAAGCAATCTTGTTAATCTCATTAGGAATCTATTCTAATGAAATGCTCACTATGTTCATGCTATTTTCCGCTACACACAAGTTACTAGGACATTAAATGTTCATGCTATTTTCCGCTACACACAAGTTACAAATGTTACACAATACTCCAATAAAGGTTGGTGGGTGGTTGTCACTCTGGCTAATCCTATCAGCTACATTATAGTCAATGTATATGCTCCTAACTCTGTGACAAAAAGATCTCAGTGCTGGCAAGAAATGAACACTCTGTCAATGAATGTGATTCTCGCAGGAGACTTCAACATGGTAGAACAGATTACTGACAGATCAAGTTCATTGAGGTAGGTAATTTCAGGTAATGAAAAATTTCATTGGTCTGATTTGACTGATTCTTTGAATTTCCTAGATGTCTCTCAGGATGTTGGTTATACATGGAACAACAAGCAGCCTGGGGAATGCTACAGGTCAGCTAGGCTTGATAGAGTGTACATGTCTGCTAATGTACTTCAGGATGCAAGTCTGATGCTTCCATTCTGTTATCTGATCACAAGCCTGTTCTTTTTAAACTAATGAAGTCTGAGAACAATTTCAAATCTGGTTGGCCCCATCTAGATCGTGCTCTGTTTGACATAGATTGCATTAAACATAAAGTTCAAGTCATCATGAAGGAGTCTTTTGCTCTTTACCCCTCTCCTGCTAAGGCTTGGGAGTTTGCTGTCAAGGATATACAGAGAGTCTTGACCAGGTATAAAAAAATAGCTAAGGACATTAGGGCTCATAGAAGGATGATGATATCTAAGGAAATTCTTCAACTTGAAGAATCTCTCTCCTATGTTGACCCTCCCTCTCCTAGGCTATTGGATCTTAGAGTGTCACTTAAGCAAGAAAAGCTCCTTGATGCTAACAGTGCCCTTGCTTTCACTAGGGAATTTTGGGCAGAAAAAATAGACAGTCCCACAAAAAGTATGTATAATCTGTTGAAAAAAAAAAAGAAATCTAAGGATTTCATACCTTTGTTGAAAGGAAGTGATGGAAATCCTGCTAAGTCTCACAGAGAAAATGTTTCTATAGTCTATGAGTTCTTTGCTAATATCTTCTCTGGTCTTCTTAAGAGAAATAAAGAAATTCAAGAGGCTAGGGCTTTTATAGCCCAGTCCAGAAAGAAGACTGTTGCTCCTCATCAGGCACACTTCTTGGACCAGCCTATCTCTCTTGAGGAAGTCAAAGAAACTATTAGCAACCTCAAGACTGGAAAAACCCCAGGAATTGATGGCCTACCCAATGAATTTTATATCCAGTTCAAAGAGTTCATAGCACCTTATCTCATCCTAGTGTGGCAAGAAGCTGTTAGATTGGGGGCTCTTCCTGATTTTGTCAACATTGTGTTGGGGTATAAAGCCCAATGTGGTCGCCCAGGTAAGTGGGCGGGCCGCCAGGTATGTACACATATTCTTTTGTAAAAACCTAATAAGAACTCACTATGCTCTACACATTACAGTAGAGCGAGTTCACCATATCGTCGTGCTCTTCTTCTCGCACTCTCTCTCGCGTCGCACTTCCGCTCGTACTCCTTCAACTGGTATCAGAGCTCAGATCGAGGCTCGGGGAAGCACTGCAGGAGGCTAGAGTCACCAACTCAGATTGGAGTGAAATTCGACAGGCGAAGACACGGCCCCAAATCCTGTGGGAGTACTCGAAGGGCTTGGTGTTCTCAGAATTTCATTCTGAGGTCATCTCGGCCACCGTTCGGCTTCGACAAAGGTCTGCGCAGGCCATTTTCGACTACGTGGGATCGACGGGTGCAGATCCGACTCTGCAAATTTGGGGTTTTTTCGGCCTACGACTGTAGGTGCTGAGGATATCGACACTCCCAGAGTGTTGATTTGTGGCTGTCTACACATCGAAGGACGGCTCACAGTTCTTGGAGGCGTGTCACATACGACACGGGCGCATCTACACACAGACTGTAGGCGACATCCACTAGTTCATCAGGTAGCTTGTGTTTGCTGCTTGATATTACAGATTTCATCCTGACATTGCAGGTACTTCCACATGGGATGTATTGTCAGAGATGATGTATGTCTGTTGAGGGTTTGCTGGCTGTGAGTCACGCAGCAAACAACCGCCGCAGCGGTTACAGCATATAGTGGGAAATTTGTGGATGTATGACTTTGTGGGAAGTCTACGTACTGTCAGATTTACTGCAGCCTTTGTTGAGGGTCGAGTGAGGTTTTATTGAGCTGGGGGATTCTCGAATGTTGAGATCCTTTCGGTGATACAGGTCTTGGAGCGATCCCTCGAGCACCCTTAGATAGGCAGCTAGGATGTATTGACTGTGAGTTAGACAGTTGGGATTGCATCTTTGCTTTACTGCCGTTGAGGCATTGTCATAGTCTATGCTTACAGGATAGTGACAGGACAGTGAGAGACAGTACAGGTGCAGGACAGGTTTACCCGCAGCTTACAGTGTCAGAGAGACAGTGTTTTTTGAGCTGTTTTTTGGTTTTTTGAGTACACCAGAGCCATTTTACAAAGGAGACTCTGCCAAAATTTATGCAGAATCTGAAGCTTTCTTGGTTCATTTGACAGGTTGATATTGGTTCAGAGGTCAGTTTACAGGGGAAACTCTGGCGAATTTTTCCCAGGAAAGTAAACCACTGTGAAGCATAGCTATGGCTGGATCACAGGACACTGCTCTTTACAATATCAAGAAGCTGGATGGAACCAATTTCCCATTGTGGAAGAAGCAGATTTGGCACGTGTTGGTACAAAAGAAGCAGATAAAACCTATAAAGCTCAAGGGGATAAAACCAGAAGATATGGACGAAGATGAATGGAGCGAAATGGATGAATTGGAACTTTCTACCATTATGCTGACTTTGGCAGAAAGTGTTTACTTCAATGTAGCAGATGAGATGTCAGCTTATCAAGCATGGTTAAAGCTGAGTAATCTTTATGAGAAGCAGAGTGCAGCTTCACAGGTATACTGGCTTAAGAAGCTTGTTGACTTGAAGATGAAAGAGGGGACACCTATGTCCAATCATGTGAATGAATTCAACACAATCTATAGTCAATTGTCAGCTCAAGGTGTCAAGTTTGATGAACCTGTTAGAGCTATGTTCCTGTTGATCACATTGCCGGAAAGTTGGGACACTTTTCGCACAGCTTTGAGTAATTCTACACCTCCAGATTGTTTGAACATAGCAGGTGTAGAAGGAAGTCTGCTTACTGAAGAAACCAATAGAAAGACAATGGACAAAGGCAAAGGAACAGCCTTAGTTGTCAGGGGAAGGACCAAAGAAAAGTACAAAGGTGGAAAGAGGAATCAGTCTCGTAGCAAGTCCCGCAGTGCTAAAGGCAAGAGTGACATAGAATGCTACCATTGTGGTAAGAAGGGTCACATGAAAAGAGACTGCAGAGAATGGAAAGCAGAAAAAGGCAAAGAGAAAGCTGAAGACCATGGTGAGAAGAACAAGTCCTCAGTGAAGATTCAAGAAATAAATGTGACAAACACTGTTGCAGAGGATGACAGTCTAGTGTCAGGAGACATCTACTTCTTGAAGAATACAATGGACTCAGCTCTTCTTACAGCATCTGATGGAAATGCACTGAGTGACTGGATAATAGACTCAGGGGCATCACTTCATGTGTCTCCAAACAAGGAGTGGTTTACTTCTTATGTGACCACTAAAGATCATGTTCGGCTAGGCAATGGGCAGACATGTGAGATCTTAGGTGTTGGAGATGTTCAATTGAAGTTTCAGAATGGCTCTTCTTTCACGCTGAAGAATGTGAGACATGTTCCCGCAATTACAAAGAGCTTGATCAGCACAGGTTTACTTGATGATGCTGGCTACGTCACCACTTTTGGACAGAACATGTGGAAGATATCCAAGGGTTCTATGACAGTAGCACATGGAGTAAAGTCTAGAGGACTTTACATGATTTATGTATCAAATGTCTCTAAAAATGTAATCAATGTAACCGAGCAGCCGAACGTTTCTTTGTGGCATAGCCGGTTAGGACATATGTCCAAGAAGGGTCAGCTTGTCAAAGTTCACACCACAGAAAATCCTGTTGATCTACTTACAAAAGGACTTCCCTCATAGAGCTTTGCGCATTTTTGCAAGCAGTTAGGTGTAGGGTAGTACATCACTTCTCTACATCTCTTGTATATTAGCTTGTATAGTAGCTTCTCTCACACTTAAAGTACCACATTGGACTTTAAGTGGGAGGTTGTTGGGGTATAAAGCCCAATGTGGTCGCCCAGGTAAGTGGGCGGGCCGCCAGGTATGTACACATATTCTTTTGTAAAAACCTAATAAGAACTCACTATGCTCTACACATTACAGTAGAGCGAGTTCACCATATCGTCGTGCTCTTCTTCTCGCACTCTCTCTCGCGTCGCACTTCCACTCGTACTCCTTCACATTGGAGTTGTCAAACTCATCCATAAAAAACGAGATAGGGAGGACCTCAGCAATTGGAGACCTATTACCTGTCTGACTTCTATATATAAAGTTTTTGCCTTGTCCTTAGTTGGGAGTCCTCGATCAACAAGTAAGATTGGGAAGAGCCTTTCAATAAAAGCTCACAAGTGTTTCAAAGCAGGCATAAGAACATGGGGAGACCTGCAGGACAATGGGTACCGGCTCTCCTCCAACCAGATTTTTAACCATTTTAATATCTCTGTTGGATGTCTTACAGATTTGCTGAATAGACTAGAAGATTTGAAAGCTCAGCTTCAGAGTACAACAAAACTCAGACACAACAAGTCTTTAACTCTACAGCAGTGTGCTTGGAAGGCCTACAAACTGTCCGCTGGCATCCAAGATTTTGAGGAGAAGCTTAGACAGAAGCTGAACTTCAAATGGGGGCTGAAATGGAGCTCAAATTAAAGCAATGAATATATAGATTTAAATGCCTTTGGAGCTTTGCTATTCCAATCAAGCACAATTTTCTTGCTTGGCTGATTTTACATCAGGGCATATGGACTGGACAGAGAGCACTCAAAGCTGGAATTGGGGATGGGAAGTGCCAGAGATGCAACTCTGCTGAAGATCTTCACCATATTTTTATTGGTTGTCCTTCCAATTCCTCCAAACTCCTAGCTTTAGGATTGAGCTGCAAAGGAATACATCCACACCAATTGTTAGCTCAAGAAATATTAGTAGGTAAATGTATCAGAATGGACATTAATCTTTGGAATATATGGAGAATGGCTTATCTATGGTCTTGCTGGACTCAAAGAATTAAAACCATTTTCAACGGCAAAAAGGAGGACAACACCTCAGAGTTTGTCTATCAGATGAAGAAAATTTCTACCTCTTGTCTGGACCAAATGAAGTATGTGGGTTATGGTCCTCTGTATCTCATTCAGAGAGTACATAGATGGCAGTCATGGAAAGACATTATGTTGGGAACCTATTCTAAGGAAAGGCTTGCTATGGCCTTTTCGTGTTTTGATTTGTAATTTTTCTTTTTGCTTTTGGGAAGCCTCTCTCCCCACCTGTGAGGCAATGTTGTAGTTTCGTTTCTTAATACATTTCCTATTCTATCCAAAAAAGAAAAAAAAGATTAGCGCTATTATTAGTACTCGACTCCGTTTGGCACTCCATCAATCAATAGACTGCACGGTCCATGATTGCAGCATGCCTGCCCTCCTTTTGCGAATTAAAGCAACAATTTATTGAGCGGCTGGTCATGCAACGTGCTAGAAAACTATGAGAGCCGAGTCCCGCACAACGCATAGGGAGCTTACAGTGCATTAAAATATGGTCACGCGAGGCTTTTTAGTTATCGGTATTAATAACTATGCCCAACTATTCCTGGACGCAGGCTACTATGCCTTGCGAAATTATCAATGTTTATTGCTTGTGAAGGGGCGCAAAGGGTTGAAGTTCAACGCTATGCCTCGTCACTATATGGCACGGTTCCGGGTCAGAGGGGATTTAGGGCCCAAATTTGGGGGGCAAGGCGGCTTTAGTCTCCGCTGTCGGATCACACAGTGAACTAGGGGTGAACTAGGGGTGGGTGAACTGAGGTTGCAGGTAAATGGAGATCACGTTTGAGCTTGTATGTGAATAATGGGCTGTAGATCAAGTCTTTGCTAGAGTCTTACAATGCGTGTTACAAGCTGAAGGAAGATGGGCTGGTCCTACAACTTGGGTGGAACAATAGATCGTTGGTGGCAGCATCTGCATGGCAATAGCTACAGCTGGTATGGATTCATGGCTTTCATTAATGCAGTGTGCCAAATTTCTGTTACATATACAGGATTCGTAACAGGAAGAGGGCCAATCAATCAACATGACACGGAAGTAGTCATGTTTGCTCAGCGATGAATAGACCTGAGTGCTCTGGAAATTGTCAGAAGGTAACGTCTTCACTCTAAGGAGCATGTCACGTATACTGCATTCAGCTCAGGCACCGGCACTTGTAGATTTGTAGATACTAGAGTCTAGACCTGGAGGGAGGTCGAGACTCGAGACAGGCAAAGGGCACAGCGCCTGCAGTGGGGCCGCTCCTTCACGCCAATGCAGTGCAGATTTTTGCAGAATCTAAATTATTTATTTATACTGATGCAGAGTAAATAAAGGCTCCTGAGTCCTCAGCCCATTACTTGCATAGTTACAAAATTGTATGCATAGTTCTACCAAGGCCATGGTCACGCGAGGCTTAGTCATAACTAAGCCTTGACAAGTTTTGACGATGGCAGGTACAACAGTTGAGGCGGCGTTACGGGCAGCAACCTGTAGTGAGAGGGAGCGCAAGGAGAGAGGAAAAGAGAATTCAACTGGCTTAGTTTTAAAACTATAGCGTTTCAGGCATAGTACAACTACGAAGCAGGTCACTATAGGTGGAAAGTTGACGAGCGTCGGAGTTTGTCGGCCTTTCTGACGAGAAACTAAGCCTCGCGTGACCATGGCCTATGAGCATGCTCACGAGAGGCTTAGTTATCTATAAGCCTCGACATATCTGGTGCAAGGCAGTACGGCAATTCAGAGAGGGACAGAGAGCAGCAAGTAGTGAGAGAAAGAGTACCTCGCAGACATGAGAGAGAGAGAGGGGGGGGGGGGGGTAACTGGCAAGTAACCTGCATAGTTTTCAAACTATGCCTAAAAAGGCAAAGTCACAAAACTAAGCCGATGAAAGCCGGTGAGAAGTTGTGGCTACCAGCGATGGTTCTCTCCGATTACCAAAAGCTAAGCCTCGTGTGAGCATCGCCTAAGCCATGAACTAGGTAGGCTTCACATCGGAGGAAGTCAAGGTTGAAGTGGACATCAGCAAACTCGTCGTCTCTACCTCAATGCGCACAAAGAGCTGCAGTTCAAGGAGAGAGATCTTGTCATGTACCAGCAGCGAGAAGAGAGACAGTATCTTTTTTGAAGCAATTCTGTCGATTTTGGTAGAGTTAGAAAACAAAGGCTTCATTCAAGCTCGCTGTTGAGCTTAACTGGAAAAGTTAAACCCTGTCCTGCGAAGGCTCTCTAATCGACGCGTGACCACTATGGAGGGACAATTATCAGCAAAAATAATTGATAAATATGCCTTACGTGACCATTGCCTAACAAGTCTCACGAGTCACCATAGTAAACAATCAGGCACGTACAGCTCAAAGGTCTCCAAAAACCGACGGTTGCGTGTAAGTCGAATAAAGAAAAGCACCAATAATAGCCAATTGAAAGTCACGAAAGAAGAAAAACTGGTAGTTGGCTGTGATCGCATTGGTTGCGGATTATTTTCCCTTTTATGCATTGCAAAAGTAGGCAAATTAGCAAAATTTTGCACTGCTTCTAGTGGAAGAGCTAACCGCTGCATGTGTGTCCCTCTTGCCGTGGAACTGGGTAGTCTACAGAGCATACATGCACTCAATACGTGATTAGTCCTCCATGGGATGTAGCTCTTAGAGACTATAGAACTGAACCTACAAGGATTAAAACCTCAAAGAATTGATCCTGGTCCCTAGAGAATTCTTAGTATCTTCCATATGGTTCCAAATTAGTGTGCAGGCTCTGAACTACCTGGCAAGAGATGAAGGAGAAATGGACCCCTTCCAAGGAGATCGGAACCAATTTCTTTAATTTTTTCGATGGATTCATCATGGTTTGGTTACTTTATAGACAAAGCAGGGCTCCCTTATACAAAGAGAGATCACAAGTGTTTCAAAGATGGCATTAGAGCTTGGCAGGACCTTTTTGATAATCATAAAAGTAAACATGCAGCTACCATACATAGAGAGTATGAGATTTCTCAAATGGATGCAGTGTGGTGTACTTAGAGAGTGCAAGCTATATTGTCAGAGCTTAATTTACCAGTGTTGAATTGGACGGAGAGAAGTTTGATCTAGTGATAAGAAAATCATCCCCATAGAGAAGGACAATAAGAGGTACATCACCTTCACACTTTACATACAATGTGCTTTCTGTTAGAATGTTACTGAAGCCTCAGTTAACCAAATGAGTGTCAACCTTCTCATACCAATCACATAGAGATTGCTTCAACCTACACAAATCTTTCATATATTTGCTCACTTTATCTTCTTGTCCTTTCTTGACAAAACCGTGAGGCTGCGTTACATAAACTTCCTCAAATATGTCACCATTCAAGAAAGTGGTAACAATGTCTGATTGATGTACATCCCAACCAAAATGAGTTGCTAACGCACATAGAAAATGCATAGTAGTCATACCACAAGTGGGAGCAAAAGTCTCTTCATAATAAATGCCTTTCTGTTGTGCATAGCCTTTTGCAACAAGTCAAGCCTTATAGCGATCAATCTCACCATCCGGCTTGCGTTTCAACTTGCCAACCTACTTCATACCAATGGCCTTTTTTCCACAAGGCAAATCACATAAGTCCATGCATCATTTTCTATAAGTGCATCATATTTTGATTGCATGGCAAAGATCAAATTTTTTGAATTATGTGCTTCATCAAAAGACAGAGGTTTCTCAACATCATATAAACTAGACATAGCCAAAGCATAACAATCTGACACAAACGATGCATGGCGAGAACCTGAACGAGTATAAATAGACAAAGGTGCATCCAATTTATTATCACGCAAAGCATGCACCAACCATTTAGGCATACCTCTAGCCTTCTCATTCGCGACCCTTTCCTCATCAAATACATCATGTACATCTGCATCAGTAATAGGTTGATTTGTAACATTTTCAGAAACCCCCATAGGTTGTACATTTTCCTCTTTGGAATTTACATTCAAACTTCCACCACTAAAAAGAGGCAACAATGTGTCATAAATTTCATGTGAGCTTTTATTCATGTCTCTAGTACATGGCAATAAGAGTTGAACAAAATCTTCCACAAATACAACATCCCATGAAACCAAGATACACTTTGTTTGTGTAACCTTTGCTTTCAGCACTATAACTTACAAAAATACATTTAACAACCTTATCATCCAATTTTTTGTGATGCGTTTGTGGAACCAAAGCATATGCCAAACAACCAAAAACATACATGTGCTCAATAGAAGGTTTTCTATCATGCCATGTTTCATATGGAGTCATAGACTACAAAGATTTTGTAGGACACTTGTTAAGTACATAAGTGGCACACATAATAGCCTCAAGCCAAAACGAATGTGGTAAAGTTTAACTTTTGACCATACATCATTCCATTTTCGTAAGAGACCTATTTCTCCTCTCAGCAATACCATTGTGTTGAGGTGTATATGGCACTATACATTGGTGTTTTATTCCACGCCTTGCCAGAAAGTCATTAAATTCACGAGACTTATACTCCCCCCTTAGATCTGATTAGAGGGTAAAATTATTTAAACACTAAGAAAAAGTCATCAATTATGTCACCCTGTCAATCACAACAATAGACACCAAAGTCACGACCAATTCAATGGGTTTGGAAACTTAAAACAAAACTTGAAGCCAAGCCCAAACCAAAGGCCGATTGTCATGGGAAATTCAAGGCAAAGCCACGGGCACTTATGTGTAAATGGATACCAAAGCTTCCACCAGTTCCTGCAATAACATCCACGATAGTGCCGACTACTTCCAACACCATGGCTAAGAATATGCGCATAGTACTATCAAAGAACAAGTGCAACTATTGCAGGATTTCCTCTTTAAGAGAGTCACCCAACAGGATACTTCGCCATCAAACACCCTTGAGTATATCGCTCAAGACCCACCTCTTGAACAACATAGTGTTTCAAAATGCATTGACTTCGTTAGCATGGTAGATCCAACCATGGCTATCTATGACACGACTTCGAAGCCTATGCACTGTACAAAACGTGCAACACATTGCTACCCATGGGACTCAAGCAAGGAGGGGGGCAAGCATTCTTAATGCAATCAGATATCTACAATAAACAAAGGAAAAGTGCAATGTTTTGAGGTGCTTGAATGTTAACCTATTTGCAAGTAACAAATAAAATACCCTCTTGAGCAAGCAAAATAGGAAACATGTAGTACGATTATCCCTTGGTGTGTGTGTATAGTGTATTACGATTATCCGTTTGTGTGTGTAAATATCGCTAAAACAACAGAAATATTATAATTTTTTACTCTTTTTATGTGTTTTTGGCAAGAAAAGTGATTAAAGGGAGTAATCCACAAAAATATAGCAAAGCACTAAAATTAGGTGTGTTTTTGTATTTTTGGATTTGGAATGGAATTTTTTAGATTAATTTCGGATAATTTCGTTCAATGTTGTTAATAAAAACTAATAAAAGTCCAAAATGTAATAGCTAGAAAAATTCTAGGGCAAGTCTGATCAAATTGGTTGGTGACCACTCCAATGCACTAACCACTCTAGGAAACTTTTGGCAAAAAGGTCTCCAGGTGTTAGCTTTTAGACATTCTTGAACCGGGGATACATTGTGAGGGCTACTCAACTCAATGGGTAGGTATAGGATGTGGGGTGTCCAAAAAGTCCAGGTATGTATAGCCCATTAGGCCAATTCTATCCGCAAATTTGCATTGTGGTCTTTCCTAGGAGAGCTCTAGCTAGTGATTTTGGACGCTCTTCTGTGAGCTCCTATGCACGATCTATCGACTCTTACTCACTCCAGCCATGATGGGGGTAAGTTTCTAACTAAAACAAGAAGCATATTGATTACTACTTGGTCCACCACAAAGGTCATAGGGGGCACGACAACACAAGTTAATCTCGGAGTTTTTTGGGATAACAACACGTGCACCAACCACACCGGTCTTCCAGATTACACCAAACTTGAACCATGGGCTCGTCTCCAATAAGTGAACACATGAGTGGGCTCCAAAGTGAACATCCAAGCCAAAATCTTGACATAGTATCTTTGGCGTGCCAAAATAAAAGACCCCATTGGGAACCACCTTTGACCCACTTGAAGTTGGCATCATGTAGGAGGCTTGTGGATATTTGAGGGTGTATTGGAGTCCTCCTCATCAAGTTATACCAAAATTACCATACCTTCATCACAAAGGACTTTTTGTATTCCATTCAAAATATTGAATATTTGACCTCAAATCTTGGGGTGGGGGGAGGGGGGACAGTCTACAAACTATATCTAACTCACACTAACTTCTAGAAGGTCAACAACCACAAGCTGGTAGCCTCAAATCAAATTCTACTTAGGCAAGGGAGATCAGCTTCACCGGAATCAACACCAACTACAAGATAGAGAACCAAGGCCACCTTTCACCTTAACTAAGCTAGTAGAAGCTATATGTGGAAAGTTGGGGGCAAAATAGGCAAAATTATGCAGGAATTAACTTAAGAATTCCAAAGATAAAATGTCACACATGAAGCATTTTTGCACATCTTTTCACACAAGCATCATCCACATAGCCTTTACACACCTTGTATCAAAGGATACTTGTTCTTGATGGTTATGGCATTTAATCCGCGATAATCTACGCACATGCACATAGTACCATCTTTCTATGGCGAAGTGCTAGGTCTAATGAAACCACGGACGAGGTGGTCAGCCAACTGACTCTATCTAACTTTTAATTTTCAAAGGCTATAGGTCTTCCCTCCTGGAGAAGTACCGCACCTTATGCTTTAAGTTGATATGTCATAGGAATAGTGATTTTGCCATAATCACGGATATAGTGTCGATAAAATCCAGCCATGCCTAAGAATATTTGAAGCTCCTCAATCGTGTTGGGATATGGCCATCGAAGAATGGCAGCGACCTTGTCAGTGTCCATTTTGATGCTAGAATAAGAGATCACATGACAGAGGTAATGTATCTCTGTTTTAAAGAAATCGCACTTGCTTTGCTTAGCATACAGCACTTGAGCTCATACCTATCTGAACACTAATCATAAGTGTTCTATGTGTTCATCTTCAGTCTTACTGTAAATGAGAATGTCATCAAGAAAAACCACAATAAATTTTTCAAGATAGGGACGTAAGACACTATCCATGAGTGTCATAAATGTAGCTGGAGCATTGGTTAAACCAACAGACATAACCAAAAATTCAAAATGCTCGAACCATGTTCTAAAGGCATTTTTGGAGTTATCTTGCAAAAGGATATGCACTTGGTCATATCCTGAATGAAGATCTATCCTTGTATAGTATCCTGCCCCATGGAGTTGATCAAACAACTCATCCACTTTTGGCAGAGGATACTTGTTCTTGATGGTTATGGCGTTTAATCTGCGATAATCTACGCACATACGCATAGTACCGTCTTTCTTTTTTACCAATAGAATCGGTGATGCCCAAGGCGAAGTGCTAGGTCTAATGAAACCACAGGCGAGGTAGTCAGCCAACTGACTCTCAACCTCCTTGGCTTCTTTAGCACTCATACGATAAGGTGGTTTACTCACCGGTTTAGTGCCTGGCAAGACATTTGTGCCATGCTGCACATCACGTGTAGAGGGTAAACCCGGTGGTAAATCACTTGAGAACACATCACTATACTCCGTGAGTAAGTGAGTCAGCTTTTGCCGTAAAAAAAAGGAGAAAGTAAACTAGAGTTATGTTGGGCTGGAGAATCTTGTAATTCCTGTAATGTTTGTTTTACAACAGTTGCATGTTGCTCTATAGAATTAAAATTGGGAGCACTTTGCTCGTTAGATTTGTTAACACTTTGTTTATCATTAGAATTCATTGCACTTTGCATACCATTACTAGAATTCATCGCACTTTGCTCTTGAGAATTCACAAGACTTGGAGACAAGCAGTAACACAAAAAGACTTCATTTTTTAATCTGCTTTCTGCAAAATAGAAAGCTCGGTTGTACATATAAGAGGTGCAGATGGTATATCTTTCTCACCAAGCAAAAGCACATGTTTACCAATGGCCATAAAGGATAACAAGTTGTGTTCATAACTAGTGTGCAATGTGTTTCCTAAACCATGCAGCCACTCCCATCTTAAAACTACATCAGCATGGTCCATGTTCATAACTTGGAAGTCAAGGGTCATCGTATGATCTTGAACTACCATGTCCCATACTTCTTTATCATTCCCAGACATATGCTTCACCACATACTTGTGAGAGCAGGGAGTCTGTGTAAGCTTCAACTTCTTGACTAACTTATAGTTCAACAAGTTATGAGTTGAACCATCATCCACCAAAATACGGACACGTTGTCCGTTAATAGTGCCATGCATGCGAATCAAACCATGGGGGCCAAAGGTGGGTTGCCACATTGAAGTAGGCACAGAACACTTGTGCTTTTCTTCCATATGAAGAACCTTTACATCACAATATTTAGGAGATGAATCTAATGTGAGGCGTTGCATCGTGTGCATGGCCTTTTCTTTGCCTTGCAAAAGAGGACAATCTTTCTTGTTATATTGGTCCAAAAGACATCTAAAACACAAATTGTGTTTCTTTGCACACTCAAAATCAGCAGTGCTGAGAGACCCACATGGAGTATCTCGTGATTGCTTAGGCTTCTTAGCCTCTTGTGGCCGGCGTGGAGAGGTAGATTGTCTCTTATTCCTCTTGGAACGTGTGGGAGATCTACCTCACCATTGGCTCTTAGCCACATTGCTCTTAGCAAAATTATTCTTAGAGTAGGGAATATTTCCTTTCCTCTCTTGTCATCATCATATCTTTGGGCATGACTGATGGCTTCTTCCAAAGTTTTTAGATGTTGGGTCTTGACATGAAGACGATAGTCTTTGTCAAGACTCCTATTAAAACCCCGTATCTTTTGGAATTCATCTAGACCTCATAGTTTTAATATGATTTCTCGATATTTCGAAAGGTACTATGTCAGAGAGAGGCCAGACATGCGCCATGCATCCCATGCTAACCAATTCTTATCTTCTTCATTGGAGTTCAAAAACTCTTTGGAGAAAGAAGCTTGAAACGCAGCCCAAGACGGAGGACGAGCATCTATTGGAAATGTCATCCACAACTTATAGGCCTTGCCTTTAAGAGGTAGACTTGTTTCTACAATCGTCTTTCTATCCGGGGTGTGTCTTAATCTATGAATATCACTCCATTATGTAAGAATGTATTGACCGCATCCTTGTTGCGATCACGCTCTTCCCCATGAGACTCAAGAATGGTGATATTCTTAAGTAATGCATTGCTACCTTCTGCATCTTCTGAAGCACTTGTCTCTTGGACTCCTTGAGTAGAAAGAGCTTGGTTGCCTTGAATCGTGCCACTTGTGGCTCCTTGAGCTGTTTGTGAATTCATAAATTTCACAAGTAACTCCGTAAGATTGGTAACATTTGCATTGAGTGCAGAGAGGTTGCGTTCAACTATGCTTTGGTGATTTTCCAAAGTCTTGAAAGCAGCCATATCTACAAGGCCATGATCTCCTAGATCATCATTGTCATGCATATTGCTGTCAGCAACACACGTGGCGCTCTGATTTGATCTACATGCTCAAAATCAAAAGTATGTGTAGGTGGGATATCTTTGTTGGTCATGGTAAGCACACACTAATGTAAAGAGAGAAAAATGTCAACTTGTACCTTGTGAAATTGAAGTCTTTGTGTTTTATATGCTATGTGATTTTCGTTGCATGCGAACCTCGCCTTGCGAGAATTGTAGCACTTCACGTGTTGTTCGTCATAAGAACACCTTTGTTGATTCTTTACAAAAACTCGGCGTTTTTGTGAAGGCTTTTGTTCACTTTGAAGCTACCTCCTTGAGGAAAAAAGAATTTTTGGAAGAAAACTTGCCTTCCTCCAAGAAGTGGAAAGGAAGGGTGAAACTACTCCCTTGAAGTTTGAAGCTTTCCCTTTCCTTCTAGCTTTTCTTTCAACACAAGTACGCTATCTTTCCTTGTTATACACAACAAGGGTCAATAGCTTGATGGTAAAGTGTTGGCCTCTTATCCTCATGGGGTGTGGGTTCAACCCTCCTTCATGCAAGGGTTAAGTGGGCCTTCCTATGCGCGCAACCAACGGTGCCAACGAAGCCTCGTTGCCGTAGAGTTACCGGTAGAGTTTGCCTTGGTCGCCCACTGTGGAGGCCGTAGGTGGTGCGGCCGCGTTCGACTGTCACTATCTGTCTTTGCGTGCTGCGCAAAGGAAACTTTGCATGCCTTCTTTTTGTTGCACAACGGAGGCGCCGCTGTCTGCTAAACGTGGGAGAGAAACAACGCGTCGCAAGCACATGCAACCCGCTTTTCCCCCTTTCCCAAAAATAGCTCGGATACCAGTGAAAGGGCGATGATAATGTGTGTGCAAGTCTCCTCCCAACCGTGATATCTTATAGCCTCCCCCTAGCGTACACACTGTCCAGCCGTGCCGATGGCCTTGCCAGCAGGACCCATGTCCTCACAGAAGTAGTTTCACCCTTCCTTTTCACTTCTTAGAGGAAGGTAAGTTTTCCTCCAGAAATTCTTTTTTCCTCAAGGAGGTAGCTCCAAAGTGAACAAAAGCCTTCACAAAAACGATGAGTTTTTGTGAAGATCAACAAAGGTGTTCTTACGACGAACGACACATGAAGTGCTACAATTCTCGCAAGGTGAGGTTCGCATGCAATGCAAATTGCGGAGCATACAAAACACAAATACTTCAATTTCACAAGGTACAA
Organism: Adiantum capillus-veneris; assembly: GCF_014529385.1. Classification (NCBI taxonomy): domain Eukaryota; kingdom Viridiplantae; phylum Streptophyta; class Polypodiopsida; order Polypodiales; family Pteridaceae; genus Adiantum; species Adiantum capillus-veneris. The sequence goes on from NC_140954.1 coordinate 44,667,569, forward strand.
GTTGACGTTTTTATTTCTCTCTTTACATTAGTGTGTGTTTACCAATTACAGTGAGGATATCCCACCTACATACACTTTTGGTTTTAAGCACGTAGATCAAAATCAGGGCACCATGGGTGTTGCTGGCACTAATATGCATATAAAATGATCTTCTAGGGGATCATGGCCTTGTAGATATGGCTGCTTTCAAGACTTTGGAAAATTGCCAAAGCGTACTTGAACACACCTCTTTGCACTCAATGCAAATGTTACGAATCTTACAGAGTGAAATTTAGAATTCACAGACGGCTCAAGGAGCCACAAGTGGCACAATTCAAGGGAACCAAGCTCGCATGGCTCAAGGAGTCCAAGAGACAAGTGCTTCAGAAGATGCAGAAGGTAGCAATGCATTACTTAAGAATATCACCATTCTTGAGTTTCACGGGGAAGAGCGTGATCGCAACAAGGATGCGGTCAATACGTTCTTACACAAAATGAAGTGATATTCATAGATTAAGACGCACCCCAGATATAAATACGGTTGTGGAAACAAGTCTATCTCTTAAAGGCAAGGACTATAAGTGGTGGATAGCATTTCCATTAGATGCTCATCCTTCGTCTTGGGTTGCGTTTCAAGCTTCTTTCTCCAAAGATTTTTTGAACTCCAATGAAGAAGATAAGAATTGGTTAGCATGGAATGCATGCCGCATGGCTGGCCTCTCTCTCACATAGTACCTTTCAAAGTATTGAGAAATCATACTAAAATCAGAAGTTCTAGATGAATTCCAAAAGATACGGGATTTTAATAGGGGTCTTGACAAAGACTATCGTCTTCATGTCAAGATCCAACATCCAAAAACTTTGGAAGAAGCCATCAGTCATGCCCAAAGATATGATGATGACAAGAGAGGAAAGTAAATGTTCCCTACTCTAAGAATAATTTTCCTAAGAGCAATGTGGCTAAGAGCCAATGGCGAGGTAGATCTCCCACACATTCCAAGAGGAATAAGAGACAATCTACCTCTCCACGCTCAGCACTGCTGATTTTAAGCATGCAAAGAAACACAATTTGTGTTTTAGATGTCTTTCGGGCCAACATAACAAAAATGATTTTCCTCTTTTGCAAGGCAAAGAAAAGGCCATGCACACGGTGCAACACCTCACATTAGATTCGTCTCATTAATATTGTGATGTAGAGGTTCTTCATATGGAAGAAAAGCACAAGTGTTGTGTGTCTGCTTCAATGTGGCAACCCACCTTTGGCCCCCATGGTTTGATTCGCATGCATGGCACTATTAATGGACAACGTGTTCGTATTTTAGTGGATGATGGTGCAACTCATAACTTCTTGAACTATAAGCTAGTCAAGAAATTAAAGCTTACGCAAACTCCGTGCTCTCACAAGTTTGTGGTCGAACAGATGTCTAGCAATGATAAATAAGTATGGGACATGCTAGTTCAAGGGGTTGAGCTTATTGTTCAAGATCATATGATGACCCTTGACTTTCAAGTTATGAACATGGACCGTGCTGATGTAGTTTTAGGATGGGAGTGGCTGCATGGTTTAGGAAACACATTGCACACTAGTTATGAACACAACTCTTTATCTTTATGGCCAATGGTGGTGAGAAAAATATACCATCTACACCTCTTAGATGTACAGCCAAGCTTTCTGTTTTGCAGAAAGCAGATTTAATAGATGAAGTCTTTTTGCGTTGCTGCTTGTCTCCAAGTCTTGTGAATTCTCAAGAGCAAATTACGGTGAATTCTAGTAATGATATGCAAAGTGCAATGAATTCTAATGATAAACAAAGTGTTGAAAAATATAATGAGCGGAGTGCTTTCAATTTCAATTCTATAGAGCAACGTGCAACTGTTGTATTTCAAACATTATAGGAATTACAAGATTCTCCATCCCAGCATAACTCTAGTTTATTTTCTCATTTTGCACAGCAAAAGCTGGATCACTTACTCGCGGAGTATAGTGATCACTTACTCGCGGAGTATAGTGATGTATTCTCAAGTGATTTACCATTGGGTTTACCCCTACACATGATGTGTAGCATGGCATAGATATCTTGCTGGGCACTAAACCGGGCACTAAACCGGTGAGTAAACCACCTTATCGTATGAGTGCTAAAGAAGCCAAGGAGGTTGAGAGTCAGTTGGCTGACTATCTCGCCCGTGGTTTCATTAGACTTAGCACTTCGCCTTGGGCATCACCAATTCTATTGGTAAAAAAGAAAGTTGGTACTATGTGCATGTGTGTAGACTATCACAGATTAAACGCCATAACCATCAAGAACAAGTATCCTCTGCCAAGAGTGGATGAGTTGTTTGATCAACTCCATGGGGCAGGATACTATACAAAGATAGATCTTCGTTCAGGATACCACCAGGTGCATATCCTTTTGCAAGATATCTCCAAAATTGCCTTAGAACACGGTTTGGGTAGGTTATGCCTTCTGGGTTAACCAATTCTCCAGCTACATTTATGATGCTCATGGATAGTGTCTTACGTCCCTAGCTTGGAAAATTTGTTGTGGTTTTCCTTGATGACATTCTCATTTATAGTAAGACTAAAGATGAACACATAGAACACTCACTATTAGTGTTCAAACAGCTACGAGCTCACGCGTTGTATGCTAAGCAAAGCAAGTGCGATTTCTTTAAAACAGAGATACATTACCTTGGTCATGTGATCTCTTATTCTGGCATCAAAATGGACACTGAAAAGGTCGCTGCCATTCTTCGATGGCCACATCCCAACATGGTTGAGGAGCTTCAAATATTCTTAGGCATGGCTGGATTTTCTCGATAGTATATCTGTGATTATGCCAAAATCATTGTTCCTATGACGGATCAACTTAAATCAAAAGGTGTGGTACTTCTCCAGGAGGGAAGACCTATAGCCTTTGAAAGTAAAAAGTTAGATAAAGCTCAACAGAATTATTTTTCTATGAGAGAGCTCTATGCCATAATTCACGCTTTACGAAAGCGGTGACACTATTTATATGGTGCCGAGTTTGAAGTAGTTTTTGACCATGAGAGTATCAAATGGTTTACTACTCAAATGGACTTGAAGGGCCGTAAAGCTAGATGGGCAGAAATCCTCCAAGATTATGATTGTAAGCTACGATATTGCAAGGGGCGATATAATGTAGTAGTGGATGCACTAAGTCAGATAGCTTACATTAATTCACTTGCTTTCAGGGAAATAAAGAGTGGATTTTTGGAGTCATTACGTGGCAAGTGTGCACAAGATCAATCATATGCTAAAGTGTGGAGTGCAGTTTTAAAAAGGGATCCCTCACACTCACATGTCTCTGTATAGCCAGATCAACATGTCTCTGCACACGCAGATAAAAACTCCAAGACATAGAGCTCCACCCCTACTCAGGAAGAGCTTAAGCGATGGAATAATTTTTCCATTGATGATGACTACTTACTCCACAAGGGTATAGTGTGTGTGCCAAAGGACTCATACACTAGGCGCCAAATCTTATTTGAGTGTCACGATAGTCCCAGTGCTGGTCATCCAGGTATTCGTAAGACATATGCCCTAGTAGGGATCACTTTCACCACTTGATTGAAAATCCATTCATTTGAGGTCATGTCAAGGCCATCTTCATAGATAACAGTGTTGTCATCCCTAGTAGTACCAAGGAAGTAGTAAAGCTAGATAACTTGCAGCTCTTCACCCCATCGAAGCTCCTTTAGATCAGAGGAGAGGCATCCGAGCTCCCTCACATTGATGTAGAAGATACCACCTTCGCAGTCCCATGCAAGTTCTCACCCCCTTTGTATTCTAACATGCAACTCTTGCATACATGATTTTTTCATGCATAAAGTCTTTAGTAATGATAGGGATCTCAAAAAATTACAAAATTCTTGCATACATGTCCATAATTACGCATTCGTACTCGCTCTATATGTGCATACATGGACCTAGATATGTCTGTATTATCAAAATAATTATACATGATCATTCATGGGTCATTAGATTCAAAAATTTAGTAATTAAGTATCATTAAATCAGCTAAGATTATAAATTTTACTAATCTATAGCTAATTAAACGTTAAGTACGCATCCGATCAAAGTTTTTATATCTCTCTTATCATAATTTTTAAAATTACTTTCTGCATCTCAAAGATTAATTGTAAATTTTTCTTGCTTTTCAAAAGAGAATTTTAGCTTTGAAAAATACTTCTAAGCTTAAAAAAAAAAAGATCTTTACTAGAAATAGATAATTTAAGCCTACTAAAATTAGGAAAAATCAGTAGATATGCTCTAGAACTTTTTTAATATTTTTACAAAATATTCTAAGAATCTTTTAATCGCTTTTTTTTTAATGTGAGAAGGTTTTTTAGTAAATAAATTTATATAAATTACTTATAAAATCTGACTTTTCACTTGAATTTTGGATCAAGTAAATTCACTACACCCAAGAAATTAAGCTTATTAAATTACTTAGATGTTTTGATGTAATTTAGCCCTTGGACTTGCACATAGTATGAGAATTTTTTTTTTCTATTAATTTTATTTTTGAGCTACGCGATGGCTCCTAGAGTAGCAAAGAAGAACAACAATGGAGCTGGCTGGCCCAAGCCATACTCCAATAGTCAAAACAAACGAGCCATCGTGGCAAAATGTTGTCATGAATCCAAACCAGGCACTAGTTATTTTAAAGTTTATGCAAAGTAGATAAGCATGACTTAGATGAGTCTATGAAATCGTAAGAAGAACATTGAATGTATAAACAAAACACATGCTTTGTTCACAAAAACTTAAATAGGAATTATTGTATGTTGTTAAAGATGTTGTTTGCATTATGTTTGGGGTGAAGTAGAAATGGATTGCATGATCGATTGAGAAAAACATAGTCGAAATAGACAAGATTTCTAATGGACAGACTCTCGTTACCAAGTAACATAAGTCTGAGCCATTGAAAAGGTTTCCTAGCCCTGTCTTGAGGGAAAGCATGAACTAACACAATAATCTAACGTTCTCAATTCTCACCTTCCAAAATAGAGAAACTCCAAATGCATTATATGCAAATTTCTCAAACACCTCATCAAATGGATGAATTTCCTGAAGAAGATGCAACGTGGGAAGACGAAACATCTTTATTCAAAGATCATCTGGACTTACCTTTGAGATGAGGACATCTCAATTCTTCAAGTTGGAGAGAATGTAAGGTCTTTGGCACCTTTGAAGAAGGGATTCTCATGCAAAGGAATAAATATTGGGCCATTTTGGTCATACACAAAAAGCTTCTATTTTTGGTAATTTTTGTCACCTCTAATGTGCTTATGATAAATATATTGATGTAAGTTTTTCAAAAATAAAATTTTCACTTTTTTGCCACTTTTGTCCAAATATAGTAAGTTTTGAGGTGCTTGCACCCACCTAGACGTGATTGTCTCGTCTAAATCTACCCTGTCCTAAATTTCCAAAAAAATAGCTTCCTACTTCAAAAACTGCTAAATAAAGTAGGCGTGTGCATATGACACCTTAGCTTGTCATCCTCAAGCTTGTCCTTTAATAGCAACTTTCAAGATTAAATTCTGATAAGCTAACCTCACTCTAGACAATTAACGTCAATATAAGCATCAAATGTGCGCCAAAATATGCATCGGTATATGCATCAATATCAACACTGATATGCGCCTTGATATCGGCATTGGATATTTGATTTTTTTTTATTTAAAAAAAAATTGATCTCCCTCTAGATTTACTCCATTGACGTCGGTAATCTGACGTCAAAATTTAGGTGATCTCTTGTAGTGTGGACAGGTGGCTATTATTTTATCTCCTTTCAAAGCTAATGGAGCCATCAAAACCTGCATTAGAGCCAAGCTACAGAAGATACACTTTTGTCCCCTTTTATGATAATTTTCTCTCTTAATCATGACATGCGCTCTCTTGATTACATAGCTCATGCTCTCTTATCTTTCATATATTTAACTTATTGTACTTCATGCTCTACGAGATGGATAAAGAGTCAAAAGGAAAATACTCAATCATATTGATTGAGGGGAATGGTTGGTAAAGAGTATGGTGTCTTGTGTTTTAGTTTTTGTTTATGTTATTCTCTTTATAAGTTTTGGTTATTCAATCAACAATTTTGCTAAATTTAGTTTGATTGATCAATGAATTGAAATTGTGTTGAAAGTGTCGGGAAGATATAAGGAAGCCAACAGTAGCATACATGCTACTTATGGTTAACCTAGCTCAAGGACACATTACAAAGAAGGAAGGAAATCTTCCACATGGGTGGGAAAGCACCCAATGAAGACTTGATATAAGTCAATGTCCCAAAGTAATTACCTTCCCATCCACCATTGAAGTAGGTATACCCTTTGAAATGTAGAATGTTTCGAGCTCTTTTATGAAACATGTGCTCTTGAATCATGCAAACTTATGTATCTAAAGCCATTAGCCATCTATTGAATAACTCTCTCTCTCTCTCTCTCTCTCTCTCTCTCTCTCTCTCTCACATTGGACACATAGAAGGAGGATGGTTGGAAAAGGTTGAAAAAGAGAAGGCACATCAACATGCCCCTCTTTAAAACTTTAACGCAAGCATAAGGGTGAGCAAAGTCCTTGGGAAACTTGTTCGTCCTAAATGCTTCTTGATTTTCATAGTGGGAAAAAAGAGAAGTGAATAATAATCATTTGCACGCTCCAATACATAAAGATGATCCCTCACCGACCCACTTTAGAGAATAATCACATGAGGCACAATTATTAGTAATAGATAACTTGGAATACCAAGGCTTTTTTTGAATAAAATGTCTGTTAATGGATTCATTTTTCGGTCCCGCGAAAGTTACAAGCACCCTTCCCACTGCCATGTGGAGGTTTCAAGGTGGCTACCACCGTATCACTTCTGAAATTACATGTGTGACACTATTACACAGTCTATTGCAATCCTTGCATGCGCGCCGTCTGCAACACCTGAAACATGGTCAATACGGGCGACGTCTAAAGCAAAGGTGGGTTTACAACTTTGCATTAATAGCTCTCTAGGTAGCCCTTTGCAACTATGCAGAGTTTGGCATAGTTACAAAAGGCTATGCATGGTAGAACTGAGCTAGCTATTAGGATGCACGTGACCACATTGCAAGCTCAATTATTTATCTGAGTTACTGATAATTGAGCCTTGCATGACCACCACCTTAGGAGAATGATCAAGATGCATGTGCAAGCAAGTGCTCTCTCTCTCTCTCTCTCTCTCTCTCTCTCTCTCTCTCTCTCTCTCTCTCTCTCTCTCTCTCTCTCTCTCTCTCTCTCTCTCTCTCTCTCTCTCTCTCTCTCTCTCTCTCTCTCTCTCAAAGAGTCAAGATGTTAAAGGTTCCTCTGTTTTTTAGGTTAGGTACACATTGCCTACCCAAGCTTGGGCGTGTGGAAGCTAGATAGCAAAAGGTTATTGGTTACGAAAAAAGGGCAGCGGGCAAAATTTTGGATAGCTGTAGCTCTTTGCCCAAGCATGGGCGGGGATCAAAACTCTGCCAACTCAGCTGAAACATACTGGTTAAGTCTTTGAGCTTTCCATTCTTTCCCCCTGGCAATTACAACTGCTTCTTCAAAAGTGGTAGGCCGCTTCAACTCAACTTTAAACTTCAAACTCTCCTTCAAGGTTGCCACAAAACGGTCCTTTTGTAACATGGCGGGAGGGGTTTCATTTCCCAATGCTCGGGCCCATTTATCCCAAAGGCGGGTAAAATGCATGACAAAATCATCCACACTCTGATTAGCCCTCTGAGTGTAGCCCAAAATCTCATGCCAAAATTCATCAGGTGCTTCGACATTCCTGTATTGTGCCAAAAATGCCAGCTTCACATGATTATAGTCCAACACAATCCCTGGTGTTTGTGCCTGTGCCGCCTCTCCATAATTTTGTAACCAAGCTTTTGCTTCATCCTGTAAACTATATTGCAGCAGCCGTAACAGTATAGCCGGATCCTATATGCCCCGAAGCAAGAAAGTAACTTCCAATTCCTCAATAAAAGAGTACGCATTTTCACTAGGCAATCCATGAAACTTAGGAAACTGGTCTGCCATGTTTGATTGCCACACAAACACTTACATGTGACGTTGAAACTGCAATGGATGTCGATGGATCGCTCCAGTACCTAATCCACCTCACACTGGGTAACCCGGCCCCCAGTGCTCGGCTTCACAAAACCTCATGACGCTCACAAAGGCTGCAATCCAAATTAAACGACCGCCTCACTTGCTGTCCACAAATAGCACATACATAGGCGGTTGTCCATAAGGACCCACATCCCATTTACATTTTCTGTCTGCATGGTATACGAATTTCGCAAAAATTAGAGCACACGAGGATTTCTCCTCAGTGGGGGCACCAAAACGATGTTAGCGTGCAAATGACAAGGAAAACAAGCGCCTCTATAGCTCTGCACGAGTCACACCGTTGGAAAGAAACCCTGTATGACGGTAGAAAACACCAAAGTCGAACACCTATGAAGATGGGTGAGAAACAGCTCTAACTCAAACCATGACTAAAATTTTAGAAAACCGAGACCATGAAGACGAAGCTTGTGTCATGAGGATCTCCGTAGAGCATCCATATGCTTGATTCTTATAACTGACAAGAAAGTTACAAGCTTTTGAAGATGGAAGGTCTCTCAAAAGCTCCAAAAACCAAGTCTCTGTAAGCAAAAAAGGATGTGCAGGAAAATACAGCTATTAAAGGGGGATTTTTTTGGTTCTTATCCCAAGGGATTTTCTCTCTCTTCTTAGCCTACTTCATTTCCCTCTTTAGGCACCTTTTTATTGGTCCATTTTTGGCCTTTTTTGGGTCAAAAATGAGTGGTCGGCCACTTTTTGACCAAGGCAAGTGGGGAAAGGGGATGTCCGGTGGACCAAAAAAGTGGCCAGGCATCTGGGCAGCTGGTGTGGACTGAAAATGGCGCCCCCTCTCTCCCCCAAAGGTCGACGAGCCCTCACAAGCAAGGCCAAGAAGCTCCATTAGCTCCTTTGATACACCCTAAGGGGGTACCCACTCCCCCCCTTATACCCTCCAATTTTCACTTTCTCCCCCCCATGTGGGATTACTCCATTGCCACTTGGCACCATCCTCCCACCTCCCCAACTTCTCAAAAATTTCCTGCTTCTCCCAAAGCATGAGGGGACTTCTCGGACAATTTTCCCCGAGGCATATCTTGTTGCTCCGGTGACCGAATGACGCACCGTAACACACGGCTCAAAGCCCATCACCTCGGCTATCTCCAGAAATATAAAACTTCAGCATTTCTAAACTTAGACCCCCAAGTTGGCCTAGTTTCCCTTCTCGCATGCACCCGCAATCACCTTCTAAGTTGAGACCGCCTGCTTCGGATGCTCATAATTCATGACGTACAAGTCCGATTCACAAGCTGTTAAGCTGTTAACCATATTTTGGAGTCTCGAACAACCCAAAACATCAGCCAATAGCTTGACCAAAACCAAGCCTTTGTACAAGGGTTTTTACACAGACACTTTCAAAGTTGGAAGCACTATGTACATATATATACATGGGGGTGGTCAGCAAGTTTTTTTGGCATTATTTATGGCCTTTGTACTCATCCAGAAAATGCCTGACAATGCCACCTCAGCTGGACCCCCCAGGCCCCTTTTAGATATGAACCGGATGCAGCAATATTTGTACCCCCCCCACCAAACCCGTTTCCATGAACGTAGGAGACGTTCAAGTGGCCTGCAGGTTGCACCAAAGTTGCCATCACTACGTGAGCAACAAGCATTTATCACTGATCAATTTCATGTGTGCAAACACACGGCTAGTATGAGGAGGGTTCAAGGTGCCATCGGATGCTGGCCAAACGCAGCATGTGCATGCTACATCTCTCTCTCTCTCTCTCTCTCTCTCTCTCTCTCTCTCTCTCTCTCTCTCTCTCTCTCTCTCTCTCTCTCTCTCTCTCTCTCTCTCTCTCTCTTCAAGGATCCAATGTCCACTGTCCAAACCAATGTTCGCACAAAACCAATCTTTAGTGTATTTTTAACTGGTAAAAACACAAAATTCAGTGTCCACGCTAGGTTTTAAGTTTGCTTGGAAGAAAACCAGTAAAATTTTACAAGTTTTAGTGTTAAAACAAGGTGGTGCTAAGCACGCCATTTTCTGTCAACAGCCCCAAACTAACAATATCATCGTGAACTATTTTGCCCATATCAACATCTTGCATGATGCCAGATGTCTTTAAGCTACATGTGTAGGTGATTGCATTTGGAGAGATGCCCTCTCTTTGCATCTGCTGAAAATAGCCTAAAGCTACCTGCCTTGCATGCCTTCAAGATGCACGCATAGGTGATTTCATATGGACAAAAGCCATCACTTTTCATCCGTTGAAAACAACCTAGAGCTTTTTGTCCTTGGTCCTATTGTGGGCATCCCGCAATCAGTGCATTCCAAGAGACGCAATAAGATCCTAAAAAAACTCACCATAGGAAATACCTTCTCCTTCATCACTCGAACAAGTAGCATGTACGTACTTATGCTACGGCGTGACCACGAAAGTTCTCTCTCTCTCTCTCTCTCTCTCTCTCTCTCTCTCTCTCTCTCTCTCTCTCTCTCTCTCTCTCTCTCTCTCTCTCTTGTCTTGCTTGGTGGGTATTGCTATAGAACCTAAGAGGACATATGCAGATTGACATCAAGCATCTAGCACTATAGTAAACAAATTACAAAGCGCATAGATGATTTTTTGTTAAAAAGAATTACATATATGGTGGCCAATTACCTCTAGTTATTTGTAAAATGGTCCAATTTCACGGCATTGATGAACTTTTAAAAATGAAATGCATGTGTATTTATCCTCCAAATCAAGCGCAATCACTTTTCTCTTATTCTCATAGAACCTGAGAGAGAGAGAGAGAGAGAGAGAGAGAGAGAGAGAGAGAGAGAGAGATTTACATATTGAAGGTTGTCCTCGTGCTATAGAATGGTTATGCAAATGAGAACATTGGGCTGTAATATATACGATGCATCGCCAAAAAGGATGTACGTAGATTCACATCAACCACCTAGGAATAAAGAAAATATGTGCAGAGTACATTGAGTACTGTAGACTATAACTTGAATTGCCAAACTGTGAGAAAAGAAGTGCGTGTCTATTTGATATATAGATTCGTTGATCGAGATTGAGGATGCACTAGTGAGGACTTAAGGAAGAAAAATACAGAAAGCATCAACATAATTAAAATTAAAAAGCACTACGGACCTGGTAATCGTGTACGGGTGTCATCCAATTGTGCAAGCTAGAGGAAAATGTTTGAATCAAGCTACATAAAAGCAATGTGAATAGTTAAACATTTCACTTTTTAATTAGGCACAAAGTAAAAATGCTAAATATATAGTGCACATAATGCAGAAGTGCCATATAAAAGTATGGTGGAGAGTTAGCACTATGGTCTCTCCAAAAATTATAAGATTCGTGCCTTCTCATAGCATTTATGTGTTGCGCTAAGCAAATGCATAGACATAGAGAATTGGATACACATACTGGACCTTGCATTGTCAAGCTGGAACCGTGCTTGTGCAGTCAAAATTTCCATTGTTGTGAATATATGTCCTCTTTGTCAGACACAAAACAAGAGTCACCAAGACAACAAGAGTCCATTGTTGTGAATACATGTACTCTCTGTCAGACACAAAACAAGAGTCACCAAGAAAAATAAAAAAGATACAGGTTATTGATTATGCTTAAAGAGAAACAGAGGTAGCTTTATATTGTATGTCATAGATGGTGTAGGATTTATTGTAATGATGAGTTCTCACTTCAAAAGCCCCACTAGAACCTAGTGAAGCACGTTGTTGTCATGAGCCATCTTATAAATTGCAAAGTTTACATATCTCGATCATTCTGTTGAAGGGTTGACGACAGGTTTCAGACCTATCTAAATTTGACCGACGAGTGTAGCAGTTTTGAGCACTCTAGTAGCACCTCCACCAGATTGTCTCTTTTCGACCAACTATGGACCGATGTTTAAAGTAGTGTCAACTACTTGTGCAATGTCGCATGCATCCAAAAAACACAATGTACCAGAGGTGGTGGAGGCAGGGTTGGTCATATAGACCCCTTACCACTTGTTCTTGAAAACGTAGCTGCTACCAAAGAGGTAACGGGTGCTACCAAAGAGGTTGGTCATATAGACCCCTTACCACTTGTTCTTGAAAACGTAGCTGCTACCAAAGAGGTAACGGGTGTCAAACCTACCCAAATTAAGCGCGCTGTCGTGTAGCTCCACTCCCATGCTAAGAAATATGCCAAGAAGATGCAGATCAAGCTTATTAAAAGCCTACTTGATTAATGGTCAGTGATGAGGGCTTGTTAACAGGCCAAGTTTAATGATTAATGTATGCCAGATGTGGCTTAAAAGGGTCAACAAATGCCTTAATGATGCCAAAAATGAGTATACTTTAAGTGAACACAGATGAGAGATTATGATCTAGAACTCCAATGCTTGAAGTGCTCTACCGGCCTGTCTTTACGGCTCGTTGATTGGAGCTACGATGAAGAAGTTATGGCAGTTTGAAGTTTAAGTCGATTGCAGATCCGTACCTGATTGAACAACTGCAGCTGAGGGGACAAAACTGAAATGAATGCACGGGCCTGAAGTGCTGAATTTCTGGAGCGCGTCGATCTTTTCAGATCGGTGATCGAATTTACGGTTGCCAAGTTATTGGCCGTTAAAGATTCATCGGGGGTCGGTTCCATACCAATCTGGTCGGCTCGTACGGAGTGCCATCTGGGAAATTTAGAGCTTCAGTCAGGTTTTGGGAACTGGAATCTTGTTTGGTATTTTATCTCTTGGAGTGCACTGTTAATCAGTGCTTCAATTAAATTGTATTTCATGACTAGTTAGTGAAGATACGACTGATGTGCTCAGTGCCTTGGATGATAAATATGCTAAGTGGATTAAGCTCGAGAAGCATTAAAATGTCATGCTTCGCAATGCCATGCTAGATTATGCTAAAATTGGTGCCATTACGGAAGCACTTGGTGAGCTCATAGTCCGAAATGTCGTCTGGTGGGGCGTATTGATTGTGGGATAAGCCTAGCTAGACAGGGCTGCTGGAGAAACATGTGCTTGGCAATGCTTTGGTAAATTTGTATGCCAAATGTGATGCTCTTTAAAAAGGCCGCCCGGCCATTGCCAAAAGAGAATGTGATGCCCTTCAAAAGGCCGCACGGCCATTGCCTAAAGAGGGGTGGCCACCCAATTAAAGGAATAAAGTGTGAAGCCAAGCAAGAGAAAGGTGCTGATGGCGTGCAAGCTACGAGCAGGCAGCACGTGGGAGGGAAATCTGCTCACTGCGAGCGCAGTGATCCTCGGATCACGACGTCCACGAGACGAAAACCGATAAGCAGCTCCCAACGAACCAATTCGGTGCATCTTTTGCCGCATTTGAGGTTGTTCCGAAGTCGGGCTGCCACGTCATCAAGACCGCTCCCACGCCACGTCAATCCACCATAGCACCGTGACTGCGTGGTGGGGGCAAAAAACGGGGTTAGTTTTTTTTTAGGACTAGGAACAAAGGGTATAGCGAGGAGCTGAGGGGAGAAGAGAGTTAACGAAGAGATAAGGAGGGCAAGGCATAAGAAGGAGCAAGGAGTCGAAGGGCGAGAAGGGGAAGAAGCTCGCGGCTCATGCTCGACAAGCACCCGGGGACAAGCAAAGCTCTCTCTCTCTCTCTCTCTCTCTCTCTCTCTCTCTCTCTCTCTCTCTCTCTCTCTCTCTCTCTCTCTCTCTCTCTCTCTCTCTCTCTCTCTCTCTCTCTCTCTCTCTCTCTCTCTCTCTCTCTCTCTCGTCCTTGAATAGGAGCAAAGGAAGAAGCTTTCTCTTGCTCTAATCCTCGGCAAGCAAAGCTCTCTCTCTCTTGCTCTCGTCATAAAAACAAGCAAAGCCTGGAGGGAGGAGGAGGTGAAGAAAATCACTAAAGAAAAGGCTTTCTCTCTTGAGAAGGAGAAGCAAGGCAAGCTTTGAGAGATCGGAGCAAGCCGAGCATGAAGGAAAATCGAGAAGTTTAGAGCACGACGAGGCAAGAAGAACTAAGAAGCTTGAGCATAGGCCAAGAGCATCGGTAATCGGGAAGCTTCGAAGGGGAAGGTAGCATAAGCTGAAGAAGAAGGTCCAAGGAGGGTCTAAAGCTGGATGAGTTTGAAGACGAAAAAGAAGAAAGAGGATAAGAAAGGGCAACGAGCATCGGACATAAGTAAGGGAGTTGAAAGGACATCAAGCTTCGAGCAAGCATAAGCTTTGAGCCTACATAAGCCAAGATTGAGCAAGGACAAGACAAGGGAGCAGAAGCAAAGGGATTCGAGTTGAAAGGGGATCGAGCTTCGGGAGTTGAGGCAGTGCATGCAAACAGAGTAGGAAGCTGCATATCATTTTTGAAGCCTGAAGATTGAGACAATGAGTCAAGATAAAGTTTGCAAAAGTTACTTCACCATCATCAACTAATGTTTGATTAATCATTCTGTTAAGCCCGGTGTCGTTAACGGCCCGATTAATTCTGTAAAGCGGGAGCTTAAACTCCTAGTTAGCAGACGATCCAAGTGACGGTGTTGTTAACAGCCCGCCTTGGCTAAAGATTAAGTTGTACTCAAATGTATTAATCAATTAATTGATGATTACGACGATTGCCAAAGTCAGTTGCATCAGTTGTTCTTGTTCTCTCCCTCTCACACCTCCCACAGCCAGAGGCCCGGTGCCTGCCCGGCTCACGTAGCGAACACATATCCCGCGACATCTTTGGTGAACCCGACATGAAACGAGCCGGGGTGGGAGGTAAAGATGGAGAATTTAGAGCAGATGATGAAGATGATTGCAGAGTTAAGTGCAAACGATTTTGATGATAAGTCAATAGTTCCAGATTTTTCAAAGATGCTTCAATTGGTTCAAGGATCTCTGCTTGAAATAGAGACCGTAAAGAAGAAAAATCAAATGGATGAAGATTTGGATGCAGCTTTAGATGTAGTATACGATGAGAGACGACTCTTTGATGGATACGACCCAGAGGGCTACCTAGAGTGCTATGAGCTGGAGACCAAGGTAAGAGGGATACCAAAAGAGTTGATGATCAAATCTTTTGAGCAGTTAGTGAGTTCAAATATGAAGGAGCAGATTCAAGAGGTTACCAGAGCCTGCAACGGCAATTGGGAGTATTTCAAAGAAGCTATTGTGCAAGTAAGTTATGAGCAATATGAAAGCTATCAAGAACAGAGTTCAAGTCTACCAGACTACGCAGATATTCGAGGACAAGTACGATCAAGGTTAGAAGCTGTGATTGATGAGTGTATTGTGCAGGATGCTACCTTCTTGCATGCTAATGATGAAGACATAGTCAAGCTGTGTATGCAAAGTTGGGTTTTGCAGATGCCATGCATGAAGTAGAAGTCTTTGAGGGTGAGGATTTACAGCTTCAAGATACATAAGGTGATTTTTGCAAAGAACATATTGTTAAGTATGGAGCCCGATTTACCCTTGTAATTTTCAGTGGTAAAAGCGCAAATTTGTAAGGCCCCCATTATGAGGAGAAGCCATCGTGCGTGAAGGAAAATCACTCACCGGAAACCAAAATTTTCACGGACAAGAATCAAGGGCAACTTTAAAGGCCTCGGGGGCGGAGGCCCCCGAGACTTTTTTTTTCGCCGGAATATTCTTTTTGGCCGGAATATTATGGCCGGACGGCGGCCGGAAAGTGGTCGGAAAACAACCGGTCAGTTGGCCGGTGGCCGGTAGTCGATGGCCATTGGCCGGTGGTCGGAAGTCAATGGCCGGTGGCCGGTGGTCGGAAGTCAATGGCCGGTGGCCGGTGGCCGAATTCAATGGCCGGTGGCCGAATTCAAAAGCGGACTTGTCTTCTCAAGGGCGGCCACACATGGACGGATTGGAGGGTCCGATTTGGACTTATTCGCACAAGGGCGGCTACACATGGCTGTCTCTCATAAGAGAGGGCAGCCCTTTTGGCCTATAAAAGGAGGCCATTTCTACACACATTTCATAGTGTGAAGTTGATGCAACAAGGTGAGTGTGAGGTGGTGAGAGTGAAGCAAGGCGGGAGCTCCATTAAGGGTATAATCCCTTTGTAAACTACTTCTTGTTTTGAAGTACCAAAGCCATTGAGTGGCTGCTTTCCCGTGGACGTAGCCCACATTGGGTGAACCACGTATATCGTGTGTACTCTCTCTCTCTCTCTCTCTACACTATAATCTCGTGTATATAAATTTGTCTCTCTCCATTAAGTAATCTACTCAATTATCTATTTAGCTACGTCTTATTTCCTAACAACTGGTATCAGAGCAAGGTTTGCTCGTAGCTAAATTATCTCAAGGAAAGGATTCCTTGAATTGAGTGGGAGTTATGGCGGAGGAAGGGAAGCTCAAGATTGAGAAGTTCAATGGCAAAAACTACCAACATTGGAAGATGCAGATTGAAGACTATCTCTACCAGAAGGACCTCTATTTGCCACTAGGCGGTCTTGCGAAGAAGCCCGCAACAATGGCAGATGAAGCATGGATTGTCCTTGATCGAAAGGCACTGGGAACAATCCGGTTAAGCTTGGCGTCAACGGTGGCCTTCAATGTTTCGGAGATGAAGACCACGGAGGACTTGATGAAGTCACTTGACGACTTCTACGAGAAACCATCGGCATCCAATAAGGTATTTCTTATGAAGCGCTTGTTCAATCTAAAGATGTCAGAGAATGGTTCAGTTGCAGAACACCTAAATGACTTTAACACAAACATAAGTCAACTTCGATCAGTGAAAATCAATTTCGATGACGAAGTACGAGCTCTCCTTATACTATCATCTCTACCGGATAGTTGGGACAGCCTTGTGATGGCTGTAAGTAATTCTATCTCTGGCACAAATACTCTTAAGTTTGATGATGTTGTGGGTGTTCTCCTAAGCGAGGAAATGCGAAGGAGAAGCACAGGAGAATCATCAAGTGCTGCACTATCAGTGGAAACAAGAGGAAGGCCTAAGGAGAGGTTCAAAAACCAAAAGGGTCGTGATCGCTCAAGGCGGAGCAAGTCACGCACAAAGTCAGTTCTTGAATGTTGGAACTGCGGCAAGAAAGGCCACGTCAAGAAGGATTGCTGGTCCAAGAAGAAGAAGGAGACAGAGTCTCAAGACAACAAGCCAACATCGGAGGCCAATGTGGCAGGTAAAGTAGAGCAAGATGCTCTAATTCTCTCATTAGACAATGTGTCTAATTCCTGGATAGTAGATTCCGGGGCTTCATTCCATGCGACACCACACAAGCAACATTTCCAAGACTACACCAAAGGTAATTTTGGGTATGTATACTTGGGAGATGATGAAGCTTGTGAGATTGTCGGCAAAGGTACAGTTTCTATCAAAACTGCTAACGGAAATGAATGGAAGCTTAAAGATGTTAGGCATGTTCCTTCTCTTCGCAAAAATTTGATCTCTACAGGACAATTGGACGATGAAGGTCACAACATTGCATTCGGAAACAAACGGTGGAAGATCTCAAAGGGATCTTTGGTGGTTGCCAAGGGTGAAAAAGTCAGTACACTTTACTTGTGTACTGTTAGCACGCAACCTTCAGCTTGTGCAGCAACTACAGAAGTTGACAGTGTGGTGTGGCACTACCGACTTGGGCATATGAGTGCCAAAGGAATGCAAATCCTTCAAACAAAGAAGCTTGTACCAGGTTTGAAAGAAGTGGACTTAGAGTTCTATGAAGATTGTGTTTATGGTAAACAAAAGAGGGTAAAATTTCAAAAATCAGGAAATGAAAGAAAGAATAAAAAACTTGAGTTGGTTCATTCTGATGTTTGGGGTCCTGCAAGTACACCATCACTTGGTGGCTCATTGTACTATGTAACATTCATAGACGATGCGACTAGAAAAACATGGGTTTATGTCATGAAGAATAAATCCGATGTATTTTCCATATTTCAAAGGTGGAAAGCCTTTGTGGAGAATGAAACAGGTACCAAGGTTAAATGCCTCAGATCCGACAATGGAGGCGAATATTGCAGCCAAGCTTTTGAAAGCTTTTGTGCTAGCAATGGCATTCGGAGGCAAAGGACAACCCCAAGGACACCTCAACAAAATGGGATTTCGGAAAGGATGAACAGGACAATCATGGAACGAGCACGAAGCATGCGGCTACATGCAGGCCTACCACTTGAACTTTGGGCAGAAGCTGTAAGTACGTCTGTGTACTTAATCAATCGGTCACCCTCAACGGCATTGGATGGGGGAGTTCCAGAAGAGGCATGGACAGGTAAACCGGTGAATTATGCATTTCTCAAAGTGTTTGGGTGTGAGGCTTTCATGCACATAGATAGAAGCCTAAGATCAAAGTTAGATGCAAAGTCCAAAAAGTGTTTCTTCATTGGCTATGGAGAAGGAGACTTTGGGTATCGCCTATGGAATCCTGAAGATGGTAAAATCTTAAGGAGTAGGGATGTAATTTTTAATGAACAAAATATGTACAAAGATTACTTGGAAAGAAAACAAACAAAAGAAACAGGTGATGAGTACATGGAGCTTGAGGACGGTGAAGACTCAAGGACTGCAAACGGTGACAATGTGCAACAACATCAACCAAATGAGGAGCCTCAACCTATTCCCCGAAGATCTACAAGAGCAAGTAGACCTCCAGAAAGGTTTGTTCCTTCCTTCAACCATCTCTTGATCTCAGATTCTGGAGAGCCGGAATCATATGAAGAAGCTATGCAACATGAATCCAAAGAAGAATGGACGAAGAGCATGCAAGTGGAGATGGACTCACTACATCAGAACCAAACATGGGAGTTGGTTGAGTTGCCTAAAGGTAAGCGGGCACTTCAAAACAAATGGGTGTACAAGATAAAGGAAGAAGAAGGTGGGAAGAAAAGGTACAAATCTAGGCTTGTGGTAAAAGGTTTTCTCAAAAGAAAGGTATTGACTTCAATGAAATATTTTCTCCTGTTGTAAAAATGAACTCAATTAGGCTTGTCTTAAGCCTTGTGGCTGCTCATGATCTAAATCTCGAGCAAATGGATGTAAATACGGCATTCCCTCACGGTGACTTAGAGGAGGAAATCTACATGCTTCAACCAAAGGGGTATGAAGTAAAAGGTAAGGAGAAAATGGTTTGCAGATTAAAGAAGAGCTTGTATGGTTTAAAGCAAGCATCAAGACAATGGTACTTGAAGTTTGATCGATGGATGTTGGATCATGGATTCACAAGATGCAACTCGGATCACTGCGTCTACACGAAGAATTTGGGAGATGGGAAATTCATCATCCTAATGTTGTATGTTGATGACATGTTGATTGCAAGTGCTAACATGCAGGACATCAAAGACCTAAAAGAGGAGCTGTCCAAATCTTTTTCAATGAAAGATTTAGGTGCTGCAAAGAGAATACTTGGTATTAAAATATCAAGGGACAGGACGAAGAAGACAATAAAGCTATCTCAAGAAGATTACATCAAGAAGGTACTAGAAAGGTTTGCAATGCAAAATGCAAAACCAGTTTCTACACCTTTGGCTGGTCATTTTAAACTAACGAAGGATATGTGTCCAAAGACACAAGAGGAGATAGCCTATATGTCTAAAGTTCCATATGCTGCAGCGGTAGGTTCTCTAATGTATGCTATGGTCTGGACAAGGCCAGACATTGCACATGCAGTGGGAGTTGTGAGTAGGTTCATGGACAACCCAGGTAAAGAGCATTGGCAAGCTGTGAAGTGGATACTTAGGTATCTAAAAGGGACAACAACAAATGCTTTGTATTTTGGAGGAACTGATATTTTTCTAGAAGGGTATGCTGATGCAGATATGGCAGGTGACAAAGATACTCGAAGGAGCACTACTGGCTATGTGTTCACGGTTGGAGGCACAGCAGTAAGCTGGGCTTCAAAGCTGCAGAAAGTGGTTTCACTTTCTACCACGGAAGCAGAGTATGTAGCAATGACGGAGGCAAGCAAAGAAATTCTGTGGCTTCACAGATTCTTAGAAGAGCTTGGATTCAAACAAGACAATTGTGTCTTATACAGTGATAGCCAAAGCGCTATCCATCTTGCGAAGAACTCAGCCTTTCATTCAAGGACAAAGCACATTGAGGTGAGATATCACTTCATACGCACTCTTTTGGAAGAGGGACAACTAAAGCTAGGAAAGGTGCATACAAGTGAAAATCCTGCAGACATGTTTACAAAGGTGGTCAACAAGGAGAAGTTGAGCTTTTGCTCATCTTCAATCGGCATTCAAGGATAAGAAGCCAGAATGGAAAGCAGTCATAGGTTTGGTTTGGAGATCAGTCTCCAAGTGGGAGATTGTCAAGTATGGAGCCCGATTTACCCTTGTAATTTTCAGTGGTAAAAGCGCAAATTTGTAAGGCCCCCATTATGAGGAGAAGCCATCGTGCGTGAAGGAAAATCACTCACCGGAAACCAAAATTTTCACGGACAAGAATCAAGGGCAACTTTAAAGGCCTCGGGGGCGGAGGCCCCCGAGACTTTTTTTTTCGCCGGAATATTCTTTTTGGCCGGAATATTATGGCCGGACGGCGGCCGGAAAGTGGTCGGAAAACAACATGTCGGTTGGCCGGTGGCCGGTAGTCAATGGCCATTGGCCGGTGGTCGGAAGTCAATGGCCGGTGGCCGGTGGCCGGTGGCCGAATTCAAAAGCGGACTTGTCTTCTCAAGGGCGGCCACACATGGGCGGATTGGAGGGTTCGATTTGGACTTATTCGCACAAGGGCGGCTACACATGGCTGTCTCTCATAAGAGAGGGCAGCCCTTTTGGCCTATAAAAGGAGGCCATTTCTACACACATTTCATAGTGTGAAGTTGATGCAACAAGGTGAGTGTGAGGTGGTGAGAGTGAAGCAAGGCGGGAGCTCCATTAAGGGTATAATCCCTTTGTAAACTACTTCTTGTTTTGAAGTACCAAAGCCATTGAGTGGCTGCTTTCCCGTGGACGTAGCCCACATTGGGTGAACCACGTATATCGTGTGTACTCTCTCTCTCTCTCTCTCTACACTATAATCTCGTGTATATAAATTTTTCTCTCTCCATTAAGTAATCTACTCAATTATCTATTTAGCTACGTCTTATTTCCTAACACATATACCTGTAGGAGGAAAAGAAATCAGGGGATCAAAACAACGAAGTGGATAAAGCTTAGGAAGAAATTCTGCAGGTGAATGAGTGCCATCATATTCAAGTGAACGTGTAGGAAAATTCAGTAGCTGATACTTTTGCTACTAAACCAGAATTAGAGAAAAAAAAGTTTGGTACAGATTCTACCATAGAGTTGATTAACGGTATTGGTATAGATTCTACCATAGAGTTGATTGATGGTATTGGTACAGATTTTGCCAAGACTTGATTAATGATACAGATTTACCAAATTTGGATGTACCAGATTTTGAGGACTTGGCTAAGCAAGAGTATGTGCTTGATTCAGAGGGGGTGCAAACTCCTTCATTGATAAGTTTTTGTGAAGCACAGCTACCAAATTGGAAAACTGACCTTGAACATGATTATGATGATTCAGAGGGGGTGCTGACTCCTTTGACACGATTCTGTGACCTAGAGCTACCGATCTGGCAGACTTATCCTGAATTTGATGATGGTGATTTAGAGAGGAAGCAAACTTCTTCTCTATCGAGAATTTGTGAGACAGGGCTCACACTATGGCAGAATGATTATGAACTTGATAATGTGGATTCAGAGGGGGTGCATATTGAAGTGCAATCTCTTGTTGATGAATATGATTGGTTCCATTGTGCCGATGATACAAACAGGGTAGTAGATGAAATTTTCAATGTGCATGCTAAACTTTGTGCTACATAAGTGCAGAGATATTTGGATGAGGGTGCAAGACTTGAAGATCAGTTTACAATAGATTCGGTTAGTATGGATGTCATATGTGAAATTATTAGTTTACAACAACCTGAGATGTGCAAGAACAACCTGAGATGTGCAAGATGGAGGAACCTTCTCAAGCGGTGGACCTAGATCTTATGTGCTTATTGGACGAAAGGCTTTGGAAGGGTTCTCAAATACAGATGCTAAGGATACCAATCAATCCAGATTCATGCATGAGCAAGTTTGTTCAGATGCAGCTCATGATGACCTTATGCAGTTGTTAGATGATGCACTACTTGATTTTGAGCCTCGATGAGATAGAGAATTGTTTTTTGATACATCTTTTGAGCCTAATGAAGAGGATTTTACCAGAGACTTGATGTATTCAGATATGCATGATTGGGATTCCAATACTCGTGAGAGTGAAGGTGCACTGCCAATGCTTTTACCTGTGATTGATGATCGACAATTGGATGAGCCACTTGCACAGGGAATATGGTAGTATTTGGTGCTACCTGATGCTCTATGGAATCTGATGTTACCCTATGATGTAGGGGATTTTGAGCTAGCTTTTGACCCAGGAGGTGACAGATATATGCATGGTCCTGGGCAATTGACTTATATGCCATATGATCCAGGTGGTTTGTATGAAGATTTGTGGGCTAATATATGTTTATGTTGTAATGATTGAAAATTCTTGTATTTCCCCTATGATCCTAGAGGATGGTGCAAAATTTTTAAAGGAATTCTCACAGTGGGACAGATGATTAGTTTCCCGTTTGATCCTGGGGGGCTACTAAAGTGCAAAGTTGCTGATTTGAAGAGTACCAGCTATCTGATGTAGCAAATTGCATGGTACAAGGTTTTGGTTTCTAGGTTATGCTAAGTCAGAAGAGTTTTTGGTAATGCAGATTACATGGCTAGCTTCCAGTTGATTTCTTTGGACAATTGTTGAAGTATCTTCACATCTTTTGAGTTGGTTTTGCTACCAGAATTTGAGGTAAAGGACTTGACAGCCATTCCCTGTGCAAACAGAGTAAGGCATACTTGAGCTTGACAGGGTACCCTTAAGAGAGCTTAATGGTCAAGCCATGTGCATCATTAACTGGAGCACTTGAGTCACGCGGGGTTCACTAAACAGGATATCCATAATTCAATGCTTTGAAGATACGACAGATACAGTTCAGAGACTTTTGATGGGCATCTACCTAATGATTAAGCTAGAACATTGATGATAGGGTATAAGACTTATTTCATATTTTTCATATCTTTACCAGTTACGTGAGTCTGATGATGGCAAAGAGTTAAAGGTACCTATAGCAGGTGCAGATTGAAGTGCAGTTGGCACAGACTGGAGGCTGTGCTGGTTCAGAGGGGGTGGATGTCGTGCAGCTCCGCTCCGATGCTAAGAAATATGCCAAGAAGATGCACATCAAGCTTATTGAAAGCCTATTTGATTAATGGTCAATATGAGGGCTTGTTAACAGGACAAGTTTAATTATAAATGTATGCCAGATGCGGCTTAAAAGGGCCAATTGATGCCTTAATGATGCTAAAAAGGGCTATGCTTGAAGTGAGTACATATGGGATATGATGGTCTAGAACTGCAGTCCTGTCTTTACAGCTCGTCGATTGGAGCTACGGTGAAGAAGTTACGGCAGTTTGAAGATTGAGTCGATTACAGATCCATACCGGATTGGGCAATTGCAGGTGAGGGGATAGAAATGAAATGAATGCATGGGCATGAAGTGCTCGCTTTGTGGAGCGCGTTTGTCTTTTCAGATCAACGATCGGAGTTCTGGTTGCCAAGTTATTGGCTGTTAAAGATTTACAAGGGTCGATTCCGCACCAGTCCGGTCCACTCGGTTGGAGTGCCATCTCGGAGTTTTTGTCTTTCGTCCGGGTTTTGGAATGCAATCATTGTGGGGAAAGGCCAACACTGTTGCAGCTTGCTGGAGAAAAATGAGTTGCTAGGCAATGCTTGGCCGATGTGTATACTAAATGTGATTTTGTTTTACGAAAGCACAAAAAGTGCTTGAAGAGCTTCGTGTTCGGAATCGGGCCTCTTAGAATGCATTGATTGTGGGATTTACCCCAAGGTGAGAGATTCCCTGATGAGATTGTTGGACGGGACTGCTGGAGAAAGTTGCAGTGCTTGGCATTGTTTGGCCGATTTGTATACCAAATGTGGTGCCCTTAAGGGAATGGCCACCCATAATATGGAAGGCCGTCCATTAGAGAAAATAAGGGCTTGAGTGTGAAGGAGGGAAAATGAAAAAAAGCGAAGAGATGGCGTGCAGGAAAAAACGCGAGCGCAGTGGAGATGGAGGAGCTCACGCAGGCCATGAGAAGCGTCAAATGATGCCGAGCAAGAGACGAAAAGTGCTCAGCACACTAGGGTGAAAGGATTCGGAGCCTTTTCTGTCGGTTTTTGTGCACCTCACTCCCGCCACTGCCACGTCATCAAAGTGGATTCATGTGCCACATCAGTCACGGCTTCGTGTTGGCACCTCTTTCATATTGCTTTGCTCGGTGTCTCCTTGCAAGAGAAAAACCATGATAACAAGGTATGGTACACCCTCCAGGCTCTGCATAGCTGCTTTCACATGGGCCGATCGATCGTCGGAGTCAATGCTAGGAGAATCCACAAGTACCACCTCTTCCTTAATCCCTCCCACGGCTCCTCCTCCTGCAATATTACTGCTATCGTAGGCTTCAGATCGCCCATATGCACTCTATAGTATCCTGTTGGGGCCACTTTCTTCCCTAAAATGCAGTTGTTAAGCGAACTCTTGCCAGTATTTTGTGGCCCCATCACCAACATGCACCACGTTTACCTTTCTTGACATCTGCTCTCTCGCTTGAAGCACATCCTGGATAAACTCTACTACATCCACACATTTTGCCACACTAGTGCTCGCAACGGTTGCACCTTCTCCGCCGTACTCAGCCACACTTACGTCGACCACCCTTAATTTCCTTTTACGTCGATCGTGAGTCGTGGCCGGGATTCCTTGGATTGAATTCCTCAACTAGATATGGCTTTTGCGCTCCCTATGGTTTTTTTTTTTTGCAAAACTCACAATTGTGAGTAATTATATTAAACAACTCAAAAAATTACAAGGTCTTGCCATGCTCGTGTTGAGCCATGACATCATCCAAGGACCATAATTACATTGGCTATCAGGGTAGCCATCCCAACCAACTCGCCCCCTTATCCTTGATACATAAGGTCCATTATCATGTTCTTCTAAGATCTTTAAATTACCGATAGCCAAGATTTTCCCCCATCCTAGGCATACCCTCTACTGACAATAAGGCACAAGTAGTCCTAGACCAATCCTCCGAGTGTTTCTTGTGCCCGAGTGTCCAGATTAGCACTTTGCTTTCTTGTATAATTTCTACGAAGCTTGCCACCTCAAGACCTCCTTCAAACACACGGCGGTTCTTGTCTGCCATACATTATGCAAGAAGAAGTACCTGACGATTTGAGTGCTGATGAGGATGGCAGGACCACCTAAATTCTTCCCTCCAAGGAATAGATCAGTCTTGTAAAAACCAATTTTCCATGTTCTTTGGACCCACTTGCATATTTTCCCTGCGAGGCCTTTGATAGTTGGGCAATCCATGAAGAGGTGGGTCAGATCTTCACTAGTAGCCAACCTGCACCCCAAGCATCGATCTGACCCAATCCCTCTTTCCTGAATCTTCACCCCCGTCGGTAGAGCACCCCAAATTACCTTCCATAAAAATACCTTCACGTGCTACGGAACCTTTGGCTTCCAGATGTTCTCTATTACTTGCTCCCACCTTTCCTCCGGCCATTGTTTTTTCCATATCTTGTTAAGGGGGCTAGACCAATTGTTCTTTTGCATCATTGTATGGTAAATGTCTTTAGGATGGGGTTTCCCTAAGAGACTGCTTCCGGGCCATTTCCAGGCGTTCAAGTCAAACTCCGAATCACAGATAGGCATCACTATATTGTCAACCTCTTTCCTCACTTTGTGGACCAACAAGACCTCAAAGCTATTCAATTAGAACTGGGTAACCAGAAGATCAATGGTTTTCCAACTCTTGTTGTCACTGTCCCAGAAGTGCCCAAGTCGATTAAGACCCTTATTATTTAGCTTCTTGGCTGTCTCTATCCAATAGGGAATTTGTGGCGGATCTACAACTTTGGAAAGCCAGGGGGACCAATGCAGGGGGGCCAGAGGGCATCCCTACTTAATAGACCTTTTGACCTCAAAAGAGCCCACAATTCTATCGTTGAATAGGAGCTCTGACTGGCTTCCATCTCCTAGTACACTTACCAGATGACATAGGCGCGGCCCAAAGCCCAAAGCTTCCATGACGGCTTCTATATATGTCTATGTTATTCTGTCATAATACTTATCCATGTCCAACTGTAAACAATACACACTCTTGCTTTGTGATAGTTGCGTACTCGATGCCCACCATTACTGCCAAAATGTTATCGTAAATGGACCTTCCTTTGATGAACCCATGCTAATGGGGAGAGATGATCTTGGTTAGTAAGGGGGACTAGTCTAAGGGCTACAGCTTTAGCATTAATTTTGTAGGCCACTGACACCATCGTTATAGGGCGCCAGTGTTTCAGTTGAGAACAACAGATCTGTTTGGGGATGGGTTTGATAAGCCCTCTCCTTACACTTATCTCTAATGACCCTTCGACAATGGCTATATTGGCCAACCTTGTGATTGGGACCTTGAGATCGTCCCAAAATTCTCTATAGAATTCCACCGTCATCCCATCCCAACCTGGGGACTTTTCCTTGCCAAGGGCTTGCAATGCTAGTGAACATTCCTCTTCGGAAAATGTCCTTTCCAAGAAATTAGCTTCTGAGTGGGGAATCTTCTTCTTGACACTCTGAAGTAAGGACCCTCTGGCTTCTTCCACTTCTTGGGAATGGATCTCTGGTCGTCCAATGATTTGACTAAGATAGCTCAGCATCAGACCAGCCATCTCATCCTGGTTATGAACTGTTGTCCCTTTCTCATCATCGAGTGAGCAGACGTGGCCTCGGCTCTTCTTGATTTTTAAATCCCTAAAGAAATGCGCTTGATTAGAGGCTTGAGGTTGAAGGGCAGTCTCCGTGGAGAGAAGCCCCCTGTGGAATTCTTACCAAACCATGCGAGATGTCATGGGAATTGAAGGACCTTTTGAGAATTGGAAATCGCAATACGGAGGCCATCCAATGGAGGACATCCATGTAGTTTTGTAATGCTTTTGTTGCTAGTATAATTAGCTACATCGGTGGGAGGGCTCAGTAATCCCCAGTCATACACAAAATTTATCCCAACACAAATGTCCATGCCAACTACTGCCCCCACTCGTGCCATAGGGAGACCAATCGTGGCGGCACCAACAACCACCATAGTTGGCATACTAGATATACCAAACATTGCTTGCAATATCGCACTACCAATTGCAGCGACACCGCCCCCAACGACACCACCAACACAACCTCCATAAAATGCTCCTCTTTTTGTATTGGCTCCCGATATCCTGCGGTCTTGATCGATGAGCTAGACATTCATAGGAATATCAATATCATTGCTTCCATTAAGTAAACGTACTTCCTCAACATACCATCAATAACGGGTGGCCAATACTGGGAGAGAAGCCAGCTCATATTGAGGTGATCATCTTCCTTATAGCCATGAGTGCTGCTAATAAATTAAAGCTATCGCTTGTCAGCCGTGACAATTTCATCTCCTATTAATATCTGTTCATCCCATCGACTAGTAGATGGTTTTTTGTAGGAGGAAAAGCTTTAAAGTGCATCGCTGATACGTGAGAGCGAAATGGCTATTGGGCCAAGTCGTCACGCTCACAAGTGCATAATGTGTGTCGACACGATGTTGCTTGGCTCCCCGAAACATGTTACAAGGTGCACTTGGTATGGGCAATTAAGGTTATTAATAGCCCTTAATCCAGCGGAGTGAGTCGGACCTCGCCAGTCGGCCGGTCCAGTAGCATTGATCATGATGCTCTCACACCTTATTGTCTACTCGCACTTGCACCATCAGCAATAAGCCATCCCGTTTTAGGACAAGCGTCTTTTCTTCGGCATACCGGACAGCGCTGCTGATTTTTGGAGCTGCTAATTGAATAATTACTTGGTGTTCTATTGTATTTATAGCACACTAGTATGGCCGGCCGCCTTCAGCGGCCTCTCTCTCTTTCTCTCTCCCTCTTTTGGAACGTAGCCTTCATCTCACAGCTTGCGCCACGTGTAAAGGGGACTCCCCTCCGCCATATTATGTTAAGTAGATGTAGGAGCTGTGCTGCTTTTCATTATTGAGCTGCTGCGTTTTTTAATAAGATTACTGATGCCACTATTTACTTGGTGAGCCAAAGGATCTTTTTCCAGTATTTTTCTGCCACCACGTGGCATTGAGTTTAAATTTAAGAAAAAAAATCGCTGCCATGAAAACCTCTAAACAAAAAAGACTCTGCATGAAAAGCTACCAAGTGAATTAAAAAAAAAAAGCACTCTGCGTTGCTCAATTGCTCGCCGGAAGCAGGTCGGAGCAGGTTTGTCTCTGTCCACTCTTTGCAAGCGCGCGCGCGCGCGCGAGAGAGAGAGAGAGAGAGAGAGAGAGAGAGAGAGAGAGAGAGAGAGAGAGAGAGAGAGAGAGAGAGAGAGAGAGAGAGAGAGTAGCTGGCTATGAAGGACGGGGCTAGTAGGCAATGATGGCTTTGCTCGTGCATGACGTTGATCCTACTGCCTTCTCACCCTGTGCTGGAAGTGGCAACGCCCAGCTAGCTATACGTCTGGCACCTTATAGTTAACCCAAGCCCACCTTATATGTGTTCACATGAAAGCGAAGAGCCATGAAGAAAAGCCTACCTAGTCCACATGACTAGAGAATTCTTCAGTAACATGGAGTCTGTAGGCTAAGCTCCTCCCTATTCATTACAACAGTACAAGGTAGACAATGTCATTGTTTGCTGCCCCACCTGCATATTGGAATCGGCCTTCTTTTGCAGTGAAGCCTCAACACCTAATTATAAGCCTACATGCGCCTTCCTCATGTAGCGATCATAGCAGCTTTGTGTTCAACAAGACCCATTGGCCAGTTGAACACTATGTCCAGCTTCAATCAAGTACCTTACTCAGCTCGTTTCCGCAACTGCAACTAGTTATGGCCAACATTATGCCGCTCCAAATGGTTTGCTTTCCTACGAGAGAAAAGTCCTAAAACTTCTTGTGCAGCTCTGTTGATAGGCTATCTGAAAATTTGATGAGGCAAGGCGCATTTCAAAACGATCTGCAAACAAACAGAAACATCTCTCATGACCAATTAAACACAGAATATGGTGTCCGTGGGAGTTGGTTAATGTGTAGCTCCAAGGAGATACATCAGCATTGCAGCGGAAGTCAAGTAGTCAATCATGCAGGTGCCTACGCTGCCGACCAAGATCAAAAGAATAGTCAAATATCAGAAGCAGAATCTAATTCTTTTTTCCACGCAAGAGATTTGATGTTGGAGAAGCCGAAGAACACGGACTGCAGAGTAATGGCATTTTTGGAGAAAGGAATACCACGGCCATTCAACAACTGGGTGGGGTAGCAGAAACTTTACATACAATATGGCCAATATTGCGGCCTGGAAAGAGCTTCTCTTGCTGAACCCATAGTAACAGGGAATGGCCGTTTTCAGGTCTCCATTCCCCATTCCCATTCCAAGTTCCCGTTCCGAATCCCCGTTCCGTGTTTCAAACGCGAGTACTCGCAACAGGGAAAGCGTTCCCGTTCCGCGTTCCCATTCCGGTTTCCCGTCCCTGGTAACTATGGCTAAACCGTAGACAAGCGATAGCCAATGCGGGTGGAGTTGAGATTAGAATCAACAGTATACTGTATTTTTTCTCTTTAGTAGTTGCATACGAAGTAGGGATGCTCGTGGTGTGGATTTGAACGCCCAACAGTTACTGCTTTGGAGCTCCCTTCTTACCAATAACCACGATTCGGTGGCGGATCCCATGAGCAGAGGTCCATGTACGCAGCAGCTATCGGATTGAGTTCAGTTGGCTGCAGATGGAAGACATCATTTTGAGTGTAGAACCAAGTTTGTAAATTGTGATCTATTGTCGAATTCATTTTGCAACCTCTAGATATAGAAATTATTTTATTTAGTTATACACTCAATATATGATATATGTTGGGTGCCAAGGGTCCTCTTGTGCAAATACGTTTCTCATGATGCTGCATCTTATCTCGATTTTGTTCTAGAGATGAATCAACTTGCTTTGCATCTCTTACTGGCTTAGCATATAAGATCCATTACATTGGTAAAGATTCAAGGAGGGTTGTCTGAACAGAGGGGTTGGCTGGGGTGCAGCGGATTAGAGGGCCCTGCATGGAGTGGTGGCGGCGTCATCGATTGGACTGAACCTATGGAATGTGGGTGTATGCAAAAAAGGACTACATTTCTCGTAGGCTTCATGCTGCCACCTCAATTACAATACCTCTGTCGTAACCACTAGCTTCTGCATCTTTTGGAGGGATCTACATCTTCTAGTTGGCCATAGCTTGCCACAATGCCTAGTAGATAGCTGATTGCAAGGTAGTATAGGCTTCATAACTGCTAATTATGACAACGTCTCGACCACTTTTTGGCTCTGTTTTTGAAGGTGAATGATTTTGAGCAGAATGCCACCTGCACTAATGCCCATGAGCGTCACATAATAGTAGTTCTCCAGATGCGTGTTTGGATTATTGATGAGTGGATCGAATATAGTGCCTTCCGCTATGGGATGCCGACCTCAAGATGTCCATTATCATGTGCAATTAGGAAGCATGATACATAACGCGGGTTAGTCAGCAAGGAGGCAGAAAGACATAACTTACCGAAGCAGCTTACAACACACACACACACACACACACACACACACACACAAAGCGAGAGAGAGAGAGAGAGAGAGAGAGAGAGAGAGAGAGAGAGAGAGAGAGAGAGAGAGAAGGTAATACTGATCAGAGGACATAGAACATAAAGTTACATTTGCGTGTTTTGTGTATAGTAGGGAGGACATATTTTCACAACACTGCACGTTCTAATTGTACAAGCGTGACTCCAGCTCGACAACACTGCAAGGTCCGTTATTTGCATCCAATTTTTCATGTGCATTCGTTTGCTTGGCGCAACACATAAACCCTACGGGGCAGGGCACGGCTTCTGTTTCTTATAAATTTTTGGAGAGACCACAATGCCAACTCTCCACCATACATTTGTATGGCACCTCTGTATGACATGCACTGTATACTTTGCACTTTCGTCTCTGACGTTTCATTGCAAGATGATATGTTTAACTATTCACATTGCTTTTTTGAGCTCGACTCAAATATCAGTCTGTAGATTGGACAATCAAAAAGCATCAGTACAACATTGCAGGTCAGTAAAGCACCTTATTTATTGTTGCAGTTCATTCATGCTTTATCTATTTGCTTGTTTTAGAATTTTTGTATTACTTTCTTTGCTTTGGTCTATTTAGATCTCGGTTTTAGAACTATACACTCCGTGTCGATCAACATTTGCACATGTTAGTTACACACGCAACTCTTTGCACACGGTTGCTAGCCAATGCATGTGATGTATTACAATAGTGAATACATAAGTAGTGAATGCATGTGGTGTATCGCAATATAGTGAATTCACCTTGTGCATCTTTACTTTAGCTCTAAATAATTGATATCATACTAGGTGTCTAAATAATTGATACCATACTATATATGTCCTTGTTTCTTCCTTACTAGATATTAGTATGAAGCTCTCAAGACCTAGAAGATTATAGTCCAAGCGTCAATAAGACCTAGATATTAGTATGAAGCTCTCAAGACCTAGAAGATTATAGTCCAAGCGTCAATAAGCTAGGGAGCAAACTGCAACCAATTTGAAACTAGCTTATCGTCCATATAATAGGTCATGGTTTGAAATCATTGCATTGTATAAATATTAGAGCATGCAATGTGAAATCTTTGCTCATAATCTAGAAATATGACCCTCTTGCATGGCTATGTACCTCACATATATAGCAATAAACTAGTTTGACAGACAAATGAAATAGACACTCCTACTTCCCCCACGTCTGTATTATTGTTGGGCGCTTTGCCATCGGAGCGACAGCAACAAGACTTAGCAGCATTGCATTGCATCTACAGTCTATTACCAGTTCAAGATACCAACCACGAATCAACAATATCCCCTCTCTATTCATGAGACCAATGAGCAATATTTGGACATAAAAGAGGAGGATATTATAATTATAGATCCATGTTAACTCAAACGACTTTTGACCTTATCGTAAGACAAAATGTCAACGTAACAAGCAGTACATTTGCAGATCCCTTCAACAACAAATTTGTTCTCTTGCTTGGTGATCTTGTCCAACTATCCCCAGTTTGTAGTCACGCATGGGAGCTTTGTAACACATGCCATATCACAAGCTCATTCCACTCGCTACATGTAACTTTGTACAAGATGTCATGCAGGTTGTAAGACATGCAACGGACCCTGAATTTGTTCATTTCTTGACCAGCCATAGATGAGATCAATTATACCTTGGGTGCATGTATTATAGATGAAGCGCATGTACATGACTACATCAACAACTCTACTACGATAATTTGTACTCACAAATCAGACGTCCAACACTATAACAACCTTGCCTTGAATAAATTGTACAATCAAATTGACATTACAAAAGTTGGAATGAAGACGAACGTGAATAACATAAATGTCCTTCAGTAGTGGCTCCTAGACCCTAAGTTCAATAAACTGGATTCGATCACAATTGGCGTAAGTTGCTTGATCACTGAAAACATCGACTTGACAATCACTCCAACAAACATGCATTGTCGATGCCATAACACAAAACACAGAAGGGGAAGTCACATGTATGAGTGTTCTCATTCATTGGACCGGGAATAACTACAAAAGAAGAAAGGTAAAACACAAATAAATACAAAAGAAGAAAGACAAAACACACTCGACATCCACCTTAAAAAATGTGAGTCGACGTTCTGCACTGCCAACCATTCGATGAAAACTTTCTTTTTAAATACTTTTCGTTTGCAAGAATTTACATGTAGCACATATACTAGGAAAAACATTCATCAGTAGACATAGTAGTACAACCCCCGTACAACCTCGCTTGGATATAATCTCAACTATAACTATCCCTATAATCTTTAATAATTAATGTACTTAACTTTGTCTCCTCCCATAAACATTATAGCATTTTTCAAATGTATATCCCTTTCACGCAGTGACACCCTTGCCAAATTAGTCATTCTCTTGTTCCTCTCAATGCTAGATGCTAAATGTGAATTTGCATATGTCCTATTATATTCTATAGATGTTTTATAGCAAGGTCCACCTAGCAAGACTAGTTGTGGGCACCAAGTAATTAGCTCCATTTGCCATTAGTGGCGTTGTGTACATCTTATTGATGCCTTCCTCAAATCAACGGATGCCAAGTGGCATGCCTCCAGCAAATCCTTCAAATTTAGACCTGTACGGACGTCAAACACTCTCTCTCTCTCTCTCTCTCTCTGTGTGTGTGTGTGTGTGCGCGCGCGCTGGCGCGAGCACAAATATCTTCGTCTACCACCCGAACGCTGCAGGTATGCTCTCTCTCTCTCTCTCTCTCTCTCTCTCTCCGCGGTCTGTGTGTGGCACTAGTTTCGGATCAAATGCTTTTCATGGCAACCTTGATAACGGAAACACCCAGAAAAGAGTCATATATTTAGCAGTAGGCAGAAGAATCAAAGCTCGAAGCTTAAGCTTTGGAGAGAGGGAAAACTGCCTCTCGATAGTGCAATGCTCTCGTAAGGAGCTCTCTGCGAGCTCTCTGCATAGGTGCACTACATATGAGTCCTCTTTTTATAGACTGGGACCTAGCTGTTTACACGTGATCGGACATTACCCATACTCGTGGTGTGCCGGGCCACACACCCTATGGTCGTACAAGCCTCCTCAAACTCCGAGCGGACTCCACCCCCTAGCTCTGCACGAGGAGTGTGCTCTAAGCACCCTACTTGCGCATGCTACGTGTGTGTTAGAGTTCGGATTTCTGTCCTGTGGTGGCTCCTGTATCTCCCAGGAGTAGTTTAGGGAGTGAGGGCTGATTTGTAGCTTTGTCCGACGGTCGTATTTGAGGTAAACGTACCTTTTCGGCATTGCACTCTACGATGTTGCTCATGCAGTAGACTTGTATAAGGCGGGACTCCCATTCCTAGCGTTTCTTGGGGTTAGAGTCTCCAGTTCTCTGTAGTTCTGCTACTAAATAAATATGTGTACTAGGTTACTTTGAGTGAGTTGATATATCTATTAGCATTTTTTCAAGCTTTTGGGATTGTGGGATTTTTGCGAGGCATGTAGGGCAATTTTCCAATTGTCCTATATAGGTAGTCCCTCTCTTGTACTTTTGGCACATTGCAAAGTTCCAACGTTTGGGTAAACACTCTCTCTCTATCGTTTTCCATCTGCTAGCGTTTTGCAGTGTGCAGTCTCTCTCTAGCGTTTTGCAATGTGCAGCCTCTTTCTAGCATTTTTCATCACCTGCTCTCTCTCTCTCTCTCTCTCGTGTTTTGCATTGCAATCTCTCCATCTCTCTAGCGCTTTCCTTCCCCTCGATCTTGAGCCCCTACAACATAGTAACAGGGACGGAGGGGTGGAGCCTAGAGACGGGGGACGCCCAATTTCGGGACGAGGACGGGTGAGGAATTGCCTGCCAGGTGGAAACACAGCCAAAACGTCTTGGAGACGGCAGAGAATGGTAAGGGACGGCAGCGAACAATTTAAAATTTGAAAAACTGATCGTTTCTAACGGCCAGTTCCTCTCCAACAACCATATTTTTGAACTTTGAAGCACCCCAATGGCTATAAAATCCACCACCCTTTGGGTCCTCATTTCTCGACGTTTTATTAGCACATTTGTGTCTACATGACTCATGTTCTTTGGTCTATTTAGTGTAAATTTGTGGTCAAAGTGATGCTCTATGTATGTGGCATGTGTGTAGGTCAAAAAATCCAAAAAAAACTATGTTTTTTTTTTGTCGTCCCGTTTGCGTCCCCGTTCCTGAAGTCGACCCGTTCCATGTTACTATGCCCTACATGCGTGGTTGTATGCATGTTCGTTCGGTGGGCGTTACATGCTAGGAACTTGTGTACGA
Organism: Adiantum capillus-veneris; assembly: GCF_014529385.1. Taxonomy (NCBI): domain Eukaryota; kingdom Viridiplantae; phylum Streptophyta; class Polypodiopsida; order Polypodiales; family Pteridaceae; genus Adiantum; species Adiantum capillus-veneris. The sequence continues at coordinate 44,702,613 of NC_140954.1, forward strand.
GTAGATCTGTCACGATAGAGATCCATTGGCTGTCGGTCTTGAGAGGAGGTTTACTCGTGATTGCAGACACGATCATCACCCGATTCACCTTTTTTCGCTGCTCATTTGACATGGTATCAAAGCCACGGCGTGCTCTCGAATTGGATCGGTGATTTGTGTGAATCTTTGGTGTTGAATTATCGTGAGAAAAAGAGACGGTTTGCTGTTTTTTTGTGCGTTTTTCACTCATTTGAGGCTAATTTCAGCTGTAGTGTGCAGATTTGCAGATTTTCTCACTTCTCTACCTTGACCTAGCCTTGTCACATGCCCAAGTTCTCTAACACCATGGAGAGGAGTGATGATTCTGACATGAATTCGGTCCGTGATGACGAAGTACAGAATGATGGTGAGACCGGTAGTGGTGGTGAATTACCCCTCAACAAGGAGTGGGGAGATTGGTCTCAGTTTTACTCCGGTGTAGGTGATACCAATCAAGTTACCTACTGTCCCTACCTTTCCCTCCGAGCGGCAATGGAATGGAGAGAAATATGCCGTTTGGAAAGCAACCATGATGGTCGTCTTCGACTCTTACGAGCTTGGAGGCTTTGTTGCAGGCAACTTCCAAAAGCCAAAGGAGCCTACGGGGGTGAAGCTATGGGAGCGTGTCAATGCTCGAATCTGGTCTTTCATTACCCTCAATAGTATATGTAACAAACTTGGACACCCCAAGTCTACGTCGGGCCGTGTCGACTCAATATTTTGTGAAGTGTTTTAAGTAAATCTCTCTTGTGTCACAACAGAACCGAGACTTGGGGTGTCCAAGTTTGTTATAGTGGTATCAGAGCATATGGACGCACAGTTTGAGAGATAAGGACCCGCGCGAGTTGTACTTTCCTAAAAACTAAATACAAAAAGAAATACGGAAAGGGGGCACCAGTCATTGGGGCCAATCTCTCTTGGCACGGAACTACACCGGGCCGGGTCGACTCAATATTCACTTTGGTGAGCCCAAGGCTCTTTTTGCGGTTTCTGAACGCAAAAGCCACCACGTGACATTAGATTTAAATTATTGAAAAAAACATCCCTGCGATGAAAAGCTCTAAAAAAAACTACGCCGTCAAAAGCTACCAACTACCAATTGAGAATAAAATGAAAAAAGCATTCTGCGTTGCTCTCAGCAGCAATTCAATCTTCTCCACAAGCAGTTCACAGGTTTGTCTCTGGCCAATGTTTGAGAGAGAGAGAGAGAGAGAGAGAGAGAGAGAGAGAGAGAGAGAGAGAGAGAGAGAGAGAGAGAGAGAGAGAGAGAGAGAGAGAGAGAGAGAGAAGGCTATGAAGCTAGTAGCATCTTTTGACGCTCCTCCTTTCAACCAAAGCCATCATCGCAGCACATTACAATTTCCGCGCACACATACTCACATGAGTAATTGCTACAAGAGGCTGCGACTTCTTTCTAGCTAGTACTGCAGGAAGATAAGCATTGTTGGACGTGGGTCTACAGATTACCCTTCTCTTTCCATGTTTTTCTTTTGTGCTCTAGAATAGCGCGCATTTACCCTACGCTTAAGCAACTTATTAGGAGGTTAATTAGTATGCCCATGTAGCAGCAGGCCGGACAGAACCGGAAAGGAGTACCGGAGACCTTTCAAACCCTGGTTATATGTCGCAGATCATCAAGCTGGAGAGTACTTTGGATGTTTGCCGACGTGATGAGCACTCTCAAAGATCAGATACTCTCAAAGATCAGATATTTCGTGCGATCAACCCATGGCAGAGGTATATCATACTAGTGCTACTGAAGCAAAAGATATCAGATTTCAATCGATGATCAGTTGGCCTAATTTGTAGTCGAATCACCAAAACTCATTGCCTTTGCTGGCCCGTTCAACACATTCTTTTGCTGATGCTATCAGGCTGTTCGCGATGCGGAGAGGCGAAAGAGTAAACGTCAAAGTGGACAAGGGCAGAAAAGCTTAGCAGGATCGATCACACCGAAGCTTATGATGGATGTTATCCTGAAGTAATTAAGCCAACGGCTTCAGTGCTAGTTGCTTGTGCTTTTAGCAGAGTGTGAGGGGATTAGTGGCAGACAACTCAATGTAGAGGAAAAGGCATTGGGGAATATTGGCACGAGTGCATGGTCTGATGAGCCGTTGGCTTCAGTTGCACTCCTCGTCCAGCTCTTTTGATAGCCTATCTGAAAATTGAATACAAGCATTTCGGAAAGATCTGCAGACAAACATAAACATCTCTCGTGACCAATTCAACATAGAATATGGTGTCTGCGTGTGTAGCTCCAAGGAGATGCAGCAACATTGCAGCGGAAGTCAAGTAGTTAATCATGCAGGTGTCTACGCTGTCGACCAGGATCAAAAGAATAGTCAAAGAACAGAAGCGGAATCTAATTCTTTTTTCCACACAAAGAGATTTGATGCTGGAGAAGCCGAAGAACACGGAATGCGGAGTAATGGCATTTCTGGAGATAGGCATACCAATATGTCAGCACCTATTAGCCTCTAGTTGTAGTTCACTTCTTGCCATTCAACAATTGGGTGGGATAGCAGAAACTTTACAGACAATATGGCCAATATTGCTGCCTGTAAAGAGCTTCTCTTACTAAACCACGTGCAAACGGAAGCCTATGCGGGCGCAGTTGAGATTAGCAACAACAGTATACTGTAGCGTTGCTCTTCGACAGCTGCATACGAGGCAGGGAATGCTGGTGGTGTGGATTTGAACGCACAACATTTACTACTTCGGAGCTCCCTTCTTGCCAATAACCACGATTTGGTTGCGGATCCTATGAGCAAAGGTCCATGCACGCAACAGCTATCGGATCAAGTTCAGATGGGTGCTCCAAAGCATTACTTGCTTTGGAGGACGGCCACTAGCACTTGCCGACGCCTTCTGCTTATTGGTAGCCATTGAGCTTGCCGTCGCGTCACCGGTTGCAATGGAGGTAGAGGGAGAAGGGCTGCTCGTATCCTCCTCCGAGTCGGTAACATCAATGTCGGGCGTTACTATCTCCTCTTGGGCTCTCTTCATCCCCACCTTGCGCGTTTTCAAAGGGAGATACTTCTTCTTGCACTCTTCCAAAATGTCGTCGGATATATTGGGACATGGACCGGCTTCACCTCCCATCTTCGTCAAGTGGATGATGAGTCGAGTGGAGAAGGAGGTCATAATCTTGGGACAATACTTGCAAGTCCACCTACAAACGTTTCGTTTGTCCCTCACTCTCTCATAGGAACGGCAATGTTTTTCAAAAGCTTCACGAAGAGGGGAGGCATGATAGAACACTTGAAAGTTGAGAGATGTAGAGCTTGAAAGTTGAGAGGTTTACGCAATGGAGAGCTTGAGATTTTTTGGTAATGGAGAGAGGAGGTGTGAGAGAGGAAGACTCAAGAGGAAAGCTTCATGGAGGAATGGAGAGCTTGAGAGCTATGAGGGAGGAATGGAGCGCTTGAGAGGCTAGAGCAAATTGCAATCTCTCATGACTCATGAACTTGAGCCTTGTGTTGGAACATAATGGAGAAGAAGAAAGAGGGCATCCTTATATAGAATTAGAGTGTAGACACTTGCCCTTGAACAAGAGAGAGAATTAGATGAGAGAGAGAGAGAGAGAGAGAGAGAGAGAGAGAGAGAGAGAGAGAGAGAGAGAGAGAGAGAGAGAGAGAGAGAGAGAGAGAGAGAGAGAGAGAGAGGAATCCAAGGTGAAGGACCAAAGCAATGAGAGAGAGGGAGAGGGAGAGAGAGGAGCCTAATGGAATCCAAAGCAATGTGTGTGTGTGTGTGTGTGTGTGTGTGAGAGAGAGAGAGAGAGAGAGAGAGAGAGAGAGAGAGAGAGAGAGAGAGAGATGAGGCTCAAGGCATGTGGGAGGTGGGGGGGGGGGGGAGATCCTAGGCTAGGTGGGAGGGATCCTATGCCAAAAGGTAACCCAAAAACCTCCCCAACAATCCTCAAAACGGTCAAACTGACCGTTGATCGGTCAAACGGACTAAAAAACCACCGGACGGATCGGACCCCTTGACCGGATGGGACGCCACCGGACACCTCGTTCCGTTCGACGGACGAGAACAACCCTGATATAAATTGCCGTATTGGACGCCTCTGTCCAGTAACACGGGGCAAAGAAGCATGCGCAAGCATCACACGAGCCATCTCCATGGTAGTCCGATTCTTCCGCTCAACAACTCCGTTTTGGGAAGGAGTGTAAGGTGTAGTCAGCTGGCGCTGTATGCCCTCTGATTTGCACTACTGTGCAAAGTCCTTCGAGGTGAACTCACCTCCTCTGTCTGAGCGAATACTTTTGACGTGCAAGTCCTCCTTTTCAACCGTCGTCTTCCAATTTCGAATAAAACTGAAAGCCTTCGACTTGAGCTTTAAGAACGAAGCCCAAGTGTACGTGCTGAAATCATCCACAAGTACAAGCAAAAAGTGTGAGCCAGAAAATGAAGCAGTGCCCATCGGGCCACACAGATCAATGTGAACCAATGCAAGTGGTGCCGAAGCTCTGTTGAATGCCTGCTTTGGAAAGGCAACCCTGTGTTGCTTGCCCATCTAGCAAACCTTCTATACGCCTGATGAGGAGCGTATCGCTGGTAAACCCTTCACCATAGAGGCCCTAGCAGGCTGCTGAATCTGTTGATAGCATAGATGTCCAAATCGTGCATGCCATAGAGAAGAAGACTCCATGGTCCTAGACAGAAGAGCAATGAGGCGGTTTAGGGAACCATCGCGCTCACCGCGTGCAAGGATAGTACGTGTTGTAGAATCAGAAATGGTCGCTGCGACACTCCCAAAGTGTATATCAGCTCCCTGAGAGTCCAAACTCGACACAAAGAGGAGGTTGAAGGCCGTGTCCGGAATGTAAAGCGCCTCCATTGAACTGAACTTCGGGTGTGAGGTAGAACAAAAGAGGGTAATGTGGCCGCAACAGAAATGAATGTTGAATTTTGCTCAAGATGAGTGCTCCGAACTGTGCTCAAGGGTTCCCTTCCGTTCCTTTAGTGAGAGAGTGCAATATGATCACAAACAAAGTGGGTAAACATTGTGCATGAAGGTACTGAGACTGAGAGAGAGAGAGAGAGAGAGAAGAATACGACACCAGAATGTTGTCAAACCCTCCTCCAAAGGCCCCACTCTCTATGGTGAGAGCGGTCTACTATTGATTGCACAAATCTCTACAATGCAATGGACTTGCTGACGATGTCAACGGCGATGAGGATGACGATGAGACGGGCTGAAAACTGAAGACGCTAATGGCTGAAATCTGCAAATCTTGTATTTGCTGAATTCTGACTCTATGTCGGTGACGAGACGACGTGACGACGATGCGCTGAAAACGCAGATGCTGAAATCTGCAAATAGTGGGCTGAATCTGCAAACGTTGGCTGATCTAACCGTGCGGCGAGGAACTACTCGAGAAGGTGAGATCTGCGAGGTTTGGGGGTTGTTCTGCGGTGTCTATATGTTGAAAACTGAAAACGCTGAAGCCAGGGCTGAATCTGTCGCTGGGAATCTGCAAAACGCTAGGTTGGACTGCATGTTGTAAAAACGCTAGGCTTGATCTGTTGTTTGCAAAAATGCCAGGCTGATCTGGGAGTTCTGCAAACGCTAGGTGATCTATGGTGAAGCTGCTAACGCCGGGCTAATCTGCAACTGCAAAACGCTGGGGCTGATTTGCAAATGCTGAAAACGCTGGCTGGTCTTTGGTGGCTGAAAACGCTAGGTTGCTTGCCCGGGGGGGGGGGGGGGGTCTTGCTGAGAAGGTGCACTGTCGGACGCCTGGTCCTGCTGCCTTTTCTGCCAGAAAGTGCTAGCGCTAGTTTTCTTATATATTACCTTGCCCAATTTGCCCTACCCAGTTCCCAACAAAGTCACTTATTAATAATAAGTGAAAAATGGCTAAAATAGGGAAAATAGGTCTGTGCACTATAAGAATGCTCCTGATGGGTTCTGATGGTAATCTGATGATCATGCTGTGTGCAACTAGAGGATATGCATCTACTCTGAGTGCCTGGACATGCACGGTCTGCGAACAGACTCGTAAAAGTGCTAGAACACTTCCTAAGCTAGGCTAACTGAACTGAACTAAACCCTTGTCATGAAGTAGCTTGTCCACGTACACATAGGGTTAAATGTGTACGTGACATCCTCTCCTTTTCAAAGTGCGGTACTGGTACCGAACTGTATGGCGTCGAGGAAATCGCCAACAGCGTCTCGAATCCTGGAAAGGACTCTTCGCCAGCCCACTCTGATGCGTGGGTCATGCGATACTTGAACTTCATAAAGGTCTGCAATGCTTGCTTCTTTGGGCCGCGTCGAAAGCGACAAAGTCATCTGTGGCTCCTTCAATGCTTCAACTTCGTCTATAGTCATGCGTCTACCTTCTTCAAGAATCTCCGAGGATGAAAATTCCTAAAACCACTTGCAACAAAAAAACATGAACATACCCATTCCATGTAAAGTGACTAGAAGAATTCTAGTCTTCTGTAAAGACTCTGCATGCAATGTAGATGAATATAGAGATAAAGTGCCAAACCGTTCATCAAACACACACAAACAATGGAATCAAAACTTGTCCTTCTGATCTAAATCTATCAAATGTGGCAAATCACAATGGAAATGCCGATGCTTGATGCTCAATCCTTCTTGTGCTCTTTTGGATACTGTGTCATGCCAAGGAAGAGACATGTAATGTGAATTCCTTGAATGCAAACATTTCATCTTTTCATGAGTAATCCGCATACATCCGTGCTCATTCATGAGTGAATCGTGTTTAGCGTACAATATGTCATGCCTATGAAAAAGGATCACGTAAGGACGGTGACTAAAATACAGGAAACCATCACGAATGAAACACTCGAAGAATGCGTGCTGACTAATCATGCGCACACATAATACTTCTTGTGGGGGTTCTTTGGACCTTGACTCGATAGCCAAGATCTGTTCGTTGTGATTGATCGAATTTGCAATGAGGTTAGCTTCACTAGAAAAAGCATCAACTAAACCATCATCCTTGTGAAGAATCACATCTTTCTCACGCAAATCATCATGCTTATCATTATCATGCAATCCATCATGCTTGCAAATAATCAAATCTTGATCATACAAATCATGTGTCGTGCTCTGGAGAAGAAAAGACTGAGAGAGTCTCCTTCTCTACACCACTATTGGACACTAACGACGTTAGTGGGGATGTTGTGGTATTTAGTCAATACTATGCATGATGGAGTTGATGGTTATATTGTCTTGTGGGTGACTACCATGGGTCTATACCTTGCACTTTCCTTCAAGGGTGAATCTGGGCTTATCTTGGATTCATCTAGGTATATAAGTCTCCTTCTAGGTATATAAGTCTCTTGCTCCTGATTCTTTTCAATCTGCGCCTGCACATTAGAAAATAGTGGACCGACTCTTGCATGTGTTGGTCTCTCTGTGCTTCACACTCTAACCGTCTTTCTTCGCGCTCGCGATCCAATTCGGCTTTTCTTTCTTTGTGCTCGCGATCCAATTCTTTCTTCGGCCGCCAAGCGTGCTTGCTCGCGCTCACACTCTATGGCTGCCATTCTTTCTTCGTGCCACGCTTCGTGTTGTCTCATCATGTCCATCATCGTCTTGACCAAAGCCTCCATAGGATTTGGTACAATCCTTGGCGTAGATGGGGAAGGGGGAGGGTTGGAAAAACCTCCTGGTGGGGAAAATTCTTCTTCGCCAATTCCATGCTCACCACCTCCATGCGAAGTATCCATTCCGCTTCAGGTGATGGCCATACACTAAAGTCTTGGGTTCTTAAGTTCACGAGGAACTTGGGTTCTTGAGTTCTTGAGTTCTTGAGTTCTTGAGTCTCAATCTGCGTTAGAGAAGGATCTTCTCTTACCCGAGCTCTTCTCTTTCCCGCGGGCGCACCCCTTGGCGGCCTTGTGCTCACACCAAGGTTGCTTTTTCCCACCTCACGTCGATTGGCCAGCCGCTAAGTGCACGGTCCGCTCTCAATGAGTGAAAAGAGAAACAAGGGGAGGCTGGACAAGCCCTTCTTTCTTTCTTGGGTTTCCTGTCACTCTTCAAAAGCACAATTAGTAATCGACACGCCCAAGAGGACTTGGATTACCTGCGACCGCAACAAGCAATAAAAATTGTGTGGTTCTTTCCTTGAGTGATACAGAACACTGCCAAAGCTCTGATACCAATGTAAGGTGCAGTGGAAGTGGGCTCAAGATGAGTGCTCCGAACTCTGCTCAAGGGTTCCTTTTACTTACGGAAGGGAGAGCCTTCCGCCTTCTAATGAGAGAGTGCAAGTGATCACAAACAAAGTGGATAAACATTGTGAATGAAGGTGCTGAGATTGAGAGATAGGGAGAGAAGAATACGGCCCCTCTCTCGATGGCGAGAGAGGTCTATGCTTTTGATTGCACAATCTGATACAAAGTGCGGATGCAAGTTGTGAGGCTATGATTCAATGGGAATCTTGGTTTGTTGGCGACGGCGATGAACTTCTATCTGCTGGATGTTGCTTTGAATGCTGAAAACACCGACTTCTTGCTGTCCCAAAAACACTGATTTGGCTGCTGTTCAAAAACGTTGATTGCTGCCTATGAAAACGCTGCTATAGGCTGCGGAAAACACTGGTTTCATGCTGCCTAAAAACGCTGATAGACCTGTTGAAAAACGCTGATTAACATACAGAAAAACGCTGGTTTGCTGGTCTTTAAAACGCAGATCTGCAGTCCTTAAAACGCTGGATTTGCTGAGGCTTAAAGTGCTGGTCTGATATCCTTAAAAATGCTGGAATGCTGAGGCTTAAAGCTGAAAACGTTGATGATTTAGAGTTGAAAACACCAGGCTTAAGGGGGTGGTTCTTGCTTGAGAGAGAGAGGGAGATGCCTGCTGCAACGGGTGCTTGTGCTCTCCTTGCTCTTCTGCCAGAAAAACCTAGCGCTAGCTTTTCCTTATATATTATCTTAGTCAAGTTGCCCTACCTAGTTCCCAACAAAAGTCACTGAAAAATAATAAGTGAAAAATGTCAAAAATAGGGAAAATAGGTTTAATGCATTGGAAAATGCTCCTGATGGATTCTGATGGTAATGCTGATGATCATGCTGTGTGCAACCAGAGGATATGCATCTACTCTAAGTGCCTGGGCATGCACGGTCTGTGAACAGACTCACAAAGTGCCAGAACACTTCCTAAGCTAAACCGACTGGACTGAACTGGACCCTTGTCATGAAGTAGCTTGTCCACGTACACATAGGGTTAGATGTGTCACGTGACATAGGGTTTTGACCCTTTTTGATCCCTAATACCCCCAGGAGCTTTTGGGAAGCTAGGGGATCTCTGTACAGGTATTCTGGTGCATTTTTGGGGCAGAAAACAGAGAATTCTGTAATTGATCGGTAGGTTTGGCAAGTGCTTTAATGCGCCAAGAAAGTCACCTATGTCATGGGGATTTTGTTTGTGAAGCCTTCTACTATAGTTATGTTTGGGAAACTGGGCTAGAGTATATCATTTTCAGCCCAATAAAACGGGACAGCTCATAGGAATTTGCAGATTTTCTCCGAAGTTTAATTGGATAAAGAAATACCGAAAGAGATGCCAATCTTTGGGGCCAATGCGGTGTCATTGTCTGCTTGGAAGCACTCTAGCTGCCAAGCCGTTGTTTGGTTTGAAGTGTAATTTTGAGTCACAGGTTTATTCGTGAAGTTCCTTTGTGTCGTATAGTTCAAGTAAAGTTATCAGTGTAAAGATCGGGTGACTGTTAAAAGCTACCTCCCTTTACAGGAGGCACATTGAGTTTCCACAGTGGACCTGACGAGTTATCGCCACAAGGTTGGACTTCCAAGGAGCAATCCAAAAGAAGAACCACCGGAGTTTATTGTTCCAGTCAAAGTCATCAAGCCAAAGCGTATTCAAATACTTCAATCTCACAGTGTGACAATAAGAAGATGGTGAAGCAATATTTCCTCAAATTCAAGTTCAAGGGACACATGAAGTTGCTTGGAATTTTTCATGGACTCTCCGGATTTACTAGCCTCATACAAGGAGGCCATGCAGCTTCGTTCTCGTGCCTCACCTTAAGCAAGTGCACATGGCTTTGTGTGCCACGTGGATATGCTTCATTGACTCCCAGAGCCAGTTTTCCACTTCTTCCTAGATAGGAGTGTGTACAATCCTAGGAGGATTAGTACTAGCAATTTTGTGAGCCTGTTCGCAGGACTGCATGTCTGGATGAGTCCATTAGATAAGGTTTTCTAGTTTTGTCCCTCTTGCATAAAGGGTTGTACACAGTTTTGACAGATGTTATTACACTACAATGGGCATCTAGCATGACGTGCATGTAGTTCTAGGTTAGAGGAATCCAAGAGCCATTCCCCACGTTGATCGGAGTCCCGAGTAGGTAGATGTGCGACAGTTTCACCCGAAACTTAGCCCTAGTCAAAAACATATAAATTAAATCATTTAATGATTTAATTTCTTGGGTTGGTGGGACGCGCGCGCTCGCTGCTGTTGTGCACCCACCCTCGCTGCGCCATTGCCATCGCTGCCCCCCCCCCCCCCCCCCCCCCCCCCCCCCCCCACGTGCTGCTCGCTGCCTCCCTCGCGCTACCCTCAGCCCCCGCTGCCCCCCGCTCGCCTATCCCTTGCCGCCTACACTCAGCCCCCGCTGCCCCCCCCTCGCGCTGCCCTGTCCCAGCCCGTCCGCCCGCCATCAGCCTTTGCTGCCGCCGCACGCCCTCAGCCCCAGCTCTCTCGCCGCTGGCCCGCTTGCCTCAGCCCGTTTTATCTCAACCCCCCCCCCCCCCCTCGACTCGGCCCGTTCGCTCGTCAATTTGGGCCATCCGCCTCGGTTACTACCTTCGGCATTTGTTTCAACTCCTTGGAGCAGTGTTGACGCGCCCTTTTGCAGCATCCTCCCGTCGTCGTCCTCTTCTTACGCCACAACAGCAGACATAGATGGAGACTCCAGCTTCGCCACAGAGGGACTCGCCAGAAGCCCCCTCGCCCGACCCCGCTGAGCCCACCATTCGACTTGCTCTCTCGCCTACAGAGCAAGCGAGCCTTGCCGCCGAGGTAGAGCGATTGCAGGCGACCTCGGTCATCTGCAAGATTCTCGACACCCGACCTAGCAGAGGAGAGCTGCGAGACCTTCTCCAGGCCCGCCTTCTCGCAGAGGTGGGAAAGATTTTGGATGTCCAGATTCTCGGACGGGGGTAATATCATATCGAGTTTGAGTCCTCCGAGATGGCGTCCAAGGTCATAGCTATGAGTCCACTGGCCATCCGAGCCTCACGTGCCCACTTTCGACAGTGGCGACATGGTTTTGACCCAGCTTCGGATTTTCTAGTAGAGGAGGCAGACATCCCCATCTCAGTCTGCTTTCCGGGTTTACGGAGAGAGTACCTACCACTTCTTTCCAGGATCGGTTCCGCCATTGGGACTGTCCTGGAGACACCTCGCACGGCAGCATCAGTAGCTGCCAAGGCGGCTGGCATTCCCTCAATTTGAGTTTTGGTCAGAGATACCCACACTCTCCCGAAGGTTATCCTTTTACCTTAGTGGGGGTTGGTTTCGACAGAGTGTGGAGTACTCGGGCCTCCCGAACTAGTGTTTCATTTGCCGACAGATGGGCCATCTAGTGAAGGCCTGTCCACGGAGGAGGCCACGACCTGCACCACAGTCTCAGCCCCAACCTGCCATGGCTGGCCCGCAGCCATAGCCAGCGGCACAGCGTACAGATGCAGAGCCACCCTCCGAGCCTGGGGCTCCAGCGGAGGAGGGGTGGCAGCAGGCCCGTGGCCGCCAACGCCAGGGGCCACAGCGTCAGCCTGGCACTCAGAGTGGCCCTCAGGTGCCTACTCAGCAGCAGTGGGTTCCCACGGGGAACCGTTTTGGTCCTCTCGAGCAGGAGGAGATCCCTACGCCAGCCTCCACCTCCGCTTCTCCCTCGACAGCCGCTCCCCCCCCAGAGTTCCCCCCCTTTGCCTCAATCTCCCCGCCTTCTGCTCCAGTCGCCTCTCCACCTCGCCCCTCTACCTCTGTCGCCCCATCCCGCCCCTCTTCTCCTCCACTCTCCCCAGCTCCCTCTCCCCCCCCTCCTGCTCCAGTTCCTCAGTCGGCTCAGGAGACTGGTCCCTCTCCGGCGGCTAGGAGATCTCTTGGCAGTGCCTTTGCCACGAGTCGCCTAGCGCGAGAGGGTCAGCCCTTCTTGCAGCCCCCTCTGCAGATTCAGACATCCTCCCTTGCAGCCACCCCTCGTGGTCTGACGAGCATTGACATCAGACGCCGCTGGGACTTCTTCGACTACGGGTTCACTCGTTTTCTCGGCGATTCCGCAGCAGACCATGAGGCAGCCTGTTTCAGGGTCCATGTTTTGTTCCTCGCCGCTAGGGGGACAGAGGCCCTGGACTCAGGAGTTGGTTTCTCCTTCCCCCTCTGTGGTAGGGCCGATACAGAGTGGTCCCTTGACTCAGTGGTGGGATGGCTACATACACAGGTCTTAGAGTTCTCTCACCACATGGGAGAACTTGGAGTCACAAATATGCTGCAGACTTTGTGGCCATTGGCCAAGTTTGCGGTGACACCCCCAGACTCAGCAGGATGTAGGCACATTGTGGTGTACTTCTTTGCTGATACGCAGTGTTTGCCTTGCTATGTATATATTCATGAGGACTCCTGGATAGAGGAGGTTGCGTTGCGTACGGCTCGCTCTGCTTGGGCTTCGGCTAGGCACTCACTGCAGTCACGCCTATCTAGAGGACGCTCGGATGCGGATTACTCCCCATCCAAGCCTGCCTCGAAGATAGCCCGTCTTGCTGCTGCAGCAGCATCTGTTCTCTCTCGCTCCCCATGAGGATCATCTCATGGAACGTGCAGGGACTAGGTGGGCCCCAGTTTCAGCGACAGCGGGGCCGATTGCGTCAGGAGCTTCAGCGTTGCCTTGTGGGAGGAGAGATTGATCTCCTCATGCTTCAGGAGCACCATCTGTGTGAGAGCCGCATTCGGCGTTGTGGTCAGATTTTGTGTGGACGTTATGATACTTTTTGGTCAACTGCTTTTGGACCTGGAGGCATCCAGGGAGGGGTATGTATGACTATTGCGGACTCACTGCAGCAGGCCATTGTGGACAGAGGGATTATTGTGCCAGGCAGGGCTCAGTGGATTACTATGCAGGTTCAGGGTGGCCTGGTGGGCTTCCTGAACATCTATGTGCCCAATGTGGCGAGTGCTCGTGCAGAGTTTTGGTCACAGATTGTTGAGTCTTTGCTACAGGCCGATCATTGGTATATAGGAGGGGATTTCAACATGTTGGAGGACCCTTCTGACAGGATTGGTGGCAGCCATGTTACTGTGCATGGAGTCGAGTTGGCAGCTTGGGAGAGGTTTTGTATGACTTTGAGGGTCTCGGATACATGGTAGCACTCTGGTTTTGTGAGGCCCCCAGACAATCTTACCTTCTCTAGATCGGACCGCAGAGTGGGAGGAGTGAATCTATCGCGCATAGATCGCTTCTACACTAGTGACCACTTCAGTGACATGGGGGGTTCCGTGGGCATCCTGGCAGGGACTTCCTTCTCGGACCATGCACCAGTGATCCTCACAGTGGCAGACAGGCAGAGGAGTGGGAGCACGATGCTCCGCATCCCAGAGAGGGTCTTGTTGGACTCAGCACTCAGAGAGAGGGTAGAGGCTCTCTGGACAGACAGGATTCACCAGCAGACAGAGTGGCCTCAGGCCTAGTTCAGCTTAGCCACTTTTTTCTTCAGGAGTCTCTAGCTCGCCGGGCTGCAGCGAGAGAGGCAGAGCAACATCTCAGACGGGGCATTGCTTCACTACAGAGGCTGCAGGAGCAGCACCCAGACAGTCCATGGTTGGAGGAGCAGTTACAGTAGGCTCGACAGGAGCTTGCTAGCACAGAGGAGAGGCGTCATGAGTTTGCCTTCCACCGGCAGGCATCTCAGTGGACTCAGGTGGGTGACAGAGTGACTGGTGCTTTTTTTGAGACAGTGGGGCCTCGGCACTCGCATGCCAAGGTCAGTCAGTTGAGGAGGCCCGATGGGTCAGTTGCTTGTGAGCCCGAGGATATGCGTGCAGTCGCTACTGACTTTTACCGTGAGTTACTGTCGGCTGAGCCTCAGTCAGAGCGGCAGGATGCATGCAGGGAGCAGGTTTGGGCACAGATGCCTTGTCTTGTGATAGAGGAGATGCGCCAGAGGCTAGAGGTGCCACTTTAGCTTGAGGAGCTGCACACAGCTCTGAGAGCCCTCCCTCGTGGTAGCTGTCCAGGAGAGGATGGGTTGACTCCTAGCTTCTTCTTGGAGTACTGGGACCTGCTTGGCCCAGATCTTTGTAGTGCTTTTTAGTACATTTTGCACACAGGAGTGATGCCGGACAGCATGAGCGAGGGCCTGATCTACCTCATTCCCAAGGAGGGTGGCTCCTTGGATGAGATTCGACAGTGGCGCCCCATCACCATTCTCAACTCAGCCTACAAAATTCTTGCCAAGGCTCTGAGTTTGAGGATTCAACCACTTTTAGAGAGCCTTATACATGGGACTCAGACAGGTTTTGTCAAGGAACGCAGTATCCTTGACAACATCTTTACTTTTTGGGAGGCTTCTGCTTTGGCACGGCTTCGTGGTGAGGACCTTGTGATTCTTCTTCTCGATTTTGAGAAGGCCTACGACCGAGTTGACTGGGACTTTCTAGAGGGCACTCTTCGCAGGATGGGCTTCTCAGATGCTTGGATCAGAGGGGTGTCAGCTTTGTACAGACAGGCTCACAGTGAGGTGCTTTTGGCAGGGGGGAGAGGTGAGCGCTTCATGCTCACACACTCGGTCAGATAGGGCTGTTCTCTCGCCCCCTTTCTCTTTCTGTTCTATGCGGAGGCGATGAGCAGATTCTTGGTGTCAGAGCAGGTTGGTCTGAGGGGCTTAGCACTCCCTATTCGGGGAGAGGAGCTACTGGACGCTGAGTTTGCCGATGACTCAGCCTTGTAATTAGATGGCCAAGAGGCCAATCTTCACAGATGTGAGCAGGCTCTGGAGACCTTCTGTAGTGCATCGGGCGCACTGATCAACTGGAGAAAGACAATGGCTTTCTCGGTTGGTAGTGCTCCTATGCCAGATTGGATGCCAGGAGAGGGTTTCAGGTGGATTCCCCCAGGGACTGCAGTTCGATACTTGGGTTGTCAGGTTGGTTTGGACTTGTCTCCCGAGCAGCAGATTGCTCCTCTTCTCCTGTCCATCAGGAGAAAGCTGTTACATTGGAGCTCAGCACGTCTGTCGCTGGCTGGTAGAGTAGTAGTTGCCAACCAGGTGCTGTTGGCGACTATGTGGTACATCACTTCCTGCTGGATCTTCTCGAGTTCTTGTATCAGCCAGGTAGAGAGGCTGATCAGGAACTTCCTTTGGTCAGGACGTGACACTCAGATGGCCCGAGCCAAGGTGGCTTGGTCGGTCATCACGCTTCCTTGTTCTCAGGGAGGGCTTGGGATCATTGATCCAGCATAGCAGAGCAGAGCCCTTCTAGGGAAGTTCATAGTCAGAGGACTTCTTCCAGGTGAGGAGCCCTGGAAGGAGTTCTTGTTGCAGAGGCTTCGTGCCAGGGTGCCTCAGTCAGGAGGCCCTTGGCAACCTTCGACCAGATGGATCTTTACAGAGATGCGCCGAGTTGGTTTGAGCAGAAGATTGGAGGACCGCTTCGCTGTGAGTTTGCTTCGTTCTTGGGAGCTCTTACGGCGTGGCCTGGAGCAGCGACAGCCGATGTGCACGGAGGAGCGCCTACGGCAGCCCCTCGTCTGGAACCCCATGGTTAGCACTCAAAGAGGCCACTTGGTTGGTAGTCGACCCCATGTTTCCTGGGGTCCCATGGCAGCAGGTCCAGCGCGCTCTCTAGGTGACTGGCTAGAGTTCACAGGTTTGACAGAGGAGGTACAGGGTTACCAGCTGCAGGGCATGAGAGGGGTGCAGAGCATGTGTCAGGACATCTCAGAGTCAGTTCCAGTAGCACCCCGGTGGATGGGAGCCTTCACACGACTGGAGGTTCTCATTTTAGTCAGGGCCTGCTCAGAGACAATCCCAGCCATGTTCTTCGAGCTTCAGGGTGGGGGACGATTACAGCGAGTTGCAGTAGAGGCCCCGCAGGTAGCAGAGTGCTGTTTTCAGAGGATCCGAGTTGTGGGCAACTGTGGGAGGACTTGCGTCATAGACCCTGACCGAGCAGCTCTTGAGACTGGTCACTGGAGGCTTTGGGCTTGGGAGTGCTGTCCACTGGCACGAGTACAGTGGGATCCTGGTGAGTGGCTATGGAGGGACCCCTTCTCTTCTGCAGACCACCCAGGAGTCCCCTTCTTTCAGTACACTGTTTGGCTTGGACGTCATATACTGGCAGCACAGAGAGAGGCCCTCCCAGCTGCAGCACGTCATTGGCAGGAGGAGGGTCTCAGTCGAGTTCTTGGCAGCCTTTTGGCAGAGGTTGTGGGACTCTAGATAGTCGAGGCGTGTCTCTTTGTTTCAGTGGGGCTGGTTACACACAGAGCTACAGCAGTAGGGAGCTGGCTTGTGCATAGTGGTCTCTCGGCCGCATGTGCAACCTGTGACCAGTTGGTGGAGAGTCAGCGTCATTGTCTTTGGGACTGTCCCTCGGCCCAGCAGGTGTGGTTACGAGTTCTTCGGCTGATGCCTACTCTCTCCACGGCTAGACAGTACACTTGGGGGGCAGCGGCTTGGTCCACTCTCATGGGCCCGGCACTTCAGTTTGAGCTATCTTCCACCAGCAGGATGATAGTGATACAGGGGGGGGCGACCTACACTCCAGCCTGCTACAGAGCTTACTCCTCAGGAGTGGTGCAGTGAGAGAGAGGAGTGTTGGGAGCTTATCAGTGGCCTTGACACTCTGGTTCATCTGGCGGGCCCGCTGTTTCCGCATTTTTGAGGCACGCTCTGTGCCACCAGCAGAGACTGTTCCTGACTTTTGGCTAGAGCTGATCCATACTCTCAGAGGACAGCTAGAGGGACTACAGGGTAGCTCCGACCGCATGCGGGGGCGCCGCGAGGCTTTCCTTCGACTCTGGAGCCCTGGGCCTTTCTTCACCAGTGTCCAGGGTGTGCTCAGATGGCACTACCGACCACCTGTGTGGCTCTTCCCTCCTCCCATCTCTTGATTTAGCCTCATTGTATATATGTTGTTCTTTCATTGGGAGAGTCTCTCCATCATGTTTGTTGTAGTCCTCTCTTGCAGAGGTGGTTGTAGCCCTACGGGCAGTTTTCATTAACTAATAGAAGGATCTTTTTCTCGGGAAAAAAAAATTTCTTGGGTTGGTGGACAGTGTGCCCTACCACAACCTAAAGGGGTTTATAGCTAGAAGATTGGGCCTATAAAAGCAGCAAGGGAGCATAGGGTTTTGGCATCAGATTGGGAGCGCTAGCATCTGTAGAAGAGTAGCCAATGTTTTTGCTCCTAATCAGCCCTTGCGCGTTTGGGAGCATCAGATCAGCCCCAACGATCCCAAATCTTCCAGTGTTTTTGCTTCCCAGACCCAACGCTTGTAGTCGACAGCATTCAGCCCTATCGTTTTTTCTCCTAGATGCCCGATTAGCCTAGCGATTGCAAATTGCAGCAGATCAGCCCAGCGTTTTCAGATCTCGGCCCATCTCTCTCGTCGGAACGGCTTGGATTGGCCTTGGTAGCTTCTCCGTTGCAGTCCCATACTTCAGAGCCACCCCTCGGCCATTTCCTCGCTGGCATCGAGTGCTCCGTTTCTGTCCATCATTGGCATCGTCTAAATCTGCGTTTTCAGCCCTTCATTCCCCTCACATTGGGAGAGCAATTCAGGGCCATATCTACCCCTTGGTGGCCATCAACAATCCCGCATTGAGAAGGCATCAAATCAATCTTGGAGGGATTTCATCTTGAATAATTACCGAGGTGACACATTCGAGTCAGTAGAGTTTGCACTTGAGGTATTGCATGTGTGTACATTCCATTTACCCAATCAAAAGCAAACACCACATCAGCAACGGTGTGGGGGGCCCTTGAGAGGGTTGGTTGGGACCCCATCGGGTGTCACTCCTCCTCTCTTTTCTCTCTCCCTCTACACATCTCTACTGCACTCTCTCATTCCTTCTCTTCAGGGAAAGGTAAAAGGAACCATCATTCAAGCTAAAAGGAATCACTAACACAAGGAAAAAAAGAAAAGGATTTGTGAAAGTGTAAAACCTAGATCTTCTGTTAGGTGCAACGGAATGATTGTTTGCGCTTTGCTCAAGATGAGTGCTCCGAACTGTGCTCAAGGTTCCTTTTAGTTCTTATGGAAGGTAGAGCCTTCCGTTCTTAATGAGAGAATGCTATGATCACAAACAAAGTGAATGGACACTGTGCGTGCAAGTGTATGAGACTGAGAGATAGAGAGAGAAGAGAGATACGACACCAGAGACGTTGTAAAACCCTCCTCCGAAGGCCCCACTCGTCGGCGAGAGTGGTCTACTTTTGATTGCACAAAGTGGTACAATGCGTATGCAATGGACTGATGCAACTTGGGACTATGCCGATGACGACGACGGTGATGACGAAGTCGACCTAAGGGCTGAAATCTGCAATCTTTCTATCTGCTGAATTCTGACTCTATGTCGGTGACGATGTCGATGCGACGATGCGACGATGACACGCTGAAAACGCAGATGCTGAAATCTGCGTTTTCCGGGCTGAAACTGTAAACCTTGCGGAAATTGACCGTGCGGTGAGGAATTGCTGCGGGAAGGTGAGATCTGCGAGGTTCGGGACTTGATCTGCGATGTCTAACTGCTGAAAACTGAAAACGCTGATCCTAGGGCTGATTCTGTCGCGATAGATCTGCAAAACGCTAAGGTTGCTGGCAGATGCAAAAACGCTAGGGCTGAAAATTGCCTTTCTGTCGCCGGGATTCTGCAAATGCAAAAACGCTAGGCTGATCTGCTGGGGTCTTGTCGCCGTGGCTCTGCAAATGCAAAACGCTGGCTGATCTGTGGTGTCTTGTCCAAAAACGCTAGCCAAGTTGCTAGGGAGCAAAAACGCTAGAAGCCTTTGGGGTCCTGTTGAGAAGGCGCCTGTTGAGCGGTGCTCCTGCTGCCTCTTCTGCCAAATAGTGCTAGCTTGGGTTTGCTTATATATTAACTTAGGAAAATTGCCCTACCTACTTTTGTTGGAAAGTCACTTAAAAATAATAAGTGAAAAATACCAAAAATAGGGAAAATTGGCTAAATGCACTCGAAAATTCCCCTGACTGAATCTAATGGATTCTGATGGGAATTTTGATGATCATGCTGTGTGAAACCAGAGGATATGCATCTATACTAAGTGACTGGGCATGCACGGTCTACGAATAGACTCACAAAAGTGCCAGATCACTTCTAAATCTAGACTGACTGGACTGACTGAACCCTGATCATGCTGTAACTTGTCCACAGACACATACGGTTGGATGTGTCACGTGACAGCCCCTCCTTTTCAAAGTAGGTTACTAGTACCGAAATGTATGGCGTCGAGGGAGATCGCCAATAGCATCCGGAATCCTGGAAGGGACTCTTCGCCGGCCCACCCTGATGTGTGGGTCGTGCGGTACTTGAACTTCATAAAGGTTTGCAACGCTTGCTTCTTTGGGCCGCGCCGAAAGCGACACAAAGTCTTGTGTGGCTCCTTCGATGGTTCAACTTCGTCGAGAGTCATGCTTCAACTTCATCAAGAGTCATGCTTCTTCCGTCTTCAAGAATCTCCATGGTTGAAAATTCCTGAAACTACTTTCAACACAAAAACATGAACATACCTCTTCCATGTAAAGTGAGTGAAAAAAATATTGTCTTCCCTAAAGACTCTGTATGCAATGTAGATTAGCATAGAGACGGAGTGACAACCCGTTCATCAAACACATGCAAACAATGAGATCGAATCTTTCTCTTATGATCTAAAGCAATCAACTGTGGCAATTCACAACGGAAATGCCCATGCTTGGTGCCCCTACTTTCATGTGCACTTTCTACAAATGTGTCATGCCAAAGAAGAGACATGGAATGGTACTTCCTTGAATGCATACTTTTCAGCTTTTCATGAAACATCCGCATACATTTGTGCTCATCCATGAGAGAAACGTGCTCAACATACAATATGTCATGCCTAGGAAAAGGGATCACATAACGATGTTGACTAAAATACAGGAAACGATCTTGAATGAAACCCTCGAACAATGCGTGCGTATCAATCATGCGAACACATAATACTGCCTGTGAGGGTTTTTTGGACCTAAGATTGAGAGACGAGATCTATTCTTCCTGAATGATCGAATCGTCCTGTGGGGGTTCTTTGGACCTCGACTCGAAAGCCAAGATCGGTTCTTCGTGATTGATCGAATCTACAACGAGGTTAGCTTCGCTAGAAAAAGCATTCACTAACACATCATCCTTGTGAACAATCACATCATCTTCATGCAACTCATCATGCTTTTGAGAAATCACATCTTGATCATGCAAATCATCATGTTTGTGAGAAATCACATCTTGATCATGCAAATCATCATGCTTAGCAATATCATTTAAATCATCATGCTTATCTTTGTCATCCAAATCATCATGCTTGTCATTCAAATCATCATGCTTATCATCATGCAAATCATGTAGCTTATCATTGTCAATCAAATCATCATCATGCTTCACACAATCATGCAAATCCTGTGTGTCTTGCTTTGGAGGAGAAGAGACTGAGAGAGTCTTCTTTTCCCGATCCTGTTGAATCTGTGCCTGCATTTGAGAAAAGAGTTGCAACATCTCTTGCATTCTTGCTTTGGTCTCGCGGTCATATTTTGCTTGTCTTGCTTTGGCTTCCAAGCGTGCTTGCTCGCTCTCACGCGCTTCGTTGCCATTCTTTCTTGGTACTGACGCTCGATGGCCGCCATCTTTTCTTCGTGGTCACGCTCTATTTCTGCTTTTCGTTCTGCATCTCGTGCTTTGTTTTCTAACTTCTTGGCCATCATCCTCTTGTCGAAAGCCTCCATAGGAGGTAGTGCAATCCTTGTCGTAGATGGAAAAGGGGGAGGGTCGGAAAAACCTCTTGGTGGGGAAAATTCTTCTCCTCCTCTTCATGCTCATCACCTCCAAGCGAAGTATCCATTCTGCTTCGAGTCATGACCATGCTGAAGTCGTGGGATCTTGTGTGTTCGTAAGTTCACGAGGAACTTGGGTTCATGGCGATCCTGGATTCTTAAGTTCAAGAGGAACTTGGGTTCTTGCGGGTCTTGAGGTTCTTGAGGTTTTCTTTCGCTTGCAAATCGTGTTTGAGAAGGATCTTCTCTTCACCCGAGTTCTACTCTTTTCTGCGGGCGCACCCCTTGGCGGCCTTGCGCTCACACCAAGGTTTCTTTTTCCCACCTCACGTCGATTGGTCGGCCGCTACGTGCACGGTCCGCTCTCAATGAGTGAAAAGAGACACAAGGGAACGCTGGACAAGCCCTTCTTTCCTGGGAATCCTGTCACTCTTCAAAAAACACGATTAGGAATCGACACGCCCAAGCGAACTTGGGTTCGTGCGACCTCAACAAGCAAAAAAAATTATGTGGTTCTTGTGGTTCTTTCCTTGAGTGATACAGAACACTGCCAAAGCTCTGATACCAATGTTAGGTGCAACGGAATGATTGTTTGCGCTTTGCTCAAGATGAGTGCTCCGAATTGTGCTCAAGGTTCCTTTTAGTTCTTATGGAAGGTAGAGCCTTCTGTTCTTAATGAGAGAATGCTATGATCACAAACAAAGTGAATGGACATTGTGCGTGCAAGTGTATGAGATTGAGAGATAGAGACAGAAGAGAGATACGACACCAAAGACGTTGTAAAACCCTCCTCCGAAGGCCCCACTCTCGTCAGCGAGAGTGGTCTACTTTTGATTGCACAAAGTGGTACAATGCGTATGCAATGGACTGATGCAACTTGGGACTATGCCGACGACGACGACGGTGATGACGAAGTCGACCTAAGGGCTGAAATCTGCAATCTTTCTATCTGCTGAATTCTGACTCTATGTCGGTGACGACGATGCGACGATGACGCGCTGAAAACGCAGATGCTGAAATCTGCGTTTTCCGGGCTGAGACTGTAAACCTTGCGGAAACTGACCGTGCGGTGAGGAATTGCTGCGGGAAGGTGAGATCTGCGAGGTTCGGGACTTGATCTGCGATGTCTGACTGTTGAAAAGTGAAAACGCTGATCCTAGGGCTGATTCTGTCCCGATAGATCTGCAAAACGCTGAGGTTGCTGGCAGATGCAAAAATGCTAGGGCTGAAAATTGCCTTTCTGTCGTTGGGATTCTGCAAATGCAAAAACGCTAGGCTGATCTGCTGGGTCTTGTCGCCGTGGCTCTGCAAATGCAAAACGTTGGCTGATCTAAGGTGTCTTGTCCAAAGAACGCTAGCCAAGCTGTTGGGGAGCAAAAACGCTAGAAGCCTTTGGGGTCCTGCTGAGAAGGTGCCTGTTGAGCGGTGCTCCTGCTGCCTCTTCTGCCAAATAGTGCTAGCTTGGGTTTGCTTATATATTAACTTAGGAAAATTGCCCTACCTACTTTTGTTGGAAAGTCACTTAAAAATAATAAGTTAAAATTACCAAAAATAGGGAAAATTGGCGAAATGCACTGGAAAATTTTCCTGACTGAATCTAATGGATTCTGATGGGAATTCTGATGATCATGCTGTGTGCAACCGGAGGATATGCACCTATACTAAGTGACTAGGCATGCACGGTATACGAATAGACTCACAAAAGTGCCAGATCACTTCTAAATCTAGACTGACTGGACTGACTGAATCTTGATCATGCTGTAGCTTGTCCACGGACACATAGGTTTGGATGTGTCACGTGACATCCCCTCCTTTTCAAAGTGAGGTACTGGTACCGAACTGTATGGCGTCGAGGGAGATCGCCAATAGCATCCGGAATCCTGGAAGGGACTCTTCGCCGGCCCACCTTGATGTGTGGGTCGTGAGGTACTTGAGCTTCATAAAGGTTTCCAACGCTTGCTTCTTTGGGCCGCGCCGAAAGCGACACAAAGTCTTGTGTGGCTCCTTCGATGGTTCAACTTCGTCGAGAGTCATGCTTCTTCCGTCTTCAAGAATCTCTATGGCTGAAAATTCCTGAAACTACTTCCAACACAAAAACATGAACATACCTCTTCCATGTAAAGTGAGTGGAAAAAATCTTGTCTTCGCTAAAGACTGTGTATGCAATGTAGATGAACATAGAGACGGAGTGACAACCCGTTCATCAAACACATGCAAACAATGAGATCGAATCTTTCTGTTATGATGTAGAGCAATCAACTGTGGCAATTCACAACGGAAATGCCCATGCTTGGTGCTCATACTTTCATGTGCACTTTCTACCAATGTGTCATGCCAAGGAAGAGACATGGAATGGGACTTCCTTGAATGCATGCTTTTCAGCTTTTCATGAAACATCCGCATACATTCGTGCTCATCAATGAGAGAAACGTGCTCAACATACAATATGTCATGCCTAGGAAAAGGGATCACATAACGATCTTGACTAAAATACAGGAAACGATCTCTAATGAAACACTCGAACAATGCGTGCGTATCAATCATGCGAACACATAATACTTCCTGTGAGGGTTCTTTGGACCTAAGCTTGAGAGCCGAGATCTGTTCTTCCTGAATGATCGAATCGTCCTGTGGGGGTTCTTTGGACCTCGACTCGAAAGCCAAGATCGGTTCTTCGTGATTGATCGAATCTACAACAAAGTTAGCTTCGCTAGAAAAAGCATTCACTAACACATCATCCTTGTGAACAATCACATGATCTTCATGAAACTCATCATGCTTGTGAGAAATCACATCTTGATCATGCATATCATCGTGCTTGTGAGAAATCACATCTTGATCATGCAAATCATCATGCTTAGCAATATCATTCAAATCATCATGCTTATCTTTGTCATCTAAATCATCATGCTTGTCATTCAAATCATCATGCTTATGATCATGCAAATCATCGTGCTTATCATTGTCAATCAAATCATCATCATGCTTCACACAATCATTGAAATCCTGTGTGTCTTGCTTTGGAGAAGAAGAAACTGAGAGAGTCTCCTCTTCCCGATCCTGTTGAATCTGTGCCTGCATTTGAGAAAAGAGTTGCAACATCTCTTGCATTCTTGCTTTGGTCTCCCGGTCATATTGTGCTTGTCTTGCTTTGGCTTCCAAGCCTGCTTGCTTGCTCTGACGCGCTATGGCTGCCATTCTTTCTTGGTACTGACGCTCGATGGCCGCCATCTTTTCTTCGTGGTCACGTTCTATTTCTGCTTTTCGTTCTGCATCTCGTGCTTTGTCTTCTAACTTCTTGTCCATCATTCTCTTGTCGAAAGTCTCCATAGGAGTTAGTGCAATCCTTGTCGTAGATGGAAAAGGGGAAGGGTCGGAAAAACCTCCTAGTGGGGAAAATTCTTCTTCGCCTCTCTCATGCTCATCACCTCAAAGCGAAGTATCCATTCCGCTTCGAGTGATGACCACTCTGAAGTCGTGGGTTCTTGTGGGTTCTTAAGTTCACGAGGAACTTGGGTTCTTGGGGATCTTGGGTTCTTAAGTTCACGAGGAACTTGGGTTCTTGCGGGTCTTGAGGTTCTTGAGGTTCTTGAGGTTTTCGTTCGCTTGCATATCGTGTTTGAGAAGGATCTTCTCTTCACTCGTGTTCTACCCTTTTTTGCGGGCGCACCCCTTGGCGGTGTTGAGCTCACACCAAGGTTGCTTTCTCCCACCTCACGTCGATTGGTCGGCCTCTAAGTGCACGGTCTGCTCTCAATGAGTGAAAAGAGACACAAGGGGAGGCTGGACAAGCCCTTCTTTTCTGGGATTCCTGTCACTCTTCAAAAAACACGATTAGGAATCGACACGCCCAAGCGAACTTGGGTTCGTGCAACCTTAACAAGCAAAAAAAATTATGTGGTTCTTGTGGTTCTTTCCTTGACTGATACAGAACACTGCCAAAGCTCTGATATCAATGTTAGGTGCAGCGGAATGATTGTTTGCGCTTTGCTCAAGATTGAGTGCTCTGAACTGTTCTCAAGGTTCCTTTTAGTTCTTATGGAAAGTAGAGCCTTTCGTTCTTAATGAGAGAATGCTATGATCACAAACAAAGTGAATGGACACTGTGCGTGCAAGTGTATGAGACTGAGAGATAGAGAGAGACGAGAGATACGACACCAGAGACGACGTAAAACCCTCCTCCGAAGGCCCCACTCTCGTCGGCGAGAGTGGTCTACTTTTGATTGCACAAAGTGGTACAATGCGTATGCAATGGACTGATGCAACTTGGGACTATGCCGATGACGACGACGGTGATGACGAAGTCGACCTAAGGGCTGAAATCTGCCATCTTTCTATCTGCTGAATTCTGACTCTATGTCGGTGACGATGTCGATGACGACGATGCGACTATGACGCGTTGAAAACGCAGATGCTGAAATCTGCGTTTTCCGGGCTGAAACTGTAAACCTTGCGGAAACTGACCGTGCGGGGAGGAACTGCTGTGGGAAGTGAGATCTGCGAGGTTCGGGACTTGATCTGCGATGTCTGACTGCTGAAAACCTGAAAACGCTGATCCTAGGGCTGATTTTGTCGCGATAGATCTGCAAAACGCTGAGGTTGCTGGCAGATGCAAAAACGCTAGGGCTTAAACTTGCCTTTCTGTCGCCGGGATTCTGCAAATGCAAAAACGCTAGGCTGATCTCCTGGGATCTTGTCGCCGTGGCTCTGCAAATGCAAAACGCTGGCTGATTTGTGGTGTCTTGTCCAAAAACGCTAGCCAAGCTGCTGGGGAGCAAAAACGCTAGAAGCCTTTGGGGTCCTGCTGAGAAGGTGCCTGTTGAGTGGTGCTCCTGCTGCCTCTTCTGCCAGATAGTGCTAGCTTGGGTTTGCTTATATATTAACTTAGCAAAATTGCCTTACCTACTTTTGTTGGAAAGTCACTTAAAAATAATAAGTGAAAAATACCAAAAATAGGGAAAATAGGCTAAATGTAATGGGAAATTCCCCTGACTGAATCTAATGGATCTTGATGGGAATTCTGATGATCATGCTGTGTGCAACCAGAGGATATGCACCTGTACTAAGTGACTGGGCATGCACGGTCTACGAATAGACTCACAAAAGTGCCAGATCACTTCTAAATCTAGACTGACTGGACTGACTGAATCCTGATCATGCTGTAGCTTGTCCACGGACACATAGGGTTGGATGTGTCACGTGACATCCCCTCTTTTTCAAAGTGAGGTACTGGTACCGAACTGTATGGCGTCGAGGGTGATCGCCAATAGCATCCGGAATCCTGGAAGGGACTCTTCGCCGGCCCACCCTGATGTGTGGGTCGTACGGTACTTTAACTTCGTAAAGGTCTGCAACGCTTGCTTCTCTGGGCCGCGCCAAAAGCGACACAAAGTAAGGTGTGGTTCCTTCAATGCTTCAACTTCATCAAGAGTCATGCTTCTTCCGTCTTCAAGAATCTCCATGGCTGAAAATTCCTGAAACCACTTCCAACACAAAAACATGAACATACCTCTTCCATGTAAAGTGAGTGGAAAAAATCTTGTCTTCGCTAAAGACTGTGTATGCAATGTAGATGAACATAGAGACGGAGTGACAACCCGTTCATCAAACACATGCAAACAATTAGATCGAATCTTTCTCTTATGATCTAGAGCAATCAACTGTAGCAATTCACAACGGAAATGCCCATGCTTGGTGCTCATACTTTCATGTGCACTTTCTACAAATGTATCATGCCAGGGAAGAGACATGGAATGGGACTTCCTTGAATGCATACTTTTCAGCTTTTCATGAAACATCCGCATACATTCGTGCTCATCCATGAGAGAAACGTGCTCAACATACAATATGTCATGCCTAAGAAAAGGGATCACATAACGATGTTGACTAAAATACAAGAAACGATCTCGAATGAAACACTCGAACAATGCGTGCGTATCAATCATGCGAACACATAATACTTCCTGTGAGGGTTCTTTGGACCTAAGCTTGAGAGCTGAGATCTGTTCTTCGTGAATGATCGAATCGTCCTGTGGGGGTTCTTTGGACCTCGACTCGAAAGCCAAGATCGGTTCTTCGTGATTGATCGAATCTACAACGAGGTTAGCTTCTCTAGAGAAAGCATTCACTAACACATCATCCTTGTTAACAATCACATCATCTTCATGCAACTCATCATGCTTGTGAGAAATCACATCTTGATCATGCAAATCATCGTACTTGTGAGAAATCACATCTTGATCATGCAAATCATCATGCTTAGCAATATCATTCAAATCATCATGCTTATGTTTGTCATCCAAATCATCATGCTTGTCATTCAACTCATCATGCTTATCATGATGTAAATCATCGTGCTTATCATTGTCAATCAAATCATCATCATGCTTCACACAATCATTGAAATCCTGTGTGTCTTGCTTTGGAGAAGAAGAGACTGAGAGAGTGTCCTCTTCCCGATCGTGTTGAATCTGTGCTTGCATTTGAGAAAAGAGTCGCAACATCTCTTGCATTCTTGCTTTGGTCTCTCGGTCATATTTAGCTTGTCTTGCTTTGGCTTCCAAGCGTGCTTGCTCGCTCTGACGCGCTATGGCTGCCATTCTTTCTTGGTACTGACGCTCGATGGCCGCAATCTTTTCTTTGTGGTCACGCTCTATTTCTGCTTTTCGTTCTGCATCTCGTGCTTTGTCTTCTAACTTCTTGTCCATCATCCTTTTGTCGAAAGCCTCCATAGGAGTTAGTGCAATCATTGTCGTAGATGGAAAAGGGGAAGGGTCGGAAAAACCTCCTGGTGGGGAAAATTCTTCTTCGCCTCTCTCACGCTCATCACCTCAAAGCGAAGTATCCATTCCGCTTCGAGTGATGACCACTCTGAAGTCGTGGGTTCTTGTGGGTTCTTAAGTTCACGAGGAACTAGGGTTCTTGGGGATCTTGGATTCTTAAGTTCACGAGGAACTTGGGTTCTTGCGGTTCTTGAGGTTCTTGAGGTTTTCTTTCGCTTGCATATTGTGTTTGAGAAGGATCTTCTCTTCACTCGAGTTCTACTCCTTTCTGCGGGCGCACCCCTTGGTGGCCTTGAGTTTACACCAAGGTTGCTTTCTCCCACCTCACGTCGATTGGTCGGCCTCTAAGTGCACGGTCCGCTCTCAATGAGTGAAAAGAGACACAAGGGGAGGCTGGACAAGCCCTTCTTTCCTGGGATTCCTGTCACTCTTCAAAAAACACGATTAGGAATTGACACGCCCAAGCGAACTTGGGTTCGTGCGACCTTAACAAGCAAAAAAAATTATGTGGTTCTTGTTGTTCTTTCCTTGAGTGATACAGAACACTGCCAAAGCTCTAATACCAATGTTAGGTGCAGCGGAATGATTGTTTGCGCTTTGCTCAAGATGAGTGCTCCGAACTGTGCTCAAGGTTCCTTTTAGTTCTTATGGAAAGTAGAGCCTTTCGTTCTTAATGTGAGAATGGTATGATCACAAACAAAGTGAATGGACACTGTGCGTGCAAGTGTATGAGACTGAGAGATAGAGAGAGAAGAGAGATACGACACCAGAGACGACGTAAAACCCTCCTCCGAAGGCCCCACTCTCGTCGGCGAGAGTGGTCTACTTTTGATTGCACAAAGTGGTACAATGCGTATGCAATGGACTGATGCAACTTGGGACTATGCCGATGACGACGACGGTGATGACGAAGTCGTCCTAAGGGCTGAAATCTGCCATCTTTCTATCTGCTGAATTCTGACTCTATGTCGGTGACGATGTCGATGACGACGATGCGACCATGACGCGTCGAAAACCCAGATGCTGAAATCTGCGTTTTCCGGGCTGAAACTGTAAACCTTGCGGAAACTGACCGTGCGGGGAGGAACTGCTGTGGGAAGTGAGATCTGCGAGGTTTGGGACTTGATCTGCGATGTCTGACTGCTGAAAACCTGAAAACGCTGATCCTAGGGCTGATTCTGTCGCAATAGATCTGCAAAACGCTGAGGTTGCTGGCAGATGCAAAAACGCTAGGGGCTGAAACTTGCCTTTCTGTCGCCGGGATTCTGCAAATGCAAAAACGCTAGGCTGATCTCCTGGGGTCTTGTCGCCGTGGCTCTGCAAATGCAAAACGCTGGCTGATTTGTGGTGTCTTGTCCAAAAACGCTAGCCAAGCTGCTGGGGAGCAAAAACGCTAGAAGCCTTTGGGGTCCTGCTGAGAAGGTGCCTGTTGAGTGGTGCTCCTGTTGCCTCTTCTGCCAGATAGTGCTAGCTTGGGTTTGCTTATATATTAACTTAGCAAAATTGCCTTACCTACTTTTGTTGGAAAGTCACTTAAAAATAATAAGTGAAAAATACCAAAAATAGGGAAAGTAGGCTAAATGTAATGGGAAATTCCCCTGACTGAATCTAATGGATCTTGATGGGAATTCTGATGATCATGCTGTGTGCAACCAGAGGATATGCACCTGTACTAAGTGACTGGGCATGCACGGTCTACGAATAGACTCACAAAAGTGCCAGATCACTTCTAAATCTAGACTGACTGGACTGACTGAACCCTGATCATGCTGTAGCTTGTCCACGGACACATAGGGTTAGATGTGTCATGTGACATCCCCTCCTTTTCAAAGTGAGGTATTGGTACCGAACTGTATGGCGTCGAGGGTGATCGCCAATAGCATCCGGAATCCTGGAAGGGACTCTTCGCCGGCCCACCTTGATGTGTGGGTCGTGCGGTACTTGAACTTCGTAAAGGTCTGCAATGCTTGCTTCTTTGGGCCGCGCCGAAAGCGACACAAAGTCAGGTGTGGTTCCTTCAATGCTTCAACTTCATCGAGAGTCATGCTTCTGCCGTCTTCAAGAATCTCTATGGCTGAAAATTCTTGAAATCACTTCCAACACAAAAACATGAACATACCTCTTCCATGTAAAGTGTGTGGAAAAAATCTTGTCTTCGCTAAAGACTGTGTATGCAATGTATATGAACATAGAGACGGAGTGACAACCCGTTCATCAAACACATGCAAACAATGAGATCGAATCTTTCTCTAATGATCTAGAGCAATCAACTGTGGCAATTCACAACGGAAATGCCCATGCTTGGTGCTCATACTTTCATGTGCACTTTCTACAAATGTGTCATGCCAAGGAAGAGACATGGAATGGGACTTCCTTGAATGCATACTTTTCAGCTTTTTATGAAACATCCGCATACATTCGTGCTCATCCATAAGAGAAACGTGCTCAACATACAATATGTCATGCCTAGGAAAAGGGATCACATAACGATGTGGACTAAAATACAGGAAACGATCTCGAATGAAACACTCGAACAATGCGTGCGTATCAATCATGCGAACACATAATACTTCCTGTGAGGGTTCTTTGGACCTAAGCTTGAGAGCTGAGATCTGTTCTTCGTGAATGATCGAATCGTCCTGTGGGGGTTCTTTGGACCTCGACTCGAAAGCCAAGATCGGTTCTTCGTGATTGATCGAATCTACAACAAGGTTAGCTTCGCTAGAAAAAGCATTCACTAACACATCATCCTTGTTAACAATCACATCATCTTCATTGAACTCATCATGCTTGTGAGAAATCACATCTTGATCATACAAATCATCGTGCTTGTGAGAAATCACATCTTGATCATGCAAATCATCATGCTTAGCAATATCATTCAAATCATCATGCTTATGTTTGTCATCCAAATCATCATGCTTGTCATCATGCAAATCATTGTGCTTATCATTGTCAATCAAATCATCATCATGCTTCACACAATCATTGAAATCCTGTGTGTCTTGCTTTGGAGAAGAAGAGACTGAGAGAGTCTCCTTTTCTCGATCCTGTTGAATCTGTGCCTGCATTTGAGAAAAGAGTCGCAACATCTCTTGCATTCTTGCTTTGGTCTCGCGGTCATATTCTGCTTGTCTTGCTTTGGCTTCCAAACGTGCTTGCTCGCTCCCATGCGCTATGGCTGCCATTCTTTCTTCGTACTGACGCTCGATGGCCGCCATCTTTTCTTCGTGGTCACGCTCTATTTCTGCTTTTCGTTCTGCATCTCGTGCTTTGTCTTCTAAATTCTTGTCCATCATCCTCTTGTCGAAAGCCTCCATAGGAGTTAGTGCAATCCTTGTCGTAGATGGAAAAGGGGGAGGGTCGGAAAAACCTCCTGGTGGGGAAAATTCTTCTTCGCCTCTCTCATGCTCATCACCTCAAAGCGAAGTATCCATTCCTCTTCGAGTGATGACCATTCTGAACTTGTGGGTTCTTAAGTTCATGAGGAACTTGGGTTTTTGGGGATCTTGGGTTCTTAAGTTCACGAGGAACTTGGGTTCTTGCGGGTCTTGAGATTCTTGAGGTTTTCTTTCGCTTGCAAATCGTGTTTGAGAAGGATCTTCTCTTCACCCGAGTTCTACTCCTTTCTGAGGGCGCACCCCGTGGTGGCCTTGCGCTCACACCAAGGTTGCTTTTTCCCACCTCACGTCAATTGGTCGGCCGCTAAGTGCATGGTCCGCTCTCAATGAGTGAAAAGAGACATAAGGGGAGGCTGGACAAGCCCTTCTTTCCTGGGATTCCTGTCACTCTTCAAAAAACACGATTAGGAATCGACACGCCAAAGCGAACTTGGGTTCGTGCGACCTCAACAAGCAAAAAAAAATTCTGTGGTTTTTGTGGTTCTTTTCTTGAGTGATACAGAACACTACCAAAGCTCTGATACCAATGTTAGGTGCAGCGGAATGATTGTTTGCGCTTTGCTCAAGATGAGTGCTCCGAACTGTGCTCAAGGTTCCTTTTAGTTCGTATGGAAGGTAGAGCCTTCCGTTCTTAATGAGAGAATGCTATGATCACAAACAAAGTGAATGGACACTGTGCGTGCAAGTGTATGAGATTGAGAGATAGATTCAGCTTAAAACATGAATATCCAAAAAGATAGCATGAATTGTTTTGAAAGACTGAAAATTACCTTGTAAACAACATTTTGCAAAAATCAAATTCTCATTTACTACTTATAGTGACTGATAAATATAGGCTTTCAAATATGATATTTTCCATTCAAGATGGCATTTGCTTTCAATATGGGTTTATAAGTTTGAAAAATATGATTTCTTTAGGAAGCTACAGAGTTTTGATGTTTTTTTACCAAAAACAACTCAAAATTTGCGTGAACTTTCATTGTAAAACTTATCATATATCTTCTTCTATAGTATATATTTTGATGTGGAAAAAAATGATGTACTTTTTTCACCTCATAACCTATATACACAATGGGCAAGAACCAAAAAGTCAATTGTTAGCTTATGGAAATAAATGTCAAAAGTTGATGAAAAAGCAGGACACTTTAGTGTCCTAGGACATTTGAGTGTCCAATTACAGAACTAGTGTTAAAAGCCTACATACTACACAAGCATGTTTAAAACTTTATATACAAACACAAAACCATAGAAAGTTCAAAAATTAGAATTTAGAGACTAGCTTGTGAGCATGGGAGAAGGTGAAGGTGAGCAAGAGAGGGTGAGAGGATGAGCTGGCCCCTAATTCGCAGCTCACAGCTCACTGATGTGCTGCAATGCCTTCATAACAGAGTTAGCAGCCCAACTCGCGCGGCCAAAAAACTGCATGCGAAAAATTTTGCCCCAAATTTTTTGCCGGGTGCGGAATCACTTTCTCGACGTTTCCGTACTCGGACGAGTACAGAAGTACGGCTGGGCAACCAGGCCTTTTGAAGGATCTTCAGTTTGTATAAATTTTTGGTGATGCCTTTTGGCCTTAGCAATGCTCCAGCGACTTTCAACGGAATGATGGATAGGATTTTCAGAGAGAGTAGATCATTTGTCGGCACTTTCTTTGATGACATTATAGTCTTCTCCAAGGATGAAGCAGAACATAGACACCATCTGCTACAGGTCTTTCAGGCATTGGGAGATCACAAGCTAGGTATCAATGCCAAAAAGAGTGAATTTTCCTTGCCGGAGATACATTTTTTGGGACACATCGTCTCAGCAGAGCAGGAGTACAGATAGACCCGGCCAAGATTGAGACTATACGTGATTGGCCCGATCTGAAGAATGTTCGTAAAGTTAGAAGCTTCTTGGGCGTATGTTCTTACTACCGGTAGTTTATTCGAAAGTTTGCAGAGGTAGCTTCCCCTTTGCACATTCTGACATAGAAAGGAGTCTGACCCACGGAGGTGACTGCCTTTCAGACACTGAAAGAGAAATTGACTACTGGACCAATATTGACTTTGCCGGATTCTCAAAAGTCATTTGAAGTATATTGTGATGCTTGTGGTCGTAGTCTGGGAGCGGTCTTAATGCAAGAAGGCCATGTGATTTCCTATGAAAGCCGATTGTTTTCAAGGCCAGAATTGACAGCACAAATCTATGAGAAAGAGCTTTTGGCAGTAATCCACGCTCTTACTCAGTGGCAACTCGGAACCGATTTAACGGTCTTCACTGATCATCAGAGTTTATGCTACTTCTTGTCATAGAAGAAGCTTTTGGAAAAGCAAATGCGGTGGGCTAACATCTTGTCACAGTTTCACTTCCAGATTGTCCATGTTCAGGGACAGAAGAACTTGGTGGCAGATGCTGTGTCTCGGAAGCTGCTAGTCTTGGCTATTTCCGCGATTCATCACAGAAGCTTCGATGACATGGTTGATCAGTACGTCACAGATCCGGATTTTTCAGATGTATTCACTCGAATACAGAATGGGGAGGTAGTAGCGGGATATTCCATACGGGATGGCTACTTGATGATGAAAACGATGTTGTGCGTTATACAGCCGTTGAGGGAAAAGGTTTTGACTGAGTGCCATTGTCCACCTTTTACGGGTCACCGTGGCGTTGACACCACCTTGAAAGGTGTGGATAGTTACTTCTTTTCGCCAAGACTCAAGAAGGATGTGGACAACTTCGTACGCAGTTGCTTGGTATGCCAAAAGGTCAAGTTTGATAGGCATAAAGCACAGGGATTGTTACAGCCTTTACCCATTTCCACCCCGCCTCTAGGAAAGTATTGCAATGGATTTCATTTTTGATCTTCCAAAGACACAAAGTGGGCATGATGGCATTTGGACTGTCATTAATAGATTTAGCAAGCAAGCTCACTTCATTCCAGTGAAGAAAACAGTCAAGCCGGATCATTTAGCGAGATTGTTCATTGCACAGATTTTCAAATTACATGGCATGCTTGAGACGGTAGTCTTTGACAGAGATTCCCGATTCATGAGTTTGTTTTGGAAGGCTATTTGGGAGAACATTGGCACACGGTTGCAATTCTCGTCATCTTTCCATCCGCAGACAGATGGGCAATGTGAGATTGCAAATTCAGTCGTACTAGATTTATTGAAGTCTTACATTTTTTATCAGAAGACTCAATGGGAAATTTTTTTGCCCTTGGTGGAATTTTCCTACAATAACACGATCCACTCTTCGACGGGGAAGGCGCCATTTGAGGTCATTGAAGGTGCTCCAAAGGTTCCACCCTTCCTTAGCACGAAAAATAAGATTTTTGAAGCCGACCAGTACACGAGGGACTTGGACGTTGCTTTTGCCAAGGTTTGGGAGGCTTTAGCAAAATCTTAGGAACGACACAAGAAGGCAGTAGATTGACACCGTCGCGATTTGAAATTAAAGAAAGACGATTGGGTGCTCTTACGTTTTGAGAAGGCACGCTTAAGAAAGAAAAAGAAGCGGCTTTTTTCAAAGCTTAGCATGAGGTACTATGGTCCTTTCCAGATAAAAGAAAAGATAAATGATGTCTTCTTTAGACTGAAGCTGCCTAATACTTGGAAGATTCACAATGCTTTTCATGTGAGTCTATTGAAGCCTTTTAAAGGCGATGTTCCCGATGACGGGGAGCCGGATGACAACCCAAAGTGGAGGAAAGCGAGGAGATACTCGTTCCAGAACAGATATTGGCACACAAGGACAGAAAGATAAAAGATAAAGTGATTAGGCGGTTCTTGGTTAAGTTCAAGAATTATCCTGTATTGGATGCGAAGTGGATGGAGAAGGAGGACCTAGCAAATACTCCTTAGATTTTGGAACTTTACCTTGAAGCATTCGGTGCAGCATAGTCTACTCCAATAGAACCCCGA
Organism: Adiantum capillus-veneris; assembly: GCF_014529385.1. Lineage (NCBI taxonomy): Eukaryota > Viridiplantae > Streptophyta > Polypodiopsida > Polypodiales > Pteridaceae > Adiantum > Adiantum capillus-veneris. Next base: position 44,737,748 of record NC_140954.1, read on the forward strand.
TTTTAGCATGGGTGAATCTAGTGCAGCGGTTTTGCACAAGAGAGGGGTCACTCCACTCCTTTGTCAATGGATTACCCCGATTTTGAATAGAGTCACTGATGTCTCCCTTTGGGTTGCAGGGATACAGATGGGTTGACAATATTCTGTTGTACGACTTTATGAACCGGAATTCCCGAAAACGAAAATGAAAATGATTGATTTGTACTTGACTTGTTTGAGTGCAGGAACTGAAAGACGAAATGACTGTAGTATTTCGGTCTCATAAATCTCTATATACATGATTGCAATAAGGATTAGTTAATGGCATCCGTGAGGTTCGAAATGGATCTAGATGCGATTACTGTGCAGGAACTGAAAGACGAAATGACTGTAGTATTTCGGTCTCATAAATCTCTATATACATGATTGCAATAAGGATTAGTTAATGGCATCCGTGAGGTTCGGAATGGATCTAGATGCGATTACTAAATACGTTGCCGATTAATCATGGTCTGAGATTTAAAATGAATTTGTATGTGATTTGTCATGTGATGTCCTGTGATGTCAAGTGATTCTTGTGATGTCCGGTGATGTGACTGTCGATTTGTACGAGTGCTAGATGTGTTGTGTCCAATACGTCGGTACTAATAGTCAGTGTCTACTAAGACAGTTTATGGCCTCTGTCTGTTTTGCAGGCGTAATCAAGGACGATTACAATTCTCTCAAGAGGGGGGTATGTCACAAACTAATGACATGGCAGGCCCCAGATACGCAGAGAAATGCGCCGACAGGCTGATGTGGCAGCAACCCAACGAAAACCCGCCGAAAATTACGCTAGCAAGTTGACACGTGGCAGGCTGTACGGATCTCGGTCTTTTGCGTTGGTCATGTTGATGTGGCAGTGTACGGACGTCCGTAAATTACGATGGCTGACTTTTGGCAGCTTTTGGGCATAATGCTTTTGAGTTGAAGCTTTTGAGTTGGCTCTGCTTTGGGCAACCCTTGTAACAATAAATAGGTCTTTTGGGCCTTATTACTCAGAGCATCTGGATGCAGAGTCTGAGTGTGAGTTCCCAGGGACTCGCTTGTACTTTGCACACAGATTAATATAGAAAAGAAATACTGAAAGGGGCGCCAATCTTTGGGGCCAATACCTCTGGACATGGAACTACGCCGGGCCGTGTCATCTTTTGTGAACTGTTTTAAAGTGAATCTCTGTTGTGTCACTGTAGAATCTAGACTTGGGGTGTCCAAGTTTGTTGCACATTACTCTGCTGCTAAGTCAATTGAGCGACCGGTTGAGATATTTTTTTAAGACTAGAAGGTCCAAAGGGGGGAATTAATGCATGAGTGCCACTTACACATTTTTGGGCATTTTCCAACTTAAGAGAGAGAGAAGCGTTAAAATAAAATATTGGCTGCATTTTTCAGCCGTATGGTGGATTGTTGCAGTTATAAAAGCTATTGTGTGCAAGCTTTCCCTCTCATATACAGTGTAGTGCAAGAAGTGATGTCCTGCACACTCTACACTGCTCTCTCTCTCCCTCACGTGTAGTAACATAATGCCCTATAAGAGGGCTCTTCATTTGACCTATGTACAGTTGTGTGGTCTGATGCTTCTGTGCGGAGGCAAGAGCTCTTTGAGCAGGAACAGGAGTAGCTAACTGCTACTCCAAAAGCAGGCATCGGTGAGGGTGATAACCTCAGCTTACAGGTGCATTTTTAGCGTTGGTTATGCGTTGTTTTTGAACTGTTTTGTAGCCGTATGGATGTCAAAAGCATTGGAAACAGTGCCCCACTGTCAGAGGACAGTTCCGGGACTGTTTAGGACTGAAAACAGAGGGTTTATGTCTTTGGAAAGGAGTTAGAGCAGGGGGATTTGTTAAGGGCGAGTTTGGGGTTGTTATGCTGCCGAAATTTTACCAGAACAGGTGTGATCTAGTTGGATACAGGTGAAGATCCCCAAAACTCTACTTTTGTAACTTTACCCTCTAAAGGAAGAAAGAAATATCGAAAAGGATCGCCAGTTTTTGGGGCCTACATGTTGTTGGCGTCTGCTCGGAGCATTCTAACTTCTGAGCCGTGTGTTCTTTGAAGTGTTAATTCCCGTTACAGGTTTCTTGTACAAGGTTTCTCTGTGTTTTACAGCTTAAAGTAAAGTTTTGGGTGAGAGCTAAAGTCTCCCCCCCCCCCCCCCCCCGAAAAAAAGAGGGCCCTGTCTCTGGTCACTTTGCCTTTGAAGGTCATGTTTAGGGCTCGGGTTGCGGTTTCAGCCATTAGGCTTAGGGTTTCAATTGTGATGTCACCAATCTGGTGATAGGAGCAGACAAGGAAGATGTAACTTCTCCGACTTCAACCGGTGCATGCTTGTAACTGCCATACATGTTCCAGACCACCACCCATATGCAAAAATGCACCGGAAAGGGGGGTGGCCTAAAAAACTTTAGGAAAGAGACGGGTGATGGAGAGAGGAGAGAAGGAAAGGGCAAATCATCCCTATAGAGAAAGGCAGAAAGAAGTCAGGGCAAAGGAAAAAAGAACCTAGGCTCTTACTCAAGTTACAAGGAGATGGTTAGAGAGGTGTCTAGGGGCTTACATCAGCTATCAAATATGTTCAGGCAGAACATGCGGTGTTCTTAATGGAGATCTTTTAGACACTGGGGATTTCATGAAGGCTTTGTGTGATGTGGATCTTCTCGTTCTTTCCAGATTTCCACACACTGACAGAGCAAAGCTTGCTTTGGAGGCTCCTGGGGAGGGTATTTACTATTATGTTTGGGGAGGCTTCTAGGGTTTTTCCCGCAGCTTTATCATTGTTGTAGATTCGGAGTCGTCTTTTGACATCACGGTGCAGGATTGTTTTCAAAAATGTGAAAGGGATTGAGCATTTGGTCTTTGTGGGAAAAGATTTTGCTAACTCACACTGCCTGCTAATTCACATCGAGCACATTGCACGTGCCAAAGCTACTTCTGTGTGCAGCAAGTATGATTTCTGGAATGCTTAGTCTATCAGTTGATTAAGTCAAGTTTAAAAGCAAGCGACTAAGGGTTTTGGTGTTGTATCAAATAGATTACATCTTTTTGATTGATTAATCAGGAATGGATAATCAGAATCACATCTGCAAAAAGTGTGAGTGTTTGGCTGGTCACGGAGGACCCGGTTTTTCTAAAGACTGTTTACATGGAAAGGGGAACTTTATGTTATGTTCACATTTGAATGGCGAGTTCAGATAATTTTCAGAAATCCTGATGCCTATGATTTGACATCTTGCGTGCATCTACTTTGGCAGGAGTACACGAAACATTATGGATAGCGCACTTGCAGCATGGAAGAGGTTGACAGGGCAATTGGAAGCGCGTGGAGGAAATGTGCAAGAAATCCTCTTTAGGCTCTATTCGCATCCAAGCCGCAGATATCACAATCTCAGTCATATAACAGATTGCTTGACTGAGCTAGAGGAGTTTAAATCGATGCATCCGTCCTATGTGTCATCATTGGACATAGATGAGATCACCATAGCCGTATGGTTTCATGATGCCATCTATGATCCAAGAGCGCCGAGCAATGAAGAGGACAGTGCTCATCTCTTTGAGCAGGTCTCTGAAGGCATGGATCTCTCTTCCCGTGAGAGCATAAAGAGGATGATCCTAGCCACAAAACATCATCATCCCCTTTCCTGCAGCAGCTCTATGCTACAAGAGCAATTGGTGCTGGACCTGGACCTTTCTATTCTTGGACAAAGCAAGAGTAAGTTTGATGAATATGACGAGGCGATCCGTATGGAATATGATTGGGTACCAGAAGCTGTTTACCGCAAGAAACGTGCAGATGTGCTTCGTGGTTTTCTCCAGAGAAATCGCGTCTACTTCACCGATTATTTTCATGAGAAGTTCGATTCCAATGCACGACACAACTTGGAAAGAGCCATTGCTAGTTTGATGGCTACACCTTCGGCTATGCAGAGTGCATGAATTCGTCGTGTTGATTTCGATGGTTGTCCTGACAGTTTTGTTCACAGTGGTCTTTTTCCAAAGAATATACTGGTGGTACATATCCAAATTGTGGGTAAGCCATTGTCCGTCTTAGAAGTTTTGAAATGCCCGGATGCTAATTGAATCAAGACTTCAATGGCAATGGGCCAATACCATCTCGACATAGTATGCTAGTCATCATGTTTTGGTCTCATTTTCCTTGTTAGTTGTGCCATAGTGTGCTGAAAGTGAGTTTATTTTCTACAAACACTATGTTTGGCAAGACTAGGCCAGTGTAAGGATGGTAGGAGTTACCACCATTGATCCAACATTTTAGAAGCAAAGCACCTTACCTCTTTAATGATTTAGATCAGCACTCTCTCTTAAGGATTTGAAATCTATAGAACCGGTGTCCAAGGCCAGTTCTCTTGACTCGACATGCATCAATGGATGTATCCAGGCTAGATATGAACTTCATACCTCATAGCATAAGTTGATGCTTCATTCACAAGAAGATTTATAAATTTTCTCATGTAGGAAAACAGAGTCTTTTTCAGTGTTTTTCATACAATGCATAACATCATGAGCTTCTGCTCGAGAGGCACCGCAAACCTAGCTAGGTACGATTGGGGGCAGGGGACCACCGGCCCCCCCACTAGGCCGGCGGTCCCCTACCCCCAATCATACCTAGCTAGGTATGCGGTGCCTCCCTCACAGAAGCTCATGATGTTGAGGTAAGTCACAATGTGGGAATTATTGTGAGAATTTGTCCAAAACTTCTTGTGATTATGGACATGGAAAATCTTTGTCGATTTTGGAGCTTTAGATAATGAAAAGTGAGTACATAGTTTATGCCAGAGAATGTTCTCAAGCCACGTAAGTGGATGGCCAATGACCATGAACCAGGCTTTGCACCTTCATTTATAAGGACCAACTAGCATTCCCAATTCACGTACCAAAACATGTAGTGCTAAGTGGGTGGTTTTACTGGCTTTCATTTGTAATAAGTCCTCAGTGTTAGTAGAGGCTTCAACTGTGATCCTCTACATCGAGTGCGATCAAGACCTCACACATTGCATAGCCTATGAGTGACCTCCATGCTCTATTTACTTGGTAAGCCAAAGGCTCTTTTTCCAATATGTGAACGTAGAAGCAACCACATGGCACCATATTTAAATTTAAAAAAAAAACATTGCTGCCATGAAAAGCTCTAAATAAAACAAACTCCATTTGAAAAGCTACCAAGTGAATAACATTTAAAGAAAGCACTCTGTGGTGCTCAATTGCGCAGTGCGAATATCACCACCAGTTTGCAAGTTTCCCAGAAGCAGCTCGGAGTGTCTGCAGGTTTTGTCTCTGGCCACTCTTTACGAGAGAGAGAGAGATAGAGAGAGAGAGAGAGTAGGCTATGACGCAGGTAGTAGGCGATGATGGATTTGATCGCGCATGAGCTTTAATGGAACCATCAAATGTGGACCCTATTGCCTTCTCATCCTCTGATCTATGGTGCTGGAAGTGGCAACGTCCATCTTATATATTGGTGTTGGAAGTAGCAATGCCCAGCTAGCTGTACTGGCACCTTATACCTGTTCACATGAAAGCGAAGAGCCATGAAGAAAAGCCTACTTTGTCGACATGATGAAAGCATTCTTCAGTTACATAGAGTCTGTAGGAAAAGCTCTCCCTATTCATTCCAGCAGTACAAGGTCGACAATGTCACTGTTTGCCCCATCGGTATATTGGAATCGGCCTTCTTTTGTAGTGAAGCCTCAATACCATTATAAGCCTACCTGCGCCTTCCCCAAATAGCGATCATAGCAGCTTTGTGTGCAACAAGACCCAGTGGCCAGCTGAACAGTATGTCCAGTTTCAACTACCTTACTCAACTTATTTCTGCAGGTGCAACTAGTTATGGCCAGCATTATGCCTCTCCAAATATAGCTCATACAGATTCAACAACCATGTGCCCTCGGCCATCCTTCAACGTTTATGAAAATGATATGCAATAGGTCCCATGCCTAGTTCTCAAGATTCACAACAATTCTTTTCCGTGAAGTTTGCTCGTGCAGCAGCAGCAAGCCGGACCTTCCAAACCCTGGTTATATTTCATAGATCATCAAGATGGAGAGTACTTCGGAAGCTGGCCGACGTGATGAGTCCCTCTCAAAGAAAACCTTCCCAAAAAAAAAGACCTTAAGAGGTAGCGGCAGGTGGATTTGTGCAGGCGCAGACTCGCTTGTGGGCGAAATGTAATGGAGGTTAAATGGCGGAGGCTTGTGGGTAGCTTTGGGGTTGGTTTGCATGGGTGAAGAGGCAAAGGACAAGGAGATACACGTGTAGCTGGGGCGAGAGGTTGAACCAGCGTTAGGAGGCGAAGCCGCGAGGGTGAAAGCAATAGGCGGGCTGGAGGGAGCGTGAGCATGTGGATGCCGCGGTTGAAGAGGTTTCACCGGTCAGAGAGACGATGTAGGCCAGTTTAGTTTGGGCAAATGGACGTGCGCAACCAGGCGTGAGATGGGCTCGAGCAGAGGCGAAACAGGGAAATGTAGACAGATGGGGAGACGGGCTTACATTCGGAGAGGAGAAGAAAGGTTAAGAAAAATAAAGCCTTATCTTAAGCGTTATAGTCAATGCACTCAAAGAAGGCTAAGCTATTGTCCACTGCATATAGTGCCTTCTACTATGGGGACACCGCCCTCAAGGTACCCATTATCATGTGCAATTAGGAAGCACGACACATAACACGGGTCCGGGGTTAGTCAACAAGGAGGCAAGAAGACATAATTGCTGACGGAAGCGGCTTAAAAGAGAGAGAGAGAGAGAGAGAGAGAGAGAGAGAGAGAGAGAGAGAAGGTAATACTGATAAGAGGACAGAGAACATAAAGTTATATCTGCGTATTTTGTGTATGGCAGGGAGGACATATATTCACAACACTGTACATTCCAATTGCACAAGCGTGACCCCAACTCGACAACACTGCAAGGTTCGTTATTTGCATCCATTTTCCCATGCGCATGCGTTTGCTTGGTGCAACACATAAATGCTACGAGGCAGGATACGGCTTCCGTTTCTTATAATTTTTTGGAGAGACCACAGTGCCATCTCTCCACCATACTTTTGTAGGGCACCTTTGTAATGACATGCATTGTATACTTTGCACTTTCAGTCTGTGACATTTCATTGGAAGACGATATGTTTAACTATTTACATTGCTTTTTTTTTAGCTTGACTCAAATATCGGCTTGTAGATTGGACAATCGAAAAGCAGCAGTACAACATTGCAGGGCCAATAAAGCACCTCATTTATTGTTACAATTTATTCATGCTTTATCTATTTGCTTGTTTTAGAATTTTCCGCATTACTTCCTTTGCTTCAATTTATTTGGATCTCGTTTTCAGAACTATACTCTCGATGTAGATCAACATCTACACATGTTAGTTACACCTGCAACTCTTTGCATACGGATGCTAGCCAATGCATGTGATGTATTACATAGTGAATACACAAGTAGTGAATGCATGTGGTGTATCGCGGTCGTGAATTGACCTTGTGCATCTTTACTTTAGCTCTAAATAATTGATACCATACTACGTGTCTAAATAATTCATGTCGTACTATATATGTCCTCGTTTCTCCTGTACTAGGTGTCAGTATGAAGTTCTCAAGACCTATAAAATTACAGTCCAAGCATCAATAAGCTAGGGATCAAATTGTAGCCAACTTGAAACTAGCTTATCGTCCATATGCTAGGTCATGGTTTGAAATTACTACATGGTATAAAGATTGGAGCATGCAATGTGACATCTTTGCTCACAATCTAGAAATATGTCCCTCATACACGGCGGCATACCTCACATATATAGCAATAAACGAAATCGACAAACAAATGAAATAGACACTCCTGTTGCTCTCACTTCTGTATTATCGTTGGATGCTTTGCCATCAGAGCGGCAACAACAAGACTTAATAGTATTGCATTTACAATCCATTACCAGTTCAAGATACCAACCACAAATCAACAGTATTTTTCCTCTCTATTCATGAGACCGATGAGTGATATTTGGACATAAAAGAGGCAGATATTATAATTATAAACGAGCTACCTTAGGTACATGTATTATAGATGAATCAAACTGGCACTACAAAAGTTGAAATGAAGACGAACATGGGTAACATAAATGTCCTTCAGTAATGACTCCTAGACTCTAAGTTTAGTGAGATGGATTCGATCGCAATTGTCATGCGTTGCATGATCACTGAAAACAGCGACTTGACAATCGGTCCGGCAAACGGTGCAAGATGCATTGTCGATGCCATAACACAAAACACAAAACGTCAAATTACATGTATCAGTGTTCTCATTCATTGTACTGGGAATAACTACAAAAGACGAAAGGTAGAACACAAATAACTACAAAAGAAGAAAGACAAAATACACTCGACATCCACCCTCAAAAATGCGAGCTGACGTTTTGTGTTGCCAAACCATTCGATGAAAAAATTCTTTTTGAAATACTTTTTGTTTTCAAGAATTTACATGCAGCACGTATACTAGAAAAAACATTCATCAATAGACACAGTAGTACAACCTCACTTGGATATAATCTTAGCTGTAACCATCCCTATAAACTCTAATAATTGACGCACTTGACTTTGTCTTCTCCCATAAACATTAAAGCATTTTTCAAATGTATATCCCTTTCATGCAGTGCCACCCTTGCCAAATCAGTCATGCTCTTGTTCCCTTCATTGCTAGATGCTAAATGTCAATTTGCATATGTCCCGCTATATTCTATAAATGTTATATAGCAAGCCCACCAAGCAAGACTAGTTCTAGTTGAGTCCACACTCTTCTTCATGCCTTCTTCCATAGATTCTAATCAATGTCTACTATTGCAACATCTCAAGTTCCGGATAGATCTTTAAGGTCTCTTGGGATAATTTCCTACAAAGTTAAAATTATCTTCTTCTTCTTCTTCTTACTTGTTAATGGTTTGTGCGTTATTGACAATTTACATGTGGCATGCTCCATTATGGATGAATGCATCTCACATCAACACAAGGAAATGACAATTGCCATGTGGCATGCTCCATTATGGCTCAATGCATCTCACATCAACACACTGAAAAACATAGCAACCAGAAGGACACCTGGAACATCTTCTTAAGAGAAGCATGGAGCATGGAAGTCTAAAGCAATCACAACTCACTTAAAGAATAAAATCTCCACCACATAGAACAAGCATGACGAGAGAGAGAGAGAGAGAGAGAGAGAGAGAGAGAGAGAGAGAGAGAGAGAGAGACTTGGAAGTGATTACTACATCAATGAAGTACTCCATGAGTGCATGAGAGATCATTGATGCTCTAAAATATTATATTTGTGGGACAGAAGTATAATGTGAACAAGATCTTTTGAGGCATGGTATCACGTCTGCTCAAAATATGAAAATGAGGGTTACTCTATGCTATCATTTTCCTTTTAGGCTTTGGAAAATGAACAAACTATGATTTGTCTTCTACTGGTGTAGCAAGATGCCTTGCGCTGGTGGTGTATCCTTATTTATTTTGACCTCCCCACATATGTCCACTCCAGTGGGGCTAATGTTAGATATCGGCTAGGGTACGTGTGTGTAGGTGGAGATGATCGGATCTGGCGGTCACACGCTTTGTTGGGGGGGGACAGCCTTACGTTTTGATTGATGAGTAACATGTGGCAAAGTGTTTGTAAGCATGCTTGCGTAGCACTGTGGTAGTGCTACCACCTACGACGGCGGTGAGGGAGGCCGTGGGTTCAAAGCGGGTTGACCCTTTGGTCAATTGCTGCTAAGCGGTTCCACATGACTGGCAACTGGCTTCGCTTGCTCTGCTACGTAGGTAAGCTAGCCGAAATATAACCAAAACCCTTCAACGGCAACATTGTCACGTAAGAATTCTATAAAGCGGAAGGGATTACAATATGTAGCGATGAATATCCAGGAAGTTGATTTTGAATGAGTGCTAAGAAAAAACCTTGGCGTCAAGTCTTGATTCAAGGGAATTAGACCCTAGCTAAAAGGACTCCAAATACTTCTCCTCTGGATAACCTTGATACGCTCATTCTCTATACCAAGAGCTTTGTTGGACAAATCAAGAGATGATTTTGTTTTCAATGTCTTCTTGGTCTCTCCTTGAATTTATATTGATTATCTGTTTGGTTGTAGATTGATGGGAAAAATGCTTCCTAAAGATTACCACATGCCTTCGCATTGTCAACGGGCAAGATCATTTGTCACTATACTTGGCATGAAATATGAACACATCCATGCATACGTCAACTATTGCATACTTTATCATAATCAACATGTACATGCCACCTCCTGTCTCGTGTGCGGAGAAGCCCGCTATAAGACCGGCATGATCAGGGCCCTCCTATCTTGTAAGGTATTGAGACATTTTTCACTTCTCTCTCGGATGCAGCACATGTTTAAAAGCACGTCTATGGTAGAGCTTCACACATGGCATGCCAACCATCGCTCAAATGATGGAATGGTGTGTGTCCTTATCCATTCTGTTAAGTATGGGTAGAGCCTCACACATGGCATGCCAACCACCACTCAAATGATGGAATGATGTGTGTCCTTATCCATTCTGTTAAGTATGGAGGCTGATTTATCCCTTGTAATTTTTTGTATTAAAAACGCACATTTGTAAGGCCCCCGTTATGAGGAGAAGCCATCGTGCGTGAAGAAAAATCACTCGCCATCGGAATATTCCTTTTTTGCCAAAATATTATGGCCGGATGGCGGTCGGAAAACGGCCGGCCGGTTGACCGGTGGTCGATTTCAAAGGCGGACTTGTCTTCTCAAGGGCGGCTACACATGGGCAGATTGGAGAGTCTAATCTGGACTTGTTTACACAAGGGCGGCTACACATGGTTGCCTCTCATGAGAGAGGGTAGTCCTTTTGGCCTATAAAAGGAGGGCATTTCTACAAACATTTTGGAGTGTGAAGTTGATGCAACAAGGTGGGTGTGAGGTGGTGAGAGTGAAGCAAGGCGGGAGCTCTATTAAGGGTATAATCCCTTTGTAACCTACTTCTTGTTTGAAGTACTAAAGCCATCAAGTGGATGCTTTCCCGTGGATGTAGTTCACATTGGGTGAACCACGTATATCATGTGCTTTCTCTCTCTCTCTCTCTCTCTCTCTCTCTCTCTCTCTCTCTCTCTCTCTTTACTCTATAATTTCTTGTGTGTAAAAAATTGTCTCTCCATTAAGTAAGCTACTCAAATATCTATTTAACTACGTCCTATTTCCTAACAATTGATAGCAAAGCACGATTTGCTTGTAGCTAGAGTATCTCAAGGAAAGGATTCCTTGAACTGAGTGGGAGTAATGACGGAGCAAGGAAATCTCAAGATCAAAAATTTCAACGGCAAGAACTACCAACACTAAAAGATGCAGATTGAAGACTATCTCTAACAGATGGACTTTTATTTGCCACTAGGCGGTCTTGCAAAGAAGCCCACAACAATGGCAGATGAAGCATGGATTGTCCTTGACCAAAAGGCATTAGGAACAATTCGGCTAAGCTTGGCGTCAACGGTGGCCTTCAAAATTTTGGAGATAAGGACCACAGAGGACTTGATGAAGTTACTTGATGGCCTCTACGAGAAACCATCGACATCCAATAAGGTATTTCTCATGAAGTGCTTGTTCAATCTAAAGATGGTAGAGAATGGTTCAATTGCAAAACACTTAAATGAATTTAACACCAATATAAGAAAACTTCAATCGGTGAAAATCAATTTCAATGATGAAGTGCGAGCTCTCCTTATACTATCATTCTACCGGATAGTTGGGACAGTCTTGTAATGGCTGCAAGTAACTCTATCTCTAGCACAAATACTCTTAAGTTTGATGATGTTGTGGGTGTTCTCCTAAGTGTGGAAATGCGAAGGAACACAAGTGAATCATCAAGTGCTGCATTGTCAGTGGAAACAAGTGGAAGGTCTAAGGAGAGGTTCAGAAACCAAAAGAGTCGTGATCACTCAAGGCAGAACAAATCATGCATAAAGTCGGTTCTTGAATGTTGGAACTGCGGGCAAGAAGGGCCACATAAAAAATAATTGTTGGTCCAAGAAGAAGAAGGAGTCGGAGTCTCAAGACAACAAGCCAACATCGGAGGCCAATGCGGCATGTAAAGTAGAGTAAGGTCCTCTAATTCTCACATTAGACAATGTGTCTAATTCCTAGATAGTAGATTACGGGACTTCATATCATGCAGCACCACACAAGCAACATTTCCAAGATTACGCCAAAGGGTAATTTTGGGTATGTATACTTGGGAGATGATGAAGCTTGTGAAATTGTCGGCAAAGGTAGAGTTTGTGTCAAAACTACTAACGGAAATGAATGGAAGCTTAGAGATGTTAGGCATGTTCCTTCTCTTTGCAAAAATTTAATCTCTATAGGAATTAGGGAAGTACAAAGTGATGAATATTGATGTCTACCTCAATCTCCTCATCGAAGAGTTAGAGAAGTTACGGAAGGGCATCTCTATTGTCCATGTTTTACTTCCAAAAGAAAGGAGAGAGGTCATTGTGAAGGGTATCCTTATGTGGACTATGCACAACTATTCTAGTCTTGAAGAGATTTCTTGTATATTGCACGTTTATTCTTCTCGTCCTTTAGCATTTCAAGTTTCAAGCTTTTCTCTAACTATATGAGTGTAGGGTTGTCCACATTGGGCCACAATGTCTATCCTACTTATGGGCCATCATTGGTGATGGAGTGGAAAGATGTCCTGCACAAGGTAACATATTCAAACAACCATCTTTTTTTGCCCGAAAGTTATAGCAAATACAAGGCTCCAAAAATGGGAAGACACCTCTAAAGTGTACAATGGCAGACTGGGCAAGCATTTAGAAAGAGTACTATACCACTGATCCACCTCATTCTAATCCACCAAAAGGTTTGTCAAGGTACTTCACATTTTTAAGGCTTCCATACTAGGACTTAAAAATACAATACCTCGTGGATCCCATGCACATCTTCAAAAATGTTTCTCACGACAAGCTATGAGACCACATTACTAATAAAAGAATTTATTGGGGGAAAAGGAGGATTTGAGCGCTTTGAGACGTCCCCTCGCATCCACCACTCCATGTCAGGGTCCCAATGGGAAGATTGTGCTTCCTAGAGCCCCATGGATTTTAACTAAAGATGAGCTTGATTGAGTGAAGGAATTCATTGCCTCTATTCGTACATCAATGTGATAGATGAGATCACTAAAGGGAACTTTCACAAAGGAAAAGAAACGTGAAAGTGTTCAATTGTATGGGTTGAAGTCCCATGATTAGCACAAGATGTTATAGGTAGTTCTTCAACTTTTATGTTGTCTCTCAAGTAGTTTAGATATTGAATTTTGTGTATGATTAAATCCATATCTTCTATTAATATTTTGAAATTGTAGTTCATTTTACCCTTGTGCGGGGATAAGAAAGTAAGAGAAGCTACTTTTAAACTAGGTGAGTTAGTAAGGTATATCATATTTCTATTTTATTAAACTTTTTGATATACACTAAATCATCAACATGCATTTAGTGTACTCATGTATTATCTTGTAGATTTGTAAGCTAAGAAATTGAAATAAAGGTCATTCTTGCTGCTCAAGTGCTTACCATGGAAATATTGTGTGTCATTGAGGATGGATTTCCTCAATCCGTTCTTGTTATTCAAGTTCACCTCTTGGTTCATGTGGTTAAAGAGATCGCTCTATGTGAAGTAGTGCAGACACGATGGATATTGTTTTTAGAGAGATTTTGCAAACTGAATATCTGGCCTTGTGTTGCATACATAAATGAGGCAGCCAACAGCAGTTTGGTAAAGAGTGACATCAGCAGGATCTCCAGCATCATGTAGACTCAACTTCAAACCTGTTTCCATGGGAGTGGCGATAGGTTTGCAATCCTCAAGTCCAAACTTACATAGCAATGTCTCTATGTAACTTTTCTGACACAAGGCAATACCACCATCACACTGCTTAAACTGTATACCCAAGTAATGATGCAATAGCCCCAAATCTTTCGTCTTGAAAGTAGCATTCAAATCAGCCTTAAATTCAACAATATGTCTCTCATTTGGTCCAGTAATCAGCAAATCATCGACATAAAGAACCACAATGAGAAGTACATCATCCTCACGCTTTACATACAATGTGCTTTCTGTTGGACTGTTACGAAAGCCTCGTTTAACCAAATGAGTGTTAGCTTTCTCATACCAAGCACGAGGAGATTGCTTCAACCCATACAAAGCCTTCTTACATCTGCACACTTTGTCCTCTTGTCCTTTTATGACAAAACCGCGAGGCTGCGTTACATAAACTTCCTCAAATATGTCACCATTCAAGAAAGCAGTAACAATGTCTGATTGATGTACATCCCAACCAAAATGAGCTGCCAATGCACATAGAAAACACACAATAGTCATACGACAAGTGGGAGCAAAAGTCTCTTTATAATCAATGCCTTTTTGTTGTGCATAACCCTTTGCAACAAGTCGAGCCTTATGGCGATCAATCTCACCATCCTGCTTGCGTTTCAACTTGTAAACCCACTTCGTACCAATGGCCTTTTTGCCAGGAGGCAAATCACATAAAGTCCATGTGTCATTTTCTATAAGTGCATCATATTCTGATTGCATGGCAGCCATCCAATTTTCTGAATTTTGTGCTTCATCAAAAGATAGAGGTTCCTCAACATCATGTAAGCTAGACACAGCCAAAGCATAACAATCTGATGCATAAGATGCATGGCGAGAGCTTGAACGAGTACGACTAGACAAAGGTGCATCCAATTTACTGTCAGGCAAAGTGTGCACCAGCCATTTTGGCATACCTCTAGCCTGCTCATTTTCAGCCCTTTCCTCATCAAGTACATCATGTACATCTGCATTAGTAATAGGCTGATTTATAACATTTTGAGAAACCCCCATAGGCTGTACATTTGCCTCATTGGAACTTATATTCATATTTCCACCACTGAAAGAGGCAACAAAGTGTCATAAATGTCCTGTGAGCTTACATTACTGTCTCTAGTACATGATAGCAAGGGCTAAACAGAATCTTCCACAAACACTACATCTCGTGAAACCAGAATACGTTTTGTTTGAAGATGATATAACCTGTAACCTTTGCTTTCAACACTATAACCAACAAAAATACATTTGACAGCCTTATCATCCAATTTTCTGCGCTGCACTTGTGGCACCAAAGCATATGCCAAACAGCCAAAAACACGCATGTGCTCAATAGAAGGCTTTCTATCATGCCATGCTTCATATGGAGTAATAGACTGCAAAGATTTCGTAGGACACCTGTTAAGTACATAAGTGGCACACATGATGGCCTCAAGCCAGAAAGAATGCGGCAAATCTTGACTTTTGACCATACATCGTGCCATTTCCGTCAGTGACCTGTTTTTCCTCTCAGCAACACCATTTTGTTGAGGTGTATAAGGCACTGTACATTGGTGTTTTATCCCACGACTAGCCAGAAATGCATTAAATTCATGAGACATATACTCCCCCCCTCGATCGGAACGGAGGGTGCCCATAGTACATTTTGAGACATTTTCAGCCATAGCCAGAAATTGTTTGAAGCGCATAAAAACTTCCGACTTCGCTTTAAGCGAAAATACCCATGCATGCCTAGAGTAATCATCAATGAAAGCACGAAGTACAGGTAATTGCCCAAGGACGGAGTTTGCATGGGCCCACAAACATCACTATGCATAAGCTGCAACCTGCATGTGGCCCAAACTGAACCATCCTTTGGAAACTTAGAACGCTGCATCTTACCCAAAATACAACCTTCACAAACATGTTTGATAGGTGCTTCAAGAGGCGGCAAAGAAGCAACCATACCAGATTTCTGCAAACGCAGCAAACTGGCAAAAACAGATGACCAAAACGTGCATGCCAGAGTTTTGCATCTGAAATAGCCCTTGAATCTGCAACAGCATTTGCAAAATTTTGTCCACACTTGTCATCCAAAGTGAGCTTATACAGCCCACGGCACAAAAGCCCAGATGCGGCAATTTCATCACCAAAACTGAGATCATGAACTGTACATCTGTCATCCACAAATTTGACTACAAGTCCAAGTCTAGCAAGTGCGGATACAGACAAGAGATTCTTCTTGATCCCAGGTACATAAAGTGCATCAACAAGTGTGAAGGAACTGCCATTAGCGGCAGTAAGCACAATCTTTCCAACTCCCTGAACTGGATAAGAGGCATTGTTGGCACAAGTGACTGAATTCCCATGAGGGACAGACTCGAGAGAGGTAAACAATTCACGATGTGAGGTAATGTGCTTTGTAGCACCACTGTCGAAATACCACACATGTGAATCTGCAGCAACTGACAAGCATGCATCATGGACAGCAGGATTGTAAGTGCACTCTGCGCTAAAAGCCTATTCTGCATCAACATCAGCATTACAGTCTCCTTTCACAAAAGACTCAACAATGGCTGCATTTGTAGTGGAACCACCCTCTTTCTTCTTAGCCTCTTTGGCCTTCAACTTAGGACACGACTTGATCAAGTGATCATTAGATTTACAATAATGAAAACGCATCTTCTTTTTGCCCTTATCACCAGAATTTCCAGACGAATTGCTGCCAGCAGAAGCATTAGGAACAGAATTTTTGCCACTCGCAGCAGAACCATAAGAAGTGGCTACATTGCTGTTACCACCCTTTCTTTGAGAAGCAATAAAAGCCTGTTCAACTGCATGCTACCTAGTCCTATTTTTTTTGGAAATTGACTCTTGCAGCAGCAATGTGCATAATGCATCAGACTTGACAACTTCAGGATTTCCTTGGGTCATAAGTCTCCAAGTACTAGCAAAAGTCTGGTAAGAATCTGGTAAGGCATCAAGAACAGTCTGCACTAGGGAACTGTCTGAAATGGCTTCACCTACAGAAATGAGTTGCTCATTGATATCCTTGACACTAGCAAGGAAAGTGTCTATATCATCTTCCTCATGCATAATCTTCAACTCCAGCTCTTTACACAGCAAAGCAATTTTAGCGTCATTTCGACTTGCATAAAGACCAACTAGAATATCCCAAGCCTGTTTTGAAGATTTCGCTGAACGGATGTGAGGAACAATGGTGCGCTTCACAGACAACGCAATCAATGCAGGAGCCTACGCATCCTTAACATCCCAACGAGCTTGTTCTGCCGTAGGCAAAACAACTCTAACAGCAGCAATCCTTGCAGCAAGACCTGCAACATCCTCAACATCGCCTACATCCTCAGAACCAGGACGTACATCAATGCCCTGCACAATGTTCCAGACGCCCTTTGACACAAGACCATGTTGCATCATATATGCCCACACAGGGTAATTGTCCCCATCCAACCTGTCCTCAGCAGCAAACATCTTGAACACATCTGTGTTGTTGTTGTCAGGCATGGTAAATGCTGCACCTGATGTGAAAACTGCCAGAAAATAGGAGAAACGGAGCGGGAACAACACGTGCTATATAGCAAAAACCGTAGAAGACTGTAAGACACCTGTTATGCAGAAAATGGCACTGACAAAAATTTTGCACAAAATGACGAAATAGCCTGTGCAGTACTGCCTGTAGTGGAAACGGAGGCCGAAATGAGCCCGAATCAAAAATCTGAGCAGACTGTGCTCTACGAGTTTTCTTGAAGTATTTGTCAACTTGCGAACGCTCGCCAAAGCTCATTGAAATCGGAGAAAGTGAGCAGGCGTGTACTGGAGCAGCTGGCGACTAAGCCCGGGAGGACGCAACCTGCTCTGATACCAATTGTTGGAATTAGGGTTGCAGAGAAACGCACACAGCTTGGAGAAGACGAAGGAAGCTCAAGGAACACAATAGAGAGTGTGTTACTTAGTGTGAAATGGAAAGATAGATAGCCCTAGAGTGATGGGCGTATATACAATGCTCGGGGGAAAAAACCTCCTAAAGAGGGAAAAAATGCCCCGGCAGTCCTAGTGTGTTCACACACATCACTACCACATGTATATGGTAACAGGTGCAAATTGGTTGGCTTATGTCATTTGATCAGGTTGGGATGTGCCTTTTACAATGAATAGGCTGCTTCCTCAGTTCTCGATGGAGCTATATTTTCTTGAGTTATCAAGCCACTCAAATCCAGGGAGTTTGCTAGTTTTGGAGCAGGATTTCACCCCTTAAGTCAACCTTTTGGCATCGAAGAACCTGTCCAAATGATATGGTTGTGATCTTGCTAGCGTTGCATCCCTTGGGAGGTGCCTTTTGGAATGCATCCAAGCTAGTACTCAATAACAATGTTGTAATCTCAAAGGATTATGTTTGTCCCCATTCACCTTCTTTTAGCATGGCTCCTCATAGCAAACAATAAATTGCCTCATCACATTTCCTCACTCGCCTTCTTCCTCTACCAAATCATGGTTTTGAAACTTTGTATATGATACTTGTATTACTTGCCAAAAGAAACCTATGGACCATACTCACTCTTGTACCATCCCTTTGTAGAAAAGTAAAACCTGCAAACCCCCCCCCCCCCCCCCCCCCCCCAAAAGAACCCCAGCGGGTTACCCTTGATACACTTGGTCATAAAGGATCTCTCCCCACTTCATGTTAGAGATGGCCCTTCTTCTACTGCATACTTCTGCCTCAATACTTTTCAGGAAACTCACTTTCTTGTTTGAACAAAACAACGAGTAGCTCCATTTCTACTATCCTTGCGACTACCCTTCCTTTCTCCCACCCTTTCCTTCTTCAAAGTTGATTCCAAAATCAAGGTTGAATTTACTTTTTACCTGTGTTTGTCTAATCCTCCAATCATCACTCACCAGTTGTTGTATTCAAGCCTACCAACTAACAATACAATGCCTCTTGCTCTACATTAGATGCCCTATGTTGTTAGCCATCCTTATTGTGGCCTCTATACTTGAAGTTCCTTGAAATTTTTCAAAGGTAACTTGCTCCTATGTAACACTGGAGACCCCCCGTCTAGCCTCTTACAGAGTAAATCTTTCACTTATTTATGTTCCCTTTCTCTTATTAGCCAGCTTCATTTAGCTTTCCACAATTATGGTAGAGTAAAACTCCCAAAAGTACATGATAGTAGGTACTCTCTAAAGTTCATAGACTCAAGCCTAGTCAAACACAATAAAGGCAACCTACCCACTTTTCCCTCCCTTTTTACAAAAACCCAACCAAATTTCCCTCCCTTGTTCAAGAGCTCTCTATGTCCCTATATATGTACTCCCCAAGAGAGATGGCATGCTTACATGGTCAGCCCTGATGAGACTCTTAGAAGTTGAAACGCATTGGCAAATTTTCCATGTTGCTAATCTCTCAAGTTCTTCTCATTTAAATTCAAATATTCAAAGCTTCTTGTCCATCCTCTGTTTTATGAGTATCACACGCTAGTATTATAGTTGATTCAAACAAATAGCTATGAGATTGAAGGAGGTAATCTAGCAAGTTTGACAATGCTTTGATACAAAAGAATACAATCTTTAGAGAAGTTCAATCGGTTGTAGTGAAGTTTAATTGCTCCTAACAATTAGTGACCTACATCGGCCATTGCTAGCTACAGAGTTTTAATGTTGGTTATAAGGTTGAGAAGATACAATGATTATGATTCAACCATGAGAGAGAGAGAGAGAGAGAGAGAGAGAGAGAGAGAGAGAGAGAGAGAGAGAGAGAGAGAGAGAGAGAGAGAGAGAGAGAGAGAGAGAGAGAGAGAGATGTTAGGGTAGGCCATTAAAGACTTAGTGAGTAGGAGTGAAAAATGAGAGTGAGATTACTTGCGGTCTTTATTGGTATGACATGAAAACTTGAGGAGGGAAATATGATTATAGATGTATGAGAGAGGGAGCGAGTGGAGGAGGTTTTGAGGTTTTCTTTTTGGACGAATAATGGTGTCCAAGAGTTGAGAGAGAGACACATGGTCTGTGGGTGTGTGTGTGTGTGTGCGCGTGTGTGCTGCTAGTTGAGAAAGAGAGAGAGGTAGAGGGTGCTAGCTGCTTATTCGCACGCACGTGCGCACACACACACAGAGCATCCATTTTGTCATTAATCACTTCCAAAGCATTCATATATTCAGTTTGTAGTTAAATCCTTGATTGATTTTATCAGAAAATCATCTTTAGTGCTTTGTCTTTGACGAATACATTTGCAGGTGAAGCTAAACATATGAGTTAAAGTGACTTGAAAATATCACGAAAACTTGTAAGTCTTTCGTGCAGAAACTTACTCACACACTACAAGGCTAAACATGACAAGCCACACTAAGGATATTCGTGTACCTCACAAGACTTCTATATGCATGTCTTACTTACATATCTTCTTTTATTGGGTGTAGTTCCTAGAATCTCTAAATTTCCTGCTTTATCGATGATTTTACGCATGCACATCTAATGTATAGTTTTTTAAATTTATCTCACTAAATTCAAACAACAAGGATAAATTAGGACAAGGTTCGACCATACTATTGTAATTCTCTTTTCTATTGATTTTTCTTTTATAAGTCAATCACCATATTGAGGTGATACTTCACTAGCAATATTCTATAAAATTTTGGCATGAATTCTTTGCTTCTTGCACAATCAAATATTTACATTAATCTATAGTTCAGTACTTAGTTGGTTGAGTATATTAACTCTTTGATACAAGGTTGTCTCAAGCTCCTAGACAAGTCTGCTGATCCCATTCAAGTTTACTTATCAGTTTGGAACCTACAAGTATGTAATTTTTTAAATTTCAATCCATTTCAATAATATAAATCTAAGAAACTTCCTCCCTTATCTTAAGATCTCCAAATTTTGCACCACCTCTTACAACATCTTTTTATACGACAACCCCCCCAGTTTAATATTCTTACTTGATAAATGATTATTCTTTAAGTGAATCTCCTTGCAGATGCACCTAAGAGTATACACCTACACAAATTTTCAATAAAGAACAATACCCTCCGATAGACAGAGCTCTTTCATCTGCATTATTTTATGAGTTATGAAATCAATTGTCTCTAATATCGTGACGTATACTTACACTCTCTAGAATTTCTCTTCACATGACTATCATTAAGCTATAAAGCTGTTCACATGAGCTGAGGTGATTTGTGATGGTGATCAACAACACTTTGTACGTACTTCAGTATTCCGACTGGAGTCAAATAGGTAGTAAATATTTTGTTTTTAATGCATTGTCTAGTCCATTGATCATATGCACATAGATTCGTTGATTTAGGTAGTGTGTACATCTTGATGTGGAATTGTCAATTTAGGAAACATCAATTAACCATAAAAAATTTTCAATTTAAGTAGCATGAGTGCAGATTTGCCAATTTAGCCAGCACACCAAAAAACAATAGATTCACGATTTTAAACAATATCAGTGCATACTGTCGATTTAGGTAGCATGTCTATTGGTGTTGGTTCACCAATTTAGGCAACACCGATCACAAAATCATGCTATAGTAGCTAGCCTCTATTGTTCATGGTATGATTTTGTTACTCGAGTATATAATAAAAGTGATTTGGCTTGGAGTTGAAGTTGGAGTTGCATTTGGTTTATGATGATTTGATGTAAATAGTGTTTATGGAATTGGACTTGAAATTTATGAAAATTGATTATAGAACGATGATTGTGACCAATGATATCCTGATACATCAAGGTATGACATATATTGCTTATTCTCGTAGTATAAGACACTAAAATACGTAGTATGTGGATGACGACATGCATTTAAAAAAAATCATTTTATAAATTTTTATTTTGATACATTATGTTTTTGACACATAATTTCAACCATCGTCTTTTACAAACTATAGTTTACAGATTCTTAACTTAATAACTGAGGAGAGTTGCTTTCTAATGGAGAGGTATGTAATGAAAATTGATAGATAGTAATTTATTGCAACTGACATGTTGCAAAGGGTAAGTGGCCAATGGAAAATGCAAAAGAATATCAAGCTTTCTAGCATTGTATTATTAAAGAGCTCATTAAGAGCTATGGTCACTTTATGTTCAAGCGGACAATCAATATTCTTTTTGAGCATTCAAGAAATCTATAAATAAATACATGTAAGAGAAAAATACTCATTCTTATACGAGGGATATTGCACCCAATGTGTGTGTGATCATTCTTCTCTTCTCTCATCCCTCCCCTCTTTCCGTCACTATGTAACAAGGCCACTCTAGGTGATGCACTTGCACATGATTTTGTGCTCTATCTCGCTCTCTGTCTCTCTCTCATATTAATCTTGTTGTGGATTTTTGTGGATACACAATCACCAGGTATGCGGATATGTTGATTTTTTTGTCTATCGCATATTATTGTGTATTTTGTAGGTACTCCTTGCTTTTTTTATGTTGCAAGTGCACCCACTTAGTCATAACCTTTGGATTGAGGATGCAAAAGTGATTGACCACTCATCATAGATCTATATACATGTTAATTGATTTTCTCGTTCCACTTGGCAAGTCTAAATTCATCCTTATATCCTCTTCATTTGACCATATGTGAAACATAGAGGGAGTATGGGCCATGGGTTAATTTTGGCAAGTAATACAAGAATCGTATACAAAGTTTAAAAACCATGGTTGGGTAGAGGAAAAAGGAGAGTGAGTATATGTGATGAGGGAATTTATTGTTCGCTATGAGGAGCCGGGCTAAAAGAAGGTGAATGGGGACAAACATAATCCTTTGAGATTACAACATTGTTATTGAGTACTATCTTGGGTGCATTCCAAAAGGCACCTCCCAAGGGATGCAATGCTAACAAGATCACAACCATATCATTTGGACAGGTTCTTCGATGCCAAAAGATTGACTTAAGGGGTGAAATTCTGCTCCAAGATTGACTTAAGGGGTGAAATTCTGCTCCAAAAGATTGACGTAAGGGGTGAAATTCTGCTCCCTGGATTTGAGTGGCTTTATAGTTCCACTAGTAAGCTTATAGGACAAAAATTAGCAATCTTTACCAATTTAGTGGACATTGAATTTTGTAGGGACCTCTACACATCCCTAAACAGCTTGCTTCTGAGAGCTTCACACACTGTGATGTCCGGGGCTGGCCAGTCAATACAGCTCCAATTGGTAGGGAGAGGGAGTTTAACCAGAATACCTTTTTGAATGTTTTGGTTGAGCTGGTAGAAATGCTCGTAGAAGAAAATTCCCTCATTTGCAAGACTCTTGTTAGTTCTTCCATCATATTGTAAAACAACAATGTCAGGGTGGATTACAGAGATGAGACCTATAGTATACTCCAATGGCTCCCATTCCTCGTATGATGAAGGATAGACATCTGCAATTACAACAACAAATGCCACATACATGTTGCAAAGACAATGGTGGTATGTAAATCTCAAGATGTTTGCTTCTGTGACAAGCTTCTTGATAGAGGGTGGTATGTTAAAGAGGTGGATGGCATACATTGTCAGGTTGCACTGGACACTTTGGTGGCCAAGTACATGATCGGCACACAGTCCCTTCTCATCTCCTTTTGGTACTAGTACTCTCAAATTGTTGTAGGCTACTCTAAGTTTATTCCTGTTGATCAAGAGTCGGCGGGCTTGGAGAACAATGGTGTCATAGATGTGGAGCTATTTGAAAAAGAACTCAACCTTGTGACAGTGGTCACAATAAGAAAGCAATGCAACCATCTGCAACTTCGGCATGACATCATGGAAAAGACCATGGATAACGAGTCCTCGCATTTCTATTTCTTTATTGGTGGACGTAAATTAATGCAATGAAGGGAAAAAGAGATTGTATGTAGAGAACTAACTAGCCGAGTCCAAATCGTGCCAATGTAACTTGAATCAATCTATATTCATGACTTCCATTCCAACATTTCTTGCTATTTAAGTCTTTTGTTTCAATTATGAGATGATTTCCACAATTTGGTTATATCTTTATTTCAATTGTAAGATGAAATTGTCTCACTACCTTTGTCCCTTAGTCTTCATACTTCAGTGTTCAATCAGAAACAAACATATGGTGGCTTGGTGCTTTTCAGGTATTCCATTTCCATCTTCTCTTCAGCTTTGGTGAGCCCTCCTGAGATTTAATTTTAGATTTAGTTTCACAGCTCATGTGGATTTAATATTGAAGGTAAAGAAAGAAGACCACGACATTTTATATTGGGTGTTCCATCAAACCCATATCCTTGATATCATTGATAAACAAATGAATCAAGGAAAGGTGTTGGTTGCAATGGGAGGGGAGACTTTCCATTAGGAATAGAATGGGTTCTAGGAGAGCCTCTTTATTTGTTAGTTTAAGGAAGTCAAACCTTTAGTATTAAGAAAGTAATCAAGGGATATCTTTTGAATTCAAATAGGCAAAACGGCTAGTTTATTTGAATTCAAAGTTTCCCTCCAAAATGGAATTTAAAATCTAGCAGATAAAACCATGACATGTAGCATATCTATGGAAAGAGATCGATGCGTAGATTGCAGATCTATAATCTTTGCTCAAATCGGAGATCATATGTGGGAGTTATGGAAGGCCGAAAATCATAAAATTGTCCACCTTTGTTTTGGGGGGAAAAGTGCATTCTTTGACCACTCTTACACATCTCTTACACACACACCATTCTTGCACACATGGAGTACACCTATTCGTCAAAATGTTAATCACCTCCATAAACTCATGGAAAATAAAGAGGCTCTCCCACACCCCATCCTCTTCCTAATGCCGGTCCAATGGCATCTTGCAGGTGACCTTAAAACACTGAAGTGTATGTATAAATATGGAATGGGTGCTATGGTAAAGGCTCCATGCTTATATTGCATGGAGCCTGCAAAGAAGATGGACCCAAAATGGTGGAGAAAGGCTCCTACTCGCCACAATGAGGATCCTAATTTCCACCCAGTTTTGGATACTCCACTTGTCAATGTCCACATTTGTACAGTGCATGCTCTTTTTTGCAGAATTGTGGAGAAGTTGGTGTATATGTACATTGGGTTTTCTTGGAAAATCAAGAACTCAAAAGAACAGAAGGTTGCAATAGAGTTGCTTGAACTGGTTTTGTTAGAGATGGGTCTCCATAGGGGCAATGTGAAAATCCAGCGGGACAAGAAAAGGTCAACCAATGATAAAGATGTACCTTGAAAACCATCTATTGGTGGGATCGAGCCACTTTTATCAAAACCAACAGGCATCAAATATAAGAAGCTAACCAAGCGTGGAAGGATAGATCGGTCCACTTATGTCAGCAAAATTGAGTTTCAGCAATGGAAAAATCTCCATATGGTAGTGAAGGACCAGGAACTCACAACTCACGATGCCAAGGGTGAAGTGTGGTGTTCCATCGATGTGCTATTTTAGATGCGTGACAAAGATGAGTGGATACAAAATGATCTAGACAAGTTTAAGGAGAACCTTTAGCGACTAAACAGAGCATTTATGACAGCATGGATTGAAACTCAGATTACTCATTACATGGTATTGTTAAAGCACTCTTTTAAATAATAAGGGCTAAAAGGTTGTTTAAAATTCCTGAAACTTGTTTTATTTGCAACACATCATTTTGAATCACCTACCATACTGCATTCAAAAGTTTGGAAAGAGAGAGAGAGAGACGAAGTGAGTGCTGGAGCTACATGAATTTGAGTCGGAGTTTAAGATTGGTAAGGTAGCTACACATTTTATTCCATTTAAATTAGTCTATGGTAAAGAGGTAGTGCTACCAATCCACGTACAATTGGGTGCTTTGCTCGGGGGGGTCACTTAATAATTATGTGACTATCATGTGAATGCAACAGAAGGGGTTATTGAATTCTATTTTTTCTCACATTTTCACATACAAAAGGGTGCCGCAAAATGGAATTGGGAAAAAATTTTATAGATTGAATAGGAAAAGGTCTATTTTATTTGTAAAAAATTCACAGATAGAATTTTAGAAATAGTCCTCGAACGCACGTGATATACACAATTTATACATAGTGATCCCTCCAAGGTGCTTTGAAGGGTATGTTGTGCATCAATGACACTCAGTAGGAGGTTTTACCAGATTTGATTGTTAGTCTTGAAGCTTTGCAAATGGATAGAGAGACATCAACAGACTATTATGTGAAACAGCGAGAGAAACGAGTGGCAAAGGACAATCAAAGTTTGCCAAGTAAGAAGATACATGAAGGAGACTTGGTGATGAAGTATGAGAAGCCACTTGGATTTCAATTTTCAAAATAAGTTTAAGAAGAAGTGGATAGGTCCATACAAGGTACAAAAGGCCTTTTCAAATGGGACCTATCAACTGGTGAGAGCAAATGGTAAGCATCTTAGGCATAGGGTGAACGGTGTACGGCTCAAGCTGTACTTTGATAGAACTTTAGTTCCAAACGTGCATCAGGTTATAGCCAAGGGGGGTGGGCAAACCACTTGAAAGAAATAAAGTTCTAGAGTTTGGTGGCCTTGGTTTGCAAGTTCGAGAATCTTGAAATGCAGTGAAGACTCTTAAAGAAATCAAAGCCAACATTAGGGAATTTGTGAGGTCATTTGGAGGGCCTTATTGAGGAAAGAGAAAAGGAGGCGCATCCAATGAACAACAACCCAACGTAACATAGAAATAGGAAGAAATAAATCAAAAAATGAAAAAGAAAGAGAAGAAACATGAGGTATAACCTTGTTTTTATGCCGTTTAAGGTATCTACATGTGGGCCCAGGTTCTGAATGTAGTTATGGTATTGAAAGACTACTATGATAACGTATCATACTCCCGCCACCGAAAGCTCTTGCTCCATTAACCAAGCATTCAAAACTAAATTTCCCTCCATTGGAAGCAAGTTCATGCTTTCTTCTACCACTCAGAAAGAGCCATGGTATCTTCTTCTTCTTCTTCCTGCCCTTACAGCTCTAAGGGTTTTTGTGCACTCTCCCCAATGAGCCTCGCCATTAGTCTCCCAAGGAGGCCAAGTAGCACCATAAGCTCTATCACTATCTCAAAATCCATCATTATAGACAGTCAGTGGCAACAACAAACAATATACCAAGGTTCTTGGGTTCTTATGCAACCAAGAAGGAGGAAAAGATCCTCAAAAACAAATCTATTTCGTTTAGCATGGAAAGCATGAGTGCGAGATTTCAAAGTGGAGGTGGGCAAGAAATCAATTAAGGAGGTTTTGGTAGAGCATGTCTATAGTCACTTCGATGTGATTGCTAATGGAGGAGATGTCTCATTGGCTTATCATGCTCGATGCAACTGTAAGTGTGTTCATAGCCTTCCATCTCTCTATTCTTTCTTTTAGAACTTGTTGTCCTCTTAATTTATTTTTTTGTTTTGAAGAGGTAGAATGATATTAAGAGAGGTAGATCAAGTTCTCAGAAGTTCTACATTCTATTCAGTAGCTAGACTAGGTGGTCTACTACATTTTGTTTTGCAATTGCAGATGTCTATCCTTCATCATACAAGGAATGGGAGCCAGTGGAGTGTATTATAGGTCTCATATCTGTAATCCATGCTGACATTGGTGTTTTACAATATGATGGAAGAACTAGCAAGAGTCTTGCAGATGAGGGAATTTTCCTCTACAATCATTTCTACTAGCTGTGACCAAAAAAATAAAAAAGGTACTCTGGTTAAACTCCCTCTCCCTACCAACTGAGCTGTATTGACTAGCCATTCGTGGACACAATAGTGTGTGAAGCTCTCAGAAGCAAGCTATTTAGGGATGTGTAGAGGTCCCTATGAAATTCGGTGGCCACTAAATTGGTAAAGATTGCTAATTTTTGTCCTATAAGTTTATTTGTGGAATTATTTCACACCTGCCACAGACATGTTGCAAAGACAATGCTGGTATGTAAATCTCTATATGCTTGCTTCTGTGACAAGCTTCTTGATAGAGGGTGGTATGTTAAAGAGGTGGACGACATACATTACGAGGTTGTATTGAACACATTGGTGGCCAAGTACATTATCGGCACACAGTCCTATCTAATCTCCTTCTAGTACCAGTGTTCTCAAATTGTTCCAAGCTACTCTAAGTTTATTCCTATTGATCAAGAGTTGGCAAGCCTGGAGAACAATGGTGTCATAGATGTGGAGGTGTTTGACAAAGAGCTCAATCTTGTGACAATGGTCACAATAAGAGATCAATTCAACCTTGTGCAACTTCGGCACAACATCGTGGATGAGACCGCGGAGAACGAGCCCTCGTGGTTCTATTTCTTAATTGGTGGACGCAAAGTAATGCAACAAAGGGAAAAAGAGATTGTTTGTAGAGAACTAACTGGCCAATTCCAAATAGTGCCAATGTAACTTGAATGAATCTATATTTATGACTTCCATTCCAACATTTCTTGCAATTTAATTCTTTTGTTTCAACTATGAGACGATTCCCACAATTTCGTTCTATTTTTATTTCAATTGTAAGATGAAACTGTCTCACTACCTCTGTCCCTTTGTTAGCTGGAAGTGTGAATACTGTATATTTTGAACAACATATGCAAAGTTTGATGTATAATCTCTCTCTCTCTCTCTCACACACACTCTCTCTTTCTCTTTCTCTCTCTCTCTCTCTCTCTCTCTCTCTCTCTCTCTCTGACACACACACACACACACACACACACACACACACACACACACACACACACACACACACACACACACACACACACACACACACACACACACACACACACACACACACACAGAGTATTACTCACATATAAGATTTTCTAGCATCATTGACATCCTAGATTCTACTAAAAACGCTTCCTAGTTTTACTATATATCTACCATGGGATATGGCCCTTATAAATCATAAGTGGTACTAAAAGCGTAATAAAGTGGTTTAATACCTTTTGTAAACCGGCCGTGAAGGCGATGTGGTGTTTTTTACCTTGGCATTCTACGTCACAGGCGGCCTTACTATCTCGGATCTCTAGGACAGGATCGCTTCACTCATTACTCTGCATGCTACCCAGGGATGGCAGCCTTTATCCTCCTACTATTTAAGAGGTGAGGGCGTATCTCTACCCCTCACTTATCTTTGTATGTGTTTTTGCTTGCATAAATCATAAGGGATTGTGTTTTTCTATACTGCACCAAAATATGGAGCTTGCAACACAAACTATGCAGGTTGGCCACTCTGCTTGATTATCAATTTTTTTGCTACAAACCTATTGTTTATGGCAGTAGAACTAGTATAGTGTTGATGATATGGCACACTGTGGGGTTTTTTTACTCATCATAGCAATACTTGTTCAAAGTTGACTGGTCGATAAGTACATATAGCTGATGGTTGATGGTTTTTTTGGCAAAGCTTTGACCCCACCACTGGGTCCCCATTTTTCCTTAAGCTCGGTGTAGTACAGTCCTATGGTTTTGATTATAGGTGTTATCTAGCAATTTGTGGTATGACATCTTAGTTATTGCCGCTTAAACTCAGAGTCTTTGTTGCTCTACGTTAATTATTCACTGATTTTTGGAAAAATTTGGGGTTGCTGCCGCTTGGCTTGGCAAGGTAGTAATTTGTTGTTAAAGACCTGACAGCCTGATGGTGCTTACTGTTCATAAATAGCCATGGGATTGACTTGGTACTGCCACTTAAGCATGATACATTGACCACTGTCACATATTCTTGGTAAGCCCCACCGTTTGGGTTGGCTATGCATTTATTAAAAAAAAGGGGGCTTTTTGGCATACTGTGCATTGATGTTGGTGGATTTTTGCCAGGGTCTGTAGGGGTGTTTGCCTCAAGTGCTTACCAATGCTGTATAGGTTCATTACTTGATTGTTTGGATGAGATAATGCAATATTTTCATTCACATGGGTGGGTGTAGTTTTTGGTTTTTTTGGAAAAGAAAGCTTTGGGTTTGACTTGGTACTGTCGCTTAAGCATGGAATATGGATCATTATCCCATAAATGCCTGGTAAGGCCCATCGTGTGGGTTGGCAAGACTGAATATAAAGAGCTCTTTTGACCTTCTATGCACTGTTGTTGGATATTTTTTTGCTAGGGTTTGTGGAGGTGTTTGCCCCGGTTGCATACCAATGCTGTACTGATTCATTAACTTGGTAGTTTGGATGAGTAGAACAATATATTTGTTGCATTCACATAGCTGGTGTAGTTTCTTAGCAATAGTTGGGGTTTTTTTATGGATGCCCCTGCTGCTTAAACACCATAATCATTCAAAGGAACCTCTATTATTGAGGGTGGGTATACACCGGGGGACTTTTTGGTTTTAAACTCGGTACTGGTTACAGTGTGGCTTATGGTAAATTGGCCGGCTACATACGGATATTGGATGGTTTTTTATTTTTTTGGGAACTTTTAGACCGAATGCTTACAGTTACTGGGCATATTTTGTTACTGGTCGTCTTGATAAGGTATTACAATACTTTTTTGCATTCACAATGACAAGTAAAATTGGAAACAAAAAACATGATGGCATTTATTCCTTTAACTTCATGGTTGGACTTGAGGTTTGGATTGATACTGCAAGGGCTCCTTGCCACTTGATTTGCTAAAAGATGTATAAGGTAAGTGATATACAAATTGGGGGAGGATTTGGATTCCATGTACCATGATGGGCATAAATTGTATCTGACCTAAAACAAACATAAACGAGCTTGATACTTTTTAGAACTGTAAATGAAATTTTCTAAAAGATTCTTTTATAGCTCATGTGGAGTTTCATTAATCTAGAAAGATAACTTATAAATTGATAAAAATGTTGATGGGGCATTTAGACACTTGGATTAGAAGGGGTGATGGCCTTCTAATAAAAATAATATTTTTTTGCTAGAAACTTTGGGGTTTTTTAAATATAAAAAAGAAACATTTTTTACATAAATACTATGGACTAAGCTTGTAAGTTAAAGGAAGTTTGTAAGATGGACATGGATAACAATTGGTATAGTCCATTAATACCTATAAAACACATCCAAGGCTAACATATTTGTTGTCTTGTTTGAATGGATGCAAGTAAGGACTCTATCTTATCTTGGAAAGTTTTTTTGGCTTTTAGCAGTTGTCCAATACAAGATTACACATACACCTACTGCAAGGGAAGTACTTCAGTTATCTGTATACTGGAATGAGGCTTCATTCTTACAAACATTGTACAAAGATAACTATAAGACTGAGTTGTTTTTGTACTTATCATTTCCTTTATTCTGGAGCCAGCTATCTTTTGAATGTAAAAGTTCAATTATGTCTTCTTAATTATGATAAAACAACTACACACACACACACACACACACACACAAAGGCATATAGACAGGTAGCCATAACTGGTGTAGTTGAAGTTTTCTACATCAATATCATAGGTGGTGTTTTTGATTGGAGGGTTTTGGACCCAACTAAGGAGTAGTTATCTGCATCAACACTATAAGTGGAGCTTATCCTACTACATTTGAGTGCAAACCATATATGATGTTTTGGTCAACGTGGATGCCATGAGCAGATGATTGAATTTGTAGAGATATCTACCTCTTGTGGTGCATTAGTAGAAGCACAAAAAAGTTCTTGTATGTATGTGAAGTTATTGATTGCTTCATGCATAAGCTGATATGATGCTTCTCATGGTTATGTTAATTGAGGATTGATGCTCGGATTGTGTCCATGGATGATATCATGATTGGCTACAATATACCATAATATGCACATTGTCTCTTGGATGCCTTGTTTGATACCAAAGTGGTTTTCCATTTATGAAATCGATAGCTTGTACTTAAGCTAGTGGCATTGGTTGCTTGTAGTGAGCTACAAGTTTGGGTTTATGCATAAATTTCGTGTATGAGATGTCCCACTTTTGTGTACAAAGTATGACATGCACTCTACTCATGCTTTTGTCATAGATGTGGAGGTATTCAACAATGAGAACAATGGTGTCATAGATGTGGAGGTATTCGACAAAGAGCTTAATCTTGTGACAATGGTCACAGTAAGAGAGCAATTCAACCTTGTGCAACTTCAGCACAACATCGTGGACGAGACTGCGGAGAACAAGCCCTCGTGGATCTATTCCTCAATGCACTTCCCTGGCTTTAGATGTTGCACCACTTCAAGCATTAAATTATTAGACATAGGTACATAGAACTTGCATATAATTAGATGCACTTTGAACTTCCTAGAGGCAAAAACTAGAGCCATCACCCATTTCTCTACTTTGGTATAGGTCATGACTCATTTTCCTAGGACTTATTATCCTGCTCTTGAAAGAAATGGGTTTGTAGCTCCTACCTACCTTTTGAAACAACACAACTCCAAAGCAACAATACCAACCGTCATAGCAATATAGAAATCATCTTCACGGTTTGGAGGACACACAATTGGTAACTAACACAAAATCTCCTTTACCCCGTCAAAAGCCTCATGTGCTTCTTCAGTCCAATGGAAACCATGTACGTGTTGGGCCATATTTTGCAAAGGATACACGTATTGAGACAACATCCAAGAAAACATCTTGGAATGGTAAGGGGTAGTGATTCCTCTTGATAGCCGCATTCAATGGCTTATAGTCGACACACACCCTCCATCTCCCAATTTTCTTCAGAGTGATTACTACTGGCAAAACCCACTTTGATTCCTTCATGGGATATATGATATCTGCATCCAAAAGTTTGTTAATAGCCTGCCACAATGATTCTTTTTGAATATCACCCAACCTTCTTAGTTTTTGCACCTTCGGCTTGTAACCTTCTTTAAGCATGATCTTGTGCTCCACTCCTTTCGCTCCTCACAAATCCTTGTACTCCATTGCAAATAGGTTAGGATAAGAGGCACAAAGCTGGACATATATTTCCTTCTCTTGCTTGGTCATGTCTTCACTTAGCATATCCACAACCTACTTTACACCTATACCATGAACATGAGGCTATGTACCTTTGTGTGTTGTAGGGGGTCCTCTATAGTGACACCGAACAAATCCGCATCAATCTTCAACATTTCATCATCACTCTCTTGTTCCCTTGTAGTACTAGTGTAGCCCTCATGATAAGCTATCTTAGTCTTGTATACTCATAGCTTGTTGTTGTATCACCTTCATCCCTTGCTACCATAGATTAAATATGGATTTCTTTAGTTTTTAGCTCTAGCACTATATGCCTTCCCTTCTCTTTATAAAGAAAAGTAAACACATTTCTCTACCAATCCTGCTTAGTCCCTATTCCTAATAGACAGGGCCTCCCCAAGATGATAGGGTAAGCGTTATCACTTGCTTTCATCATAAAAAAAGTCGATCAGATACTCTATTCCCATTACCCTTACCCTTACATCTTGAGCCACAAACAAACACCTCGCTTTAGCATGGTTGGCCATACTCATGAGTACGTTTGACCTTGCCGCCGCTTTAACACTTGTCTCCCTCAAAGCCTCTTCCATCATAACACAAACGTAGGCTCCTCCATCTATGTATGCTTGCACCTGCATCTTCTTTTCAATTATTGCCTCCACAAGAGGAAGAATATCCGCAAGACTCCACACCCTCAAGGCCATATTTTGCACTGCATGTATATTATCCTTGTCCCTTGGTAGCCTTGTGTTAATGCTTAGAGACCCCTCTCACCTTAGCTTTTGATTCAGTGTCAATAACTGTCCAAAGCTGATATTAGCTTTTTTATTTTTAACATCACTTACCAAGTTGTATTTTGGATGGTTGTGTCCAAGTTGAAAGTCAGCCTGCTTGATCTTGTGATGCCTCCTTCTCTTGCTAGTCTCATGCTTCTCTTTACCTACCCTCATATACCTGCTCTTTACCCTTGCGAGCCCTGGTTTCCCATTCAATCTCTATCTCCCTTTCACCTCTAGCCCTCTTGTTAGACAAAACATCCACCTCTTACTTTTCCACCCCTATGATATTGACTCTCGAGACCTCACCATTGTCTGGTGGAGCCAATGGCACAGGGTTCTCAACCTACTGTTCCCTTTGACCATTAAATCAACCTTGGCCCCTACCGCTGCCAAACTACAAATACATACCACCTCTTTCCCTAAGAGGATGGGGACAATCCGAAGCGTAGTGACCCTCTTCATCATAGTTGTAGCACCTACCGGGCAATGGTCTTGCTCTAGATCTTCCTCCTCATGGATGTCCCCTGTCCATCATGCTTAGCTGTAACTCTTGCATTTGCTCTGACAAATCCTGAATCATGTGTACCCACTGCTATGGAATAGCAGCCATAGCATTATTCCTGTGATTTTCCTCTTGGGCTGCCTCTCAAGGACTCTGTGGTTGAACAGGTTCCGTCGCTTTGTAGCCTATTATACCCTGTTCTATCTTCTCCTTAATCTTTTGGCTTTTTATCATGCCATTTCCATTGCCCCATTATAGTTTTTGGACTTTCATAGTCCACTTTCTCTTGCACTTTAGGATGCAAACACGCCTAAATTTATCCAAACTAAAATACTCATCATTGGCCAATTACATAGCCGCTGCTAACTCTGCCCAGCATGCTTCAAATAGATCCCAAAAAAATTTAAACTCCTCACTCACATCATACTTTAAAGCCTCCAGCTTTTCATACATATCAACTGGGGAGACTTCCCTGCGAAAATCATTCAAAAACCCTGTTTGTAAGGCCAGCCATGCCTGTCTTGGCTCACCATCCAAAGCTTCAAACCATACCTTAGCTTTGATGTGCATCACCAACGAGAAAGTCTGCATTTTACTGTCCTCATTCAACATTCGTAGAGACAACATGTACAATTAAAAATCAAGAAGCCATT
Organism: Adiantum capillus-veneris; assembly: GCF_014529385.1. Lineage (NCBI taxonomy): Eukaryota > Viridiplantae > Streptophyta > Polypodiopsida > Polypodiales > Pteridaceae > Adiantum > Adiantum capillus-veneris. The sequence goes on from NC_140954.1 coordinate 44,772,388, forward strand.
CATTTAGATTCTCATTGCCTATGAAAATTGGACCATAGCTTTGTGTCACCAAGCTTCCCAATGCAAAAAAATCGCTTCTTTATGTTAACTGAGGAGGAATCACTGTACCATCCTCAATGGGAAAACCAGAAGATGGAAAGGGGGAATAAAGAACAAATCCAACACACACTATAATGCCCCTGTATAGCTCAGGGTATTCACAACACCCCTATCTTCTCAAATACACATTCAAAAAAAACAACTCTCACTAGCAGGGCCCCGCGTGCACCCTCCATAGACTCGTACACTCTTTGCGGCATCACAAACGAACCCACTCACTCCGCACTGCTCATTCCACATCCCTCTACTCGCACAACACTTCTCTCTCTCTCTCTCTCTCTCTCTCTCTCTCTCTCTCTCTCTCTCTCTCTCTCTCTCTCTCTCTCTCTCTCTCTCTCTTTGCAATATAGAACCTTGCCGGTTTGGCATACATCCACACATGCACACGACACCGCGGATTACACAAGAGAAGCCAAAAAAGAGAAGGGGGGGACGACACCAATTGTGGCAATGATGGTTTCTTCTTGCAAAAAACACTTGTTTACAAAGTTTCTTGAGCCAAACCCATGGCCATCTCTCTCTTCACATGGATCCCATTGGCCTCTACCTCTGTGCCAGAGCTCCTCTTATTTGCCTCCTCAAAAACTCTCCGTCCATCCATTTTTTAAAGGGTGAAAGCATGTTAACCTGTCGCGCTTTTTGTGCTAGTTAGCAGTTTCAAGTTAGCACATCTTCAAAACGTTGGGCATCCGGTAAATTTTTTACAAATAATATCAAAATTTGTCGGAGGTTGTACATTTGGATTCCTTGTTTCAAGTGCTTTCTATTGATATATCATATGTCATAGATCTTGGAGATGTAGCTCAAGTTATTGTACTAGTTAGCATATGTCAAAATTGTGCTAGTTAGCATTGTCCGGGACATGAAAAAGCATGACAGGTTAACATGCTTTCACCCTAAAAGACTCTCGTTCCTTTATTTTAAAAAACCGAGACCCTCCCCCAAAAAATGCAAACAATTTTGGCCCTATAGGGCGTTTTTACCCCTCCTTAGCAAGTGCCTTACCCTTTGGACAAGTGTCTATTTTGCCTCTTTTGAACCGCATGAGAGCCTCCACTTTGCACCCGGCTTTACTAGCACACCAAGCCATACATGAACCTACCCTCCTTCTTAGAGCACCAATGGTGCCGTCATTGCTCTAATGAAGGATCACTTTGTCCTAAAAAATATTGTCCCCATGGGTGCATGGGAACCTATCTACCACACCATCACCTCTTTATCACCTATCAACGCCACCCGAGAGCACCACCGGCCACTCAGAGCCGCCCAAAACCGTGAGTCGATGCCACATCCCCACATGCACAGTGCCCGCACCAAAGCACCATGGCCAAGGCTAGGTCCCCTCTCCCTTTGCTTTGCTCAATGAGGTGCCTCACTTCAATATATGTACCATGGACCTCCTTTCCTCAACTTCGTATGTGGGTTTAAGCCCATTACCCTCAAAAACCCCCAAACTTCACAAAAAATATCAAAAGAGCTTTTTCTTTTTCCCTCCAGCTCAGGCTCTGCAACTTGATTCTCTCATTCCTATTGACCAAGCTATAAAACTCAACAAAAGCATTATTCCCAAGCTCTAATCCCTTGAATCTGCACCACACTTTTAGATTCACAAACCCACAAACCAAGGTTGCCAAGATGGTACTGGCAACTATTGCCAACTTCAACTTTCAATATCTTCCCGATCTAGACTCTGATGGACAAGCCTTTAACTCCTATGGCCTTTATACACCGCATACTTCTCATACAAACCCTGTCAAGGTTGAGAAAACCCAAAATCGAACACCAACAAAGGTGACCTATCTAGCACAGAACCAGCCCCTCGTGAAAACTCAATTGACCATAACTTGCCCATCCAAGCTCGGATTGACAATCCGGAAAGATTGGAATGATCCATATCTCAAGCACTTCAATCCTATCCACTGACATTATCTCTAACCATCCACTTATACTTGCCGCCCACTTCCCTTTTCGTCGTGGCTCTGCAAAACCTTCCAATCTTGAATTGCCATAACTTTCACCCTGTAGCTCCGTTTGAGGAGCCATCTAGACCGGCTTGTAGAGCATCAACATCTTGAACACCACATTCCAAAGCACACTTCCAACACTTTACACAACTAGACCTGCCATTCCAATTGACCCCCCTTGGAGCCCTTTTGTCTCAAAAACCACATTAATGATACATATCCACTACCACTTGCATGCCTAGGTTTTCCACACCTGCTTTTGCACCCCGATTTGCAGCTACCAGTATACATACTTGTGCTTGGGACCACTTCTAGCACCGACCAGCTTTGGCTACACCAACGTTGGACCACAAGATGCTACCTACAACCTTCAAGGTGAGCTAACTCTCCCCCTAAGTGTTCGATTGATGTGCTCTTTATGTTTATGGATCCGTCTCATCAAGGAGCACGTGTGGGTTCTTAGGAGTCCAAAAACATTGACTTGAAATTTCTGCACATACCTAAGGTATGATTATAATTGTGAGGGTAGCCAAAGGGTTTCATGGTTTTGAGCTTAGGGGTAGGTGTATCCTAGTGAAGGAAAGTTTCATCGCATTTGGACTTTGCTAGCATGTGTTAGGATTGATTCAGTGTTATAGGAGACTCTAGCTTTTGATTTTTCTAGATAGAGTAGATTCATGTTGTTTTGCCATGTGATGTGGAGTTGATCAACTGGATAGGGCCTCACAAGCCACCTATTTGCCTCCGTGCACCTACGAGTCATGCAACATCATTGAATTGACACTCTTTTGTGTGTTGGCTGGAGTTCTCACTATATGCATTGTCTACTCGTGGCATATCCACCAAGAATATAATTTTGTGTGTTGGTTGAAGTTCTCACTGTGTGCATTGTCTGCTCGCAACATCCACCAAGAATAGCATATTGGTATGGTAGGGATTACTCCCACCTTGAAAAGAAGGCTTCATTTGTGAAACGCAATGTGTGTATCTTTGCAACGCAATTCTCATGCCACCTCAAGAAAGCGCTTTTCTGAACACTTGAGCCCATAACACCTAGTGTGCATCTGATAGCAAATAATCATCCTAGCATGTAGAATTCAATTAATAAAAAAACTTTACCATATCACAGAATGAAGTGAACAACTTAAATCTTACAAAAACATTCCCTAGCTTTCCGCAAAGCCTTAGGTGTAAGCTAGAAAGTAATCTATCCCCATTAGCCCATACTTAATGGTTGCTACCTTGCAGTTGTGCTTCACCATGTCAAATATGTT